>NC_089875.1:54844779-55444779 GCF_040182565.1 Anser cygnoides | reverse complement strand
GTGAGCTGACCATTTTGGATCCTAAATCAGTAGTCAGTGATGGACAGGGAATGGATACACTCTTGTTTACACACACGATTGAACATTTGGCATTGGGAGGGTGGAAGAGGGCTTGACTTGCCCTAAAGCAAATTGAGAAAGACAAGTTATTAGGCAAAGAGGATCAGTGACTTTATCCACTCTTGGATATCCTATTTTTTAATTTTATTTATTTTTAATTTAATGTTCACACCTGCCTCACAGAAGATGGGATATATTGGTTAAACTAGTATTGAAATCACACAGCACTACTCCTTGGTGTTACTGAAGGCACAGCATAGGTGCTGGGCTATGTGTTATGGTGTAGCTGTCTAGGATGCACAAAGAGTGTTAACTACGTTTCATTAAAAAAGAGATGTAACCAAAATTTGTTTATCTTAAGAACTATGAGTTAATATAAACTTATAAACTAAGAACTTGGAATGAGTTGGATGTTTAAACTGAAGTCTTTCAAATTCAACAAAACTAATATCTCTTTCTTTTCTGCTGTATTTGCCTATGCCCTTCTAAAACTTTTGAACCATTTCATTTACTTTAGACACAGGCATAAAAAGATATGAAGCTCCCACGCATTTAAGAAGAATTAGTGCCTGAATAGCGGAATAAGACCCAGAGAGGTGTCCCTGCTGAGGAAAAGGCTGCAGTATAAGGCAGTCCATTGACTCACAGAGACATGAGTACCAGCTACGCAGCCAACATGGACCCAGAGCCAGCCACAGTACATCCTGTCCCCTCCATGTGGGACTGGGAGTGCACCGTGTGGAGCCAGGGGTCTTTTTTTTTTTTGGAGGGGGGGGTGGAAGGGTTCCGTCAAGTGTTGACAGAAGGGGTTGCCTGTATGAAGATGCCAAGGAAAAATGCAAATTCAAAAGGAAGAAAAAAGGATTCATCAGGTTTCTCTTCATGGAATGACTTGTTTTGCTTGTATTTTAAAACACACAGTTCAGAAATTATTAAAAAATATAAAAAAGCTCTCTATCTGATAATGTAGCAACATTATCATGTTAAGTTACTGTGCTGGCTTAACAAGCAAAAGTATTTTTCAAATGACTTGAGGTTTCAGAGAACTGTAATTCACACTGACTGAAATACAGCTCAATTTCTTTCTGAAAGGAGCCTTTCTCACAGGATTCCTGGCACCACTTGGGTCCAGCTGGATCAGAAATAAAATACAAATAGCCTCTCTCTGAATTCAGTGTTTCTTCTCTGACCACAGTGTCAATTAGGAAGTCAGCAAGGGTGTGTATGTGTGTGGGTAGCTAAATGAATAAGTGAGATTACTTTAGTTATTCCCATAGATTTAACTGTCACCTTTGTGACAAGGTCTCTGAAAATCTATTTCTAACCTTCCCCACTTTCATATATAACGCTGGACATGTCACTGGTGTCTTCTTAAATCAAACCTACTCTGCCTGCCTTCCTCCATCAACCACCTGGGATCCAGCCAGGTCACATAGCTTCATAACAGCCCTGAAATCCATTCCTGCTGTCACCAGCTTGATTCATCTTATGACTAATTTTTAACTTTGTTATTGCAGGTTCTTTATGTCTGTGTACAAGAAATACATTTGTATTATCTGTAAAGCTTGTGGGTGCACAAGTAGCTGTGTTAGTTATAGGCACTAGCACTGTCCCGTCCTCCCACTGTCAGGTGAAAAGGGAATCTAAGAGAAGGGCTACAAAGATGCTGAAGGGCCTAGAGGGGAAGACGTAAGAGGAGCAGCTGAGGTCACTTGGCCTGTTCAGCATGGAAAAGAGGAGGCTGAGGAGAGACCTCATCATGGCCTACAGCTTCCTCACGAGGGGGAGTGGAGGAGCAGGTACTGACCTTATTCTCTTTAGTGACCAGAATATGACCCAAGGGAATGGTGGCAAGCTGCAGCAGTGGAGGCTCAGGCTAGACATCAGGAAGAGGTTCTTCGCTGAGAGGGTGGTTGTGCACTGGAACAGGCTCCCCAGGGAAGTAGTCAGTGCACCAAGCCTGTCAGAATTTAAGAAGTGTTTGGACTGTGCACTTAGTCATATGGTCTGAATTTTTGGGTAGACCTGTGTGGAGCCAGGAGTTGGACTCGATGATCCTTGTGGGTCCCTTCCAAGCTGGGATATTCTATGGTTCTATGATTCTAATCAAGTTTATTGCTTGTTCATTTTTCATAGAATTACAGAATGGTTTGGGTTGGAAGGGACCTTAAAGCCCACCCAGTCCCAACCCCCTGCCATGGGCAGGGACACCTCCCACCAGACCAGGCTGCCCAAAGCCCCATCCAGCCTGGCCTTGAGCACCTCCAGGGATGGGGCATCCACAGCTTCTCTGGGCAACCTGTGCCACTGCCTCACCACCCTCTGAGTAAAGAATTTCTTCCTAATGTCAATCTAAACCCACACTTTCTTAGTTTAAAGCTATTACTCCTTGTCCTATCAGTATACTCCCTGATGAAGAGTCCCTATCCTGCTTTCTTTTAGGCCCTCTTTAAGTACTGAAAGCCTGCAGTGAGGTCTCCCCAGAGCCTTCTCTTCTCCAGGCTGAGTAACCCCAACTCCTTCAGCCTGTCTTCATAGGAAGGGTGCTCCAGCCCTCTGATCACCTTTGTGGCCCTCCTCTGGACCTACTCCAGCAGTTGGGGGTCTCAGAGCTGAACGCAGCACTCCAGGTGTGGTCTCACAAGAGCAGAGCAGAGGGGACAATCACCTCCCTCAACCTGTTGGTCATGCTGCTTTTGATGCGGTTGGCTTTCTGAGCTGCATATGCACATTGACAGCTAATGTTGAGAATTCTCATTTTTCAGAATCTAGTCAATTTTATTGACTCTGATTTTCTTAGTTAATGCAGCTTGGAGAGTCAGAGCATGAAGAAACAGGGGTAGTTTGTATGTGTTGTCATCATATTGGGTCAACCGTGGGAGGCTCCAATTTGCTTCCTGTCTGGTTGCAGTGCCTGTGTGGCGCCAGATACCTCCTGGAAAACAGGATACAAGGTTGCTACATTTGATATTATTTTTCTATAATGGAGAAAAGGATTTTCTATTATCCACACCCTCCATCTATCAAACAGCTATTTTTTTTCTCCTAGCTGGCCCTTTGAAAAATGAAAGCAAAGACCATATTCACTCAGATTATCCTAACTGAAGTGATATACCCTCATATCCAATAGCGGGTCTTCTGTCTGTTTCTCTAGGTGGGATTTGGGAACTGCTATCAAAAGAATGATTATTTATTACACAGCATTTCCTGAAGACACTAGAGAACTGTGATATATTGTGCTTGACAGTGTAGGATACTTACAATATCTCCAACTAACTTGCCATCTGAACAGCCAAATGAAACAGAAACACAAGGAGCTGAAAGGCACTGCTGAGTCAGAAGTACCACATGGCTGGCAGTTCTGATAAGAAAAACCATGATCATCCAAATTTCACTTCCATGCTTTTTCCACTGGCCTGTTATCATTGACACGTCATCGTAGTTTATAAAACCTTTAAAAAAATAATAAAGAAAAGAGACAGATAGAAATTACATTTAAGAACAAGCCCTCCATAACATTTTCCCAGCTTATCCTTCTAATAGTCCCTTGATGCTTGCAGGGTTAATATATATATATATTTATATAAATACATAAAAAGAGATAAATCTTATTATTTACATTCAGCTGCAGATCTGTGGTATGACTGCCAGGCTGCATGCAGCAGCATGCACGGAGTAGGGAAACTGTGGGTTCAGGCACAGCACTTCCAGCCTAAGCTGTATTCCTTTTTTCTGGAAGCACCTCATTGCTTCAAACGGGTTATAGTCCTCTGTGGCCACTGAACCCAAAGACTCAGCTTGGCCATGAGTCAGGCATGTGAAGAACACACGGCTTTCTCAATGCTGAGAACTTTTGTCGTACAACAAGCTCAATTAGTAACACAGGAAAATTGTCCTGAGGATAACTAGAGCCTCACTGTTCCTCACGTGATGGGATACATAATTCAGTCAGTGCTTGGAAGTGGGAAAAGAAGATATGACAGAGGATTGTTACTTTTTTCATCTAAATTTTCCAGGACTCTTCCTGAGTCCTTGGCATGAACAGTTACCACAGCATAATGGGAGGACACTCAGTTGTTCTCACTCATAGCACCAAGGGAAGAATTTACTGTTCTCTTTTTGCTTTGTTTGCTTCTGTAGGCAGACACTCCCTTCAGTGAATGAGACAAGAAATGATGTTGTAGCATCATAATTTGAAAGGGCAAGGGCAAATACTGTGCTGTTTGTATCATCCTCTTAACCCCTCCAAAGCGACTGTAAACATCTGGATGTCATTTTTTGCCTGTCTACCGATTAGACAGGTTCTACAATGGAGAATGACTCCAATGTTGTAATAATATTGACCTGGAAAATGTCTGTAGAGCTTCTGTATGAAATTCTAAAGCCTTCTTACAAACATTAATGAAAAACATTTCATAACCATCTTGTCAGACAGGTAAGTGTTACTGTCATCATTTGATGTCTGCAAGAACCGGAACAGAGATTATGCAAGTTGCTCAAAGTGCAGTGACAGAACTGAGTATAGTACTCAGCTTGCTGTGCAACAATATACAAAATGTAGCAGATTTCCAATCTGTTTAACTTACTAGCAAAAAAAAAAAAAAAAAAAAAAAAAAGATTAGTGTAATGATGAGGAACATAAAACATAAAAATCAATTTAATTTGTGTGGTGACACAGATAACTATTATTTTTTTAGTAGGAATTGTATGAGAACATTTCAGAGAAATCACAACAGATACAATGGGGATGATGTGTCAGGGTAGTGGCCCTGTCTAAGCAGAGGCATTGAGACACTGGGCTTCTGTTTCTGCATCCTGTGTTTATCTTCTGGTGAAAGCCGGTGCAAGGGATCACAACTCTGACTATTGCTTGATCCTTACAGTTGTTGGAAAAGTCTTAAAAAGAAGTCTGTGTTCAGGGTTTGGCTACTGACAAACCTGCTGAGACTGGCACTGTCCTTTTTAGTATATACAGGAAAAGATAGCAAAAGATGGTTTGTTATCCATGCCTGAACTTTCTTGTAACAGAAGTAAGCAATGATTCCAATCCCATGTGACAGCCAGCACATTTTCTTGCTCTCACCTAGAAGGAAACGGATGAAGTTTCTGCAGATACTAGGCAAGTTGCATCAGGGAGGATTAAAACGACAGCTTGTTCTATAAATCCTTAAGGATTAAGAACACATATGTCCAAACAGTAAATCACAGAAAAAGGACAAGAGGAGCTTGTTTTTGGCTTGGAGCATTATCACAGCTGATAGCAGAGAATAAGAATATATTCAATAAAGTTGAGAAAATGTATAAAAGTAGAATTAATTTTCACTATTTTTACCTTTCTTTGTTCATCAGGTCATTGTCTTGTCATGTATTTATCACAAGTGTGAGCTAAGGTTATATTTAGATTTTTATTTCAGAAATAGTTTATATTCTCTTCTCAGTTAATGCATGCGAACTGTATGATGGGTAGAAATAATTAACCTTTTTCACATCTTTTGCTATGTATTCTATCTACAACAACTAAATTCCTGCTAAATTTTGGATGCTTACCTGTTTGAGCTATTCTATTTAAAAACAACGAAAAAGCATCTCCCCTGAGTTGCGGTGTTTAAACGAGAGTGTGCATTAGCTTTGAAATAATCTTGTCATAAAGTTTTTTTTTTATGATCTTGTCTTTATCTAATTCATTGTATAACCCCAAAATTCATTTCTCATGAACTCTTAACAATTAGCAGACCATGGAAGTAAGATGTACGTATTTGAGAGGGGCAGGATATTGTACTGGCATTGTTAAACTGAATTCACTTGTCACCAAACAGGTGTCAGTTTTCCAGGGTTTACAAAGAGGTGAGCTACACTGGGCAAACATCAGAATGTGCTACTCTCTGTCCCTGTCAGAAGTGTACACTGAAGAAACTCCTTAGCTGTAAGAACAGTTTTTAAATGTAGCTAAACTTTTGGGGATTTAATTTTAGGCCAAACCTTGGTGATGATTGATTTGCCTGTTTAGTTGTTCTGGGTGTTGAAGAATTCTTACTTTCTGCCTTTTGAGTACCTACACCAAAGTACTTTAGCAAGACCCTTGCTCTTTGACAATTTCCGTCTAAGATTCAAAGCTCCTCTAAATGATCAAGATTATGCTTAGACTGTGAGAGAAACGCACTCACGGAACCTTAATGTCCTGTGTTATTGTCTGTCCCAGTTGTCCGTCCCTCTGTTTTGGCATTCAAAACATGGTGATTATCACTACAGACACAGTCCAGTTGTAGCGTATGGTGAAATAGGCCAATACAGTAAATTATATATTCTCCTTGTACACACTCAGACATCTCAGTATCAGATGGCTCCAGAGGGCTTCTGTCCCTCCTCTGGCTGTGCTTGTGCCTCTGCTGTGCAGCTGCAACACTCCTGCTGCAAACAGCTTAGTCCTACTCCTTAGCTCGTCCTACTTGCGGAAACGATACTGCACCATCAAGTTCTCTTTGAGAAATAGCCTGCATGTTCATATTCCTTAGGGACAGTATTGAAAATCTCCAAGAACTATAAAGGTGTAATAGGGATGCAGGGAGCAGAATGATGTAACTCGGTCTTATTCTGTGATATAAGATACTACGTAAGTATATAAACTTTGGTGATGAAGAATTACATCTTTTCCTTCTTTATCTTTAATTAGCATCTAAGCCCTTTGTATATATTTATAAAGAATGTAGCATAAGACATGCAGAGATTTTCCTTTTTTTTTTTTTTTTTTTTTTCTGGATTTCCTTGGTGCATACAATCAACATATATATTTTTTTAATAATAGAGATATTCTTCCTACTACACAGCTCTTCTATAGTGACTTCTTCTAGGTAGAATAATTGTTCAAGATAGCAATATTAGATGCATAAATTCTAGTGATCAGGCTGGAGGAAGCTTCTATTTAGAGGCTCAGTCCTGTGAAGTGCTGTGTGCTGTGGACTGCCTTAGACCTCAGAGGGAATATGCACATCTAAAATGAATGGTTCGCATCTTTTAGAACTGAACTCTGTTTCCCTCAATGGGTTTGTGGGCTGAAGGGTAGGTGATAGTGTTGCTAGTCTCTCACATGTCACGTGCAGCTAAAAACTGGGGACGCTGTTGACCATTTGTCCATTTTCAGTGTCTGACTACAAGATGACTGCAGAAGCTGAATGTTTGCTGCACTGTGTGTCTCACACACCAAAACAAGAGAATTCCTTTTCCATTCACTTCTATGGGTTATAGCATCCATGTGTCTACAGACTAAGAAATATTTGTCCCTAAAACTAGTTTCTTTGTGTCAGAATCTGGCATAAGCAGTCTTCCTTAAAATACATTTTTGAGAACTCTTATGTTTTACGACTCTAATGCAACCAAACCACTATTACCTGAAAGTGAGATTTCATGGACTCACATTCACACAGAATTTATAAATTCTGGATAACTGATACAAAAAGAATTGGACTGAGCAATTACCTTTCTTTCTGTACCCCTTCTGGATCAAAAACTGTTTAGGCCAATGTTCACAAAACTCATCTTGCTGCAAATTATTTACCTTTTCTAAGAGTTTATTATTTCTGATTTCTTTCCTGTAAAATAGAGCTGGAAACTTTGCTGCACAAACTTTTGAGTACCTTTCTGGCTTTCAGACTCCAAAAACCATTGCAGTTACAGGACTGGATGTGCCTCTTTGTCTTCCTGTACATCAGCATGTTGACATTTCACTGGTGACATGAATGTTCCGTGTGACTTTTATTTAGTTATTAAAACCTGCCTGCATATAACTGTTTCAGAGTTATCTACTCTCAGAATCATTATTGTGCTTTAAAATGCTTGCAACTGTGAAAACTCATAGCCAGATGTTTCCTAATGAACAGTGTGTGCCATGGCCAGTTACATTTGAACTGCATAAATACGAACTTTTCAAAACAATACATGTTTTGTGGTCGGGTTTCTCCAAACTAGTAACTGTCCCCACCAAAAGCAGTTTCCTGAAGGAACGTAAGACTACAGCAGCTGTTTGAGGGAAAAACCGACCCCTGTTGCTGGAGTGTTTTTATATCTGCTCGATAGATTTTTTTGAAGACCACCAAAATTTGCACTGAGAATTCACAAAATAACATGCCAAAAAGGATCCTCATATACACTAGGTATGGGATAAAAGTGCAATTGTGGTGCCATTAGTTCTGTATGCAAGGCTTCGTGTTTAGGAAGCTGAGCAAAAACTCAGTTTTCTGGGGGTCAGGCACATTTATTGGTAGGAAAAGATACTTTTCTGGGGCCATATTTCCTTGGCAGAGTAAAATTGACTTTTGGAGGGACTGCATATATTCAGGTCATATTTAATCAATTGACTTACTCAGCATCTTCACTAACTCTTTCTGAAAATTCAGAACAAGCAGAAGTGGTAATTTCAGCTTAAGAGGTATATTTTGTTAACAAGCTGTTTGCATTTGGGTGCTTTTAGGCACATAAATATATGTATTACAAAAAAAAAAAAAAAGACTTTAAAATCCATTTCAGCTATCATTAATTACGGCTTTGGTTTATGCATTTGTCTTAGCTTCTGTATTGATCACAGAAGATTAACAAAGTCAGTGTATTACGTGGGATGCTTCACTTTGTGTTTTTATTAACTATTAATTACATTTTTTATTTCAGTGGGAAAGAGGAGAAGCATACACCATGTTTGTTTTATGATGTTCTAAAAAGCTACAGAATGCAGTCTCAAGGCATTCCCTTATCTATACCAGAACATTACATATTTCCTTGGGTTCTTCCTAGAATATGAAGGTGGTTTTTTTTTCTTCAGTTGAAGTAAAGATGTGTATTTGTTTGTCTTCTTTATTCTGGGAAGCATGTAATAAGGAAAACATTTTAAAATTAATCATTATGCTTCTAAACATATTAAATATGTATACATTTGGATAAAATTTATTCACTTTTGTATTTTATTTTATGACTTGAGTCCCAGAACAAAGAAGGCAAAGAAACTCACGAAAATGCAAGCCGAAGAAATAGCGTGTGAGAGCGTGTGTCTGCATGCAGTAATTTATATACTAACTTCATTACACAGTAATACAAAACATCTAGACAGCAACGTTCCCCTGCTTCATTACACTGTGCACAGAAAAATTTAGTTTTATATTAAAAAACTTGTTGTATTCATTGCCATATGAATCTTTAGCCTCTTTCATTGTTCTGCTCATCTCAATTTAAAACACAGTTCTGATTTTGATCTCAGAGTACTATAAATCCAAAATAAATCTAACAACTTCAAAGAAATGTATTTCTGCTTTACATAGTTATAACTAAGATATGAATCTGGCCCATAGGCACATTCATTTCATAGCAAGTTAAAACATGCACCCTTACTATTGGCAAATCCTTAAGGTTAACAGACATACATGTGCAGTTAGAATAGAAGCTATAGGTTTGTTTTTTTTTTTTCCCCCATCCAGAGCTATTTTTGGTTCCTTCCCCTTTAACACACATTCCTGGTAACAATTAAAAGTTTCTTTTCTTAGTACAAAATTAAAGCTGAAAGCTCTTAACCGAGCACTTTATCAAGTACATTTTCTGTTTAGATGCTGATCTAAGAGATGTACGTAGAGTAGAAATGTGAGGTATGATTCCTCTTTTATTTGCAATGGTGTAAATCAGCAGCGGTAGGTTGCAAGGCATTGGATAGGAAAATGATTCTGTGGATCCATTCATATTTGTTGCCTGTCCATCAAAAGAAGTATGTGACAGAGAAACAGGGAGACCCTGAGCCTTCATGGGCTCAAAATGATATCTTGTGCCTCTATGTGGAACGGCTACTTGGATGAGAAAGCAATGATGAGGTCATTCACAGCTTTCCTCTCCTGAAGGAGCCAGAGCTGACCCTGCAGCACATTAGTGAAGCATTAATGGAGTTTGCTTTGACCTAGGTGGGGAAGGTAAGATCTGCTGGAAAGGGGGTGCTGCCACTGTCCCTGCAGACCATTACGTTGGAGTTTTAGCTCCCATCTCCACTGTGACACAGCTGTTGCCTTTGCAGGTTGAGATGGACCTGGTATCTGTGCTTCGTCTGAGGGTAGAGTCTACCCTAAAGGTGGAAAGAGAACTGGATGACCTTGCCCAGCACAAACTCCTACAGTGGACCTTTATTCTGCCTTCACCCCCAGGGGCTCTACTTATGTAAACTACTGAGTGCCCCAGAGTCTAACTGATTTCCTCTAGGTACTCCATTAAGATGTGACAATATTTTGGGGGGTCAGCCTCAGGGATTCAGGGTTCTCCCCTCCCCGTATGACCTGGTGTAGCCAGTAATATTTCCCGGGATGATGTTATGCTAACTCACTAGGTCTAAGTTTCTAGGTCCAGGTAATGAAAGGCTTTTGGTGGAAAGCCCCTGGGATGTTGATCCATTTCCTCTTTTTTCCATTAGGATCCAGATTTTCTGACTTTCAGTGTGCACAACTAGGAATACTTATTTAATTTAACATTCCTGAGCTTAGGCAAAATGCCAGGAGGAAAAGAATTTATTTTATCAGTGAGTGGGGTTGGCAGACGGTGGCACAGCTTTGGGCACTTGCCAGTGGTTGGCAATATCATTTGTTTATTTTTCTTTAACCGTGCACTCTGCCTACACATGGAATTATGGTAATGGGGGCAAATACCCATGAATAGTGATGAAGGAGATCAGCTTCTAAGATCTCCATTAGGATAGAAGGGTGTTAAACTCACAGCCTACAGTCATCTGTCTTGACTCCATGCAGCCTATGCAGCCTATTAACCCAGTTCAACAACATAAGTCAGTTAAAGTATAAAACCCTGGCTCAGGAAAAGTTTTCCTTCAAGGCTAGTATGAAGGATTTAAGTTTAAGTGAGTGGGATCTAAGCATGTGCTTGTTTCCTGAAGTTGGAGTTTGCTAAATTTCATTCTTTCCAGCTAAGCTGAAGGACTGCTGTCTATTCTTCAGAGAGAAGATGCAGCTGGAAGGTCAACATTTCCACTGAGATGAGCTCTTGCATCCAGAGTCACTGGGTTTTCAAGCAGGTTGCAATTGCATTTGAAAATGGCCAAAAACACGGGGTAAAAGGATGCTGTTTCTATCGTGTTTGCTGGAATAAATGCTAACAGTATGGTCACCAGTGGATGAAAAAGACTTGATGTTGTATCAAGTTATGTTTTGCCAAACACATACTTCAATGTAAGAGTAAGTGTATGGTTTAGTAAAGAATGTAAGAATGAAGAGCGTATTTATGTAAAGACTAGGCTATTTATATACATGGTAAAACACGCAAAGGAAGCTCTCATGTGGTGTGAGTAAGGATCATACAGCTGGGCCTTAAAGTCAATAACTGGACGTGACATCTAAATCACACACTTTAAGTAAGGCAGACCCGTTATTTTCCCTGCTATGACATTATTTGAAATTGTTCCAGTGCTTGCAAGCTTATGACACTCTAGGAAAGCAGAGCACATACAACAGCGCATCTGATCTCCAGCATTGCTCAGAAGACGGGTGCTGCACTTGGGTCACAACAGCCCCACGCGGCAGTATAGGCCTGGGGAGGAGTGGCTGGAAAGCTGCCCAGCAGACAAGGACCTGGGTGTGCTGGTTGGAAGCTGTCTGAACACGAGCCAGCAGTGTGCCCATGTGGCATCCTGGCCTGCATCAGAAATAGTGTGTCCAGGGAAATGTTTGTCCCCTGGTATGTGGCGATGGTGAGGGCGCACCTCGATTACTGTGCTCAGTTTTGGGCCCCTCGCTACAAGAAGGAACTTGGGTTGAGTGTGTACAGAGAAGAGAAATGAAACGGTGAATGGACCAGAAATTAAGGCTTATGAGGAACAGCTGAGGGAGCTGAGGCTGTTTGGTCTGGAGAAGAGAAGGCTGAGGGCAGACTGCACCACAGCTCTCTACAGCTACCTGAAAGGAGGCTGCAGTGAGGAGGGTGTCGGTCCCTTTTCCCAGGTGACCAGCGATAGGACACAAGGAAAGGGCCTCAAGTTCTGCCAGGGAAGGTTTAGACTGGATATCAGGAAGAATTTCTTCACAGAAAGGGTGGTCAGGCATTGGAACGGGCTGCCCAGGGAAGTGGTGGAGTTCCCATCCCTGGAGGTATTTAAGAGACGTGTGGATGTGGCACTCAGGGACATGGTTTGGTGGTGGACCTGGTAGGATTAGATGATGGTGGAACTTGATGATCTTAAGCGTCTTTTCCATCCTAGATGATTCTATGGTTCTATGATTCTAATATAGTGTCACAGTTTCCTGGGATTAAAAAGGCTGCCATAAGCGTTCATTAAAATGCCATCTATGCTTTTATCAGGGCTACATGTTCACAAGTGATTAGTCAGCTACTTCTTTGCACTTTTTTGGGATAATGCTTTTTTGTATAAAGTTGTTTATTTGAAAAATGTTCAAAGGATAAGCATCATCCTAGCCTTGAATGTGCAGTCTGTTTTGTGAGCATTACTTGTGCATGTGACAGCCTGTGTTTGAACCTCAGAAACTGTGGGTGGCTTTCTTCTGAGTGTTGCATGTGCTCTGATCATAGTTCCTATAATATTCCAATATATAAAGACTCAGTGCAGCTGAACCTTGTGTTTGGCTCGTGTTAGTCAATATTCATCATGTGTTAAGGGCCAAGTATTCCGGTTAGATTACACCTGTTGTTACAAACTCTGTTCAAGTGAATCCTGTGATGCACCATGTCATAAAGTCAGGTGATGGCTATTTTGCATCAGTGGAGATGTTGTATAACCACAATGCTCAGCCCAGCCCAAAGAGAGCAAGGTACTTGGTCTAGAGCTCCTATGAGGCAATTGGCCATAGGAAAGAAAAACAACTTAGCTAACTGACTTAAAATGAAACATCTTGAGTCAATTCAACAACTAAAAATACCCTTTTTTTTTCCCAGAAAAATATATATAAATATAATTTTCCTGTGGAAAACAACAACTTCATGGGAACTGCATTTGCTGTTGGGAAGACACTGTAGTGAGTTATCCTTGATCAGCTTTAAACACCGTAACTTTATGGGGTATTATTTACTCTATCAAATAAACAATACAGTGCTGGGTCCTTTGCTCTGTTTTTAACCTGTGGTGTCCTCCTTTCCCTTTCTCTGCTCCCTTTAGTCTGCATTGGCCTTAAAATGCTGACTAGAGAAACAGATCATCTAACCTCACCCATCCAGTCATTTTTCAGCTAATTAACTTGTGCTCCCAACCCCCAAGCAATTTTCATGTAAACATGTTTCAGGAAATATGTTTCATTGTGGATAATTCCCTTGCCACCCTCAAGTTCAGGCAGGTGTTTTATTTGTTTTTGTGCAGGTTCTTATTCTCTATCATTAGTCTTTGTAAGTCATTATTTTTGTTTTAACTGCTTTGATCTATTCACTAACTTCAAACTAGTCTTTCTAAGTAAAAGTTGACTCCTGTATGTGTTCATTGATTGATTTTCCTGTTATATGAATGTTCCTAAACACAGCTTAGCTTCATTCAGCTTTTCATCTGTGCCCAAATAAATAAGATTTCTGCCACAAATGAGACCCACGGATCTTTCTTTCCCACAAGTAGAAATACAGATCATCCCATGGCAGCAGCTGTCAGGTAAAAGCCCAGTCTAAATCTCACTGGGGATGTATGTACTACTGCAGGAGCATCCCTACAGCACCACAGGAGGCTCAGCTTCAGCAGGTCACACCACAGAGAAGACCCAGATATTTCAGAAGAACACAAAAGATAGCTAGGATGACAGCCCCACTCCCAAGGGGCAGAAATGAGCTCAGGTGAAGCAAACTTCCACCTTGAAATCTTCATTCTTTCTCTTACCTCCAACTTTTTCTTTTCCAAACTCTCATCTCCAGCTGTGACTACTAAGCCTGGCTTAAATTCGAAGTAGGTGATGTTGCTTGATGATTGTGCTGATATATATGATTATTCTTAGATATTCTCCAGCAGATGCAGTAGGTCACGCTCCTGATTTCTCATAAGTAGTTCAAAAGATTGCACAGTCCTGGAGGAAAGGCAGGGCCTCTTGGTATACACATCTTATGAAGAAGTATAGGTAAATAAGCTGCCTAAAAATGTGAGTTTTAAAGGATCAAATCACATGACATAATAGAGTACAGGGGTGGTAGCGTGTTGTGGTTGCCAGTGAACATTAAAGCTTCTCTCCTGACATGCTGAAAACTGAGATAGCATGTCAGACCACTTCTAAATTAACTGGAATTTTGTGCTTAATTATCCAAAGTCCCTTTAAAAAAAAAAAAAAAGTCTGTTTTTTTTTTTTTAAACTGCTGAAGGGAAGGTGTAGTGCTAAAATATTTCTGATTTTTATTGCATTTGGTGAAAAGTGTATAAAAAGGTTGCAAAATCACTTAGGGAAACAATGATACTTACCTAAAGCCTTTCATGTCTGTAATTGGTCTGCTCGGGTGTACACAAGCCTGTATCAATGTCATTATACTCCCTGAAATGAGCTACATGTTTTTGTTTTTTGTTTTTTCTCTTCGTAACTGAGAAATACCTCTTAGGAGAATTCCCCATCATCACCGATACTAGTTACACCTTCATTAGTCACCAGTGGGAAATCCGTTAAATCCCCTATAGAAATTCTGTTGATTTCAGCCAAGGGAGCAGCAAAGACACCGTGAATTTCCAGGACCCTGCTGTCAAATAGAGTGTGCAGAAAGCTATGATTTAGAATTTCCTCTCTAGGGTTTCCCCGCAGAGAGCCTAAACACAGAGTGTGGGTTAGGGAACCCACATTCTCCCTGAGGAGATAAAACAAACACTCCCAGCAGCCAGAAAACAATCTGTTCTCATCATATTTACAGCTTGCTTTCGAACCAGCTGGGATTTCCATGCTGTGAAACTTGGATCCAGATAAGAACAACTGTGTGGTACTTTGACCCTAATTTTACTTCCAAGCTTTAGGGTTTTGTTCACCTCTGGGAATAATGCAAAATGGATTCAGGATGGGCATAGAGGCATAAACATACCTGTGCAATACCATTGGCTTCATGGTTAGGGATTCTTGCTGCCTACCTCAGTCAGCAAGCCATTCATGGCGTCCCTTGGATTATTTTTTTTTTTTTTTTTTGCCTCTTACACCAAAGATAAATACAAGAAAAAACTTCTTTTGCAGAAACAGAAGTTTTGCAGACATGATTTGACTTGGCAGTAAAAAACAGTGCTGACATGGCTGCGCCATCAGGGCCTGATGTTGCCTGATGTTAGTTCACATGTGGATGCACTTACCTTGTCTTCTATTCCTGTCTCCATGCTTTATAAAGTATGTTGGGCTATGTTCTGATTTCCTCACTACAGGATGCTGAGATGTCTTTTCCAAATAAGCATAATAACTGCCTTCTCAAGGGATAATACAATGTATTGCCAACACTGTTAGTATGTGAGGAGTAGCTGCAGCATTCCTCTCGCTGTGGTGGCTGACGGATAGGAGAGAGCACTCTCACTTTTCTGTCTCCTACCTACATCACACAAATATCTCATTTCCCCCAGTGCTTACTCCTGTTTTTTAGAAAACTTAGAGAAAATGTCCACAAAAATTCATCTATGGTTAGGATTTTAGTTTACTTCCTTCCCTATGCTTCTGAAATTATATAGGATTTAACAAATTGTTGAATTTAATATCTTTACTTTCTCCTCAACTTGCAGATTTGGAAGCAGAGTGGAAACAGACATGGTTCTGTGTAATCTGTAATATTATTTCCTTCCATTTTCTCTCTTTTCCCTTGAAAGTTAGTTCCCTAGAGCCTACAAATCTGGGACAAATTGGCTGGTGATACTTTTCAATTGTTTGTTGATGGAAAAGGGTGTAAACTGATCTGTGTAACTGGACAAGTTTTAAAGTAAGTCTTCTATGACATGCAAAGCCCTGCTTTGTCTTCACAAAATTAGCTTGTTCTCATAAATAGGCAACGCTTAACAGAATACAGTGTTTTTTTTTTTTTTAATGTGTGTTTCATTAATATTATACTGTAGTGATGTAAGGTCACAGCAGCAGAGAATTGCGTGAATTTACTCCAGATGTTGCTTTAAAAAATCAACTGATTTTTACTCCAGATGTTTGACAATAAAATATAGACCATGACATCTAAGAACTTTTGTAAATGTAACTCACTGTTATAAACTTCTCATCAAGGTGCTAAGGCTCACTGAAGTTATTTAGTGTAGCAGAGGAAAGTTTGTGCCCTTACTGAGGGAAATTTCTAGAAGCGAGCTCAGCTGAAATACCAGCCACTAGAAAATGCCACATGGGAGAAAGACAATGGCAATCTAGAAAATCACCCTGATCAGACACCGTACTTTGTTAGGAAGGAAATAAATCACATGGCACATAGAGCCACCAGAAACTGAAATTCATGACTTCTGCTGTCAACCGATCTCTGATTTAAACAAGCTGTGTTGCATACATCATTGTCAAAACATTTTGATAAAAACAGCAAAAGTAGAAGTTTTGAACAATTTTAAAACAGGAAAGTTGTATGGGGTTCTAGAAACCCAGAGCACTATTTATTCCATCTTTTATTTTATTATTATTATTTTTTAATCTGCATAGCACCTTGTGCCTGGCACTCATGGTATTGACACTATTATTATTTTCCAAGTTTCAAACCTTCACTTGTGGCTCTGAGAGATGCCTTGTGCTGAATCAACCCATGCTCCCCAACAGTGTCCACTGCACCTTTCTACCAGAGCTGATCTTCTCTGCTGCCAAGTTTCCACACAGCCCGATTGCTTGTACTGAGGCTGATCCAGTGCACACAAATAAAAAAGACTTCAGCTAGGGCTGAGAGGCATTTCAATATCCTAATTTAAACCATCCTAGCTATATTCGTCAGCAGATGGTAGCCACTTTTGTGAAATGTAGACAATTGCCAACCGAATGGGTACAGAAGTCAGATGCAGTGGAAGCCTCACCAAGCTCCTTTACAAAGTTAGATCACAATTCAGAAATGTGCTTAGGTATGTCCTCTGCTTTGGGTACTCAGATTTAATTCCAACATGAACCTGTGTGCTTAAAGCCAGGCATGATCTCTAGTGTGTGACTGAATCAGGGGCATGGCTGTTTGTCACGGTTTTGGCTGGGATAGAGTTAATTTTCTTCCTAGTAGCTGGTATGGTGCTGTGTTTGGATTTAGGATGACAACAATGCTGATAACATGCTGATGTTTTAGTTGTTGCAGAGCAGTGCTTACACAGAGCCAAGGACTTTCCAGCTCCTCATGCTGCCCTGCCAGCAAGGAGGCTAGGGGTGCACTGGGAGCTGGGGGGGACACAGCCAGGACAGCTGGCCCAGGCTGGCCAGAGGGGATGTCCCATGCCATGTGGCATCGTGCTCAGCAACAAAACTGGGGGGGTTGGCTGGGGGAGCTGCTGCTGCTTAGTGTCTGGCTGGGCATCATTCGGCAGGTGGTGAGCAGTTGTACATCACTTACTATGTTTATTCTTTTTTTTTTTTTTCTTCCTGTCTTTCTTATTAAACTTCCCTTATCTCATCCCACAAGTTCTTGCACTCTTCTTTTCAGTTCTCCCCCCATCCCACTAAGGGTGGAGAGTGAATGAACATCCATGTGGTGCTGAGCTGCCTGCTGGGTAAAGCTACAACAGTCCTTTAACAAATTTGTTATAAACATGATGTCCATTTAATAGTTGTTGGTCACAACACTGATTTATTTGTTTACAGTGTTGACTTATTTGCTCCAAGGGTTGTTTTTCTTAACCTCTTTCTTGTTTATCACCTCTGGGGGCTGGCCTAAGCTTGTTTATGTTTTTGCCAGTTTGTACGAGCTCATGTTACACTGACTGTGAATTTAATCTGGTGTTTGCCGTCATTCTTGCACTTCAGGAATCCTATCATGGAAACTATTAACAAGTACACTCTTTACCTTTTCTCCTCCAAACTAGTTACAATAGCTCTTGAAATTTTTGAATATTCTTGGGATGCTCAAACTAACATGAACCTATCGCTATGTCTTCTGCATGTGCTTTTGGTTTTGTCTAAGGTTAAACAACTATTTAGGAATACCACCCTGAGATCCGCCCTCTGTCAGGATGGTTATGGGTAGCAAGGGGTGTGGGAACATATAGGCAGGTATCTATCATGGTTGTCACCTCTGATGGCTTTGTACTTCACACCTGAACAAGTGCAGAATTCTAAAAATCTAATAGAAAGTTTAAAAATGGTATGTCCTGGCCCTGGAAATTCCAGAGAATTACAGCTCACCACACTGTGCTGGGGCCTGACCTACACCTAACACTATTCAATACTATTCAGCACTGTCAAGAGGAAGAAAATACCTCTGGATCTGATCCAAATCCTGCAACAGGCACTGTGGCTAATGCAGCTCCGATGACAGACACTGTGGCTGAACCAGAGAACCAACGTGTGGCAGTATCAGTCTTCCCTACATTCAAGAAGAAACAATGGGAGCAGAGGCCAATTTGTTTAGGAAGAAAAGGAACTTCTGCTAGAAGGAGGAAGGAGGAAGGAGTGGATGAGGCAGGCTATTCCAAAATGGGTCCATCATGACATCAGGAGGAGGAAGGGACAGGTCTCATAAACACAGCAGTAACTACCCTGTCCCTGTCCATGGGTGAGCTGCAAGATTTCAGCCATCATCCTGGCAAGTATCTTGCCACCTGGCTGCTCCCTGATCCTTGGGATAATGGGGCCAACAGAAATGGAGTAAGAGGGCAAGCAAGCCAAGCAGCTGGGATCCCTTGCTAGGGAAGGGGGCATTGACAAAGTGATTGGAAAAGGGGCACAAGGCCTTCACCTCTGGAGGCGGGTCCTGTCAGGTGTGAAGGAAAAGTATCCCTTCAAGGAAGATGTTGTATGTTACCCAGGCAAATGGACTGCCATGGAGGGGGGTATGCAGGTAATTAGCCATGTTGGAGGTGATTTATGATGACTTGGACAAGGACCAGATATCCAAAGATCCAGATGAAGTCAGGTGCATGCAACCCATGTGGTGGAGGTCTGTATGGAGCGCACCATCATCGTATGCCAGCTAATTGGCAGTAATGACCTAGAAAGACCAAAAGGGACAAACAGTGGATGAATTGGCTGGCCAATTCTGCCAGTACAAAGAAAGTCTCTCTTCCTCCCTACAAGCCTGTGTTTCATCGCTGGAGAAACTGGTTCATCAACTCAAAGAGAGAGAATGTCTTCTCTCCCACCGCACAGACCAGTATTTCAGCTATTAGGAGTAAGCGTTCCTCTGCTCAACAGTACTGCAGCCAGATGATGTGAGCCCTGGACCTTCTCCAATATTGATTTGTGAATGACCATGCAAGGACAAATCAAAATACTGTACTGTGACATAATTCAGTGAAAGGAAAATATTCCTTCTGCTTAGCTTTGCCTGATAAGCTCAATATTACATTTTTTCCCCTTTTCTTTTGAAGTTTGATTTTCATTAAAGTTAGTGAGACCTCAAAGCGCCTTTTGCAATGTTGTTTTGGGACTGTCTGTTAGTAACAAAAATAATGTTGCTATTCTACTGAAAGGATTGTCTCCAAACTCTATTAAAACAAATCCTGTGATGCACCATATCATACAGTCAGGTGATGCCTGGTTTGCATCACTGGAGATGCTGTATGACCACAACGCTCCTCATGATTGCAACAGCATGATATAAGGGATGAACACCTAATATGCACGTGACATTGTGTGATAGAGATCACCATCTCAACTTGTTGCGTGAGAATTTTGAATTTCAATTTCCAGTAGCATGAGGAATAGCATGCATTTATTTGGCAGCATGGATTTTGATCTCCGGCAGCACTACCAAAGCATTTTGGGAGGAAAAAAAATGTGTGAAAACCACTATCTTTCTATTTGAACCTGGATCACATTCTGTCTTACATCAAATGACAGGCTTAAATACACTTCATACTTCACAGGATTGCTGAGCCCAGTATGACCAAGATGACCTTTGAGATAAAACTGAATGCAGACAAAATCATGGCTGGTATCTAATTTGTAATATCTGCTTTATCAAAGAGCAACTTCTTTTGATTCTTCTCTTTTCTATGGAGTATTCTTCACATGTTTCCAGAAACGTGTGATGTAATCCAAATAGCTGTCTCATTCATTACTTATATATCTAACATGCTTGAGTGGGGTCTTTCTGGGGACTGACTTTTACATTATCACCATCCTGAAGAAGGGTGGTTATTGGGAGACATGGCCCTTTCAGATGTCAAAGAGCAGGCATTGAAGGCTAACTGCCTCAGTACTATATTATGTATTATTACTTGCTTCTGCAGTATCTGTGTTTTTGTTTATGCCCTTTGCCTTCCTACTTTTTGATGTGTAGGGCCTGCCAGCCCCTGTCCCTAGAGTTTCTCCATCCCCTATCACGTTCTCCTTGGCACTCAGACCACCCTACTGCAGCTACTGCGACCCCTCTAGCCTTCAGCTCCTTCCCTGAAACACATGTCTGAATGTTGTTGCAAGGACATTACCAGCACCAACACGCCAGTAACTAAAACTAAATAATCCTGCCTTCTTCTTTGGACACCTCTGCCCTCAGGAAAACATGATTCCTACACCACAACGCCAGGCACGTGCCTGCAGTTTGGTGGTTATCTCAGGCTGGTTAGAAGACAAGCTCCTTGAGGCACAGCTAAACCCTAGGCTATTGTCTGTATCAGCCCGACTGCACCTTTGGCACATAGCTTGTAGGAAAACATGTAATACCAGCCCACAAAAATCAAGAGCTGTTATGCTGTTAAACACTTTCCAAGGTGCAGGTTTCAAAAGTAAAGTGCTTAAGGACTTCTGAGTCATATTGAAGGAGGAGGAATAAGTCAAGTTAAAGGGTTACTAATGTGTATGGAGAAAATAGTTTCAAAATTAAAATAGCTTCATCCAGCATCTCAAAACTGAGTATAGACAAAATATACATAGCTTGTCCTGACTGATTCATTGGAACATTTTGGCTGGCTTGAGTTGTTTCTTTTTCCTTTCCACAGGTGTGTAAATAACCAGATATTTGGACAAATAAAAAGAGATGAATCCTCTTGTAGACTTCTCGATATGCTGAACACATCAGGACTGCACAAGAACTTTCTGCATAGAGATACTATCACCTACCTAAACTTCCTAAAAAAGGTCTGCCAAGTCACTGCTGAAGCCATCAAGAAGACTGAGGTAATTATTGCCATCTCCTGTTTTATGCAAACTCTATAGCACAATTAAAACTGCAAAAGAATACATCACATTCAAAACGAAACAAAAATAAACACGCAAACAAACAAAACCCACCTCAACCAATTTGGAAGCTTTTGATATCAGCTATTAGCCAGGTATCAAAAGACTAAAGAGTTAAATAGGGAGTATAAATAGATGTGAATTCCATAAGGATAATTAAGCATAGCTATAGAAGGATGTTTCCCAAAAGGCGCAGAGTTTTCATTTAGTTCAGATGATATACTCTTAATAACTTGGCTATTTATCTGTAGCTATCTTTTGAAGTGCAGAAAGCTGAACCTAATTCTGTTTGTATTGAAGTTGGTGAGAGATTATTCACTGATTTTCTGTACAAAAACTTTTTGTGTGCCAGCACTGTGCCTCACTTCAGCATTTGAAAAAGAGATGTACACAGCAAATGTCACAGTCCGTGCTCACAAGAAAGTTTTAAAAGACTTTGACAAAGAATAAAACCAACATGTGATGTCTGAGATTACCACCAAATGTGGTTTATTTCATTTAATAAATGGTCCAATGAAGACCATTGGTCTTTAGAAACAGTAGTTGCTTAATATTTTGAAAAGGTACTGTATACCTAGAAGAGTCTACAAAGAAGTTGTCATAAACTGCATGTATATTTCAAAATTATCTTTATAAGTACAAGAACATTAGTGCATTAGAGACAATGGGAAAAATGAATGTAGTGAGGTAGTAACTGCTTTTTATTCATCTGAGGCTTGATTTTATCTCCATTGGAGTGAACAGTTCGGTATTTCAAAAAGAAGTCATTCAAAGGTTCCAGCACCCCAAAGACCACTCATTTGGATAAATGCAATGCAAAATCCCAGTAGCTCCATGAATGCATTTCTATCTCGTTATGGCCGATTTCAACTCTCCAAATTAGAACTTACACTGCTGACCCTCCCATCATTACATTATTACAGCAATGGCATGATAATGATGATAGCATTTTTTGTTACAACAAACAATCTGTCCCACTTCAAAACATTATGAGTTTAATCCTACTCCCATTGAATTCTCGCTCTTCTTGGCTTCAGTGAGAGCAGGATCAGGATGCACATATTTTTCACAGAGATGTGTGAAAAATAGCCCCAAACTCCAGCCATTAGAGACTTTGGTTTACTTGGCAGAGGAAGACAGTATTACTCAAACAAGTCTTCGTTTGTTTGTTTGTTTTTGTTTGTTCATCTGCACTTTTTGTTCCTGCAGCTACAATGTTTGGAGGAGCTAGCCATTGTAAACGGCATTCATGAGAAAAACATATGGAATCAGAAAGAGCTGGGAATGCACTACCTGTTTTTATTTCTGAGATTTTTCCTTTAAAAAACAAAAAACAAATACTAAAAGTAAAATGCCCACTTGAGCCTTCCCTATTTTGTAACTATTCTCAAACTCAGTGCTAAGAATTGTTTGCGCAAGTTGTGCCAGCTGCTTAGTGGTTAAAGACTTTACCTTTCTTCACATTAAAGCAGCAGGGAAGGAGACACATGGGGAGGAACTTGCAATTATGAACAACATAACTGATCATCTAAAGACCATCTGGAAAATATGCCTGCCGATGGACAAACTGCTGGTGAAGGACATTTAACACTTAACACCCAGCACTACATGATGTTTACACAAGATACAGACTTAGAGGCAAGCTATCTGGCACCAGTAGTTTCTGTTTGGCCTTCCACACTGCTTAAACACATGAACCTACATTTTCAGAATTGTTTCTTCACTTGAAGTAAGCTAAATGCACTGATCACCTATATTTTCCAAGCAAGATTTCCCTGAGAAGCTAACAAAGTTTCTCTTATTTACTTTGACTATTTTTATTGTTTCTTATGGGGCTGAATCCTCTTAAATTACATATTACTATAGTACTGAGTTTTATACTTCCTGACTTACAATGGTATATTTGACTAAGAGGAGCTCATCTTTGGATTTTTAATAAAAACAGCTCTTCTATCATTTATCAGGAAGTGGAAATATTTTTTCACATATATGATTTTTCCCTTAAATGAGTCATCTCAGCTTAGCCCACAGCATTAAGGTTTCATTCCACAAAGTACTTAAACACAAGTGTAACTTTAAACATATGACTAGTGGTACTGTTTCAAAGGATGGCTCATGCCTGTGCATTTGCAAATGCTGAAAAACCTTGTTGAATCAGCAGCTTCAGCAAAATTGGCAAAGCTACATTCCTCTGGATCATATTTAGTTGCTTTTTTTTTTTTTTTTTTAAGCATAGGTCTTAAAAACAAGAAAAACAGTGGGAAAAATCCATGATTCAACTGGCATTTCACAGAGGACATAGCAATTATAGTCAAACATACAGTCCTGTGAAACCATGCCCGTTAGTAGATAATTACTCCCAAAGACAGAAAAAAGATTCATGCTTCACCAGGCAAGTCGTCCGTTTCTAAACCTATTTTGTTCAGACTAGCAGCCTGACCTACAGACTGCGTTACTGAGCGTACACTAGTGCAGTAAAAACCCAGCTACCCAACACTGATCACAAAAAAGCTAGAATTTTATCAAAAGATAGCAAAATATTGCTATATAAAAGATTTTTCCAATACAGTAACACTGAATGAAAAGAGAATTGTGAAGCCTTTGGGATATATATATTTTATTTTTCCATTGCATTTGGCTCCTTTCAGAGCATAAACAAAGGGTTCACGGTGCTTTCTGTCTTTCCCCTGCTTCTCCGGGCAAAAGGATTTCTGTTGATCACTTTAATGTGACATCTATGTGTTCGCTGGTTTTGTTAAGAAGAGGTTTGTGTTTTGACACAAACACTGCAGAGGAAGTTGCCGGGGAGCGAAAGGAGCTAGGCTTCAGGCAGACTTACCGTAGGCAGTATGTATATGAAGGATCTCATTCACTTTACTGTCAATTAGGTCGTTCTAGACCAAATCTTGACCATGCCAAGAGGCGGTGAATGGAAGAGCTGCTACTGGCCTCCAGAGCCAAAATTCACCCAGAAATCTGCCAGCATTCCTGAATGGGGGTATACCGTTTCCACTCCTTATGTCAAAATCCTGTAGCATCATTTTCAGTCATGGCTAAAATTACCTTGGATGTGGTCCCATGAGAGCTGCAGGTGCTCAGCTTTGAAAAAACTGCCTGCTCCTCCCTTGTGCAGACAGTGGGGACAAATTAAGCTATGCAAGAGCTTAGAGGAACCCCAGTTCTCAGGGTTTTTTGAACAAATTTGAGTAAAATCTCCTCAATTTCTCAATTGAAATGCCTAGAAAATGTCCCAAATCAACATGTAAATTAAAGAGAGATATTTCAAGATTACTGGAAGGACTTAAGTGTTCAGATCTTGCTAATGTTTATCAGGAACATTGCATGGAAATTGGTGGATGAGCATCTCATCCCACCCACTTCTGAGCTGTGTACATTTACCCTCTGCTGATCTGTTCCTGTGGCTATTGTAGTTGGGGAGCCACTAGGCAACACTGACCTCAGGGGACCCCAAGCTTTCTCTCGGACTCATTATAAATAATAAACCAAGCAGGACTTAGTATAAAAACAAGCATCTTCCAGTGGCCAGGCCCAGGGTCACCTCTGTTTTTCAGAACAAGTCATTTTGTGAAAATACCAGGGGAGGTCCTTACAAATAATTTGCTGTATATGGAAGGGCAGAATTGCTTTGGCACGGGTACGGAGCCTGATCCAAAGGCCATTGCTGCTGAGTTGCTCAGCATATTGTACCTTTTATGCCTTCCTGTGCTGGAGTTTTTTGTCTCTGTGTCCTCCCATGACCATGAAAATCCACTTTAAAACTAAAGAACAAATGCTAAAAGCATATAACGTCATAAACTAAACAAAAATAAAATAAAATAAAATAAAATAAAATAAAATAAAATAAAATAAAATAAAATAAAATAAAATAAAATAAAATAAAATAAAATAAAATAAAATAAAATAAAATAAAAAGTAGGCCCCAAACTAATAAGTTGCAAATACAGCTCTGCGTATGTGGGAGGGACAGAAAATTGAGGGCTGGATTACAGTCTTGAACCCTAGCCGGATACTTGTGCCTTTTCTCTTTCAAGGAGCATGTGAGAGGTGCCAGCCTTCCAACAAAACACTAAATATTTAAAAACAACAACTCCACTCATCTGGTGGCTGCAGTTGAAAGAGCAAGCATCAGTCCATTGTTTGGCTTCTGCCGTCATCTTGTACACACAGAAAGCCAAAGACTCCAAATAATTTTGTGGCCTGGGGCATCAACAATAAACAATGTATATTTGATGTGTTGGCCTAATTTCTATCTGGCAAATCTGCCATTTTGAAGCTATTTGCATCCTTTTTATTTTATTTATTTTTTAACTTAAGTTCTTTATATGCCCCGTGATCTTTCTCCGTACCTTTCTGAAGTCCTACAGTTTCCCATTTAGGACGCTATTCTGAAGAAGAGGTAACCAACATACTGTTTTTATACTAAAAGACCACTGTAGAAATGATTTTTGCAGAAATTTGCAATTCCAACCTGGTGAACTCCTTGATTGTCATGATATTTTTAATTACATTATCAATTTTTGGGGCAAAAGTCCTGAAAGAGGGGGAAAGGAAATATAATTATCCTTGCAGTGGAGACAAAGAGTACTTACTGATTGTGGTTTCCAAAGTTTTTTTGGCAGATTTCAGCTATGAAAATTATTGTCCTGAAGGGAGGCTGTAAACCTATTTTTGAAGATCAGTTTGTTTTAAGAAGAACTATCGTACTTCAGATAATTGCTTTACCCTTTACATATGATTTATAAGCTCTTCCAACACTTGTGGTACCGACATTTGTTTGTGACTTTTATTGCTCTCAGAGCAGTCACTGATTCAAATGACAGAGCTGTTCTTTGGTTTGTGCAAAGCTATATTTTCAGGCAACTAAATAGGCCCTTTTTCCTCTCCATTCCCCTGAGCTCTTCTCCCTAGGGCTTCACTTTGCATCCCAGGCTCAGCATGACCAAAGAGCCAACTTCTCTTAGAAGCAAGAGTAATATACAGTCTAAGGAAGCATCATGTAAAATGTAGTAATTCATTAGAGGAAAAAAGCTTGTGAAGAACATACAGGAAATATATCAATGCTGATCCTTGATGAAGGAATGGCAGATACGAAATTCTCAGCAATGAAGATAAAAAAGCTGTAATGTACAAAGCAAACCGTTGAGCGTGATTTATCATTTCATTTTTGAGCTGTGTTTTACCATACTGGTACTTCACTGGTACCAACAGCGTTGCTGCGAGGGCAAGTGCCACAGAGTTGAGGCTGTCTCCTCCAGATTATGTCCATGTGTAGACGTGAGGAGAGCTGGCCATGTAAGGGTATGAGTCATAAAACCTAAAAGGCTTAGAAGGAAGTAGCTGAGCCATGCCACTAGGGCTAGGCTGGGGAAGTGAGCAAAGTTAGCACGTGAATCCCAAAAAGGCCTTGTCCAGGAGACAGTCACTGCTCTGCAGAGCTTGACCGAGCCTGGCCTGAGGCCCTGGGGCAGCTGTGGCCATAGCGAACCAGCTGTGGTTTGCCAACCTATTGCCCTCCCTCTTACCCCTTCCTGGCTCCTTCTGCAGCCCCCCTGCCACTGACGACTGCCACGCCAGGGGAATTAAGTGGAATCGTTTCCAGAAACCCCTCAGCCGCTCCTGTGCACAATCAATTGGTGATGACACTGTTAGAAGGAGGTTCATTTGGGCTGTACACCCAAAGTTACTGTTAAATACCCTAATCTGAAAACATTTAAGCATGTTCTTGTCATTGAATGTAACAGCATTACTCCCATGGCTAAATTTAAAGCACTTCAGCATCAGTCTTAGTAATTTTCTTAGCGTTGCATGAGCTGCTTCTGAGAGAGCAAGGCTTTGAACCTCTTTCTTTTGAAACTGAGTTAGGCTGTCTCAACCACAAGACCACAGGTATTTTGTGAGATTTCTCATTAATGTTTGCAACATGTTTTAAGGCCTGAAGATTTGACAATGCTATAGAAGATACTGTAGCACTAGCTTGTTTTCCAGCTTTCTAGAGAAACTCATGCTGAAGGTAATGGAGTTTTTGATTCCAATGAGGTTGATTTTCTCTACAGTTGTGATACTGCTGCCTATCTACTTGAAACATTTAAATACATGACAATTAGTGGAAAAAAAAAATCAAAGCTCCTGTCCAGCTACTGGGTGTTATTTTTAAAGCTGAGCAAGTATTAAAAAAAATAAATGTGTATTTCCTGTTATTCTTTTCCACCCTTCCATAAAAAACCTTCTGTTTGCATGTAAAGGTCTAGTGAATGTGGTTAATGCTCCTTTCTTGTATTTCAGAGTCTGCAGATAATTTTAGGCTATGAAGAAAAATGGTTGAATTAAAACTTTTGTGCATCTTACATCCTTTAAAAGATGCAGTGAGAGCATTCTGTCTCCTTTTGAGGCCACACAGCTTTTCACAAAGTTCTGCATAGGCACAGGAACACAGATTCAGCCAGGCTGGCTTCAAGTCCTTTTGTCTGGTGTTTCCTGGTGCCTGAAGACCTAAGTCAGCGGGTGAATAGGAGTTAAAGTGATTTAGGTAGGACATGGGCTTCTTGAATCTGGGTCTGGGTACGAGTCCACGTTTGTGTGCCTTTGATAAATGATGGCTGGAAACAGCTGTAACAGATGGAGCAGATGCTGTTCCTGCTAATTTTTCAAAGTGCTTTCCCCACTACACCTTTTCTTCGCTTGTGTTAAACTCCCAACAGTTGCTTTCCATTTGGGAACATAATTCTTCTGTATCTGATCACACTGACTGGTCGGGTGTATTCCAGCCAAATCTTTCTCCTTATGCGCCATTTGGGTGGGGAAATAAGGGCCAGGTAAAATCTTCTATTAACGTACACAAAAATCTTGCCGTTTACTTTAAGTTACTATTTAAGCATTGACACTGGTGAGTTTTGTAATTTTACACAAATCATGTTTGTGCTCAGTTTACATGAGAGTCAGCTTCACAGCCAGGTAAAGGGACCCAAGGGAGGTCAATGTAAATTTATAATCCAATTTGTATTAACTATGACATATATTTATAATACATTTATATCTTGCAAAACAGTTTTGTGATCCTCTTCTAAAACATATGGTACCTTAGCACAAGGTGCAGTGGAGGAAATGATTTCTGTGCAGTGAATTGAGACTCATTTAATAAAACCACCTTGTGGACTGAAAATGTAAACATATAGTAGTAACTCAAGGCCTATTCCCACATGCTTGAATTAAAATAAATTACTCAATAAAGCTTAGAGGATTTTTCTTTGAGTAAAAACTTCAGGAGAAGACCTTTTTACTTACTGCTTATCTCAGTTTAGCACAGCATCATCAGCATACATGTATATCTGCATCTTTATATGTAGACATATATACACCTATAGCAGCAGGCAGTGGCAAGCAACTTTCATATAGCTAGAAACCCGTGAAGATTATTTTAAACCTGAATGGAAAAAGGGAAGGACAATCCAAGCATAGGATTCAATGCAGCTCCTATCCTAAGGACATAAGTAGTGCAGGAACCTTATATTGGAAAAAAAAAATATATATATATATATATACACATATATATATATATATATGTATATTCTGTAAACAATCCGATAGTCATTGATAAATGTGGATCTTGCTAACTTTACTTTGGTTACTAATAAACTGACCATAAGCATAGCCCTCTTTATACCATACATGTTGTGCTAAGGCCAACTATAAATACACATAAAATTAAATGAATTTAGCAAAACCATTAGAACCACTCTGGTATCCATCTCTTCATCTATTTTTTCTTACTCCTTTGTACTCAGAAACATTTCATGGCTTAGAAATTTTTCCATTAACTGGAGTTAGCAATTTATTTTTATTTCAATAGTTATTTCAGATATTTAGAAAGGAAATAATATACTGGATAAAGAAAAAAAAATGGTATTTCTCAACAATTCATATTATTAACCTTTAAGTGGTGAGGAGATGGAACTATAGAGATGAAATGATTTGGTCCAGGTCACCAAGAGACATGGTGACAGCACTGAGATCAGAATTCATATATTTTTGTTGTTTCCTTTTCCTTGTAATACAGTATTTCATTTACGGCAAAACCTTTCATATAGTCATTCTGATCTGAAATGCTTATTTTTGTTTTATTGAAGAGAAAACTTAATAGCTTTATTCAAATCAATCTGAATTCATGAAAGTAATACATGAAATGACAGTACAACTTGGTCACTCAGTTCTCTCCAAGGCACAGGGAAGGCACAGCCAGGACGTTGTTTTTCCAAAGCAATGAAGCCAGGAAGTTCCTCAGGTTGTCCTCTTTACTCCATCCAGCCAAAAGAGATTCTCTTTGTATACCTAGTATTCAGGTGAGGACTACGCAGACCTATTTGTCATACCAGGGTACACCAAAATCTTCCATACGGTCACGTATAGGAAGGAGATCCATCACTAACAGTTGTGTTATCAAGGTGAGAAGTAGGATGTTGATTCTTGTGTAACAAGTTGCTCCATTAGTGTGACTTTTTAAAATTACATGCTTAATGGAACGAAACCCAGTTCTGTACCTGACTCAGTCTGAGTCATTTAATTTACAGCTGTTGCAACTTCCCAATGAACTTTAAATACTCACTGACCTTACCGGGAAGCTCTAAATTCTAGTTAGGTAGGGTCAGATTCTCTTGCTGTCATGGAAAAAAGTCCTACCGACTTCTGTGGACCATGTGTATGAGTAAGGTAATGCTTGGAAAGTCATATGCAAACACTAATTTTTTAGTAGTGGCAGTAGCTGTGATGTACTCTGAAATATTATGAGTGAGGTCAGGGAATGACCATTTCCCTAATGACCATCTGTGGATTGTCAATAGATGCAAACAGTGGATCTTTTACCCATATACTGGCTTTTATTCCTAATATTTTAAATTTGTCCATTTTCACAGCTTTCAGACATTGCAATATGCTGACTCCTCTAAAAATTGGATTAGGAAGAAAAATAACTTTTTGTGGCCTTGAACAGAAAATCAACTTTTAAGACTTGGTATGTGACCTTTGGCTACAAACTTGTTTATTCATCCCTCTAGAGATAAGTGACAGTGGTTACCTCTGAGGCCAAGGGACCTTCTGCCCAAGTCTGACTGTAGTCCTACCAACAGGCAGCCCATGATGGAGCTACTGGGGGACACCAGCAGCTGCGTGCCCTGAAGCCAGGACCAGGCAGGACCAGTGAGGCAGCAGGAGCTGTCTGTTAAAAGACTGTCTAGGAATGGCAACTGGGGCTGAAAAATGCAAAAAGCGAAAATTCTGTCCTTGCAGTTCTTGACAGCTTTGCTACTACCTGGTACATGGACACTGGAGCCAGAAACTCCTCCAAAAGCATGCTGCAGCCACATGATGTAAAGTGATAATCTGTTCCAAACTCACACAACTCAAAAATGTTCAATGTGTTTTGATGTGTTATCCTTACGCAACTATTTTTTTTTTGGTTTGTTTGTTTGTTTGTTTGTTTTTGGTGTGTGTGTGTGTGCGCTAGATCAGCCATTGTCTGTCACCCTGAAGACAGCTTAAAATTTGAATACAATCCATATTGTACACTTTGGCTACTTTGTGAGAAATGTGATCATCTGTCTGCCATGCATGACTCAAATCCAAGCTGGTGACCTGGTAGCAAGCAGGTTTGGTATTGAAATCTGTGTCTAAGAGGCACGTCAATCAGGCTGTGTTTAGATAAAATGGTAAATCTGATGTTAAACCAGGCTAAAGCCAACATACTGCTGAAATGATGCAAACTTTCCAATGATTCATATATATATATATATATATATATATATATATATATTGTCTTGGAAAGGGAAATTTTTCCCAGTAGACTTTATGTTGTAAAAGAATCACATGTGCTGCTTCTGCTGGCCAGCTGCTAGGATAAAATCCTGAAGGTGACATAAACACCGTAGCATCCTCTGCTAACTTGACAGGGGTGCAGTTGTGGGATTAAGACTGTTTTCTAAGTCTTTGCTGACGGGTGATGTGACAGTGCACGGTGCCATGACCTGTCATGACTGTAGAGCCATGATCTGATCTATACTGAGCTGTGTGCTGCCAGATCATCCATGTGAACTACGCTGTTGTCCCTTTGAACATCTGGTCTGGGTATGGGGAGAAGAAAGAAAAAAATAAATAAATAAAAGAAAAGAGAAAACGAAGAAAACAGGGAATCAACAAACAGTTGGTCTGAACGCTGTTTTAAATCAAAGCACTGTTATCACTGGAAAATTATAACTAATGAAAAAATGTGCACTTCTGGAGAGCTGGTATTGGGCCTTGCCACAGCAACATAGCAATGAACTCCACATGTGGCTGCAAGCAGGGAAAAAGAACCAACATGTTTCCTGATACTCCTTACTGGCACAAAACTTGTAAACTAATCCATAGAGCATCTGAAGATGTGCATGTAATTTTTTGATCCATAGACATCAGAGAGAGATGGATTTATTTATTTATTTTTAATTTCTTGAGGCAATGAGTATTTTCTTGAACAAAACTACCTTAATCTACAAACAGAACTCCTAATTGCATCATGTCAACTGACTACTAGTTAATCTCATCTCAGATAAAACAGGCATTGAGATGATGCGATTATGAGAAAAATCAACTCAAAAGAACAGTTGCAATCTGGGCTTTAAAAGAGCACAGGTACGCAACTTGGCTAGGAACCCATCTGAGAAACTGAATATGTGCTTCTTTCCCCTTTCAGCTTTACTTCGTTTGACCAGAGCAGGCTGCAAAGCAGTTGGTGTTAAGGGATATAATAATGTAATCAAAGAACCCAGAGTCACTACAATATTGTCCTGCTGACAAAAACAAACAAACAAACGAACAAAACACAGCAACAAAAAAAGTAGATTTGTCATCTTGAAAATTATAGAAAATGATAACAATGAATAATGGATTTATCAGATTGGCAATCTGCTAGCAAGTGACCAGATCTGCATGTCTGACTCACAAAATCTGGTGCTCATCCTATCCAAATAAGACATGGGGACTGGCCCAAGACATGTGACAGAGAAGGATGACAGCAGATGACTGCTCCAAACACCAACAGTGAGAGACATTTGCTTTCCTTCCTGCAACCTTGGGAAGCATCTGTGTAGTTAAGACGGAAGCACTGTGACACTAACTGTTGTGAAACCATTAAGAGGGCACATTGCAAGGCCCATCTGTTCATTCGGGCCTCTGCAAGGGTTGGGAGCTGCTGCTTTGTTGTTTTTGAAGTGTGAATGACACACGTTTCAATGGGGAATCAAGAAATTTTGGATTGCTCCACCAATATTAAAGTTGTGGTGAACTGCATTTTAATCTTTCAAATATGCAGAGAGGTGAACTGACAAGCATAGTATTTCACACACCAAAAAGCAAATAAACAGTTTAGCTTTAACAAATTGCCTTTACAATCAAGCACTAGAAATTCACCTTCAGCCACCATGTGGCAAACAGGAGGAGCAAATGACTAGTTTTTAGGAACATATGCAAAAAGGCCTGTCTGTTTTTCACCACTGCTTCCCAAACCTAGAATCTGTGAGGTGCCACTTCTTGACTCCGTGGCCAGGCTCTGCAGCAGGGCAGGCTCCCTCTGCCGCGGCAGGAATGCCAGTCCCATCGGGCACTGCACAACCATACACAGAACTGCCCGTCCCTACACTTCAAGTATATGTCTAGGGACAGCAGATGGATGGAGAAGGGAGCCTCTGAAAACTGGGGTGCTGGACAGTCTCAAATCCCAGCTGCTTACTCACTCTCAGACACTGCCTAGCGAAAATTTCACAGCGTTCCTTTCACAGAAGAGTTCACTCTGCTCTTCTTCACTGAGGAACAGTGAGACCCTTCTGCACGTTGCAAAAGGACTTCGTGATGGATTTTGGTGCTGAGCCAGATCCACTAAGTGAAGCATGTAATAAAAATACATGTTTTCTCCATGTCTCCCTGCTGCATCACTGATGGAAAATGGTCTTCGGGTGCATTTAGGAGAAGGGAGCGGAGCAGTGGAGGTCAGTATCTTGAGCATGAAGCTATGGAGGTCAGCAGTTAAACCTCTAAGTAGACACTCCCAGGGTTTACACAGCCCTCAGGAGGTGGCCAGGGCAAAAGTGAAATAATGCCTGTGAGGAAAGTGAGACTGAGGTACACTGGACGGCTCACTGTAGCTCCCAAGTGAGAACAGAAAAACAGAAATAATCTGTTATGGTGAAATGGCCACCACACCCAAGGGCTCTTCTAAGTGCAGGATTCAGAAATAAACCAAATACCAATACTGGGAGAAGAGCGGTTGATGGCAGCCTGCAGCGGCTGCTAAAATTGCCACAGGGCTGTGACTCACACGGAGCCGCCACTGAAGTGCCTGGCCACCAGGCCACCCTTGGGCAGGTCCTGGTTGTGGGGCAGGACAGCAGGCGGCCCCCTAATCGCCACCCTTCTGCCCGCCCGGCCACGGTCAACCCACCCCTTCAGAAACCGCAGCGAGGAGAAATGTCCCACGTTTCCGTCCGTCCTTCCCTTCCACACAGCACAAAGCTACCTCAACAGCAGCCCCCCTCTTGCACACGGAAATCCTGAGCCTATAAAATATGTTAGTTTTAAAAAAATATGTTTCTGAGAGTTCAAAAACATTGCTTTTTTTCACATCTGCACAGCATATATTGAAATTTAATTTGCCTTTTTGTACACAGTGTGTTAATACACCGACCCCTACAATGTTTTATATAAAACTATAAACGCTACAAAGCAACTGTGACTGTGAAAGGCACAAATAACACTTAGTAGTTTCAAAAGAAACAAACTGCTGTAATTCTGGAAATCATCCCTTTGTTAAAGTCTCTACAGTCTATTGACTATTGGCTTTATTGGAGTCATTCACGTAGCAGGCACATTTGTCATCGTGCTGAACTTTGGAGGTCTGCACAAGAAATGCCAGTGTAAAAGGCAACATTTAATTGCTTTGCAGAAGAAAGGAGGATCTGTATCTGTTTTTGACCCCACTTCACTTTCTTTTAGCGTGCTGTGCAGAAACACCATGTAGAGATTTCAGTCATGTTTACGTAAAAGTGTTAATTATCAAAGTATAATGCCATACATCATGACACATATGTTACAGGGGCTGTGTTCAGCATGTTTTGAAACACACTGTCCGGTACGTGTATATAAAAGTTTTCTAATCCAAAATGTGCAGAGTAAACTGAAGCAACCACGACAGAACTGTTCTTAGGAAGGCTACAGCCTACAAGGGACATGATAGGTGATGGCAGGCTTCTCGGTACTGGCACAGAAAACCACAGTTTTCTTTTCGAAGCCGGGATCTTGAAAACTTCACTTTCTGCGTGTTGGTTTTGTGTATTTATTTATTATTTTACTCAAACGCTCGATCCCTCCCGGAGCAGCCTCCCTGCCCCGCCGCGGCCATTTCCTGCCCGGGCCGGGCCGGCCGCCTGGGGGTTGCCATTTGGAGGGCAGCTCAGACCCCGAGCCCCCACAGGGACTTTCTCCTCGGCGCTTTTCCACATACGGCGCCGGGCCGGGGACAGCCGGCTCTCGCTAGGCCCTCGGGCCGAAACCCGCCGGCCCTCAGGCCAGCTCCGGACGGCCGAGGGGAGCCGGGCGGCAGCACCTGGGGGCGGAGCGGCGGCGGGGCGGGCCCGGCCGCGGCCCGCGGGAGGAGCCGGCCCGGGGGGACGGCCCGGCCGGCGCGGGGCGGGCGGGGAGCGGGGCCGCGGGGATGGGAGCCTGAGAGGGGGCGAGCTCGCGGCCGGAGGAGCGCGGCGGGCGGCGGCAGCGGTGGTGCCGGTGTCCCGCAGGGGCAGGTCCCGGCGGGGCCGAGCCCGCCATGGAGCCGGTGACCAGGTGGAGCCCGAAGCAAGTGGTGGACTGGACCAAGGGTAAGGGCGCCTGCGCTGCCCGGCACGGCTCGGCACGGCCCGCGGGAACTTTCTGGTGCCGGGCTCGGCGGCCCCGTGGACGAGCGGGGCCGGCGCCTCCAGCGCCGCCGCGGCGGTGCCAGCCCCAGCCGCAGCCCCGTCCCGGGAGCGGGCGGCTTCCAGGCCGGTTCCCTCTCCGTGCCCGTGAGCCCCGGGCGCTTTTTCCTCCCTCTCCGGGGTGCGGGGGCGAGGCGAGCCCCGTCGGCAGGGCGGGCGGCTCCGGCGGAGCCCCCCTGGCGCTCGCTCCCGTCCCCCTGCGGCCGTGCCCGGCGGGGGCAGCTCCCCTCCTGCCGGCCGGTCGATAGGCCACGCGAGTTGGCTTGCAGCTTTTCGGAGAGATACCCGCCCGCTGGCCGAAAACACCTTGGCTTGTAAGTTAAGCAAAGTTAAGTGAAGGAGGAGAGCTCGAGTTAAGCAAGGCGTTCGCAAAGCCCGTCCGCTGGTGCAGCTCTGGGAAGCTGTTTCCTGAGAGAAGGGAGGTGGGGGCTGCGAGCTGTGCCCCCAGGTGCCCCACGTCCCTCGGGGGGGTCACCTGCCGTGCTCGGTGGCTGTTTTTATTTATTTATTTATTTATTTGTGAAGGCAGTGTTGGCTTCAGCTGTGTCAAGCCTGGTCGGACACTGCCAGTGCTTTCTGAATGGCAGTTAGAGGACTGCTCTCGCAGTTCCTGCTCTGCAGTGCGAAAATCAAAAGGGAAATAGCTCTGAATTAGGTGAGAGGCTTGTGACTTGTGGGATGGACTGCTGTTGTCTCGCAGGACTGTGTTTTAGGGCCATCACCCTTTGTTACATAAAGCGTTTTCCCAGGCTTTGCTTGATTTGAAGTTGATGCAAAATTACGAATGCTTTGAGAGTTGAAAGCTCCCCTGGATTAGCAGCGGCACTCACTTATAGCAGCCATTACTTCGATGTCTCAGGACCATAATGCTGATTAGACTGCATGCCTGTGGTCAGCACTTGGCAGGAGTTTGGTTCGAGACTGAGTCAAATTTGGAAAGCAGGCTAATGTTTTCGTACAGAGAGCAAGATGGATACTCCCAGCCCTCCTGAGTGTGAACATGTGTCCGGGCGTGCCGGTGCCAATGATGGACTGTGAGCGCAGCCTCTGGAAGGAGAGGAGTCCGCACAGACGTGCTGCAAAGTTGTGCGTTAACATCTAAATAACTTCCCCAGAAAGACCTCTCTTTCTGCTATTGGTATTGGTTTAAACAGGAGTGCATTGTTACAATGAAATAAGCCTTTTGCTTTGGCATGTGGAATATTTATATAATGCTGTTCCCTCATTGTGTCTTTTCTCTTGGGCACTGAAAGTTTGTTACCTTGCCAGATTAAAGAGTAAACCTGCTAATCATTTTAAAAGGCTTTATTATACTTGAGCATGCTTGGCTTGCTTTCTTGCATAATTTATTTTACTTGCAGGTTCCTTGAACAGGTAACTCTTTAGTTGGACCCTCAATTAGTGTTATGCAGAATAATTTGAGGCCTGGCTGTAGTTGGAAGGTGAATCTTCTGACTAATGCTAACGCGTGTCCTTTGAAATGCAAAGGAATAAATTAAAGACTGCTAGTGACTTTTGTTTCTGCTGTTGTTTTTCAGTTTCCAGGTAAGCATTTGACTTCTTCATTGCACGGCGTCTTTTTACGTCACTCCCTGCATGACAAGATTGTAATAAAGAAATGAGATGTGGAAAACTTTATTTTTTGGTTAGACTTTCATCGCTGCTCATTAAAATTGACACTTTAATAGTAGCCTTATTAATACTACGTTTCATGGCTTATTTCTAAGCCAAAATGCTTAACTACTATGTAGTTCACAACCACTGCATTTTATGTTTGAGAAGAGACCAATAGTCTGTATTTTAACTTATGAATATTATCTTCAATTCTCGAGGCTAGTTTTATAAATATACTGATTAACAGAATGTTTGGAGAGGAGCTTATGCCTTTTGTTTGACTATCACTGTCCATCTAGGGACATAATACCGTGATCTTCACTCAACTGGTCAAGCTATGGGAGAAAATGCTTTGGCTGGTGATGTTTGCTGCCTGTAGTTAGTGCTGTGGTGCCGTGGAGATGTATTCTAGGAGAATGACATAAATAACTATGGTGGGAGTTGCCAACTTGCAGTGGGGAGATTGGTTTTGCAGATAATGATGCATGCATGTCATACAACGATAAAAGCATCTTGGAAAAAGTTAAGGGAGTAGTGGAAATAAATGGTCTGATTTAGTCCATTTTTAATGTTCAATGGAAAACGGAGAAGTTCAGGAACTATTTTTCTATTTTGAATTTGTTGACAATCAAGCATCTATTAATTGATACTTTTAAATTGAAAACAAAACAAACAAAAACAGCAACTACAAAAAAAAAAAAAAGACGACAAAACCCCACCTTTTCCCAACTAAAAGAAACATAGAAACTTTCCCCTATTCCAGGAAGCAATTACCAAAAAACCAAGTCCAAAAGTAAGCTGTATAACTACATCTGGACAGTTAGCTTATTTGCTTTTTGTGAACCTGGCTTCCTTTAAAAAACAGACAAAACTTTAACTTTTTTTTTTTAACAGGACAACTCTTATCCTGAATAGTCCCTTTCTATGATTTTTGAGCTATTTGCTTCTATGCAGATTCTGTAAATAGGCTTTATCTGTAATTTAAAATAGAACCTATTTTGAATTAGTTACAGAAAAGTGAATATTTTTAGATTTTTGTAGCCAGATTTTAAATGAAAAGAGCTTTGTCTATCTCTAGCAACAATAGGTGATACCAGAAGCTGTCGCTTGTGTTCTCTTGTTAATTCGGACTAGAATGCTGCTGTTTTTGTGTGAAGAAGGGTGTATTTCTGGCAAAGAGACTGTACTGACAGTAGTAGAATCGCAAAGAGTGGGTCCAGTGAAAGCGCAGCTCCTGCTGAAGGAGTTGTACTTTTGCTCACTAGCAGCTTTGTAGGTGAAGCATTTCTTAAGCTTTTAACAAGGATATGATGAATCTTCAGCTGCCGCATCAATATTCGGAAACTGATAACTGTGTGGGCACCTCTTTGATTTCTGTCCAGAAGAGGTGCTGGTGTAGTTACGGGCTTCTCTTACAGTGTGACATGGACTTGAGCAGTATTTGGGGGCTTTCTTTAGCAGTGGAAAGGTACTTTTTTTTTTTTCTTCTAGGTTGTTGTGTTGAATTGACTTGCTTGCAGATGGTTGTGGAGCTTGTTTAATGATTTGGCCTTCACTGTTTTCTTGGAACTGACTGAACCCAGATGTTGATCTTCTTGAGATGATCCTTTATGGGAGAGAAATTAACTCCTGCCTGGCATTGCAGCTGACCTGCAGCCTTGCTCCTGTGTGGGCCAAGATGTTCGTAGGCTCAGAGTCCTCACTTCATTCTCACACTGCTCTTGTACTTCTCCTCCCCCCCAGAGCTTTTAAAGAAGGGAGTCCTGGAGTAATTCAGTTGTGTTGTATTGTAATTCAGTTCAGTGTTGGGACAGGCTGACAGCCGTAGAGATCACAGCACATCTGCTGTACTGCTGATGGTATCATTTGACTGTGGGCTTGTAGTTTTCTGGGCTTTGGCTATCCTGGATGCAGAAGCCATCAAGAACCCATTGACACAGGGCCACGTGTGTGGAAAAATCTCAAGAACCCACTGACATAGAGTGGAAAAATCTCCAGCACAGAAGTAGCATAACTCTTCTGGCAGAGGAACAATTTGAAGAAAACGTAATAATGTGATCATGTTCAGAAACTTTCTGTAGTCCCAGAAGCTCCTGGCTACTGAAAACCTTGCAGCTAGGGTCATTCCTCAAAAGATGTGAGAGGAAAAAGTTGTGTAAGGGGGATTCTCCTCTGTGAAAAATGTCACTGTCTTACTAGACAACATCGTTGTATCTCCTCTTTGTTTTCAGTAGCCTGATTTCCCTCTTCCCCGCTGCCCCCAGGCCTAGCATACTTATGTGACTTGTGACTTCAAGCCAAATTTTACACGGTAAAGACAGTTTGACATGCTTGTGGTTAGATGCCGTCGTTGTTGTGAGTCTCCATCACAATCTGGCCTTTGTTCCTGTAGCTGTGGGCTCAGCTAGCTCTGGATCGAGCTGGCACTTTGGTCTTTTTATTGCGCTCTAGGTTCAGTTATTCCATTACCCAATAGTTCATGGGTGTCATTTATTCCTGTGGCTGTTATGTCACAAAATACTCTGATTTCCATTCCTGGTAAATCTTGAGGGAAAGCGCATTTATTTATAGGTATGCCTGGAAGGAGGAAGAGAAATATGCTAATTTATTAATAGTTAGCAATTAATCGCGAGGACCTGGTGTTCTTTTTTTAGAGCTATCTTGCTTACCCAGGGAGATTTCAGCAAGGTCAGCCGTGTTAACTGTGTGTGCCGGGAGCCGCAAACCGGAGCTGGATTTCAGCAGCAGTTATGAGTGGCACATAGCACTGAGGTTGTTTTTTATCTTTTTTTTCTTTCTTTCTAAGTATTCTGAACACTGTTGTGTTCAAGTTATTTGGAAAAAAAAATCTAACACTAATAAACTCCTACTTAGTTCTTAAGAGAGTATTTTGCTTTCAATGAAGAGTAGTAGAGAGAGCTGACCATAACTGCAGAGCAGTTTCTCTGTTTGCTTGGTTACTTAAACATATATTTAAACAGCCTTATTAAACAGATCAGGAAATGGCACTGAATGAACACTTTCTCTTTTCAGGTATTTGAACTGAAATTCTGACTGTAGCCGGCCCATAATGTTTTGCCAGCAGAAGGTGAAAATACTAAATAAATCTATTTAGTGCTTGTCTGTGGGATGAAACTTCAAGTGAAAAAGCTGTACAACCAGTTTGTACGAATACTGGTTTAAAATTATTCATTCGCTGTTGCAAAGATAAGTGTGTATGAAAAAATAAAACAGAGGAGTTGGCCTCTGTGTTCGTGTGTTTAGATCACGTTTTCATGTTTTTCTGCTGTGTTGCAGTTTCTTGAGCTGCTTGTGGGTTCTGTGGTGTTTTTTATTTTTTTTAATGATCTTTCAGTGTTCACAGTCAGCTCTGTTTGCTTTGCCATTAAAAGGCTGTTCAAACTATTTTAACCAAACATCACAAGTCTAGAAGTAGAGTGCTGTCATCATAATGTCTTGAAAAGCAACATTTTAAATGCTAAAATCTCCACGGGCTTTACTGGAAAGTTGATTGTAATCTTTATAAAGAAATGTAATGCAACTCTGGATAGGGATACAGGTGGGTGGGTAGTGGGTAAAAAGTATATTTAGGTAGTACCTAAACATTGGTAGTAGTGTTAAATGCTCTGTACTAATCAATTAGAGCTATGGTGGTGGTACAGTTAGTAGGTGAAGTTTCTTCTAACTGCTTAGTGGTAGAAACTGGCCAATGAATTTGTTGCATTTTTTTCTTAAACGCCTTTCCTTCAGTGATCAGAAGTCTTTTGTTTCTATTGTTTGAGACTTCTGGAGCAAAATCCTCATTTGTGTGTGTCAGACTTAAATAATTCTGGTTACTTATGTGCTTGTTCCTTCTGCTTCTTTCTGCTTTGGACTGTGTTTTCAGCATATAAGTCCCTTTGGCCAAGGATCATGCCTGTTTGTACACTGTCTAGCGCACTGCAAGAGCTAATGGAAGACAAAGTACAGGGCACTAGATAAAATGCATGTTGAATTTTGTCATGATGTTTTATTTTCTTAAGTAAAAGAGCCTGACAAAAGGTTGTTATCCAACAGATGCTACTAGATGAATTGCAGTTATGAGTGATGCGTGCAGACAGCCTGTCAAGAAGTGTTCAGAAGCATGTGGGGTTTTCTTTGGGTGGTGTTTGTTCTTTCCTTTTGATTTCTTAAATCTAAGCTTCTCAATTGCCTGATCTAAGTCCTGTTCTATCAGTTAAGCTCCTTCCAGGCACGGCAAGCAGCTGATGACTTGCAACGGTTAAGAAGTGTTAAGAGGTGTTGAGACTGCTCAGTTCTCTGCTGCATCATCTTAGAACAAGATTTTCCTTTGCAGGGAAGCTTCATACAGAAGCTATGTCAGTGCATAAGTCCAAACATCAGTGCCTCTGTGAATTCAATGGTAAAATTTGGTTTCCATTGCATCTTTTCTGTACTCGTGATGTCATTAGTCTTAATTTGTACCTTACGTTTTCCTGACATCATCACATACTCAGATCTCACCTCATTACAGGTTTGTTGTTTTGGGAGTGTCTCTTCTTTCTGTCCTCCAGATACTCCAAATATGTAAGTCATGTTTAAAGGAGAAGGTAGTGAGGTACTGATGTTTTCAGGACTAACTTACAGGGGGGAAAGGAAGGGTGGATAGAAATTAATGGAGCTGGGACCTCTGTAGCAACCTCTTACATATTTACAAGTAGTTCTTTAGGACTCGGTTTCTTGTGGTCACAGGATTGTTCACAGATTTTAATGTTACTTCACAGGGCTGCAATAAGAGGTAGGAAATTCAAATGAAATGCTGTTTGACTTTGTATCTCTGTCTGAAGTTAGGCAGGGTATATAGTCCTTTTGTCATTAGGGCTCTAATTTCTAGCGTGAGATGACTTCTGAGTCTGAGGTATCATTCATATCCCTGGGCCATGCTTGCTTTGCATAAGAAGATTGCCTGCAGATTTCCATATGCCTGCCTCCATCCTTTTAGAATACAAGCAATAATATTTTACAGCTTGGAGGATCTGCAGGAGGTACATCGAATCTGCCTGATTGTGGTTTTTTTTTTTTACTAGTTTTAAACAATCATTAGCTATTAAAATAGATATTTATGATATTATGAAAAGTAGCTAATTTTCATCAAATGTTGCATGTGCTGGATAAAACCAAGCATCTGTATTTGGTTTGGTGAGATCAAATCACTGACCTTTGCAACTTTGGTCTACAGACATTCATTCAGTATCTGACTGATTTGTATTGTAATATTGCATTAGTGCTGAGTTCATGTAGTTTCTTATACCTGCTTCTCCTGCCCTTTTACATAAAGACGGTTCTCTGTCACTGCAATACCAAAATCTTTTTTTTTATTTTGGCTTTCTTATATTAGTAGTTAGGTGTAGGTAAGTTAGGTGTAGGTAAGCCAAGTGTCTGGTGTGGTGTTGCAATCAAAGCTCTGTGGTGTAAATGTGATCTTATCTTGCTTCTTGATCAAAGGAAAGAACTCCATTTAGAACTTAATTGATGCTCATCAAGGGCTAAGGCTTCTGCTAAAGCAAGTGTTGATACACGCTTCTAGGCTAATATGATCCTGATGTCTCTGCCTTGTGTGTGCAAAATGAATATTGCTTAGGCTGCCATCCTTTTATCATTAATGCTAATAATATCTTTCCTTATCTCACCGAGTCTTGTATTACTGGAATGAAGTTTGCCAGGTGAATGCTTTATGAAAAGCTTTGTAATATGCCTATTTTGTCATTAAATAGACGATATCTTGTCTGATACAGATGCTTTCCCAGCCTGAACAGAAGGGCAGGGCTCAAGGTATTGCTTCCTTTGTCTATATCGTGAGGCAGGCTGGTTAAGGGCTTCAGCTGGGCTTTCCCACTTTTGTAGCTTGTAAAAGGCCCCTGTGTGTAACCAAAGGCATCTTCTGCCTTCTGTTGTGATGCTGCTGCTGTTGCCAGTTCCAGAGGTGATGCTCTGTCCTGAGCAGCAGTGTGTTTTCTCCTCCTCTGTGCCCTGGTGTGGTGAAGGAGCTGCGTCCTCGCCGTGACGGCCAGAAGGCAGCCAGTGGTGACAGCTGGACGTGCAAGCAGAAGAGTGAAGCTCTGCTGATCTTCTCCATTGGGGTACCAATACCACAGCTTTGGTGTCTGAAAGACGTCGTTTTGAGATGGCTGCTGTCACGCTGCTCCAGGAGGCAGGGCGCTGTACCTCAGCAGGAATTGCAGGTGTGCGTGTTGGTGCAAGGCTGCAGGGAGACGGAGCAGCAGGGACTGAAGACTTTTTTTTCCTGTCCTCCTGCATAGGATGGAGGGCTGTGAGAGCCAGTTTGGGCATGCCTGAAGAATGCAGACTGAAAAACACGTGAAGGTCCAGGGATGGAGCTGTGCCCAGAGAGCCCTGTAGGGAAACAGTGGAAGCCTGGTGAAATGCACAGGTACCTGCTCCGACACGAGGTTGCTGCTCCTCCAGCCCCTTTCCCCCTCAGGAGATCTAGAGGAGATCTGTATTCACTGCTTCGCTCGCCCGTCCTCAGCAAGGTGTGGGATTCTTGTGGGCTCCACCAAGCAGAGTTTTGAGAGGATTATGGCAAAGCATAACTTAGTAATTGTTGGCATTCCTGATGCAAGCTATAATGGAAACTTCAGTTGAAAGAGGAGACAAAAGATAAATATGCTATAAATTGTGTCCTTGTACGTTTTTTTTTTCTTAGAAATTTTCTTATAAATATAGTACACGTAGTATTTGGACTTCAGCTGTGTTCACCAGAGGAAGTAACATTATACCTCTTGTCAAATACAATGCCTGTGTAAACATAAAAGTATCATAGTTATTTATTTGTATTTTAAAAAAATCCTTTTTCTTTCCTCTAACATACATGATGCTACTTGAGAAAACAGCACGGGATAAATAAATCCATATGTGAGGAAAACAAGAACTTGAAAATGAAACCTGTCAGTAACTTTTTTATGTCTTACCAGTTTTGGTTGTATCTCATGGTACCATGTGTGTGTTATATAGTTGGAACTGATTTAAAAAAAAAAAAAGTGGTTTGCCTTCAGTTACGCTTAGGATTTAACAGGTATATTGGAGGAAGGTGTAGTACTGGCCTTTGAGGATGAGATTCCTTCATCATTCAGGAGGGTAGACGTGGGTTTGTAGATGCAGCAGTGCCCGAGCTGGAGCGCTGCAATGGGCTGACACAAACCTGTGCTTCTGCAGGAGGTACTGGCTGGCGTGGGGGCTCTCACTAGCAGAGAACCTGTTCTTACGGTTGCACTTATGACAGTTTGATGTTTCTTCAGTGTTTTGCTGCCTACTGCTTTATTAGGCTGATGGTGGCTGGCAGGATTCTGGGTAGCTGAGGTACTTTTATAAAGATTTTAACAGTATTAAGGGAAGATGGCTGGAACAGCGCTTTGAGAAACGAAGACTCTAGGTGTGATAAGCGTACGCTCTGTGCCTTGTGCAATTTTTATCTCGATTTAACTGTAATACATCACTATGACAGTATCCCAGGTACTTCAGTCTTTATTTTATTCTTCCTGTACCCCTTGCAGTAGGAAGCTACTATTATTTTAAAGGTCGGGAGTTAAATCTGTGAGGAGTTCAGGATGTGCCTCTGTTACACAGTGCAGTTTTAACTAGCCAGAAGTAGGTTATCTATGTACAAGAAACAGCATGAGTGTGGTTGGCTTGGCTATTTCCATCTGTGGATGCAGTTACATTGCTTCTAAACTCCTCAACACTCTGGCCTGCTTCAGGTGTCCACATATGGCACTGCGCGTGGAGCATGTGGTAAAGGAAAGTGATTTGCCTCTAGTCATACTGTGGGTGGCATTCAAATTGGGATTAAGACGTGATTAATTTATGTGTCTGTACTCTTGTTGTAGTCACCGGAGCCTAGAGAATGGTTCAGAAGATCTCGTGTCTATTTTGGGGTGAGCTGAATGATGCTCTGGGCTCCACTGAGTACCGAGAAGGTCTCTGTGGGGTATCCTGGTAGAGTAAGCGTGTCAGTCCCCAGCTGGGCCCATCCCGTGATGTCTTCAGTGTGGCTCAGTGCTGTTGGTTCCTGGACGGATTCCTCCCTTTGCCATAAGTCACCCAGAGCTGCTGTAGTGCAGGAAGTGACAACAGAAAATGAGGCGTGCCTATTTAGAAAGGGTGTGCAGGCATATGAAAAGAAAGCATGGCTTCATGTAGGGTTGTCGAAATACTACTAATCAATAGGCATCTGCTGTATAGAAAAGTTGTTGAATGTAGTCAAATGCGATCTGTATGTGGGAGAGCTGTAATTATATCTTATGCTATTTAGCATCTGTTGAAAAATTTGGGATGTTACAACACCAAGTTCTTAAAGTATGGCATGAGAGAATAATAATATATGCATGTATGATAATCACTAGCCTCTTCCATCCTTTTAGCTTTGTCTAGCTCCCTCCTGCCCAGTGTCTGCTGGGTGAACTACCTTGTAAAGCTATGCAGAAAGATGAGCAGGAGCACCTGTTTCTTCATGGAGGGGCAGCTTTCAACAATTGTAATTGAGTCAGGTGTAGCTGATACATTTTAGATCCTTGTGGTATAGTTAGAAAAACTTGGAGCAGTCATCTGGGGCTAGTTTGGGTTCTTTTTACAGAAGGAACCATCATATCTTATGGTGCTAGCTGTGATGGGAAGCCAGCAGCAAAACGATTTCCATTGATGTTGCTAGAAGTCAACCTTTGGTGAAATACCTTGATTTAGGATTTTGGTAAGCTTAATATTGTTTAATATTGTACTTTCTTAGACCACATCACAGTGCATAGATACCAAGGTAATGAGAATCTTGGATGTATAAGATTATCCTCTCTTGAAACAAGGTGGCTGACAATTATGTTCTGTGATGTGGCCATAGGACCAGCAGCAACATTGAATATGTTCTTTTAGCATAGTAAAATCTGTACCGGCATCTTAAGGCAGAATGACTGGAGAGGATTTCCAGCTCCCAGCAGAGGAGTCATGTGCCAGACAGGCCTGGAGACTCATTCAGCTGTCATTTGCAGAAGTACTCATTTCCCAGCTTGTGAGCTTGCATGGATGCATACAGGTTTTTCTCAAATTAATATGGCTTGGTTGCTGTAGAGTACTGAATGGACTGTGTGGTTTCTAACCCATGTGTAACTGAGCATAATGCGTGTAATTTTATTGGCCAGTATCATCCTTGATTTTCCAAGGATTAAGCGTGGGTTGAAATGATAGCTGGAAACTCAACAGTTATTTATCTCTTGTGTCTTTACTGAAATACATTTTGCCATTTAATATTCCTCACTGGCATTGGGTATTCTAAAAAATCTGGTAACTTCTGAGAATGGTTTTCTATCAAGGTTTAAACAACTTGCGTTCTGCTTATAGCACCCTTCTAGCAGTTTTGTTAGCTGTACACAAGAGGCCCCTCCCTAGAGATGCTTCCATTGCCTAGGAATTATGCACTGCTTGGAAGCAGCACCAAGGAAGTTGTGTCCTGGAACAGATCCCCCCCCCCCCCCCAAAAAAAAAAAACAACAAAAAACACCAAAAAAAAAAACCACAACTCATTAGAAACAACATCCAATTTATCTGAAGTGCTATGAGAGAGAAGCAAGTAGCCATCAATTAAATTGGCTGACTTTAAAAAAATATTTGATGGTGCTTTGTTGTAAGTATCTTAAAGTATCTTTAAGACTTGTTTGAAGCTTTGGCAGAGGGTCAGAAATATCTTGTTACCATCCTATTAGGAGTAGGTGGAGTATTTGGAGCATTTGCTCTCACTCTTTCCTCTTAATAATCACAAAAAGTGCTGGGTGAAGATGTTGGAGTGGCTGAGGCAGGCACAGGGCTCTCTCCTGCCCTCCTCTGCTCCACTTCATACCTCACTTCTGGGAATGAGGTAGAGCTCCTGGTCAGGCCAGTGATATTTTGGACTCGTGTATGATTCAGAGCTCCTGGTTGGCTTTGCTGCTGCTGATCTTAGATCTCTCTGGCTCTATTATTGTTACATTTTACAGTTGGCTTCCTTACATTTAGGGCGTTGCACTTGCAGTCCGGTGAGGTCTCAGCTATTTTCGGAAGCAGCATTATCACTGCGTGCCTGACCAGGGCTGTAAAACAGCACAGAATAATGAAAATGTGTCAGGCAGCAAACTGTTTGAAGTGATTCCTTTAAATCTTTAATGCAATTATAAAAAAAAAAAAAGGGGGGGGGGGAGGGGGGAAGTGGAAAGGTTTGGTGATTGACTGCCCAATTGATAAATCTTGCTTTTTGACACAGTCTGTTTAAAGGAAGCTGAGATGCTCCAGCGATGTGTTTTAAAGTGTCTATTTTGTTGGGTGCTTCAAGGCAGGTCTCTCCTGTCAGAGGGATGATGTTATCAGTGTGTTTCACTCCTGCAAAGTCTTTTTTGTCTAGCTAATTGGATCTGCCTTTCCCCCTCTCTGCTGCCTCCCCTACTGCTATGAATGTGTGCTAGCTGCTTTCACTCTTGGAGCTCTTCATGGTTGAAGAGCTACTTGCTCTGCATGTCTTCCCTTGTGCATTTGTCCTTGTTTCAGTTAGGACAGAGTTAATTTTCCTCCTAGTAGCTGGTAAGGTGCTATATTTTGGATTAGGATGAGAAGAGCGCTGATAACATGCTGATGTTTTAATTGTTGCAGAGCAGTGTTTACACCAGGCCAAGGACTTTTCGGCTTCTCGCTCTGTCCTGCCAGCGAGCAGGCTGGGGGTGCAGCAGGAGCTGGGAGGGGACAGACCCAGGACAGCTGACCCAAACTGGCCAAAGGGGTATTCCATACCATCTGACGTCATGCTAAACAATATATAGGGGTGGCTGGCCGGGGTGGGGGGCCGGCTGCTCGGGAATAGGCTGGGCATCGGTCAGCGGGTGGTGAGCAATTGCATTGTGCATCACTTGTTTCTTACACATTATTATTATTAATACTATTATCATTATCACTATTATTATTATTATTATTATATTCCTGTCTTAATAAACTGTCTTTATCTCAACTCACCGGCTTCACTTTCCCGTTTCTCTCCCCCATCCCAGAGAGGGAGGGGGGAGGGTGAGCAAACGGCTGTGTGGTGTTTAGCTGCCGGCTGGGTTAAACCACAACACGTTGCTGAGAAACCTCCTGCTACTTTCAGAGAAAGCTTGAAGGTCTTCAATGATCCTTTTTGAGCTCCCGTGAAGCTTTCCACGAAGTCTTCAGCTGTGATGGCATCAGCCTTTGCAGGCAAAGCATGGTGGCACAGCAAAATGACTGCCCGTCCAGTGGGGCGGGCGTTGTTGTTTTGGTGCTTTTCAATGTGTTTCAAGCTCCCTTTGTATAAGGATTTTTGCTCTTTGATCTCGAGACTCCTTGTGTGTCCTGGCTCATACAAACAGTAACTTCTAAGGAGAAGTAGTATTTTGGGGATTATTAACATGGAGTAATGGAGACATGCAAACAAAGGCAGTATATCCTAGGACAATCCAGAAGGGCCTCCTGTGGATTTGTCCATGATGAAGAGGTATGCACCGTCAGCATTCCTGCTAATGCCATGCAGTTTGACATATTCCTGTGATTAGCTGGTGCTGATGTCTGGTGATTCCCAGGTGCCTGTACTTATGCCTCCTCGGTGACTGTTAGGGTAAGGTGCTAGTCATAAGTGTTTCGTAACTGTGTAGGAGATGGCCGTATAAAAGGCTGGCTATCTGGCAGCTGTATCAGCTGTTGCCTTACAAGAAACTGCTCTTTGAGTTGCTCTTGGGTGTAGCAGTAATCACAGTGTTCGTGAGGGTGCATGCAGGCAGGAGAGACAAACGTGAGTAATGGACTTTGTTGCAATCAGCCAAAGCAGTTCCACATGGTGGTGCGAGCAGCAGCCAAACCAAATTAAAGGGATCACCCTGTTTCTTCTTGGGAGCCAAGAGGCGGTCAGTTTTGCAATGTTCGCTCTTGTTTCCACTGTGGGAACAGACATCAGAGTGTTAATTAACAAGGGTTCGAGAAAAGGAGCTCTTGTGACTAATGAACTACTCCTTCAACCACAAAAACCTTGAAACTTTAAAACAGCAAGCTCTTAATTGCGCGCTGGGGATGAAGGCCCTAGGGCAGGGGGTTGTTGCGCTGTATTAACCACACAAAATTATCAGACACAGGTTTCATGCGCTGGAGATACAAACAAGTAACATGGAGTGTACTGTTACGGCTTTTAGAAAACGAAGTGACTTTGGGCTTGACCTGTTAAAGTACAGGATTTATTTTTAGGGTCAACAGAGGCCTTTTTGTACTTGCTAAGGAGTATAAAAATTACTCGTACTGAAAAGGTATTGACCCAGTTTTCATGTGGAAAGGACTTAAACCATGAAAGTACCAGTTGACAAGCCATGGAGGCAGCCACCTTACTATGCTCCAGAGAGGACAGTGTTTTTTGTGTTGCCTGTGGTCAGTGTATAATTACTGTGATTAATATTGCATGGGATTGAATTCTGTGCTCACACTTGTTTCCATTTTCTTCCTTTTAAAGAGTACTTATCCATGCTGTGATGACAAAGCTGTTAGCAATATTAAACCAGATGTGCAGAGGCTCCCAGGTGGGAGATACATAGGGTGGTATAAGTCCAGGTTGAGATAAAGTGGACAGAAATCATGACTTTTTTCTTGTAGTGGAATGGTTTGGTTGTTTTTTGAGTTGGGCTGTGGCTTTGCTAGGCAGTTTTGCTCTACAGTTGTCTCCAGAGGCTTCCCTTCGTGGTGGTTTCAGCACAGGGATGGAGAGTGTGATGTGGTGGGGGTCTGCGCTCTCCCTTTTGTCCCAGGGTTTGTCAGCCTTAGCTGATCCTCCCTCTGGGAAGGGGATGTGCACTGCTGCTCTCAGCACAGTTGTGCAAGTAAATACATGTTTTTGGCTTCTGTGTCTCTCATTCCAGCATCTTTCACCAGGATTAGTCGGTAGGCATGTGCACGTGAGAGGCAAAACAGTCAATGAAGCTTAGTGCCTGCAGACGGAGAGGTTGATGACAGTTTTATATCTATTAGAGTCAAAAACGTTGGGGTTAAAAGGAATGTGTTTCTTATTTCACGTGAGCTGGGTGGGATACCTCAAGAGATTAACTTGGGGTTATAAAGGCTTCCATGTTACCCTGATTATATGCCCGCAGTGCTCTTCTGTGGATTGCTTGCTTTTGAGATATTGATACTTCTGTCAATTTAAAATAAACACCAAGATAGAAAAGTAATGTAAAAAGTTTGTGTGCTTGCTGTGGTTGGAGCAGTGTGACTATTTAAGGGTAAGTTAGACGGGCTCTGGGCAAATTTCTCAAATGGAAATTTTGAGTAGTCATTTCCCAGTTAGAAGTGCACTGCTTGGATCTTCCCCTTTTCCTGCTTGTATGATTTTTTTTTACAGTCCTTTCTCCTCCCCTAGTCATGCTTTTACCATAACCTAATTCTCCTCCTCCTCCTCCCATAGATATACTTGTTGCCAACTTTTTTTTTCCCCTTCTCATCTTATCTCCTGTGGCTGTATTTCCCTCTATTCCTTGTGTTTTTCAGTTTTTTTTTTTTCCTTAGGTACTATTTTGTCATGTTGGCCTTAACTTGAGTAGGAGCAGTCTCACTATCTCCTGTTTTATAACAGCTTTTGGAGGATTCTCGACTTGTATTCTTCAGTAGAGAAGGTGCTTATAGAAGTGAGAGAGCAGGAAATGTTTTGAGGGACCTCATTAGTCCTTGGATTGTGAGTCTTTTTTTTTTGTCCTCCAGAGGCTACCATTTCCTGGTAGCCTCTGTGGTGACTGCTTGGAAACAAGTTGGCACTTCACAGCTTTCCGCTTATGGGTCTCCATTATTTGTGCTGAAGGCACTGCTGGAGTCAACAATTTTTGCAAGTTTCGACAGAGAGCACGTTGAGGCTGCTGTCACCCTCTCAGTAGCGGTCTTGGTTGGGGAACACGAAGCCATGTTTGCATAAGGATAAAATACCTGTGAGAGACCCTTGTTGTTGTCTTGTTGCTTTTCCTAGAACTTCTTGACATTTTTAACGTCTTCATTTTAGAAAAAAACTCTCCTTTCCCTTTCCCCATTCCTCACCTTTCTGTGCTGTTCCCCACCCTCCATAAGACCTAATGATTAACTTGGGTGTAAACAAGGTCGCTGTGGTGCCTGTAAGTGAAGAACAGGACGAACAGTGATCAAACAGGCTTCCATAAATCCGTTTTAAATAAAAGTTTATCACTGCATAATTAACAAACAGGGGTACTCTCACAAGTTAAACCAAATCCATCTGGTTGTGTGTTTTTCCCTTACAAAGTAGCGCACCAAAATATTACACTTGAGTTTACATTTCCAAATACATCTTTGGACACAGTGAGCCATTTCTCATAATTGTGAAGTTTGAAAATTTGTTCTCTAGCTGGAGTTCACTACACAGTACAAATGATGTGGCAGATCAACTTATTTTTTGTGAAAATAAATTCTAGTTTGAAGAAGGTTTTTAACTCAAGTATTACAGAGTCGTATTGGCAATCTACTTAGAGATCAAAGTATGCATTCAGGAGAGGCTGCCCAGGCAGATTTAGGTTGGTGGAAGCAAATAAATCAGTGTTTTTCAGTAAAGTTCATGATATTTGTGGATTGACTAATACCTTGTTATGAGTGGGCAAATCACTTCTAAGTGTGTCCCTTCCAACTCGGGATATTTTATGATTCCATGATTTTAAGTTAACGTGCTATTCAATACAGTCTTTATTTATAACCATCAGAAGTCACTTTTATAAAAAGGATGCAACTTTTATAGGTGGGAAACCAGGAGACAAAAAAGAAAATTATTAATTTTGTTAGCAGTTTTTAGTCTGTCTGAATGGTCTTGTAAGTCCATTCTGTGATTTCAGCTTTCATCTGGAAAGTTATATTGAAGACAAAATGTTCTTGTTAGAATGATGTGGCTCGGCTTCTTCCAAATCTTGTGTTTCAAGGATTAGCAAAGCTTAGAGTATTTTACAATCGACATGAAATACAGCTTGTTTTTTCTTTCTACCCCATTCCTCTCATCAAGTGTAATCTTGGTCACAGACCTAAAATGGTACTCAATTTCACACGAAACCTTGCATTTACTCCTGATTATTTCTACTCTCTGTTACTCTGTACCAATTTGCAAAAAATGACTGAAGCTTGTAATAACTGGAGGCCTCTGAGCACTTAATTGTTGCTAATTTGTTTGAAAACTAAAAAATGTAACTTAAAAGGTAGAGGAACAGTAAGTAGAAGAAAAATAACAAATGAACTACTAGGTTACTGTAAAAATCAAAACTGAGAAGGGTAGCATATTGGAGTAAAACAGAAAAAGGTACAAAAATGGACCCATTGTTTTTATGACAGCGTTTACATCCTTTTGTTTCTAGCCTGGTTTTGACTTGTTTCAGAGTCTTCTGGATTTAGTTTATTTGTTATTAGATACTGTGTTAAGAACAAGTACGTTTTTCCCTCCCCTGCTATTGCCACTTCTCTCATGTGTATCAATATCCCCAGGAAGGGGCATTACACTGAAGAGTTTTGTCTGTAAAACTTTGTTAACAGGTGTCTCATGTTATTAGTGTCCAACTAATCAGCCATACCCTTGTGATTTATGTACCTGGGGTAACTAGAGCAGCGTCTACGTTCTGGAAGCTGGAAGATGCTCTGATTTACCAACAGCATACAAGGAGTATCAGTTTTATTTTTTTTTAAAGTACAAACACAAAGAAGAGCAACTGGATTTGACATGAAGCAGGAACAAAGACCTAACAGAGTGATGCAGAAGTTAGTAGGTGACCTTTTTGTCACTGCTCTTAATACAGCAGCAGAACTATAGGTTATTTTTAGTGCTTAATGTGATGTTAGAGGTTCAGGATCAGGTCCTCTCTGTAGAAGATTACGCACGCACACATGGACCTAAAAGGACAAAATTGTGTCAGACTTCAAGAATTCAAACCATTTATGGGATTTTCATGCCTTCGTGCATCTCTGTTGCAAACGAAGAACTCAGAGCCTTAAGGGGAGATTGTACACAATAGGCTATGGTAGCAGTCAGGCTGTTTAGTGATTAGTTTGATTATCGCTTTCATAAATGTGAACTGTTTATTTAAAATCCAGTTGAGAGGTTCCTCCCCCTGGGATGGTGTATAGCTGTAGGCAGGGCTGATCTGGTTTGCCGTAACTGGAATTAGAGGAAGTTGCTCTTGGGATGAGGGAGAAATGCACTACTTACAAGGTGCATCAGCCGCTGGGTTAGTAAGATGCTTTCTCCATGGGTGGATTGTCAGCTTTTAGGAAGTATCTGCCTATTCTTGCCTCTTCTAAGCGTTGATTTTATGTAACAGTTTGTCCTTTCAGTTGTCCGACTTGTGCTCAACTGAATCTGAAATGGGTAGGTGATTTTTTTGGGGAAAATTGATTAACTTCTTTTATAGGAAAGAAAGCCCAATTAAAAAAAAAAAGTTAACATACAAAGAAAAAGATATTTTGATACTTCAAGAGTAACATTTCTTTTTTTTTTAAGTGTCATAATGGCACTATTGATAATGGATACTGGCATAGAAAAAACTCAGTATGAGGAAATATTTACTATATATGAGAAATCACTGATGCCGTGTAGACAAAGAGAATTGTTAAATGCATGATAGTAATGAGCTGAAGAAGCATTGCTTTGTAGTGTCAGCAGGCAAAAAGTGATGCAGGTTGAAACACAGGTAGTTACTTTCTACTGAGTTAACTCCTTTTCCCCATGAAGCAGGAACTTTTTTCCTCTTTCAGACAGTTTTGAATTTTTGACGCATTGAAGTTTTGTCTTGGGATGGTGCTGGTATAATGTTAAGCCATTAACAACAGTAATGTACACTTGACGATTGAGATTGCAGGAGTTTATCAGGGGAACGACTTTTAAATTGTACAGGAGTGCTCCCATCTCTCGTGCTGTTGTGAAGATTATTTTTAAAATTAGCTGTGAATGACATTAAAGCATATTAAGAACAAAGTGAGGCGATCTAGAAAAGTACAGTAGTAAGGAAGTGCCTCTTGGTAAGTTTAACTTCATATGTGTTTCTTGGAAAACTGGAGCACGGAGACGTTGTGAAAGACGGGGAGCAATCTGCTGAAGGACATACCCCTCGACGAGGAGTGAAATGTTGCTTCACTTGAAGTGATATTATACAAAATCACAGATGGTAACATCTGGGTCCCAAAAGACCGGTCTGACCAGCAAACTGAGATGCTGATGTGATGCAGCACAGCCAGCTTTGATACATGTAGGCAGTAAATGTACTTAGTGTGACTTCTGTGTTTCCTATCTGAGGACAGGGTGAGAGTAGTGTCATACAGGAAGGACTTGTTGATCTGTCAAGCACCAGCACTGCAGAGACCCTGTCTGTCTGTGTCCCGTCTCCTTCCCCTCTCTTTCCCCTGCCATAGTACTTAAAGGATTGTCAGCTGTACCTTCCAGGGCTGTGCATTGCAGTGTTAGCCATGTTCCACCAAATCCCGCACCACACTGTACTCCTCACAGTCTCCTATGTCTTACGGCATGCATTGCCCCTTGTCCAACGTCCCTCCAGCTGTTAATGTGCCTTCTTATGTTCATCAAGTCCATGGTGCCAGATGCAGTCCTGCAGCACGTCACTGGTTCCTCCTGTACGGCACCCATATATTTCCTAAAACCTGTGCCTTGCGCTCTGTCACTCACTGCCAGGCTGTGCACTTGTGTCTTGGGGGTGGTGGTTTTTGTTCCACAAGACAGAGTTTTTCTAGCCTGCTGTCTGCAGCATTTTTCTGGTGCGCTGGCATGCCTCCCAGAAGATGCTCAAACATGGCCAGACCACCTGGTGGGGCCACTCATCACCCCTAGTTTGACTCTCTGTGAGAAACAAGAAGATCAAGGATGTTGGAGAGAGGGGTGGGATGGGCAATGGGAAATGCTGAGACTAGCTAGGCAGTCTTCAGCTATGCAACACGACTTACAGGCTGTTCTAATTCTGTGATTTCCACAGCTTCCAGAGCCCTTTGCCTCTGGGGGCATAAATGATTCCATATTCCTGCTGTGGGTGAAGCTACAATACGAATTTCACTGAAACAATAAAACAAAATTAAATTGTTTCCATTAAAAAAGAAATCTGTTTCCTGTAATCTTGTGGAAGGCTTTACAGCTAGCAATGGGACCGTGTTTTAGGTTCAATGCAATTATACTTCTGTAAGTGAAATGGTAAAGTATTTAAAGGCTTGTTTTGAGTACAAGTTCTCCTGTGTAAAGTGTCTTAGAGTAGTGGTATAAAACCAAAACAAAATGTGGGGAAAAAAAATCAACATGGTTGTGCGAGTTGGGAAATTCTGAGAAATTTATTCCTTTGTGGTTGCATTGATTTAGTGGAAAACATCTGTATCTGTCAGTAGCAGACATAAGATTTCTTTCAAGCTTCCTTTTGGAGTTGTAATGGGTGTGAGGAAATACACCTCCCTGTATGTGGGGTCCGCAACAGGGTCTGGTGGTGAGCAGCATGGGGGGTCTGATGTGGCACGATTCAGGGCTTTGACAGATGAGCTTTGCTGGGTTCGATGAAATCAATTTAGTGAGGTCAGGTTGTCCTCTCTTGTGTGGCCTTCTGACCAAGAGAGTGAGTCAGGGAGTTGGACCAGATGCCGAAATGGTGATGGGCCTCTTGCCTCAGTTATTGTTGCCACCTAGCTGCAGAAGAGCCAAATGCTGTGCGATGCAGTTGGTGGGTCATTTTTGAGATAGTCATCCCAAATATTCTGTGTTTGGAGGGAGCATGCAGTGAGGTAGATTGATTCCCTGCAAAGCCTAGTGCTGTGTGGAGGGATGGACACAGATCTCATCTGTAGGTTCTTAACTGCAGCTCTCAGTGGTCACATACCACCCTGCTTTCGTTCCTGACCAAACCATACTATTCCTAGACAAAACTGTTATTTGGATCAATAGAATGAACAATTTTTCAGTGGAAGCAAGCAGCAGACTTACTCCGATTTACAGAAGTTGTAAATTCACATTGGAATATAATTTAAAATGTGTTGGCCAGCATGTTTTGAAGTGTACTTAATATGAAGAAATAGCAAACCAAAACAGGCCTTACTGGGGTGAGAAGAAGGCATCCTGGAACCATCAGTGAATTTCCTCCACTTCTTGCTTTTGCTTCAATTGCTTGCTTTTGTTTCCTGCTGGAGGAAGATTCAGTGGTTCTTTGAGCCCGTGTGTATTGGGGAACAACTTTTGAGCATCCAGATAAGTTTTTTCAAGTCCTGGGTGGAACAGAGTGCCCACATTTTAACTTCAGTGAATATTTCATTGCCAAAGCTCTGATAGAGTACATGAGGGCGATGTTTTATGTCACCAGTAGCTTGTAAGGTGCATTTGTTTATCCTGATGTACGTGGAACAGTTCTAACTCACAGCCTGAGTGGAATTAATGAAACTGTTCTAAACTGGTGTAAATAAAGTAAGTAACACTCTCATTGATGCCATGTTTAAACAACACTTTTAGATTAGTCGTGGACATCAGTTGTAAGCAACAAAGTAGGATATACAAAGTAGGAAAAAATTTTCAAGGGTGTAGGAAGGATCTGACACTGTTTTTAGATCTCTTAAATCCTGCTGCATCTATCACTCGGCACAGCCATTTAGAGTCAGCTTTCTTGCCTCCACTAATGCATGCACGTGACTTTAAAGCCTCATTGAGTGATTGTTCTTTACCACAGTAAAAGCTTCATATTTGCAGACACTGTCAATCATGTATTTACAAGGAAAATGGTTTTATTAGGTTGTAACAAACACTAAGGTACGTTCACTGGACATTATTGCTGTCAGAGGAGTTCTACTGAAATTGTATGAGTGTATTAGTTTTTAGTAACAATTATGTGTGAATTTTTCTGCAATTGCAGTAGTCTACTACAATATGCCGAGCCATCATATTTAAGCTCTGTGGGTTTAAAATCATTTTTCTGGGAGGATGAGTTGATTGCTAGATATAATACTAAAACCTTGATGGGAAGAGGCAACAAAATTTGGTTGTACTTGTTGGGACTGCTTCTATTTCAGTGGAGAGCCATTCTAAACCCATTTAATTGCAGCTATTTTAAATGCACCCAACAAACAAATAGGCACATGTTTGCATGTATTGCTATATTGGGCAAATCTTGTTTCAGTTTGGAGTTTATAGTAGTTCTTAGTTGCTACTTGAGCAATGAACGTTGATTAAGTAAAAGCTCTAGAAGTGTCTTGTTACAGCTACAGTATACTGCTGTTTGATTTGATTTGTGTTGCCTTGCTCATGCTGTAATGTATTATACCCAAGGAGCAAATGTGAGTTGCATCTTGCCACAAGTAGGATATTGCTTTTACTGTGAAGTCAGGAAGAATGTTGTCAGCAGTGTCCCTGAAGACATCTTGTGGTGTTGGCTAGGAAACTATTTGGGTTTGTCTGTCCAGGGCAGGTATGGTCTCTATTTTAATGTGTTTTGCATGCATTTGCTGAATGTTGGCTTTCACAGCATATTTTGTTGAAACTTAGAGTGCCAGGTCTATCTGCAGAGAACATATGGATATGCTCTGCTTTCATCTGATTTATGTGGTTTGCCAAACAAAATCTGTTATAGCACAGAAAGATTGCTTTTGCCAAATGTAGCTGGTCAGCAAGTGATGTAGTTGATTCTTAAAAAAGAAAACCAAAGCATGAGATGTATTGTGTGAAGCTACTTCATCACAAGAAACTTTGCAGACACGAACCGTTGATGCAGGCAGAAAATATACACTGAAGTGAGCAGAAAAAAATGGTGTATGTACATAATGTTTTTTCTTCTTTGTTCATTCTTCATCCAATGTTTTCCGGTCAATAGTTCTCTTCTGGTGGTAGTTGGGATTAATGAAGAGTTAGAGCTGAGATGCTGCCAGCTGTTTGAGGTCCGAATGTGAGCCCTTGGTTGTGGTTCCCATTCTTCCTTCCTGGAAACACATTTCCTCAAGATAGTAGAGTCGTGGAATGGTTTCGATTGGAAGGGACCTTAAAGACCATCTAACTCCAGCACCCCTGCCATGGGCAGGGACACCTCCCACCAGACCAGGCTGCCCAAAGCCCCATCCAGCCTGGCCTTGAACACCTCCAGGGATGGGGCATCCACAGCTGCTCTGGGCAGCTTGTGCCAGTGCCTCGCCACCCTCTGAGTGAAGAATTTCCTCCTAACATCTAATCTAAACCTATGCTCTTTTAGTTTAAAGCCATTACCCCTTGCCCTATTGCTCCACTCCCTGACAAAGAGTCCCTCCCCAGCTTTCCTGTAGGCCCCCGTTAGGCACTGTAAGGCCGCTGTAAGGTCTGACTGGAGCCTTCTCTTCTCCAGGCTGAACAACCCCAACTCCCTCAGCTTGCCTTCAGACTAATGCTCAGATGAGCATTTGCTGTTGCGCTGTAGAGCCTGGCTGCCTAGGGCTGAGTCCTTAACGAGAGGGTCTCTCATCTCTTCCTTCTTTCTTTGTTACCTCAAAATTTCAGAGGTGAAGTCAGTTGCGTTATCTCAAAGAAGTCACAGAGATTAGCTGGTGTGATTCAGTAAAGCCTGTCCAGGCTGGGGCCTAGTATGTGCAACAGGGACCCACAGCTGCATGCAGACGTCCAGTCGAGCTCTGCTGGTGGAAAACATGACTGTGTATTCTGACCCATCTGCATTCAAATGGGTGGGAATATAGTGCAAAAGATTTTTTCTTTTTTTCTTGGTATTGTCTACTTCATGTCTAGAGGGAATGGCCTGCCAAATTGAAAAAGCCTGTAATTTCTCTCTGTCTGTGGTTGTGGCACAGTGATTTATTTTTCAGTGTATTAAAGTGTGACATGATTGGCTTATGTCTTCACGCTTTTATCTCTTTTATAAAGAGATTTTTTCTGGTTAAACCTGTATTTCATCATGCTGTGCCTGGATGTCTGGATTTTTAAATTTTTTTTAAAAACATGGCATGCCAGCACAATTCACTGTTCAATTTCTATACTGTTCCATTTTAATTTTGTCTTTAATTTGAATCCTTAAAACTATGTCATAATAAGAAGACCCCAAAGGAAAATAGTAGAAATAACTCTCTCCCCTCACCTCAGTTTTTTCATGAGTTCGCTGAAAAAAAGTCGTTAAAAAGAAAGAAAACTCAGCTTTGAGTTTTAGCTGAGAAACCTTTGCAAGTAAAGACCACCTTCAGAGTTCTCATTTACTACAGAATTGCCTTTATCTCAGTTTATTGTTTGGTACCATCCACTCAGGTGAAATAGGTTTTTGCAGTCCTGGTGCAAGTTCACTCATTTTCAACAATTTCTAAACTAATTCACTCTTGCCATTCCCCCCTCACTGTTAATGTCTCAAGCTGGATTACAACCCAAAAGATTCTCTGTGGTCTTTGTCCTAGTATTACTTGGGTTTCTTTTCTTAAAAAAACAAACAAAACAAAAAAATGGTGTAAAAGCTTTGCATGTAACTTTGGGTGAAGTTGATATCACAATTCAGTAATAGGTGTTTAGCCCCGTTTTTTTTTTTTTTGATTCTCCTGCTTCTCTGTTTTTGAGAGTTTTTGCACTTTGGGGAAAATCTTATGCTACTGTTACTGTAAATACTAACATGAGCAGTGGCTTTGAATAGTGAAGACGTAACAATTTTCTTAAGCCTTTGGGTAGAAGTAATTGAAAGCAAGCTGCCACTTACGTTTGGTGCTGCACGTAGCACAGCTGTGGAAGTCCTGTTCTGTCTAGCTCAGTATCCCATCTTGTGCCTTTGCCAGAAAGGGATGTATTTAGGAGGATTGTAGGAAAGATGTAGTGTGTGTTCCCCTCAGCAGTCTCCCTCCAGCCTTCAACTGTTTCTGTTTGTCTTTCAGAGTCAGACGTGATTTCTGAGGCATTTTCTGTCATGTACCTGTTCACCTTCCCCTGAACCCATGTGGATTTTGATCATTCACTGCATGCTGCTGTATGAAGAATCACTCTTCATGGCTTGTTTGGGCCTGTCATGTGCTGGCTTCCTTTGCTTTCCCTAACTCCTGTACTGGAAGAGACAATGTACAGTCAGGTCTCCTTTGTATTACTCTGCCACTTGTGTTTTTTTATAGCCCTTTATCATATTTATCGTATCCTTCTCCTCCCTACTATTTTTTCTTCTCTAAAGACCCTGCTTTTACCTATGTCTGCTTAATTTTCTGAAAATATTTTGTGAAGGAATTCTAAGTAGGTTACGCTTTTCTTTCTTTGTTCGTTTTTTTTTTTTTTTTTTGTAGAGAGAGGTCTTGCTTTGCAAACTTGCTAGAGTGCTTCGAAGGGTTCAGCAGGTGTGTGGACAAAAGCAATTTTCATTCTTCCTTTATATATCTATCTATCATGTGAAGTGTTGAAGCATGTAGTTGTGCTGCAGTGTACAGTCTAGAGCATGGTAATGGGGACTGCTGGGATGTTCTCAATTGTTAACTTTGTAGAGAGGACTGAAAATAGTATTGATAGGCCTTCTACTCTGTTTTCTGAGATTATAATCTGTACTGGAGTGACTGAAGGTTAAAAACAGTCTCTACAGTCCTGGTCAGGATGGTTTACAACCCAAATTTAAGCATGAGTTCTTCTATTACAAGGCGGAGCTTTCAGTTTTGGATTCAAGAGACGCCCAGGGATTTATGGATGGATTGGAATCTAATGAATGGATTTATTTTGAGATGATATGAACACGTGTATAAGTAGTCTGTTTTTACATGCCAAATATGTTAGTTGGAAATACAATAGGAACATGTTGCAGAAGTCTTTCTGTGCAACTGTCAGTCATAGGAGATTATAGAGGGGGACAGTAAGGCATTCATTATCAAAACTGAAGGCTTTGCCCTTTCCTCTGTCCTGGTGTGACCTTTGTGATAGCGTTGCCCTTTGCATCTCTGCTGATGGGGAGAGGCTGGCAATTCATCTGGCTCCATCCCCGCTTAATGGGAGGGAAGGGGCAGGAAGCTTTTGAACCATTCTCACTGCTCTAGGCAATGTCTGCCCCCAGCAAAACTAGGCCTAACTCCTGGTGAGGCATTGGGCATTCCTGCTTGGTTAGGATGCAGGTGGTTAAACAGAAATGTGGAAGAGGTACTTTCAATTGGCTACGTAAGGAGAATTTACTTTATAGATGAGCTATTTTATGCAGGAGATGTGATGCTGGTAATAAGCTGTTCTTGCTCTTCAGTTCTGGTGTTGCTTCTTTTCCTAAGTCATTGATACTTTCGATGGTGATGGTGCTATGAGTGGTTGTGAAGCTATTTGGATTAAAAATTGGAAGAGGAGATTCTTTTACCTTTGTACACTAGTCAGTATTCCAAATCTCTCATGAAGGCCTTTATTTTTTTTCTTCTTGGTAAACTGAGGTGTTTGAGCTCTGTCCCCTATAAATGGCTCACACCAAATGATAACTAGACTTTTGTTTTGAAAACCTGTGGAAAGATAAATGCTAAAACATTCATGATAGCTGAGAAACAATCCAGGGATACGGATCCTAGAAAGTCAGGTCTTACCTAGGGCTCAATTTATTATCAAACTAAGTTTCTGTTGCCTGCTCTAGGTTTATCTTTTATCATTGTTTTAAAGGACCTTGAACTCCTTGTTAAAGTTACCACTGGTTCTGTTTGTCTGCAGAGGAAAATGGCACCCACAGTGTTACAGTGAAACAGTGTTCCCACTACATTGCACAAATTTAATATTAAAGAAAACTGTGTGTTAAGTCTGTTTTCTTTCTCCTGGAGCTTCTTTTCAGTTTGTTCCTCTTTACTCTGTACCTGTTTCACTGAGCTACTTTAGCTTTTCACAGTTGTTCTGCAGACTGTTTTTCCTTAATTTTATCTGCCTTCTCAGATGCTGGTTGATGAATTGGTTCTTTCCTCTTTCTAATGTTCATTTGCTGACTTGATTTCCCCTTCTACTTTTTCTTTAATTCCAGTCATGGAAATAGGTGAAGGAAATGAAGGAAGGAAGCTGTCACAGTAAGTAATAAAAGGAAGTGGAATATAAATGATGATATAATGGCATGTTTCATGGGGTACGCCAAATATTCTCATAGAATTGATGGCCTTTCAAAGCTAGAGAGCATGGATTGGTGTGTGCAAGGAGTCTTTTGAGACCAGAGTTAGCAACTGAGGAGACCCTGAAGGGGGAGAACTAGAATGAGAGTGACTTTCTTATTGGGAAAGGTCAGTTTCTTACAACACTTGTTTTTTTGTCTTTATTTAAAGGGATGGGGCAAAAAAGATTTTGGCAGTCCCACCTAGGCTGCTATCCAAGGTCCTTGGGAGCCCCTCGGTGGGCTGAGGGGCATAGCTGAACCCTACAGCTATGCTGGGACATCAGCTGCTGTCAATTTGGTAGAGAGTCACACAGCCAAACAAGAGATTGAGTACATATTCACAGTAATGAGGCTGTATTTACTTCAGGTGGTGAGTGATGATTGGCATTGTGGTGCTGTGTGGAGAGGAAGGTCTTGTCCTTCCTCTGTTCAAGTGGCTTGTGTTCTGCCAGCTCCCTTATGTCAGCTTTCGCATTTTATGAGTTACCCTGAGAATCTATTCAAGTTCATGAACTTACAGCAAACGATCGCAGTCACCTTCCAGGTTTTACTTCCCTTCTCTTCCTCCTCCTTATCCATCCCCTTGCCCAGTCTATCAGCACCTCCTCTCCCCCAAGTCATGTTTGAGTATATCGACTGTCCATAGTCTGACCGGAGAAGAAAGTAAGAGAGAGTGGGATGGAGGGAAGAAAGAAGAGAAAAGGAGGGTCTGCTGTTTTTTGGCCTGTGGCCATAATACATTAGTTAACTGGTTTTATTGACTTATTGTAGGTAAACTTGTTGCTGATGTCCAGCACAGAAGTTGAGTAAAAGCATGAAACTACTCAATGACCGTACTAGTAGTGTCTCTAGTATTTTGGTAATCAGATATGTCACTGCTGAATGGCTGATTTCTATCAACAGTAGAAATGTTAATTCTCTCTGAATAGTAAACTGATAGTTATGGCTTGGACCCAAGCCCCCCTTTTTATCCTCCTCAAGGTTATTTTTTTCCCCTCAATTCTTATTCAAAATAACTTTCTTAGTCTTGGAAACAGACTGAGATTGCTATCGGTGCAAATCTGTAAGTGTAAGTCCTGTTCTAATGTTTTTGCATGAATGCAAGGTATTGAATATCTTCTGGGATGCTTTGCGTGGTGGTAGAAGGTTATTTTAGACAGAAAAGTCTAGACAGTTCTTAGGATCTATTGCACATCTCTACACCTGCCAAAATTTGGGAGGGAGTTTTGTGCAAATTACAGTCCTCTTCCTGAAAGGGTTTTCAAGATACAAATACCATTGTATTGTACTTTCCTTTTTTTTCCTTTTGAGTCAAAAATCACTGCTACTGTTATGGTAAAATATGGGTACTATTGCAGCTGGTATTTCTATTTCTGTCTGCCCTCATTCTCTAGCATCTCTTCCTAAATAGGAAGGATGCTATCTTTCATGTATGGTGTTCATTTATGTGCATCAAATGATACAAAGATTTCTCACGTGCAGTTGAGACATGCTTTTTAAACATATGTAGAGCATAAAATGAATAGTTTAGACATCAGCAGGGCTTTTGAGTGGGTAAAGGAGAATGTAGATGTCTTTCCAATGTCAGTCTTAATTGTATTTTTGCAGAAATACTAAAACCTATTTTTCTGCTTGAGCCTGCTAATGTTGCACTGATTTATTTGGATATGTCTGAATTTACACTGCTGAACTAGCTGAATTTATTTCTCAGCCACCTTATTGATAACATATTTCAGAATATGCCCTGGACTGTTACAAAGTGAGGCAGCTTGACTTACAGCAGGTTTTTGTTTGCCTTGTCTGTATAACCTATGAGCAAACAGTAAGTTCTGTACATATAAGAAGGTAGAAATTTCCTGTGCAACTTGGGTGTCCCTGTCGGTTATGAGATACCTATTGAAAAAGACCTGGCAACTTGGAAAGTGTATTTCTAAGTAATGTAGGCTGCTTCTGTAGCTTATAATTCATCTAAGTTTCTCAAAAATATCTAGATTTCGCTAATGGGTAATACAAAGTCTAAATGATATGCTGAAGTTCACAATGAAAATAAGGGAAAAAAACTAAGATGTCTTGGAAGAAGGGAACAATTAGAACATTTAGATTCCCAATGACATTTCAGTGCTGACTTTTAAACTTTAATATTATTTAGCTTATTTTATGGAACTGATTTATGAGTCACTTTTCCTCCTTTCTCCTTTCCCTCTTGGGGAAATAGGATTTTTGTTGTTTGCATGTGGTGTTTAAACATTACATTCATATGACAGAAAATTAAACAGTATGCTATAAATGTGGTTCCAATCTCAATTAAAATGTTGAAGATTTTTCCATATGTTTCTTAGAAGAAGTAGTAACACTGATATTAGTAAGAACATCTTAAACCATTAGCGAATGCTTGCCGTAAGTGTGTGGGTTTGTCTTCACTTCCTGCTTTTTATAGGTTCGGTCACTTAAATATGTTTGTCTGAGCAGCTGTGCCTCTGTATTGACCGTTCTGAATTAACACTTGTATGATTTTGTAATGTTTTACTTTACAAAATAGTCCTATTGTGTGATCAGAGAAGTATTGTTATTAAGTACACCTATTAAAAATGTGGTTTAGAAGTAGCTGGTCAAGATGTAATAGACCTTCAAGAACAGACAAGCATGAATTAAAAGAAAGACAAAACAAAAAACCACAGGCAAGCTGAAAACCATAGTTGTATTTTTTTTGGGGGGGATATATACAAATACAAGTCTTATGTTTTAGCACAGAATAAGGGTCCAGAAAGTTAGTCAACGCACACAAAGGATAGCAGGCAAAAGCTTCAATGTGTCCAAGAAACTTGAAAAATACAAAAATACTGCATGCTAAATAGTGTTTCGTTTTAGGCGTTTGTGCAATATGTAATGGAGACTTTCAATGGCAAGCGATGGGAAGCAGTGGTCTGCAAGACAGCATTAAAAATTGGGAATGCCAAATATGTGCTCTGTATGTCAGCCTCGGTTGAGAATTTCTTTTAAAAAAATAAATTGTTAAACAATGAAGGCCAGATCGTTTTATTATTTTTCCTGGGAAAAGAGTTTGTATAGCCTAAGGGAGAAATTGGTGCCTGTGGGAAACAGAACACTGGGCTCAATTTTCAAAATTTATGAGGCCTTGCCAAGACAGATGGGAAGAAAAAAGAGTGCGCCCCAAACAACTGTAGCCCTGGGAGACTGTGCTCATCTTGCATGCGGGATTTCACATTCATAATTATGCTTAAAAATCAAGCTGTACACACCAGTAGCTCTGCACGTGGAGGAGTCGAGCTTGTCCAGCCAGATTTTGATGTGTTGCAATAAAAATTCAGCTCGCACAAGTCATATTATAAAGGGGTGACTTAAGTGCCAGGCTGTCTGTCCTTATTAATTTCCTGGTGAGAGTTACAAAGGCAGGTGATGCCTGCTAAGTAAGCCTGTGCCTCTGAGAGCTCGTAGTCTGCAGATCTCCTGTGAGCAGGCATTGCACGGCAGCAGTGACAGCTCGGGCTGCTGTTAGGAAGTGAGCACGTATCGTGTGAGTCCTGGAGCCCCCCCGGGTGATTTGTCTGGATGGTTTTCTTGGCATGTGCCGGGAGTGCTTCTTTTCCAGGCTGCTACTGCAGCTTGACGACTTGAACTGAGTGCTTGTCCGCTGTCCTCAGTTTCTGTGTAGTTCAGGGGGCTGTTGGTGTTTCTCATCTGCAGCAGGCAACATCCTGTCCATCTCCGTGGCTTCCTTGTGAGCCAACATAATGGATAAACATCCTTTCTACACTGACAAGTTCAAATGTTTAAAACTGAACTGTCAAACAGCATAGCTATTGTGGATGCTACAAAGTAGATGCCAAGTATGTAATCTGAATTTTGTTTGTGTCAACTATTTTCAGTGAATGTGAGTTACTGCTACAAAGCAAATCTAATTGAATCTGTTCCTTTTGCTCTAGCTAATATGTTGTAGTGGAATAGGACATCAAGGGCATTGCATCTTTCAAATAATACATCCATCCAAATGTTTTCTCCTGTGCTTTCAAATGTTTCCTGCTTGTGCTGCCCACAAGATATTTAAGAACAGACAAAATGAGCAGAAGAAAATGGGATTAACACAAAGTTTAATTAAGCAAATGAAAGAGAAAAATCCTTTCTCTAATCAGTTTAAGCAACAAAAGAGGGGAAAAGATACTGTAGAAAATGGGATCATATAGTCATAATTTAAAGCAAGTATATTGGTGTGACAGACAAATGCTCTAAAATGTTTTAAAAATACTTTGTTACTATAAAAATAAGTTAGGTTTCTTGCTGATGTATGCTGCTAACTTATCAAGGGGGCGAGAACGGCTGATTCAGGAAGCTGTAGGGGCTCATAAATCAAGGGAGTAATGAGACCTGAGCCAAACATCATTTTGATTGCTTTGCCTTTGATTGTTCCATTTTCCTCTCATCGTTCAGCCCTTTTATATTTAAGTGGATGGGGGACTGTGGGGTTTTACTCTTTTTTGTTTGCTAGGGCTCTGGGCAAGCTCTTTCCTTGCCTTGTACTTATTTTGGTCGGTTATTTCTTGTTGTTGTTGTGGTTGCTCTTCAGGGTTTTGGGTAACTGTGAGAGCTGAGTCTGTCTATGCACTTCTCGTGATAGCTTTGCGTGTGCTGACACCAAAGGGATGTTCTTGCCTCATCCCGATCCACAAAGAGCAAAATGGGTTGCGCCTTGACTCAGGTGACCCCAACATCCACAAAACCTGAACTCTCCATTGCTGCGCTGTTGTGGTACAACTTCCAATCTTCAGTCTCACTGCAAGTTTCTTTCATTTCTTTCATGGTTTGGCACCACATATTGTCTGCAGTTCTGTTTGCACCGTTTGTATTTTTTTTTTAATGGGGTGGGGAAGGGAAAGAAAACACAGCAAGTGTAATCACGTCCCCTTCACACTCTTTCTCTCTCTTGTGCTTTGTTAGGCCTGGATGATTGCCTGCAGCAGTATGTCCATAAGTTTGAACGGGAGAAGATAAATGGTGAACAGCTGTTACAGATCTCTCACCAGGATCTTGAAGATTTGGGTATCACACGGATTGGACACCAAGAACTGGTTTTAGAAGCTGTGGATCTCCTGTGTGCACTGGTTAGTTAAGTGGTGAACAGACACACACAATTTCTTAAAGTGCTTTTCTTCTGAATATCAAAGGCAAATCTAATGAAATCAGAATACCTCTCACACTTGCTTTCTGTTGCACATCATAGTAAAAGAAAACTGTAAGAATTTGTTTAATTCTCGCAAACTTTGCGTAAATAACTCTTTAACATTTTCCTGATAAGAGGCAGTGCTGATTCAGTTGCACTTCTAAAGAGATGTGTTGGCTGAGCTGCGTTTTTAGGTCATGTGGGTCCTGTTAGTGATTAAACAGTGATTAAAATTGCTACTGAGTAGGGTGAATTTGTTGTAGAGGGTGGAATGAAATGACAGCTGTTAATGGCTCCTCACATCAGCTGAAATGAGTTGAGAGCAAAATTTTTGCAGTCTCCATACAAAACGAAGATGTTCTTAAAATAAGGAATGTTTTGATTACTCAGTTACAGTGTGAGTTCAACTCATGGGATTCAGATCATAAGTTGCTCCTCTGTTTTACCCTGAAAGCGCAGATGCTTTTAAAGCAACATACTCCAAAAATAATTAATATATTTCAGATTGTTTTGCTGTGCAGCATTATCAGTGCAGGATTTATTTAAAAGCCATACTTTGGACACGGTCTTGAAGACGTGTTTGATGTAATGCAGTGAGCAAGCACCAGAGTTATACACAATGAGATCAGCCGTGAGGGCTGGGAGAGGGTGCCCTGCGATTCCTCGGCCAGTGCTGGCCTGCCTTCTGTTCATTAGGCAAGGCTCGCAGCACACAGCATACTCTTCTTAAAATGGAGAGTCTTTATGGCCCGTGTGGCACGTGCTTTATTGGCTGCAGGGAGGTGCTACCGGGGTTGTTTGTCCTCCGTAATCAGGAACAAATTGCTTAGTCCAGGCTCAAAGAAATGTGTTTGATAAAATAGCTGTTTATAATCTGAAACTCTTGGGACGTGTTTCAAGAAAACTCCCAAAGAGTTGCTCTTACATTTGCAGAACTTTTTTGTTTGTTTCAGTATTTGATATAGCACCTTTTTTAACTTGTAAGGTGAAAATCTAATAGAGGAACTGAATTAGCCTGAAATCCAGTTCATGTGGGAGGGGATAATCTCTTGGACAAGTGAGGGGTCTGACGAGTTAGTAAATGTACTGTGTACTGTATACAGTCTTGACTAAAGTACTGGATGCGGCAGCCCCCGAAGGCACTTTTTTTCCTTACTTCTTAAAATATTAGAATAAAATGAACAAAGCTGGATGACCGCCAGAACCTAAAGCTGTGTTTTATCTCCTACAATTTCCTTCTAATTTCCTTTGTAGACAAAAGTTTTGACCTCAAAGTCGTTTCTGGAAATCCTTTGTGAAATGCAGTTCAAGTTAATGCATTAGACAGAGTTCACATAGCGTAGCCAAAATGTCCTTCTTCCCTTTTAAGAAGTGGAGGAAGAATTCCTGTATTTTATCTATGCCCTTTCTCACCTTCTGCGTGCCCCTTCCCTGAAGTTTTTGGGATAGTGGTGGAAAGTCCAGTGTTGATTTTTGTTTCCAAGAGGGTGGTGTGTCTTGGATTCTGGTGACAGCCAGTTTTCCTTGTTGGTCTGTTTTCTTTCTGTGTGAGAGTACAGAGATTTCTCTGTTCCACCTGTACTAGTTCTTTGAAAATGGGTTGAGGTACTGCTATGATCTAGTGCTTTCTTTTTTGTCTGCATACATGTGATGACGATTCCCTAATTTTTGGGAACTTGAATTAAGAAGCAAAGGCATTACGAAGAACCTGCCTTTTGTGACTTTTCCACTACGCTTTTAACTCATACTGTGGATATGTGGCATTGACTGGGCTGGCCTGGGGTCAGGCTTTGCAAGTTGTTGTTCTTGGCAATAGGTAGAAATTCTGTGTTGTTTCGGAGGTTCCCCAGTCCCGGAGTTCTTGAGAAGAATTTACCCCTTTGTCTAGTTTTGCCTTGGCGGGTTTCCAGCTGACCTTCCTTCAGATTGATGCTTTGGTTCCCTCACACTGCAAGAACACTCGAGTCTCCAAAGGCAGTGAAGTAGCTGTCTTTGGAGCGTCTTTCTCTTGCGGTAATTCTTTTCAAGCATTTGTTTTACAGAACTTTCCCGCCTTGTTAGGCTAATGGAGAAAAAATACAGTGTGAAGGTAGTATGTTCCTTGAGAAATGACACCAAAAATACTTTTTCTTAGATTTTTGTAGGGATAGGGCCGTCTTGCGCATGAATTCTACGCTGTCAAACTGAAAATGTCTGGAAGATACGATGTCTACTGCTGCAGTAAACAAACTCCAGAATTAATATAGCTAAAAGAAAAGTGAATTTTCCTTTGCTGTTTTGGTTGTTAGGCAGTGTTTCCTGATGTCACCTTAGCAGCAACATATGCAACAAAGCAGCAACTGAAGAGGCATTAAGAAAGGATAAAAGGTGAAGGTTTCTTGTGAACATGCATTTCTGTTGCTCTTGAGCTGATGCAACAGCGTCTTCAACACCTGTTCAGAAAAATCTTATTTAGGGAATTTAGAGGACATATCAAAGAAACTGAATTCCCTGGAGGGAATGGGTGGGTGGAATAAACAAAGAAAACCACAAACACACCAACTTGTGTACCTCCATCTTTTCTGGATGACAGTATTTGCTTGGGTGAGAAAAGGGATGGGAGGAAGATACTTCTTAGTTGACTGAAGTGTTTTGGGAAAGGGCAACAAGTATACATAAATGTGCTTTTTAAACTCATGCAAAACCACAACAGCAGGGGCAAGGATCCAGAAAATAAGCTTTCCCAGTCAAATATGTAGGACCAAAACCATATAGAATGGTGATGAATCTGAGTGCTTACTCATCATTCCCTGTTGAGTAGACTTGCCTGTTTGGGCTTAATAAATATAAAATAATGCAGGCATTAACAGGAAATTATATGAGAACAGATTCACTTCTAATGTATTCTTTGGATTAGATTTCTGAATCTTTAACTAAGCTGTATGATGGTAGAGTTCGGAAACGAAAAAGCAGCTGGCTTTTCCTGAGGTTAGAATGAAGAGTTCAGTTTTAAGCAATTAAAAAAAAAAATATATATATATATATATATTTTACTAGTAGTAATGTTATGCCAGCACATTAGCAGTGCAGCAAAATATAACCTTGTACAACAAGGTCGTTGTACCAAGTAACTCCAGGATAGCATTTTTATAGAGATCTTACTGCTGTCATCCTTATAAAAGGTGTTGCAAAATTGACCTGGAAAGTACAATTGCCCTTTAAATCCCAAGCTGAATAGTTTACATACCTGAAGACTCATGTGGTTATTTCTTATCGAAAGCACCACACCTATGCATCAGCTGAAAAGATTACAATTTTCTAGAGGTCTCAACTTCAATTTTTATTAAGAAGTTTGGGGCTCGGGAGGATTCTCTAGGAAACATTTTTGTTAAAAGCGAGAGAGCAAGAATGGTGGCTGTAACCTTGGGTTAAGTCCAGTGCTTATGTAGGCATACAGTGAGTTGAATCTGCTGTTGAACAGGTGTTCAGTCCATTTTTATTCATTTCTTTCCACAGAGCTAGTTTTCAGTTGGATAAGCCAGCAGAGCCAGCTGTTCACACTGCAGCATGTGAGGATGGCTGTGAAAGGGAAGGTGATAGTGCCCCTTGGCAATAGCCGAGCTCTAGATCGGCCCGAGTCAAGCTGAGACACGACTCCTGTGCTCTTTTGACTTCGGTTAACCACGCTTTATTTTTTCTTTTATTTCAGCAGCCTGACCTTGAGCAATTATTTGGTCAGTGTACTATTTCTCATTAAGCGTAATGGAGTTTGGAAAGAGTGCGCTTTTGTGCGCATGCCCTCTCATGCACACGTGCACGCTCTCTCTTGCTCTAGTGCTGTGTGGGGCTGCCCAGGTTAATGAGTAATGAGCTGGGAATGTTTGACATGAGGTGTTCTTGACCGCTGGCTTCAGCCGCTGTTTTGATGAAAGTAACTTTGATATTTTCACTCTGAAGCGATAAGAAAATGTAAGGTGTTCTGTGGTTCGTGAGAAACGTCTAAGACTTTCTGGTTGCTTAAGTCATAATCTGTTAGATATTATAACCTCAGTTCTGTAGAATGCTTCAGAAAAGCCTGCTGAGTTTTTTCACTAGAAGCGTGTGTCACTTTGAGGGCTCATGGGCTTTTTGGTGTGCTGCCCACACTATCAGCATTCCTATCTGTCCTGAATTGAGGCTCCAGCTCCGTGACAATTTAAATTAATTTAAGTCAGGTGCTCCCCCCCAGCTCTGGTTATTGATTCTTTGTGCTTGCACTCAAATGACCCTGAGGTGAGTTACCTCAGGGAACTAAACCAGCTGAGAACACCCTACAATAAAAAAGGGAATATTTTTTTTAAATGGTTTGGTTCCTCAAACCAACAATCCAACAGAGTGGGCAAGCAAGAGTGGCACTGCAAGCAAAGGAGTAGAAATAGGTGATTGTGTGAGATGGTCAAGAATAGTGTCAACTGGGATAGAATTACAGCCAGAGTACACAAATTCTGTTAATACTGTTTGTTTTCCCACTCTTTCAGTGAAAAGAAAAATGTGCACTATGGCAAAGCTATATCTGGTGAAGGAGCAAAATGTTTTCTGTGCATTAGAGAAAACAGGTCAGGACAGCAGCATGCCTTTGGAACAAAGGTGGCTTGGGTTGTGATGACCATTTGTTCTTAAGAAGTTCATTCCTCGGGCTGATCTTAAGTTGGAGAATTCAGTTCCCTGTACTGATGAGCTGTAATGTTCTGTTGTTCTAGATAGACACAATTTTTAGTCATGACTTTTCCTAGAGCATGAATTGGTGGTTTAGGTGTCTAAGGTGCCCTCCATAGGTAGTCTCTGGGAGATGCAGGAAAGTTTAGTGCAGTGACTGGACATCTTGGCTGCGATGTGCTTATGAGAGACTGTTGGGGAAACTGGTTGCAAGAAATGCACCTAAAGGATGGTCTTGTATTTTTCGTTAAAATTAAAAGTTTACAAATGACAGTATGCAAGTACTTTAACATTATTTATTAATCTGAATCTTTCCCTCTCTGTGATCCTGGAAAATTTAAGGATATCCTTTGCTGTTGCAACATTTTTGTTGTTGTTGTCTTTTTTTTTGTTGTTGTTGGATATATCCTCTTGACCCCTACTCCTGGCTGTACTTTCACAATGCTTCCTTGCCAAGAGGCCTCACGGAAAGGAGGGGAACGTGTAAATTGCTTTCATTGGGATGTTCTCTATAGGAGGTGGTGGGTATTGTAAAGGCAGCTGTGTAGCTGAAACTTCTTCCACTGGCCTATTTTTGAGCAAAGATTGTGTTTTGTCTCTTTCAACTTAACTAATCTAAAATTAAAAAAATTGAAATGAGATTCAAGCTGGTTTAAAGAAACAGATTCTCACTCTGAGGAGAATCAGACCATGGATCAGGTTGCCCAGGAGGTCTGTGCAGTCTCAGATCTTGGAAATTTTTAGGCTCATATGGATGAAGCCCATAGCAACCTGGTCTGAGCTCACAGCTGAGCCTCTTGTGAGCAGGAGGCTGGACTGAGATCTTCTGAGCTTCCCACCAGCCTGGGTGGTGATATGATCCTAGGTGGACAAGTTGGGAACTCCTAGAGGCTTGGAGTTGAATGATATTAAGGTTTGCTTTAGTTGCTTTAGTTTTTCTGAGGGAAAGGAAGCAGGAGTCTAGTCTAAAAGACCTGAGCATTGTGTGGGGCATAACTTTCAGAAGATACCCACAGAAGATGCCCACCTTTGTAGGATAACTCGAAAGCAAACGGTAACCAGTATTGCTTGTAACTCATGGCATCTGCACACTGACAGCAAGAAGAAAAAAAATCTTTGTTATAAAATTGAGTGAGTTGCCTTTGGAATAGATATATAGTGCAGCATTTCTGACATGTTTGGAATGAGACAATCAATGTTTTGCTTCAAACAATTGTATTTTAATCTTATGGAGTGTGGTGCGGTTGTATTTGAATCTGTAAACTTGAAGTTACAGGCAGGACTTGCAGATTTGTTACATTTCAAAACTTTTGAATAGTGTTGAATGAAAAATATGTTGTGGATTCAATTACTAAGCACAGTGTTAATGCAGTCCTCAAATTTGTAAATAATTGCACTGTTATAATCAAGAAACATCATTACTGAAAACTTATGATTGAAATATTTATTCCATCTTCTAACTATGAAGTTACATTTGCTTCCTGTAGATGTTTTTATCGCATGCCAGCTTAAACTATCCGTAGTTGTGAATGAAATGTTCCTTCACTGTTTATGTATCACATTTTTTAAAAAAAAAAAAAGAAAAAAAATATTTTCCTTTAACAAAAACAACACAGCTCCGTTACTCAAACTGCATGTTTGAGTAAACTACATTATGCTTGATGAGATCACTTTTAAACATCTCAACTTGCCTTTTTGCCCCCCCGCCCCACTTAAAGGGTTAACCCTTAGACCTTTCAATATGTCCGAGTTTGGAGTGTGGGGTATAATAAATAGCAGGATCTTGATAGGGAGACTTATTGAACTTCATAATATTTCTTGCAGAACTATGGCCTTGAAACAGACAATATGAAGAACTTGGTTCTCAAGCTGCGAGCGTCATCCAATAATCTGCAAAACTACATCTGCAGCCGTAGGAAAAGTTCAACTTATGATGGGAATACCTCGCGAAAACCCCCCAATGAATTCCTTACTTCTGTGGTAGAGCTTATTGGTGCTGCTAAAGCCTTGCTTGCGTGGTTGGACAGGTAAGAATAAAAGCCTTATATTTTCATTTACCCTGCAAGGAGAAATAATTCATTATAGCAGTAAGTTCTAGATGCTTGTGGTAAAGATCTTCTTGATTTCAGTCACCTTTTTTTTTTTTTGATTTTTCCAGAAGATCTCTGGTGGGCAAATTTAATTACCTAGGACATCTACTCTTGCATTTCCATTTCTGTCAAAACCAATGAAACTAGTAACAATGCATCCAAACTAGTATTTATAAAAGTAATGAGTTTTCCTGTTCAGGGGAAATGACTTGTTTTCAGTCCCAGATTTTCACATATACATGACTTCCTTCTCTCCTCTTCTCACCAGCTACATCAGTTGTCATTGGCAGGTGCCTTTTTTTTTTCCTTAAATAAATATATAGTAATAATAAAAATCTAATGTTCTGCTGAAATTTTGGCCTGAGCTCTGTGATTTGAAAAACAGAGAGGAGTAGAAGAGAGAATATTTTTTTTTCTTTAATTTTCCTGGCAAGAGTTAGAGTTGTTTTGTGACAGCTGCAGCAGAAGCGAACAGGCAACAGAAATGATAGTGTTCTGGCCGTAGTGCTGGACAGGATAATAGATGGACATGAAGTCCCAAGACCCTTGCCAGCTTTCCTGAGAAGGAAGGTTAGAAGGAGAGCTGCATGAGGACTGTCAGCAAGGAGAGCTTTTATTCTTGAATATCCCTGCAGTGACATTAACAGCTTGTGCCTCTCACCTACTCCTCTCCTTTCACCTTGGTGCTTGCACCTTGCCCTAAATTTCTTCTTCAACTCTCCGTCAGCAAGACAACTGCCTTTTCCATTTCCAAACAAGGTGGGGTAGCTTTCAAACCCTTTAAGCTGTCTGGAGTGTCTGAGGTGAGTCTCTGTAGGCTCTAAATCTGGCTTACCCATAATAAGTCACTTAGAAAATTGAGCCTTACTGAACTTGTGTGTTCGTTTTTTTTTTTTCTCTAGAAGGAAGTTATTGCGCAAGATAAACTTTGTGCAGTGTTTTTTCACTGAATGAAAAGAATATATTTAATAGAACTTTCTCTCAACTCCCTCACTTCATTATTCTCTCAGGTCTGAGTTCAGTAATCAAAGACTGGAAGGTAGAAAACTATGCACTGGCAAACCAAAGGTTGCGATTTCTACAGCAGAGTCAGTGTGGTCTGACTTGAGCATGCAGCTGAGACAACTATAGTTTGGAAAACTGACTGAAAATCTTTCTACAGGTTTTGATGTCTGAAATTGCTCTCCACAGGGCTAGACATACACTATTTTGGTGCAAGGATGAAGTGGAAATACGGAAGCAGGAATATTTATATCATAAAACTGTCCTTGCACTTCTGTGGATGTCAGAGTTACAGCTCTGATTCTTATATGCCGTTCTTCAATGCTATGGTAGGACAGGAGAAGACTTGTCCCTTCAGTCTAAGAAGAATTTTCTCTTGTTACAGGACCCCATTTACTGGTATTGCTGACTTCTCATCAATGAAGAACAGAATCATTCAGTTATGCTTGGATCTCACTACTACTGTTCAGAAGGTCAGCTGATTTTTTTTCCTCTTTGCTTTCCAAAAGGGAAGGAAAGTGGGTGTTTGGGGAAGTAACGTGTTTGCTGTGTGCTGAGTGCTAATTGGAAGGCAGGTGTGGAACTGTGATCTTTTTTCAAAGCTTGAAGAAGTCTATGAAGGTCAGTTTGTTGTCCATTTTTCTGAGATGGTTTGTTTTGTTAATTTCCAATTTTGCTATTGTTGATTTTGTTATAAGTGACTACCATTTAAAAGCTACTCAAGTTTTCTTGAGCTTTAATGGGAGTAGGGTTAGTTTTTTAAAATAGTTGGTCTGCATTTGAAAATTATCAAGTTCCACACAATGTGTTGAAAAAAGTTACCAGTGTGAAAAATGTAATAAAGTATACTACATTAGCTAATATGCCCACCCATGAAGACTTCTTGGGTCTTGTTGTCCCATACATAGTATTTTAGCCATCAGATGGGAAATGCTCCATATAACAAAAGGAACTGCTACCTTTATGATGCCAATTCCTCTAGTCAGGCTTCTGCTGACAGTAGCATGAGATGGCAGTGTTTTGTTTCAAAACTTTCTATTTATCAGCTGTGGGGTGAGCACTTACATTGGTAATAGCTAAAACGATGCTTAGCAACTGTGGAAGTCTTGGTAAATTACATCATTTGATTCTCTGAATAATATTGCCTGTCTTCTAAACTGTTCTGACAGTATGCCACTGCTTTGACTGTGAAGCATTACACACAAACTTTAGCTTCCGCAAAATTTGCTTGTAGTTGTGTAGTCTGTGGCTGTATGTTGTTAGAACTCTGCAGAACCATGTCCTGCGAAATTCGTGATTCCCTCTCCATTTTGGGGAGGATGCTGCCCAAGTCCTGTGAGATGTCAAGCTGTGATGACACCCAATTTTATCTGTAAAAGAAGAGCGTCTGGATATTATACCTTCAAAAGTACACAAGTTTGGCTTACTGCTCGATGTCCTTCTTGTTTGGGCACTGTGTGTGCAGTTGTAGCAAGTTAGTGATTTACAGATACAGATCTGCAGATTGCGAAGTAGAACAGTAAGCATTTCTAGCAGCAGATGGTGTTCACCCAAGAGTGCTACAGGAACTGAGATATGAGATTGCTGAGCTGTATTAATTAAACTACTAAAAATGGTGTCTAATCTGTCAGTTAAATCAGCCTTTGATGGCAGGAGAATGGAAGTTGGCAAATACAGCCCAAGCCTTTTAATGTCAGAGTACCTCTCTGCCAATTTAATAGGAGCTATAATAAAGACTGCAATCGGTATGTATAAGGAAAAAAACAAAACACATTAGTAGTGAAGAATCAATCCTATTTTGCACTGGGACATTGAAGATGTATTAGTATGATCTGAAAAAGTTCGCTGCCATGTGGAGAAGAGAGAGAGTAAGATGAAATTTTAGGTGAGTTTTTTAGATGTCAAAAGCCTTTCTTATTACGAAATAGAGTATAGGGATGTATTAGAGTTTATAGAGTAATAGCATATAGGAGTGCAGATGTATGTAACATAAAAATGATGCTGACGCACAATGCTAGAGTCTACATTTGGTAGTATCATTCAGGAAAGATCTTGAAGCTTTTGGTGACAGGTTGTTAAAAAAAAAAAAGTGACCTCAGTCCTCAGTGATCATCAGAACAGTGAATAGGGTGTTAAGAGTTACTATGAAAACATAAAAGACAACATAGGTGGGCTATTTTATATATCTCTGGTACCTTCATATTTGGAGGATTGTGTGCTTTTTTGGACTTGTATCTTAAAAAGCACAGAAAAGAGCTAGGAAGGAATGAAACTGTTGAAGACGAACAAAAATACGCAATGGCTTCAGTTCACAGCTCCTGAATGCATCTTTTGGGCATTATGTGCTAGCTATGCACAGTGAGATGTGAGTAACAAATATCTTAGAATTTAAGATTGTTTTAAATCGTTGCTTTATTTACTTGCTGTTTTTACTTTTTAATCTGAGAGTCTAATACCATTCTCTAGTTCAGCCGTTCTTGCAGAAAACAATGAAGACTTCTGTAGCCTGTTACATGAACTTGTTTCAGTTCAAAGACTTGTACCTAGGCTGTGTAAATAATGCTTTGTATGCAGTCCTGTGGCCCTCATGAATGTAATCAGTAGCATGTTTTTAAAAATTGCTTTTCATGCCATTTGTAACAATCTGTTTTATAACTGTTTGACGGCTAGAACAGGGGAATGCCTGAATCAGTGTTCAGCAGCGTGAAGGCAAGTTTGTGTGCCTTCTGAGAGGCTAGTTTTATTGTGCAGGGTTCTGCCTTTCTGGAAGAGTCTGCTGCTGTAATTGAATCCCGTGTTCTTAGTTTTAAAGGTTTATTATTGCTTTTTTACAAGGCCCAGAAAATAGTTGTTTAACAGTACATTTGAGCCCTACTGGATGAAATTAATCTGATTAATCCCTGCAGCATGAATAACTCTATTTCAGTTCAAGGTTAAGGTGGCAGTTCTGCAGAGTTTTTGTAGATGATGTGTTTACGTATTTATGGTTAACATATTGTTTTTGTTCTTGTTTTGTTTTCAGGACTGCACTGTCGCTGACATGGAAGATAAAGTTCAGACTGTAGTAAGTACACATTTCTACTGAAACTCAGCAGCTTGCTGTCACGTTTAGTTTAGTGGTTTCTGCACCAATTGTACTGACAACAGCTTTCCAAGCCCAGCAAATCATGCAAATGAAATGTTCTTATGGGCCATTTTAATAATACTCTACTGTAGAGGAAATCAATGAAATTTGTGACTAGATAGATAGTGTGTGTAATAGCACTAAGTCAAGTATTTAAAGTTTCATTGCATAGTTATTCTTCAAGAGAACTTGGACCACAAATTCTAGAGGGAAGGGGTAGTACTGTAGAATAGGCTACATAAACCAATTATGCCTGTGATGTGCATCATGAGATGCTTAGCGCCTTAATAGATACTATGCCTTATTAAGCTTCTTCATGTAAAAGAACTGCTTTGCAACAGAACTGAGGTTTCGTCTAAATGTACTTGAGCTTGAAAGATTGGATTTTTCAAAATGATTTGAAGCAGCCTTGTGACCACATGAGGAACGTAATGGAATGCTTTTTATATTTTCTAACAGTTAATCATCGCTTCCTGCTTTTGACATGAACCAGGCTGTGCTCTTTGATAAGGCCTTCCGCTAGCTCATGGATGCTTAGGAATTTAGTAGCACAATAACTAAAAATAATTTTGTCTGTAAATAATGAGACCACGTAAAAGGGAGTTTTTTGCTTCTTTCTTCTTCCGTTTATGCACACCCACTCTGGAGTGGGTATTGTTGTTTGGAATTCCCTTGTTTGACCAGTTCCTCGTATTCACACTTAAGCATTGTTTTGATTTATTTTATTGCTGTTCTATAAATCCGATGTAAAACAAAACAAAAAATGTTGGAACTATTGTTTCCAGAGACCATTGTAATTCCAAAGAACTGTCTTCTTACAAGGTAGCTCCTTCCACCTTAATTTCTTATGTCTGCTTTGACTGAAGGATTCAAACCCCCCTGTGAAAGGTGGTTTACCTTGCTGGTTCCTAAACTGTACAAATAACTACTGTGCTATGTACTAATCCTCCCTTCTCTCCTTTAAGCTTCTGTAACCTACTTAGAGTTTCAGCACTGCCTCAACTAACAATGATACTCAAAACACAATGTGGGGCATTAGAGAAATTCATGAGTGTGCAGGGAGGGTGCACGTTTTCTATGATATTTTTAATGATTAATTAGCTATTCTGTTACTTAAAAGTTGTAAAAGACAAAGGCATTCTGCCTTTCTGACATGCACAAGGTCAGAGTTTGCCTTTAGTTACAATGTTGGCTTCAGATCAATTATGTTTTGGTCAAAAGGAAATATGAACCTTGCCTGCATAAGCATTCCAGAAGAGGTCAGCTCAGAGGCATGGTGGAGAGAAGTAATGCTGAAACACTGAAATGCTAGATGTCCTACCTTCTGTAAAGCCTTGCATAGATAAGTCAGTGGCCTGCACCTTTTTTTTTAAATAGCCACCTTGCCATGGCTAATTTTATTTTTATAGCAGAAATAAAGAACAATATGAAAAATGGTCGATTGTTTGCACAAGGAATTGTGAAAGTGTTTCATTATTTTAATAGGTTAACTTTTGTTAAAAATGAATGAACATGAACCCCATTTTTCAGCATTTTATGTGTTTATTTTCTTTTTAAACAGAGGGTGTACTGGCATCTGTTAGTGATGATGAGGTGGCACTAATGGAAGCAGATCATCTGTACTAGGTTACTCTAGGGAGATAAACATGCTACAGGTTAGATCTGTGCAAATTAATCTCAGTCTTCTGTTTTGGTAATTCTTGACTATGCTTTATTAGTGGACCAAGTTTTAGAACTAATTTCCTTTCCAAAGGAAAAAAAACTGAAAGAAGCAGCAGTCAGGAGAGAATTTTTGTAACTGTTTTTTATGTTCTCTTCATAGTCCAAGACTTTAAATGGAATTTGCGATAAAGCCATCCGATCAACTACGGATCCATTGATGAGCCAGTGTGCGTGTCTGGAGGAGGTTCATTTAACCAACATTAAACCTGGGGAAGGTCTGGTAAGAACAGTTCATTAAGTGTATTCCACTTAGCTGAGTACTGGTTATGAAAACTGAATTTGAAATCTTGTTGGATTTTCTGGCTGGGAAATACTCATGTCAGAGTTGGAGGCAATTTAAATTCCTAAGTGCATTCGTATTCCTCCATGAAAAGACCAGAGAGATGAACACCTAAAGGAAGTTTTACAGTCTGACTGTGATACATATTTTTACCTAGGCCGGTGGATTTGACTGAATCAGTCATGAATTTGTGAAACTATGAGGAACTCTCTTATTGCTTAAGCTACCTTGAAGCTTGCACTCTGCCAGCAATGAGGAGGCAGGTTCACAGAACCGAGTACTAACAGGCAAGCTGGAAAGGAAGTTAGCTGGAGAGGACCGGGCAAAAAAACCCACATCTTTGTGTGTTTTCCTACACTTCTAAGCAAGCATGGTAACTTCAGGCAGATAAGCTACATATGACCCCTGAATAACACTCAAGTTCTGTAGAGCTCAATGTGAGTACTTTTAACAACAGGTGTAGGTGGGAATAGTAAAGAGATGTGGTTTTGTTTATAAGTGGTGAAACCAATGTACTGGTCACCTCCTGTGCGGAAATGTATGTAATTATTAGTTAATAGCCTGTAGGTGAATTATACTTTTTCCATATGGTCAACGCCAATTTCATCTGTGTTTATTCTTGTATTTACACTCAGCATTAACAAACAGTCAGAAATACTTAGTTCTGCCAGGGCTTTTATTGCTTATGTCAGCATTGTGTTTACAAGGTAGTTTGTATTTTGACTTGCCAAGAGAAATTGTAAAAGAACAGATGTACGATATTTGTAGCCCACCTGTGTAAGTGTGCTTTGTATGGAGAGAGCTAGTGGCTATTTAGTCAAGCTTGCAGTTCTCTAGTGTAGACAGAGCAGTAAAGAAATAAAGTTTAGTTCAAGGCCAAAGACTAGTAAAAAAAAAAAAAAAAAAAAAAAGCAAAACTGGCAGCATTTGGTGTTACCATCCAAACAGTATTTCTGAATTGCGTTCCATGTGTTAGTTTTTCTAAGTAATTAAAAATACTATAATTACAGTAAAAGTCATCTGTGAAGAGGTTGAGAATGTTGTGGTATTAGTGATATTGGATTGCACAGTTTTCTAGGGAAAATGTGTGAATCTTTAAGTGTCAATGATGTTTTGAATCTGTTGCCAACACTTATTTAATCAAATATGTTACAGTGTTGTTTTACCTTTGAACATGTTTTTCATTTTCTACTTATATTTAGGGAATGTACATCAAATCAACTTATGATGGATTACATGTAATTACTGGCACTACAGAAAATGTAAGTGAAGTAAATGTAGATTAACTCAGACTATCTGAATGTAGCTTTGATTTAGTCTGACTTTTTTTTCCACTGCTTTTTCCTGTTTTACCTGTAACTTTCATGATATTACTGCTTTAAATACTGTGTGATGCATCATTTGTGTATCCAGCACTTGTAAATATTTTTGTACTCATATTTCACTGTTAGCCTAATTAAACCAGTTCCTGCAAGTAGGTGAGGTACTTCAAATGCTTGGCATTAGAATAGAACAGCAGCTTATTTAAGTCACTGAGAGCTTCTGGTATTTTACTTAACAAAGTCTTGGAGGTATGCTTGCTCACTGCTTGCAAAGGAAATCTCTCCTAATGAGAAAACTTCGGTGGTTCTGTCCTAAATTCAGCAATGAACAATTTAGTCATTGGACAGCTCACTGATTTAATTACTTTGCAGAATAAAAAGACTACAAAAAAGTAAGATTTCAAGAGCAGTCTGCTGGAAGGATATGGTCAAGCATGATAGACAGCTGTGTTTTTTACTGCAGATGGTTTTTTGTTTTACTCTTGCACTGAATTCTCTGTAGCTGAGACTTTATTAAAGGCCTTCAGGAAGTCAGCACAGTGAACCTTTGGTCAGCAAGTGTAGCTGGTGGCTGATGCTGTGGTATTGTCATCAATGCCTCCCTACAAGGGCAAAAACTGGAGGGAAACAAAAAAGGGAGCTGAGGAACTTGGCCTTTGAAAGATGCCCTTTCTTTGTGAATAGGAAAGAACCAGTGGTTCTAGTTGTACCGCTGCCAAGTCCAGGGGCCTGGGAGGAGTGGGTGGAAATCTGTGCTTGCAGTTCAGAGTGAAAACTGAAAGCTTTCCTAGCTGCCAGTTCACAATGCTATTGTCCTGGCATAACTCTGCAAAGGATGTGAAATATAGACCAAGTCCACTTTGACAGCAATTTCAACATCTGGTAGGTATAAAAGAATGTAATGCTGTCTGCTGCCAAGCTGCCTATACATCTAGATCACGTTCTAGAGGCTGTGACTGGGGCTGTATTACTCCTATTACTAGCTGTATATAAAGCTGCTGTATTAGTATAGCTTTGAGTGTTGACCTAAACTTCTGCTTTATGAACGCTGGTTCTTCCTTGGGGGAGCTCTTTCCTTTGGAACAACAAAACTTGAGAAGCAACTGAGAGAGCTGCACACAACTGGTGTCTTTCTGGTGACACGGGACCTTTTAGAGTAGGCTGTCTTAGCTCAATTTTCTTGCTAGGTTTGGAGTGGTATCTTAGTAGCTATCCCCAGAAGCCAGCTTATTGGAATGCAGCGGCATTGCACCCCAAAGTCATCAGTACTGTATGTTAAAATGTTAGGGAAAATCCACGCATTTGATAATGTCAGCCAAGAGGATTCCTGAGTCATGCCACCTTACTTGTGACTTTCCATGTCATTTTGGCCTCAGTCTAAACTTTGCTCTTTCCTCCAGTCTCACAATGTGATGGCAACATTGACTGTGCTTGCTGGCACTTGTTATAGAAGTCGTCTGTGCGAGTCCCCCACCCTCACCCAGCCAGGCCGTTGATTGCCCAAAGGACAGCTTGAAATGAGCTTTGTTTTCCACAATGTAACTGTGGCCCAGAAGTTTTCATGTGCTTGGTTGAATCGTGTATACATGGCCTTTCCACTGAGGCATTTCCTTTCAGAGGAAGCGAGAAGACAATGAAGAAATGGTGTTACTCATGATAACTGGAGCCTCCCATAAATTCCCCTGTGTTGTCTTCCCATGTTGCCTAGTTTATTCCTACAGTTCCTTCTAATAAAAAATGTACTTGAGCTCTGAAGGTGTGGTAGCGAGGAGAGGGAGTCCTTAATCCAAATGCTGAATTCTGGAGTTGCTGTGAAGAGCCTGCCCGCTGCCAGCTGGTTACGCCTGGAGGGGGGAAATGGGAGGAGAGTTTTTGCTGAGAGTAGGCTGTAGAAGCCCTGCAGTGCACCAGGCCAGTACACCTGTGTGCTCTGGGTGTTGCCAGGGCTGTTCAGAGCTGGTACGTTATGGCAACGAGAGTGGTTTTAATAACTGCAGCAATAGGTGGTGCATGGCACCAGCCCTAGATAAATCTAAGTAAATATTGGCCCACGTAGCTGTTCCTTGCTAATGGGTACCCAGAACTTGTTTTTTGTCCCAAGCAAAAGGTATTTTAATGTTTTTCAAATATCTATCTAAGCACACACTTGGATGTATACAGGCATATATTTTGTCTGTTGACCTCGATGATGCAGGCAGGTAATTTCACATTGAAGTTGGTAGCTGTTATTCACATTAGGAAATAGAAAACAAAAGTGGGACAGGCCTATTTTGTGGGTTGGAGGTTTTCTAGGCCTCTGGCCTATATATTCAAAATCTTATTTTTTTGTTGTTTGATCATTTTTTCTTTCACTTTTAAATCAATATACATTTCAAAGCTCTGTTTTAGATGGCACCTGTGTTAGGACAGGCATAATCTCTTCAGTCCTCTCCCACTATTGTCTGGAACTGTAGTACAACCTGGAGACAAAAGGACAGTGGAGAGAGTCCCACAATTGAAGGTTATGCCTTCTTCCTTTCCCTCTAGTTCCCCCAGTATCAAAAATAAGCCATAAGATAAGTGAATTTACATTTCTCAAGTCATCGGTGGTTGTAATGTGTAATCTAAGTGTATGGAAGTTTTCAGTGCTGCTCTCTATTGTGTATGCAACTTAGCCTGGTGGGGATTGTTATGGGAGGAAAGAAAGCCTGCTGAAGCATGTGCCTCCTGTTTTCCTCTTTGTAGTCCCCTGCTGATCGATCTCAGAAGATTCATGCTGGTGATGAAGTGATCCAGGTTAATCGTCAAACTGTGGTGAGTAACAAACAGCCTTACCCACTTGTCCTTATGCTTGTTCTACATGCTCTCTGCACAGGTTATTAATGGATAGCAGTCTTGTTGCATGTGAGTTCTTCTGGTGTTTTTCTGTTTGGTTTTAAATGTCTTTTTATGAAGACAAATTTTACTTAGCTTTAGAATTTGTTCTTTATTTTTTTTAAGACTCGCAATATTTTGCATTCAAATACTATATACATCGTTATTAAAATCTTTCATATTGTGTTAAGGCCTGTTTTAAAATGCTTTATTACAGTCTACTGGGATGCAGATAAACTTTTTTAAAAACTATTTCTCAAATCATTTGCATCTGGGAAATCAGATAAAATGATTACACTTTTACTTAATACAGGTAATTAAGTCCTTTCAGTGTTAGAAAGAAACATCACTAAAGGAGTTCACTGTGAATACTTGTGTTACTCAAATTGTTGCACATCCTTGCATCCATCTAGGACCAGAGCTGAGGTATAAAGAGTAGTGCTTGATATCTCAGTGTTTAATTTACTGCTTAAGTGGATCTCTTCAACATAAAATACAGAAAACCCTTCCAAAAAAAGGTGCATTACAATTTTTTCTTCATTATGTCTTTTTTTGAATCTCTTTTCTCTCTTGAAGTCCATGGAAAAATAGACAGTTTGACTTAGCAGGGGAGTTGTTTGTTCACTTTCAGAAAAGCGATACCAAATAAAAGATGTCATTATTCTCTTCAAGGTTGGATGGCAACTAAAAAATCTGGTGGCAAAGTTGCGAGAGAACCCTGCTGGAGTTAGGCTGCTTCTCAAGAAACGTCCAACTGGCTCTTTCCATTTCACCCCCGCTCCACTGAAGAACCTGCGTTGGAAGCCACCTTTAGTGCAGGTGAATAGACAGACCTCTAATGTCTGGCTGCGAATGCCTTCGTTTTTAACTTGAAAGAGAAATACCAGAAGTGCTCCCAGTTACTCATGTTTGAGTGTAGGTCGAGGAAGTTTTTGTGAAATGGCTGTCCTCTTCTGGTTCCTAGATAAAAGGGAAAATGTTCTTACCCAGATAATGCCCCCTTGATTCACAAAGGGACTAGGTGTGTTGAGCTTTTTAATCAGCATGCCACTGGAAGAACTTATCTGAGGCGAAACTGCTGATATGTATGGAATTCATCAGCATGGAGTAATGAAGGCTTCCTCTATTTAGCAGAGTAAAGTTTTTTTGCTGAAATAACTTTGATTATTCGCTATATTCCTCCTCTTCTTAGCCTAGTGAAGGGTGGGGAAAGATTGAGTTTTTCTTTTCAACAAGTTGTTTAAACTACTTGTTTAAATAAGATTTGTTTGTTGGACAATTCACAGGTTGGGTATTAAGCAGACAGAGAAAATGATGTTAGTAATTCTTTAATTAACCATTTTGAGGAATGGTGTGTTGTAAAAGGAAGTTTAGGGCTAAATGTTTACAGAAGGAAATAATTATTTTAGGTGATCAGTTTAGATTCAAAGAAAACTTGAGAGAATTCCCTTTCTTACTTCTGTTCTGACATAGATCTCCCCACAACTGTGAGGATAAGTTATCAACCTGTGAAATGTCAGTGGATATCTCAAGTCTCAAGGCAGGCAGATTTTTTCAGACTGGGTACAGGATGTATGCTTTTTCCCTGCTGCGCCTTCCCCTTCCCCCCTTTCCTTTCCCTAATGCCTGTGGCATAGCGTCTGTCATTTAATCAGAGCCTGCCTCCCCCACACACAGAGCCTTTGCTCTGCTCGAGATAGACAGGAGCCTGACCCACAGTGAGGGTGGCGGAGCACTGGAACAGGCTGCCCAGGGAGGTTGTGGAGTCTCCTTCTCCGGAGATATTCAAGGCCCGTCTGGACGCCTGCCTGGGCAGCCTGCTCTAAGGAACCTGCTTTGGCAGGGGGGTGGACCCGATGATCTTTCGAGGTCCCTTCCAACCCCTTCAGTTCTGTGATTCTGTGAAGACGCTGGGGATATGGACGTGAGTCACAAAGACCAAATGGCAAACTTGCTCTCATGAGCTATACTAAATATATTTTTCCTTTGCTTCCCTTACCATAGTTATATTACTTGATGTAATTTTTGGTGAACTTTCCTGCGTAACATTACAGTGCCTGGTGCATGGACATTGGCAGTCCATGCACCAGGCATTGGATTGTATGGAATAAAGTTAGTGAGTGCTGACTTTGTAAATGGTGCAGATCATGTGTATATTTAACAAATCACATTATTTAAATGGATCTAAAAATAAGGGGATTTGTCTCTTACATTTTCTATGTATGGAATTTGCACAAAAAAATAGAACTCGAAAGCATTATTAGAACTGTTTAAGCAATGTGGTAGGATTTCTGTAGAAAGACTGCAGAGCAAGCCAAAACTGGGAGCAAAGAAAATTGTAAATGCTAAGACATTTTTTTACATGTTTATTAAGCAGACAAGTATGAAATGGTACTATTGATTATTGACTTATATTTTTTTGTGAATAATAAATGCTCAGATGTTTGATAGCTATCTAACATTTCAGACCAGTCCCCCGTTAACTTCAACCCAGTCACCAGAAAGCACCACGGATACCTCACTGAAAAAAGAGAAGCCAGCCATTTTGGATTTGTACATACCACCTCCACCAGCTGTTCCATATTCTCCTCGGTATGCAAATAGACATGCACTGAACATACTGAACAACAACTCCTTTATTACATTTGTTTCTGAGCTGGTTTTCACTTAGAGCTCTGTGTAAATTATCTTGGGGAAATAGCAGATATCAGACTTTCTTCTAGTTTCGTAAATGTGTAAGATTACTTAAGCGTATGCTTAAATGCATAAACTACCACTATTGTAATAGACTTTTATTGCTAGAAATTTTTTGTGTGCTGTATAGATCAGAGTTTTTCCCCAAACGTGAATGGATGTCATTCCTTGTTTGGTTGTGGGGTTATGTATTTGCTTTTGTTTAAATCCAACTGTGCGTAGGAAGAAGTCTTTTGTCTGTAACTTTTCCACCTCTGTTTTTAGCAAGTTTAGTAACTGTTGAGATAGTTAGGATTGAAAAGAACCTATTCTAAACTATTGAACTTGCAAATTATGTAATACAGGAATTTTCCCACTGAAGGGAAGGGAGAGTCAGTTCACTTAGCCTCACTTTTTATTTCCTGCAGTGTAAACTATAAAAATGCAGACCTGTGTGTACAAAGGGGGGAGGTTATGGTATGGCTAGCTCTTGTTTGTTCTCAAGTCCTTGTTGACTAATGCCAGAACCCTGCCAGCTGACCTGAGAAAGCAGTGGATGAAAGGGTTTCCAGGCAGTGAATGCTTCCTGACCTGCCCTGACACTTTAACGTACACGTAGATGCAGCCCAGAAACTTGGCTGACCTTTTGCTACAAGACTCCTATGGGAGGAATGCTGGCCTCCTGTCATTTAAGGCCTGATACAGAGTCAGAGGTGGTATTAACTGCAGTCTTCAGGGCAGTATGGAGCAGGTGGAAGCTGTCTATAATGTCAGGGTCTCTACTGAAGTAGACCCATCTTGACTTGCTGTTTCCCTGTTTTTCACGTTTATGCATGCTCAGTTCTTAACTAAAACAAAACAAACAACCCCCCCCCCCACACCAAGTCTCTTAGCCGAAATGTAAAATGTATATAGATTTAACAGCTGAATTTATATCGTTTTGGTCTTTTAAGTCATTTAATTTCAAGTACACTGGTGAATTAGGTTCATGTACTTGGTTTGCTTGTGCATGTCTTTTCTAAGGAGTCACAAAACTAATAAAGTTTAAATGCCTTCAGATCTGAATCCCTTTTGACAGGAAAGGATACAGCAATATGAGCTGGGAAACTTGTCCTGGATGATGCAGGGAAAGGTAGTGGCTCACAAGAAATGCTTAAATACCCTTAAATAAAGCAAATGTGGGAAGCAGTGACAGCCAGCAAGAGGGAAAAGGGCATTTCTCCCACTTTGTTTGGCTGTTTAATTTTGCTTGTGTGTGTTTTGCTCATCTCTTGAAACTGTGATGCATTCGTGTGATCACTTTTGCCCTCTGATTCTCATCATCCTGTTCTCACTTCCTGATATGGACCTTTTCTGGTCCAGTACTTACTGCTGGCACTGAGGAGAGGCAGGGAGAGCATTAGCTGTTTGTCTACCCCAGGGTGCATTCTCCACATGGTGGTGTTGTAGGAGAACTCTCTGCTTACATGTAGTTGTGGTGTAACACTTCCGTTCAATCTTCGGTCTCCAAATCTCCATAAATAGCTCCTTACCATTTACTGAGCTCTAGCATTGTTCTTGATGGCTAGCTAGAAAAAAATGTAAATATTGAGGTACGTCCATGCTTAGTCAGCTGTGTATTTTTATGCCTGACTTGACTGGTTGCTTCAAGCAATGACTGTAGCATGTACAGGAGAGGGGATTAAAAAAAAAGTTACAAATCTTAACTTACAGGGTGGCTTTTCTTCTAAAAATGCTAACAAGGACTGGTTCTGAAAATGGATGTTATTTGGGAATAAAGGATAGCTCTAGGAAGGCAATTCCTGCAGAAATTGCTCAAAATTGTATTTATATATGCTATAAATTTATTAGTGAATATCTCAAGGGTGTCTCGCTTCTGGATGGAGAGAAAGTGATGAATATACAGTGCCAATTATTGGCCTCTTAAAATGACTGAAAAGCGTAGTTCATCAAAAGCAGGCAGTAGGTATTGCTACTACATAGGGTTGGGAAACCTATGAATGCACTCCTCTGCCAGAACTGTGTGCTGGACAGGCAGTGAGTTGGGAGCTTTGATACCCTTAGGGCAGGAAGGTCTCATTTCTCAAAAGCTTTTGTAGAGCTGGTACCTAAAGGAACCTCTAAACTTCTGTTAAATTACAGGCTCATTAAAAGTGAATTAGTGTGCAGGGGGGTAACTTTCTTTTCTCCTTGATGAATATGTTTAATGAAGTCTTCCATCACCTGACTTGTTTTTTCTTCAGCATGTTTGCAGCACAATGCCAGTTGTCAGGAGCATGACTATGGGCTAGAAATATCTTTCAAACTTACTCATGTCTATAGCGTGAAATTCCTTTTAAGCTGCTAATTGAAGTGAACTGTTCTTTCAGAGATGAAAAGGGGAGTTTTGTCTATGGAGGAGGCAACAAACTCAGTCAGCCACTACTTGGGTCCAAGGGCGCTGAGTCTCCCAATTCTTTTCTGGATCAGGAAAGTCGAAGGCGAAGATTTACTATTGCTGATTCTGATCAGTTGCCTGGGTATTCCATGGAAGCAAATATACTGCCAGCCAAGATGAGGGAAAAAACACAGTCCTACGGTGAGTTCATGCACTTCAGTTGGTTTGGAGTAGCTTGTGTTAGGAAACTGCTTGTTAGATTTGGTAGACATTAAGGACAGTCTGTAGGAACTGTGAATGTGAATGAAATTCCACATCTGAAATAATTTAACTTTAAATGATGTTATTTCTTTAATGGATGTCATTCAGCTGGGCATTGATGCCATTGCTGTCCATTTCCATGCATGTGTTGGTTATAGCTTGTGGTCATTAAGTCCACTGCCACTGTAAACGAGCTAGAGTGTAGCTGTTCAATCTCAGCAGAATTCTGTCTTGTATTTTACTGGTAGAAGTATCTTAAAATATTTTTTCTGCATTTTTAGCTGCTTATTGCGGTATCTCTCCCTTGGTTTAACTGTGAAAAGAATCCATTTAAACATGGGTCTCTTAAACTTAATGCAATTCCGCATAACCTTTGCTCTGTTGCCTTTAGGAAAACCTCGTCCCTTGTCAATGCCTGCTGATGGGAGCTGGATAGGAGCTGCAGAACCTTTCTCAAGGCCACGAGCACCAGGGAGAAAAGGCAAGATTTTAAGTCTTGTCCCTCTTTCTCTTCTCTTCCTCTCCAGGATTTTATTAGGGTGAACTGCATGAAAGTGCCTAAATTAGGAATGAAGTGTTTGCATACTGCTGAACTAATCCAAGATGATTGTTGGTTTTAACAGAAATGCCAGATGATAGTTGTGAATTTGTGAGCCTATTCAGTGCTGAGGCTCAAACTTTTGCTCTGTCTTAGAATTCACGTGAGCGTTTAAAAGTAGTCTGAACTGACTACGACAGACTTGTCTCCTTATAGTAAGTTTGCCATTTTGCTTTTACATACCTTCCCGTCTTCTGTATTTAATATTGATTTTGAAACTGCTTTTTTTGAACAGTCTTTGTTTAGCTTACTGTGGAGGCTGTTACAGAAGCAAATTTGTTCTCAGAAATAAAATGTGGGATACTTCAGGAGTTGTTTTTTTCTGCAGTTGCTGTTAGAAAACAACATACTCTGAAGTTGTCACAGAATGGAAGAGACAAGGGCTGATGATGTTAGCTGTCAGGTTGGGTGGTTTTTTTCCTTCCTGTACTGCCCTTCTCTTTAACATACTCCCCCTTTGTATCTGAAAAGCTACGAGGCCTGCTAGAGTGGGAAATGAGAGAAGGTGACTATTTAGTTTGTTCTTGAAATCAGTTATGAAAGCTAATGTGTAGTTCCAGGAAAAATAGAAGCTGAATTCTATTTTTCTGTCATGAAAGTAGAAGTTGATAACAACAAGCATTGACCTGGAGGGATATTAGAAACAGAGTAAGTAACAAGTCTTACAGAATGATCACCAGGTGGCAGGGCTGGTAGATTTTAATTTTGTTTGTTTTTCTTTGCTTGTTTGTTTTTAACATGAATTAGCATGAATAACTTAGCATGAATCTAAGTCCTCCAGGCTTGTATGTAATCTACACTGGGTCAGAATAAATGTCCATCTAGCATGGTAGGATATTTCTAGCAGCAGCCACGTTCAGTTGTCTGGGGAAGAATAAAAGAAGAGCAAGCATCACAAATCAATGATCAAACCCTGGGAAATACTTACATTTTTATCTGTAAAATTATTTTCTTTTGTCCAGAGTAGCGCTTTTAAGGTAGTCATGAGTTACATGTGTATAAATATAGTTTCAACTCTGGTCTACAGCAGCTTGAATGAAACATCACAAGGATGTGTGTTAGGTCTGACATATGGTAATGATTTGCGTGAAGTTGCTCTACATTGGCTGTTTTGGTTTGTATGTGTGAGAATTTGGAATTTAACAGTCAAACAGTATTCTCTGTGTGTGTGAATTTACTGTATTGTTCTTTTGCTACTCAAAAAAACAAGATGCCAAAAAGCCATAAATTTATTGACTGCTGCTGGTGTCTAGGTGTGTTATGAAAGGTAACCAGAATCTGGGAAGTGCCGTTAGCAGTCCTGAGGGGCAAAATTTTTTTTTTGAAGCCAGAAATAATGGATTTTCCTCCTTCCTCTACTACAGGTGAAGATGTCCTCTGCAGGTACTTCAGTAATGAAAGGATACCCCCGATCATTGAAGAAAGTCCCTCCACACAACACCCGTTTTCAAGGCCAATGTCTGAGAAACAGTTAGTGAGGGGAACGGATTATATACGAGCCAGCAGGTGTTTCATGAATACAGACCTCCACAATAGTGCAACAATTCCTTTTCAAGAGGAAGGCGCTAAAAAATCTTCTGTTACATCATCCACAAAATCTTCCTCTGCAGAGCCCTCGCTGCTGGTCAGTTGGATCACGAGACTTAAATTGTTGACTCACTGACTGTTGTTCATGGGATGGTTACCAAGTGCCTTTGTTCATCGGTCAGACTTCTCTGCTTTTCAGCTTAACTGACGCATAGTGACTAATGCAGTGTTCTTTTCCTGGAGAATTTTATATTCTTGCCTTTTTGTTTGTGATTTTTTGATGCGTCAGAGGGTTTTGTAGTGCAAGGAGGGAAGAAAGATAAAGATCAAGTTCCTCTTAATGGCCGAAAGTTGAGAGCATTTATTCCCATCAAAATGAGTAAACTTTAAGTGATATAGAAACCACACATGACCTGAAATCTGCATAACTTCTCAGAAGAAATCTTTGCATTACAGTAAATTCCAGTGGCGCTTCATTTGTCCAAATGCTCAGAGGCTGTTGTGACTGGCTGGGTGTCAGGATACATAGGGATCAGCAAAAATTTTGTTACCCTCCTGATCAGGAAAGGCAAGCAGGGAAACAGCAGTTTGATGCAACTGTTAGTGGTGCTGTTGCAAGTACTGCATGAGGTCAACCTTGTGAGGGTGAAGTAGCATTTCCATTCTTTCTCTGATATCCAGAGATCTTAGGAAGAGAGATCTTTTATCCAGAGGTTTTAGGAAGTTGGACTAATTTAATTATAAATCAATTCAACCTGGTTCATCATCTATTTTATTGAAATCACAGTACAAATAAAGTGCATTGAACGGCTGCAGTGCTCATCTGTAAAGAAGTATGGATTGCTACAACATGTCAAGGAAATGCATCTGTAGAGGTGATAAAAGAATACATATTTTTTCCTTAATTGTTTAGGATTGATTTGCTGTTAACCAAAGTAATCTTTTAAAGACAGTCCTGTAGGACTTATGAGATCTTTACAGTGGTTCAGTTTTTGAATGATGTGTTGTTTTTATGAAAAATATGTGCTATGATACATTACAATTGTAAGACATCTTGCTATTTTATATATAGCTCTTTTTTTTCCCCTCCAGAATTTTAGAATAGCATTGGGTATTTTGGGAGGAAAATAAAACTTGTTTAACAAAAGAAGAAGATATTAAAGAGGTATTGTTTAAAACTGAATGTACATAAGATTGTTAGTATGCAAACAGTTGTGTTTAAAGTAATTTAAATGTTAAATATAGTTGTACATATTTTTCACTCTTAAACTGATGGAGTTTGTACCTTCATGTCTGTGGTACTGGGCACAAATTAGTCAAATGAAAACAAAGTCTTTTATATTCCCCGCTAATTTTAAGACTATTTTCATGAATGTTGTGTTGCCAACAGCCTTTACTCCTTTGGTCTTTCTGAAGAAAAGGAAAAACAAACTTGTATTTAATAGTTTGTGGGGAAAGGGGGAGGTGAAATAGTAGTTTGCACTTTGAACTGGGGCAGGAATTGTATGTGATAACATGAGTGTTAAAAACATACCATAATTCTCGCTGTGAAGATGTAACCTTTCTGCTGCAACAGGTTCTTGAAATATGCTACAGCCCTTGTAGAGACATGGTGTTAAATTCAGTTCTCAGTTAATTAAATTTGCTTGTTATTCGTTGGTGATTTAAGTGGGGGCTGTTATGGACCTTTTTAATCCTAGCAGATTATAGTATGTCTGTCTCGTGCACGTCTTCTCCACTCCCCAGACCTGGCATCGGTAGTAGAGACATGGGCAAACACAGCTGCAGTGTCTAGACCAGTTTGGTCCTGCCTCTGAAAAGAAGGCTCAAACTGCCATGTTGTAGGCACTGTGTTGTAGCAAAGTCCATCCCCAAATTGGCTGAACCACTTGAAATAAGTGATGCTCATTCAGTTCAGTAACTGTGACTTAGGCATGTTATCTAAATGAAGCTCTAAAACTGACTTTTTGCTCATCTTTAATGTTGCGTTCTCCATGGTTTAAAAATGACTGGGGAATGATACACTTTGGTATATGTGTTTGTGCATGTTGATGTGGAAGAAACCATTGTTCTACTTGATTTCTTTAGGTCCTGCCAGCATGTTTTTAAGACAGCGAAAACTCAGACGTTTGATTCCTTTGTTCAGTTAGGTTCTCTTGCAGTTTGATCTAAGAGCAGTGAAAGGAGCTTGCCCTAATTTAACAGGTAGCTTTCAATCAATTCAGCTATGAGGAAAGAGGAATTTGTAAATATTTAGGTAGAGTGACACTTTTCAAAATGTCTTGTTGCCTTAAATACAAGCTTAAAGGATGGTAACAAACAGAAAAGAAACTAACCGGTGTCCTCTCCGTGCTCCAGTGTCATAACTATGCTGAGTTAAAGTACTGAATGTGATCTTTTGTCAATTGTCAAGGGTATCCAACAGTTGATAGCAGCTTCTATAGCAGAAGGAACCTCACTTAATCTCTTGAAGGGCTTTCTGGCAGCTGCTCTGCCTATGTAAGGCACACCAAAACTTCTCCTCCATCTTGTGGGGTCTCTTACTATTTGGGGTGGTTGTATATGTGTGTCTCTGAGAGGAGACTGCTGAACCAGGGTGTTTCTTAGTCAGGTATGTACAAATAGTGTCCAAATTATTTTCTTTACCAAAGAAGGAAGCATGTTGCTCTTATTTCCTTTTATTTATTTGTTACAAAATTATCATAATACCAGAAACGTTTTTTTTTCCCAAGAGAACTGAGGAAGTAGATGGTGGAATCAGGCTGTGATACAAAGACAGTTGGTGTTGTGAAGAGAACAAGTATGCTGTTGCCACTGGATGATAATTCAAACAGTTGAATAAGCCGCTTCAGATGCGTAGTGTCAGCTAATCAAGTCCTGTGTTTTGTTTCAAAGAGATATCAAAGCCCCTTACTACCAAATGAGAGGGAAAATACAAGTACCAGTGTAGGAAGACAAAGTAAAAAGCAAGGAACTAATAGAAAGCAGATATTTAAGAGCAAGTTTTAGTATTCTAAGCGCTCTGCTTCAGATGGTTTACTTTCCTATGTGACCTGTCTTCCATAGCAAAGAATAAAGATTAAAATACCTAATCTTCTCTATTTTTGTGCAAAACAGGAAATAATGAGAAGCTGATTCTTGTTCATGTAACAACATGGCACAGATCATTTACCATTACCATATAGAAGTGCTGCTGTTGATTGAGAGAATGGTTTAAAATGCAGCAAAGACCCATGGCAGTGACTGTCATAATGTTCCGGAGTGTGATTATTTTTCTTCTTTACAGTAGTGGTTCCTATTAGAAGATCTAGTGCATTGAGAAATGTTAAAAATTCAACTTTTTCAAATAATTCCTTTTTCATTTTGATATCGTGTGGAGAAGATGAAATCTGCTCTGCTTGTGAAATATTTTTTCTACCCACTTGCTCTGCTCTCCCTCTTTGTACGATGTTAACTTAAAAGTGAGGCGAAGTATCTGAAAACTCTCAAATCCAAAAGACTAGTGCTCTGTCTTTGTCCAAGAGATTAAACTTGAAAGATGGCGATCACTTAACTTCTTACTCTGTATAGTGAATATAGAGGGTGCACTGTAGTTTTGGAGGGGAAAAATAAAAGATAAAGAGCTAAGAATAATTGCTGGCTTAATCTCAGAAAAACGTAGGCAACAAGTTAGGAACTGTTACTGTGCAGAAACTTGGCTTGTCTCGGTATCGAAGGTACGTGCATCTGCTATATTAAAAAAAAAAAAAAAAAAAAGCTGTGCCTAGGTTGACTTTCCTATTGAGCGCAATGTGAGTATGCAGATATCCTGCCATCATACACTACCCCACAGTACTCTGGTCTGAGTGCTATAGCTTGGTGGCCAAATGACATGATTTGTTGGAAAAGATCATAAAGGACACAGAAATGAAAATGACTAATTGGTAGTTTTGCATATATGTATAGTGATGTTTCAGGAACATACACCTTAAAAATATTGTGTGGGCTTTTATTTTAGCCTGCAGAGTTCTTGCAAGCCAATATAACCAATAACCAGGAAACAGATGGTGAAGTCGATTAGCTTTATCAATGGAGAGGGCAAAGAATTTTCATTTTATGAAAATAATTTGTCTAAATCTTACTCCCTGTTTTATCACAGGTTGACAGCAGGTAGTCTTCACAAACTGCTCTTGTACGTGCAGTCACATCCTGAATAGACCAAGTTAAACTTCTCGTCAGACTGTAACTCAGACCTTGATGCTAAATCCAGCTTAAACTTTTTCTGAAGGATTTACTTTCTCAGGAGTTTTTCAGTATTCATCGATTTTCTGAGTTTCTTATGCGTGATCTGGGCAGCAAAACTTGTATGCAGAGCTGTCTTTGCAAGCACAGGGTTGATGTCATGCAAGAGGGTGGGTGCTGGCTTTGCTCCCTGTGCTTGTGATTTATGCAGTTTGCCAAGTATATCCCCCTCCAGCTTCCACCATAAGTCCTTGTGCACCACCTCAGAGTATGATTTAAAAAGGCTTATGCCTAAATGGAAGGAAGTACTGGATCCTTTGGAGTAAAATGATTTTGTCCTGCTGTACAACTGAGAAGAACGTGACTTCTTTCTTCTCTTTAGTCTGAATTTTCCTTTGCACTTGCTGTGCATATGGAGCACCTGTTCCTAAGATTTGGGTCATCACACAAACATTTGCTGTCTTGTGGGCAATGAGGTTTTATAAAGGACAGGAGCTCTTAAGAAAGCCTTGAACTGAAATGTAGAAAGAGCAATCTAAAAAGACGAGGTTTAGAGAATGAAGAAAGGAGCAAGGCTAAGCTGAATGCGTAGGTCCGTGTTCTTGTCAAACACCCTGTCAGCAGCATGGCAGTAGCTCCACAGAGAAAACAACCCACACAAGTGCTCCATGCCCATTTGTTTCTACTGCTACATTTGTGTGGTGGTGGAGTATGAAACAAGGGCAGTCACTCAGCATAGATATATATAGCTATGCACAGCACTCGAGCTGTAAGATGCATGACATAAGCAGTCAAGAGCCACTGTCAAAATATAATTTTCCCCAATTCTGCTGCCTACGCTGCTGCTGTTTTAGTTTAAAATAGTAACCCTTGTCTATCCTCTTACCTACACAATGCGGGCCCAGGTCCCTTGGAAATGTGTAGCCAACAGTTTTTTCTTCTGTGATAGTCAGTGACTGCTGGCAGCTTTGTGTCACTTTTTGCTGGGCCTTGCATAATGGTCCAAAAGATTAGCTAGTTTGGGTTTCTATGGAGTCAGTCCAGAAGTATGAAGTCAAATCTGAAAACCATATTGCCGGGCCGATATCAGTTAAAGAGCTGTTTGTTTTATACATACTAAATATGAAACAGGCAGGAGTTGTCTGTTGCATGTGCTTTGCCAGTAGGAAGAAAAATGAGAATAACATATTCTGTGAAGGAAAAAATGAGACCCTTGGGTGTCCTCCAGTTCCTGCTGGTGGGAGAGATGTGTTTGTTTTAGCACGATGTGGAATGGATGTAAACATTTCTTAAACCTCCTTGTGTGGCCACCTCAGTCATTGCTCAGGATAATATAAGCCACTGACTTTCCCCCTTAAGTGGAATTAATCTAATGTATAGTTTTGGGAGAGGGCAAAGATATCTTATAGGTGCTTACATGTTTTGTTAAACTGGGGTTGGAATTGGAAGAATTAACCACAGGAGAAATGAGGTACAGTGCTGATTTTCAGGGAAAATCCCCAGCGTTGGTTTATGACTAAAATTCCTGCTTGCTCGTCGGCCTCTGGTGAGGATGAGAGCTCCCCAGGCGTGATGGCAGCTAGGCAGCCGCCAAGGAAGGGGAGATGATCAACTCCAATGCACAGTGCCACTGTAACAAGCAAATAACCCGTTTTGCTTATTTTTCGTGCTGTAAGAATGGCCCTCCCTCAGGATGGATAGGTCAGAGGAGGAACTGCTGGGCCCAACACGCAGAGCAAGCCTGAAGAAGGCCCAAGGTGGCAGCAGGCCGCGCTTGCCGCTGGCTCTCAGCCTAGTGCCTTTGGAGCTACTCTGGTAGTGCCCTTGCAGGTAATGAGCCTCAGACCCTTGTGACCTGCCCTTAGAGGCTTTTTCATTTGGGAAATATTTACTAAGAGGCAGAAAATGCCGTAGTCTAAATTGATATGTGCATTTAATGGCTTTTCCAAGTAACTGTGTGCTTCTCAGTGCTACTTATTAACATGTTTCCCTCACCTATCTCCCATTAGCTGTTTTCAGTGCAAATATTTCTAAAAAGAAATCCTCACATGTTTCCAATGAAAGTTAATAATAGTCACAAATGGGGTGTAAAGCTTTATGTGTAAACAGGGAAAAAAGCAACCCCAAAGAAACCCCTTTTTCTCTGTTACGGGTAATAACTTCATGAATAATGAGTAATAATGAAACCAAGGCTCTTTGCCCTGCTGAAGATGATCAGCCAAACATTAGTGGCTGCGTCTTGGATGACTATTTGTTTTTATTGAATGGCCAGTGGTTTGGATGTGGTAGATTCTTGCAGAGCAATTGTGGGGTTTTAAATGTCCCTCCACAGAACTTGAACACAGTCTTAGGCATAACATGGCTCTAGCTGAGACTGTCTCAAGCCCCCTGAATATCCCATTGAAGTTGCAGAAGTTTTGAAATATGCTGGCATGGGTCTTCACCATTTGTGTTTTGGTGGGAGGTAGTTTAACTGAGGATGATAGCAAATCTCCAAAATTTATTGTTTCCCTTCCATCTTCCTGTTTGCCCTCCTCCCTAACTTAAAGCCAAGGGACTTTCCAGGAATTTATCGCACGAACAAACAGCTATAAAACTTTTAATATTTATAGCATGATCTAGCTTGTTTCATTGTCCAAGCTCTCCAGTGAAAATAGCTCTGCCTGCAAGCTATTGGTTCATCTAAGAATTTTTCTCTTCTTATTTAGCTGCCAGCTTCGGCTTCACTTTGAAGCTGCTTAGACCACCCCAAGCAGTAGTTGGCCCTTGAACTGCAAGCACGCAGCTCTCTTACTGCTGGATGGTAAGAAAGGCCTGCTTTTTCTCCTGGCTCTGAATTTCTTAACCCTGGATTTGCACGTCCTGTTGGGAAGATGGGTGTGGACCTGCCCCACAGGCCCCCTCCCTTTTCCAGCCTGTTCCTCCCCTGCTGCCTGTTAATTTACTTGGCAGCACAGAGAGAATAAAAGGCAAGTAGGAGCCTACCAGCTACAGCAGCAGCCCCTCTCTCCTGCTGCTCAGCAGCTAAGCAGTGGACCTGGCTCAGCTCCCAAAATACAAATCTAGAAAGCTTTCGGCTGCAGAAGAAACAGGAAGCGCAAACATTTAGGATCGAGCCCATCTAATTATTTCCCAGTGGGGAATGCTTGCCTGGGATGCTGCCAGAGTGTGGCTGGGCATTAACCCTTGAAGCGGCAGGCCACTGGTGAGCTCGGTGGTACTCTCTTTGCTGGCATGCAGGGGCTGCTCTGTGAAGCAGCTCTGTGGCTTTTTAAGGAATGGGTTTGACTTTTTTACTAGCAGCATCTGCTCTGAGAGCTTCCTGCTGCCCTGTGGTCAAGTAAGGGATTTCCTTCCTGCCCTGGTGCTTCTGTTTTGTGAGCTGGCAGCAAGGTGGGCCTCATGCCCTGCTAGCAGTAAGAGAGGGGGAGAGATGGGTGTGATAAGCTGGGTCATACAAAAGGTTTTAAGAAAAGGCAGAAAGGCCTTTATTGAAGACACGGAAGCTGGGGTTGGATAAGTGAGACTTTGCAAAATGAGGCAGACACCAGGGGTACTCACATATGGGTAGACCCGGCCACAGGAAAAACACTTGAGTTGCTTCTGACTGAAGTTTGCCGTCGTGTTTTTGATGGATATGGTCTGTGTGGGGGAATCCTCTAGTAGGATGTGGAAGAAGCTCAAGTTTCAACATCATGGCTTATTTCCCTAGCGGTTGACCAAAGGAGGGAGTATGATGGGAAGCCATGATGAGAAGTTACTCCTGTTACTACCAAGAAATGGCAGGGGAAAAAAAAGTTATCAGAATTCTGAAGTTCAGAAATCCTGAACCAGCTCTTGTGACTGACTTGTGAAATCTCCCCGAGTTCATTCCTGTGACTGTGAATTTCTCATCAAGTTTCCAGTGAAATATTTGACACATTTTCAAAATTTTGGGCACCCTCTGGTCTCACACAGTGCTTGCTGCTCATGTAGCTGGGTGAGATCAGAGATGTTTGGGGGAGGGTGGGTGAGCCTGGCAGTGTTGACTCAGGGCAGGAGCTGCAAAATGAGAGTGGCACCAGCCTGACTAGTTTGATACGAGCTCTTCAGGTTGCACGCACATTAACATCTACATCCTAAAATGAAGTGAAAATCAGTTAAAGAAAAAAAAAGTGTAGGTTACAAGCCCATTAGTAGAAGAAGAGATGCTATCAGATGCTACCTAAGCATGGTTCTATGGTGGCTTTCTGGTACTCTTACCTACCTTGCATCCCTAAGACAGAATCCCATGTGGTGCCCTGATGGAAAGGGACAAATGAGGTGACCCCAAAGGCTTCCTTTTTGCTGATAAAAGCACCAGGCCAAGCAGCATTTCTGCTGTTTTCTTCTGGGTCTTGAGCTACTTCCAGTGATGACCAGTCCGTTTGATCTGTTGCCACCTTCTCCGTTGGCTGAAGTGCGGTGTCATGGTGCTGCACGTGTACTCCTGGGTGCACTCAGCAGCAATTGCACGCTCCCCTAGATGGCTTCGGTTGACCGCCCCTGCAGAGCCCCTGGGGCTGTTCCTGCATTGTCACGCTTGTGCCCCGGTGGAAGGCAGAGTGTTGTGTTCAACATGCTCGTGCTGCTTTTGTTCTCTAGGATAAATAAGTGTTTCTCCTGGTAAATAAATAGGGCTGGTCTGGCAGGAGGTTCTTTCCAGGGCAGCATTAGGACTGATTCTTCTTTTTAGTTTTTGTGTCAAATCTGTTTGGTTTAATGGGTTTGCTTTTAATCTGTTTGGCTCTTGACTTATGGCTGCAGGGGTGAAATAAAATAGGATCTTGTTGATGAACAGGAATCTAGTGAACTTTTTGAACAAATGAGAAAAGGAAATTAGAGAAGTAAAAACAGGCACTATTTCTTCATCTTTGGGCATTGTTAAAACAAAAATACCGTAAGTAAATATGTATGCACTTTGCATTTGTGTGTTCCTTTGCTCTTAGCCTACTGTCTGGAATTTTTAAATATAATTCTCCTACAAGTTACTAGACAGCGAGAGCATCTTGAACTTTCAAAAAAAATGTAGCTGCAACTAACCCTGTGGAACACTTGAGAACATGCAGCTGCTTATTGTGCTGTGATAATCTGGGAGAGCAGGGTGCTTGCAACATCTGGCTTTTCTGTTCCTTCCCAGCCCTCCCACTCTAAAACCAATGCACATCACATCAGGTGGCTTTCAAAATGATGAGCTTGCCACTAGATCCTCTTTTCACTGCCCTGTTCAATGCAACTTCTGAGAACAATTTTAAATGGATATTTAAAGCCTGGAGATAGTGGAGTGTATAGGCACAGGTAGATCTAGTTATTAATAGGCTTGAGAACTGGAACTGCGTTGTAAGGTAACAGACACTGCTGCATTTCAGACGAAAAGTTCTTCAGATTGAAGTTTTGTTGATATGTACTTGGACTATTAATTACCCATTTTGATTCAGAAACGCACAAGGCACTGTTTGTGTGCATCTTCAGCAAAGTTCACGTGGAAAAACTGAATCATCCAAGTCATCTGAATGATGCACACTATTCGGTGGTTGTTTTTCTTCAGCAGGCAGCTGGTGATCTCTCTTCCTGTATTCACGGGGCGGCTGGAGGGGGGGTGGTAAGAAAAGGAAGAGGGGAAGGAGTCTCCGGGGTGGGGGGAGCCCTTTTTGTTCATACATGCAAACTTTATGATTTTCCTGAGCCATCTCTAGACTTGTGGTAAGTTAAAACTATATTCAGAGGATTGAAGAGGCAATGTATGTTACAACTAAGTTATAAAGTGTTTTTGTTTTAAAGTGATAAGGTTTTATACATTTCAGGCACGATTTTCTTAGTGCAGGTTATGTTTCAAGCAGTGCTTCTTGGGCTTCCTGGGGAGGACATGGGAGTTGTGCTAGGGCTGGGGATGCTTTGGACTGGATAGATTTTGTCTCCTGCTCCCCTCTCAAAGTCAGGAAATTTGGAGATTCTCGGCCACCGGCCAGGAAATGGAAGCTTGACCTCTGCCTTGTGCTGACCATGCTATAAATTTAATACTGCATTATAAATGTTTACTCTCTAAGCTCAGGGGTAGTGAAAGGTTGTTTAATATAGGAGAAACTAATGAGAAATGATCATACATTATTAATGAGATAAAAACACAGATAATTGTGTTGGTTTGGGGAGGGTAGGGGGGAACAGTAGTTTACAGACACCCTCCATCCTACTCATAAAACAGTTTTAGCTTTCCAACTGATAGGATACATCTAGTTTTCGTGGGATATTTTGTTGGCACTGGCAAGCAAGCTGTTTTTTTTCAATGTTCTAACCCTTTCTTACACTCTGTGTACCTTATTTAGATCACATGCATTCTGTAGCAAGCAATACCTTAAAGGCGTAATGTCCAGAGCACACTGGGTCCATGATTTAATTGGCTTTTAGGCACTATGGTACTAAATAATAATAATATAATTCAAAAGGCCTAAAGGGCAGAACTAAGTGTCTTGGTTTGGAATGGAAAAAACAATGTCAGAGATGCTTTGCTCAGAGATTTTCCTGGCTGTTGCATAGTCTTAAGAAGGGGCAACTGATTTGATGTCATAAGAACAAATGTGATGAGGTTTTCTATAAATAAAAATGACAGGACCGATTTTTATAGGACAAGAGGCTTCAATTACAGCATGGAGCAAAAAGCTAGTAGAAAAATGTCTACCAGGAGAGTTAAGCACTGGTTTAGAGAGCTGAAGGAAGCTGTGGCATCTCCATTGCTTGTTGTCTTTAAAAACAGGTTAGACAGCCCTCTGTCAGCAATAGCCAAGTCTAATTGATCCTGATGGGAGGGACAGACTTAGTGATCTCTTGAAGTCTCTTTCCAGCCTTATGAATTTGCAGAGATGTGAGTTGGCTCTATGTAAATGCATCCTGGTACAGTTCATCAAGAACTTTCCGGTCATTCTAGGTGAAAGCCACCATGTGCACTTCAAATCACTATAACTATAGTAAGTTTTGAGGTTTAAAGGAGCATGAGGCAATGGAGCAACTGTATTTGAAGATTTAGCTCAGTGGCACCAACAAGAAAAAAGGCCAGGAAACAGTTGTATATATTATCAATACTTTTGCACTTCTGCAGTTTTCTAGAATAAAATTTTAATCTTCTGCAATTGCCACTGTTGTTCTTTCTGTCAAGGCACCTGTCAATCATTTTTTAAAAAGCCATTTAATTTGAAAGACTGTTTCCCCCTCCACACCCTAAACAAAATGGAAGTATTATGGATGACTCTATTCTTCAAGTAAGAACATATTGATAGTTTTTTTATCTTTAAAAATGAACAAAAATAAAATATAAAATAATAGATTTTATAGATCTGTTCTTTTCATCACTTCCTTTGATAGAATTGAAATGACATTTTTTCCATTGCTATTTTAATCCTTAATTTTTTGAAAAGAAAACTTGCAGAGTTACAGAGATAGCTCAGCACTTATGGAAGTAGCTTGTTTCTGTGTATGATAAGTTCCTTGTTCCAACAAACTGAGAAGCAAACACTTTCATGTTCTATCAGCCAACGGGTGGCTCAGGGGTGCAGGATGTGTGGGGAGACACAGTGATGGTGTTATACTGAGAAATGAATTCCCTGTACAGTGCAAAACACCAATGGCCAGAGTCTTCAGAAAGCAGCACCAGATGTCCTGTATATTTTGGCATGCGAGTCTGTCAAAAGCTCCAAAGAGAAGGAAGTGAAAGAACGGTGGCAAGTCTCCTGCAAGCAATTTTAGAGATGTGCGACTTCATTTGCACATGAGTGCGACAGCTCTCTTCAGCAAAAAGCATGGGATGGACTGTCTTATCTATCTCTCAAAGGAATGAGCCATCTGCTTTCCAGTGTCACTGAATGCTGTCTTCATCTCCTCTGTGGACCATTCATATTTTTCCATAAGTACCATGCATGCTTCTTCAGGCCTGTGACTATTACCCTCACTGTGATCTGATGCACATGGGAAGGCACCAGTTATTTCAGGAAGCAATAGCTCCCTGAGTTTGTGCATCAGATTCCAAGATACGTTCTCGGGCAAGTTTTCAGATAACCCATTTTATATGCAGTTAAATTGTTTTGAAGTTGTGAGGTGCCATGTTGCTGACAAACACCGATTAGTCATGCAAATAAGTGAAAGTATTTTAATTAGACCAATTTCAACATGACCTGTACTGTGGAAAAGAAACTATATAAATATATTAAATAGGTAACTTATTAGTGGGTACAAGCTTTGATTTAAGGGTGTTGCATTTAAATTTTTTTTTTGGGGGGTAACATACATAGCAAGGTAGTAATACAAGAAAATAATAATCTGATAAATTAAAAACAAAACAACACAGCAGTAACTAATAACTTCCATTTTTTCAAAGTCTGCAGAAAACCCCACATGAGATATTTTTGGCTTCTCCTCTCTACTTGAGCCGTGCTACAACTCAGGCTACCTTGGAGGTGCTCAGACATGTACTTCCTGAAATGGGGCAGCTTTGCCAGGTGGTTTGAGTCTACCTGCATGTCCTATGGTGCCACAGTGGTTTTGTGCTAGGATTTATTACCACTTTTCTGCCAGGACCCTTCTTTCTTGCAAGGTCTTTTTGTGGGTGCTCTGCCAGCCTTCTGCCTGGGAGTAACAGAAAGTGGCAGGACATTTGACACAAGGCCTTCTGGTGCTATGTAGGACATACATGTAAAACGTTGCCAAGTTATTTTATATAAAATTCACAGGTGAGGAGAAACGGAGGACCAGAGTCAAGGCATGTGTATTATGCTGCAGATGTTCAGGAAGCTTTGGAGAGTTAGATCTTAGATGTTCTTGAATGTTCCTATCATTTTACTTCCCTTGGAAAGCAGGATTAGGCACCACTGATAGAGAATAGAGAAGAGCATCAGAATATTGTTATTGATACGTGTGTGTTCATCACCTTTGACAATATATCTGGGCAATGCAAGTGATGAATGTGTAATGGGCTGTGGGAATACATTAATGAAATTATTCTTAGTCTTTTTGTTTCTGGTGCCAGAGCTTGTTTAAAATAGAGCGTGCCAGAGTTCAGTTAACCTCCAATTAAAAATCAGGAGAAGGAACAGTTTGCCTCATGGTTTATCAACATCGTGTAGCCACCGTCTGCTAGTTAGTCACAACGCCCACAGTCTATTTAATTTATGAATAAAATGCAAAGGATCGATGTAAAGTGAATCTTCCAGTCCGGCTTCCTGGTTTCAGTGGAACTTGCTGAGCTTTGTATGAGTGCATTTACATGTGTACGTTTGTGGGTATATGTTTGTATACCCATGTGTTTTTGAATCCTACCCAAATTTAAACTACCCTTCTGTAAGATTTCTCAGAGATGGAGTTGCAGGACTTGTCGGCTCTGTCTCTGAGTCACTGTTTCACCCTTTCTATAACCCCTCCCAGACAGCTTGGACTTGTAAAGTCAAAGCGCAGGTCTGCCAGTTGCCACGTTTCCCTGTTATCGCAGCAAGTCCCCTCAACAAGAAAGGGAAAAAAGCCAGGCTCAAGTGAAATCTCTTGCTACAGCTCATGTGTAACTTGCAACTTTATGCCTGTACGAAAGGTCTGTTTCTCTTGCTTTTTATTTTTCCTCCCTTTAAACTGAGAATGTACAACACTTTTTTCAGTTGTTGAGATTGATGTCTGCTAGGAATTTTGAAATAATATTTTTCATGCCTGTCTACGCAAGGTTCAGTGCAAAACATCTTGTTAATCATTGCTATTCTTTTTCTAGTGTAAGGCTTGCACTCCAAGTGCAGCTGTGTCTGTCTCTGTTTTTAAAGAGCGGTCAAATTGACATTTCAAGTTGGGCTTCAAAAAAAAGTGTTGTGACTTCCTGACCTTTCTAAAACTGATATTCTGTGCCTTTTAGATAAAAACTTTCACTTGAAGGAATTTACAACAAATTTTCCTCTCAATCCTTCACACTTAGGTCCTGGCTTGGTTCCAGATTGTAGAAACTAGACTTGTAATTGCCATATTTACAAGGTAGGGTTTCTTTTTTTCCCCCTTGTTTGCTTAACTTGACAGATTGTAGACTATCAGGCGCCACTTAACCTTTTTAAAAAATGTTTTATTTCAGTTCCTTTTGTCTGAAAGATCCATTTATCCTCTCAAGAAATCCTCTTCAGAATGAATAGAAAAAGTTGATGATAATGGATTAAAATTATAATACCAGAGTGAGTCAAGTTATGGGTTTACAAGAATGGGGTAAACTAAACAGAGCTGTGTTCAGATTTATTAGCAACGAACTTGGCTTAAAATTCCTGTTTATTTTTCCCATGAATTTGCAGATTTTGATAAAACTTGGGTAAAATGATGTTCTGATTTTCCATGCCAAGCTTAAAACAGGTCTCAGACGTGGTAAATATTTAAGGGAACAAAATCCTTACCTCAAATGGGTCCTTGTTTGAGTCTGCCATGGGAGATAGTTGGTGGGTGAGAGATGGTCTCGTCCAAAGTTTGGCTATAGGAAAACTCCTGAGCGAGTTGCTTGTCCTTCCATGTCCATGGGTCTTTGCTGGGGTCCTCCAACCCTGGCAAATGGCTGCAGCAGCTGCCAGGCCCTGGTTGCAAGCGTGGAGGTGAAGCAGGAATGGTCATAGACTGGCTGAGGTTGGCAGGGACCTCTGGAGGTCCAACCCCAGCTCAAGCAAGGACACCCCAAGCACACTGCCCAGCAACACATCCAGGTGGCTTTTGAAGATCTCCAAGGAGGGAGACCCCACAATCTCTCTGGGCAACCTGTGCCAGTGCTCAGCCTCCTGCACAGTTGAGAAGTGCTTCCTCATGTTCAGAGGGAACTTCTTGTGTTTGTGTCCACTGTGTCTTGTTCTGGCACTGGACACCACAGAAAAGAGCCTGGTTCAGTCTTCATTGCACCCTCCCTACAGGTATTTATATACATTGATAAGATTCCCCTGAACCTGCACTTGTCTAGGCTAAAAATTCCCAGCTCTCTCAGCATTACTTCAAAGGAGAGGTGCTCCAGTCCCTTGATCATCTTCGTGGCCCTGCTCTTTGCCATGGTAGGGACTGGGCTGTGGCTGGGAGGAGCTGGAGCATTTGTGGGGTTATTCAGTAACCTTGGGTACGATGCTGTGCCAGGAACACTGGCTGTTGCTGAAGATCCTTGATGAGGGCAGTAGATTGGAGCAAAGAGGAGGATACCCCACAGCAAAGCATGTTTGATGTCAGCACAGTTCATCCACGCAGCACTGTCATCGTGTGAGGTGAAAGCCAGCGCAGCAGTGTGGTGGCTGAAACTCACGCCTCCTCACTTCTCTGAGATCAGCACCGGGTGATCTTCCCAGTACTGCTGCCCTCAGGCCCCATGGTGCTAGGCTGGAGTCCCGGCAGGCCTGAGGAGGGTCTTTCTGTTGGATGCAATGCTCTTTTGGTGCTTGCCTGCTGGAGCATCCTCTCCCTGCTCCCTTTGGAGACCATATGAGGATGTTGGAGGTCCACCTGGAAAGATCTAGTGCTTTTCTGCAAACGGCAGCATCTTGTGTTTGTAACCCTGGCAGAAACCCTCTGTCAATCCCTGTTGGTTGTGGCCAAGGTGGGAGTTGTTATGTGAGCATGCAGAAAGTGACCACCTAAGCATGTATTACTTATACAGCATACTTTCATATCACTTCCTATAACTTTATTTCAAAGAGATCCATGCAAGAAGCTATCCCTTATCCAGAATTGCTGACAACATTTTGTTGCTGTGTTGTTTAAGTTTTTTCAAATATCGCTGTGTGAGCAGATGGTGTTTGCCGTCTCACCGGTAGGGCAATTAGGGCTTTATCTACAACTCTGCTGTAAGAAAGCACAATAACAATTATTGAGCTAGTTCAGCTTTTGAGGATGTGGTGACAGCGCTGCTTGGATTTGCTGGTCTGCTCAGCCCTCTTGTATTTTATCTCAAATAGATTGCATGAAATTTCTGAATCTTATAAATTGACTTGTTGTTTGTAACTGTTTAACAAGCAGCTCATACAGAAAGGCCTAGTTTACGAGTCCTTCAGAAACTGTTTGCTTCTATTGTTTTGTATTTGTTTTTCGTGGTGTTTGACTGCCTGGCTAAGCTCGGTGGGACTCTCTCTGCTCCCTGACAAACTTCTACAGTGGGAGAAAGATGACTTATTGTCCCCTGTGGATGAATGCATGCATTCATACAAAACACAGACTCTCCAGTCATGCACATCAATACAAATCCATTCAAGATGATAATAAAAATGAAAAAGGAACATAACCATGTAAAGTTGAATAGATCATCTGTCAATCTGGATAATAGTAAGGCTTGTGGAATCTCCTTAAGGCCCTAGTCCTGCAAGTGTTTCTCAGCATGTGAATACATTTATATAGCAGTGTTGACTTCTAGAGGACTGCTAGAGTTCATAAGATTAGTCTAAAGGCTATATCCAAAGTAATTTCATTAAATCTCATCTATTTTTAATATGTTTAATGTGTTGGTGTCTTCAGGCTGTGGTCGCACGTATTTTGTATTTCCTAGGAAGGGGAAGGCTATCCTAGAGGTGAGTAACTGTTAACTGGGAACTAATGCTTTCAAAACTGTGGAACAGTCGAGAACTAGCCATGGCTCTTTATGTTCCTGTTTGTGGCTGAAAGCTTGACTGTCTTTTGACAGTCTGGTGCGTGTAGCTTATTGCAGGGTTGGGATAGGAAACTTTATAAAGAAATATCTTTGGGCTTGCCATCAGGAATAATTCATATAATTATTTTTGGCCTCATCCACAAACTAAAACAACCAAGTTAAAGAGGCTTTGGACTTAAACAACTGTTAAAAGCACTTAAGTAGATAAGATCTAAATCAATAGTTGTTTTTTTTTCTTTTTTGAAAAAAAAAGATGTTTATGGCATGAGAAAATAAATATGATGACAACAAACTTTGATAGCCATTTATAACTACATAGCTTTTTGATACATTGAAGACGTGTAAGTGTGGTCTCTCAGTAAGACACTGAGAAGAAGAATGAAGCTCATTCCTGTACCACCATTGCTGTTGAACCGAGTGAAATATGGGAGTCCAGATGACTCTTTAGGGGATAGTCTTGTGCTTTATCACATACATGTGTATTATCAGCATTCGTCTCTGAGTTGGTTCACTGCCATTGAAAAATAATGTACAGCTGAATCGTAATGGAAGTCTGGATACAATGAATACCAAGCGAAGGGAGAAAATGAGAACAGGAAGTCTAAGCTTCAGCTTTTCTATATATAGCAAACACCTCAAGGGTAAGCACATACTGTTTTGTATAAGTACATTTAAAATGTGTTTTGTAGGCACATATTTTCAATGTGCTGTCATGATTGGAAACACATGTAGACTCTGAAAAATTATGTGAACTATGCAGAGCCTTTGCCCATGCACATAAGTAAAAGCTATGTACACGGTATATGTGTGTAAATATTTAGTTGGAGGAACAGCCACATGAGAACTCCTTCGGAATGATCCACAAGTCAGGAAGCCACAAATTATAGGTCTGAAATTTACCACCATGGCATGTCTACCTAAATAAAACCAACTGGAAAGATAGGAGGGATGAAAAATGCATTTACAAATAACATTCGATTAGAGAAGAGGAAAAATGCTAAGCCATTTTCTTGGCTCTAATCAGAAGGCAGGATAATTATTATAGACAGAAGCTTAGAGACTTCAGCTAAACGTCTTCCCGGCTCTAAGTCTTGATTTTTGTTTACATGTATGCTCACATTCAGGGCTTTAAGCATTCCCCCTCACATAATCATTATTTTGATAGAGGCCAAGAGGGGGCATGGTTGGGTTTGTTTTTCTCCCTTCCAGGCACATTGCGATCATCTAACTCCCTCTTTATCTTCACCAGGTATTTGGGCTGGGATGATGTCATCTTCTGTATCTATCTAGTATCTACCATGATGAGGCCTTGATCCTGGCTGAGGGTGTTGGCTGTTTGATGAATGCTGAATTGGGAAGCAGTCACAGGAAACCTGAATTTCTATTGCAGTCTGCAACACTTGAGCTAGAGTAAATACAACTGATACTTGTAAAACCACCGAGACAACTGCTAGTTGTCACAAGGCCTTATACAGGCATTGGTATGTCAGTCCTCTTCCAGTCCTCCCACCCTTAGCCTATGCCAGAGCAAACTCCTAGTGCAAACTCCCTGCTAATCTGTTACACTTGCAACTTGGACTGGGCTGCTGCTGGACTGCTCTGGGCTCAGAAGAAGTGGCTGCCTGGGACACTCAGTTGCTTCTCAGATCCAGTATTTCCTGGAGCTGCAGGAAGAACAGCAGGTAAAACACAATACTTTAAACTGAAGAGTAGGAAAGGGCACATCACTAGGTCTGAAGAGAGAAAGCACAGCGCTGTCTCTCTCTGTCTGTCTGGAGTTGTCTTTTCTTTCTGCCTCCGTGAAGAGAATTGCTGAGTAGAGGTATAATTGCCTCTGGTGCGGAGCATCCCCAGGCGGTAGAGGAAGTCTGGCTCTCACCTCATCTCCCAGCCGGGTCTGGGAGCTTTGCAGCACAACTGGTGAGAATGGAGCGAGGACCGCTGCTCTTCCTCATGCAGGCTTCTTGGGCTTCATCTGTGTCCTCTGCTTCATCAGCTCAGAGGATGTAAGGGGAGAGGAGAAAGGAAAGCGCTACGTGAGTTGGGGAAACTCTCTTATTATCTAGCAGTGCCTGAAATTGCTAAATGGGTGGCAGTGGTGGGAAAAACGCAAGTGTTTTCTTGAGATAGCATGTTGTGAAACTAGAATTTGAACGCATAGGTTGGGCTGTGTCACCTGGCTTCTCTGGAAAGGAGATATGAGGAGATTATTCTGTAAATGCTTGGAAGCTGGAGGCTTGGTGTGGAGAACTCTCGTGTTAAAGAGGAAGAATTCTCTAGGTTTAGGAAGGTTAGATCTGTCCTTGGGCTCTGCTGTCAGGGGTTGTAAGTGGGCACTGCATAAAACCCTAAGGAAATGACTGTTAAGAATGTGTCTGCATTAATGTTTTTACACGGCAGCTCCTGGGAACTGGAGCACGGGAAGCAGCTGGACCAGAGGGGTTTCTGTGAGAAAGTGCCTTCTGCTCTCACACCAGGAGCTGAATTCTGTCTAATTGCAGCTGTGGCATTGCCATGAGCTTTACTAACTTAAAATCAGGAGAGTTTGGTCAGCAATTACTAGTTTTCGCATCTTTTTAGTTCCTCCAGTTGAAATGTTAACTGCTGCTATTAATGAGGTAGATTGACTGTGACTGGGGTCTAATAATAAGTACTTGCTTTGGGTGGTATCTGGGGGCTGTTGTCCAACAGCTGGGGAGCCTGAGTTCCTTACACTGTTTAGTGGCTTTATGCCTGCTCTTCTCATAATGTTTCCATGTGCAGGAGAGAACTGCTGTTGCTTTCCCTGGGTGATACGGGGAACTGAGATAGAGGCCAGCTGAGTTTGCTCACCACTGCAAAGCAAATTTGGGAATGGAAGCTCTTGAATCATAAACCAGTGCTCTTCTACAGCTGGGCTGTCTTCCCTGCTGTCAATCCAGTAACTGTTCGGTGGCTGATGTTCATTCAGGAGTACGTGGTGGTGGCAGCTGCTAGCTGTTTGGTCATTGAAATGACCTTTGCTTGACAGGGTTCCTATGCCTGCAGGTAATTCATCAGAACTGTACTTAATACTTAATGAAGAACGCTAAAAACTTATGTCTGCAAGTTAACACAGGAAAAAAAAAAAACAAACCACAAAAACATTTGGTTGGATATTTCTCTGTCCAGAATGACTTCTAATTTTCTGCTAAGATTTTAATTCACTATTTCAGTGTGTTTGTGATTCAAATTTCTTTCTGTGGTAAGAGAAATGGTCAGGGTCTAAGTCTTATTTCTGTTTAATTCCTGGATTAGAATGCTTTCAGTTCTCCTTACTGGAGAAGGGGAAAAGAAATGGTTTGATCTGTGGTACAGAAAAGTTGTGTAAAGAGAGGTTCAATATTTGTGGTTTGTGATGCTTCCACTGCGTGGGTATAGAGCATGGTCTCTCTGAGGACAAGATATGCTTACAGCTATCTGCTGCTGCTGCTGCAGAGGCTGAGTCTGCAGGACTCAGGAAAGGGCTTCTGGCTTGTAATCACTGAAACAACCCTTTGTCTTCTACAGTTTTTGAAAGGATCTTTGACTTGTCTGTGGCACTTCTTTCAAAATAACTTTCTTCTTATTTCTGAAAAGGCTTTTAGCTGTGTGTAGTGTTGTTCCTTTTGCTTTTGCCTGTATATGATATATCAGGATTGGGGAAAGACATCTTAATATTTAATCTGACTACTGTTCATGGGATTTAAAACTGTCTATAACTAGTGCTTTTTTGAATTCTTTGTATAACCATAAACTCTAACATTTTACACAACTGAATATTGTTCCAGCATAACCTGCTTCTACTGTGCTTTGGTTACATGGATCTGATGGACTTGTGCACAGAAACTAGATGTCTTGTTAAGGCCCGTGCCTGTCCTTATCTCTGCTCAGAGCACCAGAGGTTTAAAGGAGCCTCCCACTGAAACCTCAGCTTTCCACAGCGCGAGCGCTGCTTGCAAGCGTAGGTCCCTGTCTCCCTCTTCCTCTGCTCCAGGAGGTCACTCTGCAAGCTGTCATGTCCCAGGACTGATGTCCTTTAAAGTAGCACTTCATCCAGCCATAACACAGTGGCTAGAACAGGACGTGTGCTGTTGTTATAAATCTTCCACGGTCCAGAGAGTAGTTAATAGTTAAATGCTCTATGGCTGGAGGAGGCTGGGTCATATGCCGGTTCAATGTTTTTATGTGGGCTTAGGCTAGAGAGAAATCTTGAACTGCTGCAGTTGAGTATTTCTGGCAGACAGCCTGAGGGAAGGGGTGGAAAGACTCTTGTAAAAACACTGCTGCACAAATGTATGCTTAATATGTGCATGCATACGTTTTAATAAACAAGGAGCTTTGCATAGCAGGAGAGGCAAGCAGCTGTTCTGCGTGCGGCTGGGGCATGGTGCTGCTTCCCCTGCCCTCTCCTGCCAGGCAGCCCCAGACAGAGCCCTGCTGCTGCAGGATGTTGTTGTTCTTGTTTATTATTGTTATTAATTCTTCAGTTGAAGACTTCTGAGAGAGCAAACATCAGCACCAAATCAATGGGGATTTTCCTTCTGAGGACGCTCTCAATTTTATATGGACAGTTTAAGAAGAAGTGCTTATCAAAAAGAAAGAAAACACCCTGGATAACATTTGAATTCCAGATGTCAGAAACAACAAAAAAGGATGTTTAGGGAGAATACCAAAGAAAGCATCACATCTCTCATCTTCATTGGGTTAAACAAGTATGGATCTATTACTGTAGACACCATAAATGACACCTTCCTGAAATGATTAAGAAGGCAACCCATACGATGTGTTTTCAGGGGAGTCTGAACAATGTGTGGTGTTGGTATAAAATGTAAGAACCATATTTTTAATACAAACTATAGAAACCCCAAATTCATTATCCATCTGGTAGTTAAGAAAGAAAATAAAGTAGCTTTAAAGAAGTGGAGCTAAATGATATGAACAAGTTTCTTGAGAGAAAAATAAGAGGGGCTAAAAGGTTAAACTGTTTGAAGTGGCATCAAGACTGTTTAAACATGCCATTATTAGAAGCTAAGAATAAATGCTTATCATCTATCAAGGGAGATTTAAAAAAAATACCAATAATAAAATGAAAAAGACTGTATGTGTAAACAGCAAATTACAAGATTCTATTAGAAATAACAAGGCAACCTCCCAAAAATGAAAATCATATTCACTAGAGTAAAATGGAAAAGAACATAAATTCCAGTAAATAAAGTTTTTTAGTCAAAGTCTTTTTGGTTTGATTGGTAAAATTGTAAAAATGGACTAGGAAAAAAAAAGCAAAATCCTGTCAGACCATTAGAAACAAAAAACAGAGAAAGATATTGATACGGTTTGAGTAGTTAAAAAAAAAAAAATTAAAAAGGTGGTGTGGGGGGGAAAGAGATGACAAGGCCATAAGAAACAATGCTAAATGAGCCCTTGTACTAAATTTTTCTAGAGGAGTGCCTTTTTGTGTGGGAGAAATCTCTGGAACTGTCTCAAAGTGAAATACTACCAGAGGATCTTTTAGAACAGAAGTAAAAAAGGCTGATGGAGCACCAGGACTTGGCAGCATTCATGCAGAGTTCTAAATCAAGTGGGAAAAGAAAATACTAAATTATGTACTATGGTATGTAATTTATTTGCTTAATTAGTTGCAGGGTGCCAAAGGAATGGAAAGTAGCAAACTAATAACCAGCTGTATTTACACATATCAAGGGAGAGTAATCCTAGTGTTGTTTTTTGGGGAGTAAAGAAGACATTCTTCACAAACCTGGAGTTCCTTGGATTTGTGAGTTAAGTGAAGGTGCATCCAGTTGACAGAGGATGTGGTGCCATAGGTGGGTTAATATGGATTAGGAGTGCACTTAATGAAGCATCTGGTCATCTGATTAGCCCCACTTGCCTTGCCATGGTTCACACACTAGACCGATACCATATCACACAAAATTAGTGTCCTTTGAATAAAATTAAACCAGATGTGCTGCAGGAGTGCAGTGCTAATTACTCCATGAGACTATGGCTACTCATCTGCAATACTCATCAGATGCTTGACACCACCTGTTTCGCTCTACAGATTCACTGGCCTATTGCCCTGCTTGCTTATGTACACATAAACACAGTGGACTTGGATTTCCAGAAATCTTTTGGCAGAGCCAGTGTCAAAGGCTTGTGATGGCTTGACAGCCACAAGATAAGTGAAGTGTCTTTCATGGGATAGCAGCTAATTAAAAGATGGGGAACAAAGGACAGAAACCAGATATGGAAAAGAGGAGCTAGAGTTTCAGTACATTGGGACTCCTCAGTTTGAAAAAGAGGACTGAGAGGTAATGTGATAAAGGTCTGCCAGTTATGACTGGCACAGAGATCATTACAAGGCAATGAATGCTCGCTTTTTTACATACAAAAAATAACATGCACCATACAATTTAAAAAAAAAAAAAAAAGAAAAGAAAAAAGACCAGACAGAAAATTTGAACAAAAAGTAAGTACGTTTTCATACATCACACAATTAAATTGGGGGGCTTGGTATGGATTTTGTTTTGGTAAAAGCAGAAATCTGTTCAAAAAGAAAAAAGGTAAAATTAGTGGAAAGAGTAGGTGTTGAGAGCTAACATGCACAATGAAGTTGTGCCAAACTTCCTTCAGGGTGTCCCCAAACTGTGGAAGGCCAAATGTCCCCATAGAGGTCCTCCCTTCACATTTTCTGTGTTCCTTTGCTATCTGCTTTGGCACCTGCTGTTGGCCACTGCCAGAGACAGGATTTGGGATGACTTTGATTTTGATTCAATCACAGCACTGAATAAAAAATCCATTTTTATTTCCCTTTCAAACCTGGCATGTAAGCAATTCAGGAAGAAAGAAAACAACATCAACAAAACACCACAAGATCTATTTTCTTCAGTTTGTTATAGAAGATACAGATACTTCACCTCTTCATCTGGCACCCAGATTATCCATACTTCTTTTTACATTAGAGGTCTTGGGCAAAGCACCTGAGACAGAAACTGTTCAGAATGAAATCTGCATGCATACCTTCTCAAACAACATTGCATTATCTTGCAATGGTCCAGGAAGCTTGTTTTAGTTGTGGAGATCCTGCTGATGCTGTAAAGACTTGTCCAAGGGCCTCTCTGCCTTCCTGCACTGCCTGTAATCCCCTGTGCAGAGTCCTGCTGTCGTGTCCAAGGACCAAGGTGAACAAGAAGAGCCAGAGGGTACCTGGGTACCTTCTGACTGTGAGGAGCACGAGGGGCTTTGTGGTTGGGGTCACAACTGTTTGAAGCAGGCAGTACATACACAAGACAGGAATTACTTTAAAATGATGGCACTGGGGAAAACATACAGAGCTGAATTTGGCACACCAGGTGCGAGGGTGTCCTGGCAAGCAGAGACTGCCTAAGGGGCAACGGAAAGCTCCTCAAGAGATACTGTGATCCTCCACGGTTCAAAGACCCTTTGAACTCTTCAGCAAAGAAGTGGTGCAGGCTCCTGGAGAAAAGACATGTGGCAAAGCAGGAATCTGTACCAGGGGCTTGTCTAATCATGTGTTTAATATATAGTTTCTTGCTTTCCCATTTCCCCTTTTTCTGTAATCATTCAGCTCTTGTCCCCAGCATCTCTCTTCTGATTAGACAAGAAACTCCTATACAACAAGAGCTACTGGAACCAAGATATATACTGTGAGCCCGAAGTGTTTGCTGCAGTGCTGCTAGGCCCAAAGCCTTGTGTGAGGAGGTGTTTGGGCCTCGGCAGCTGCTGGTGGTGGTGGAACAGCTCTGTAGGAGTGGGGTGGTGGGACGGGGGAGCTCTGAGCCCTGCTGGGGTATGGGGTGTAAGGGAACGCCGCTGAGTCACCCTGGCTGTGGGGGTGGAGAGCAGCGGGCGGGCTCCTCGCTTCATTTCCAGCGTTTTGAGTTGCTGCTTTTGGAGGAGCTTGCCCGAAGAATGGTCACTTCTGGTTTAAAAGGAAAATAAACTTCTGCTAGTGGTGATAATCTTGAAAGTTAATGGGCTGGCTGTAGCATAGATAACATTGTCCCTTTAATCAAGGAAGATTTGGAGGACTTTTCTGAGAGCTGGTTAAGCAGTTGTGCCCTATTCCTAAGCAAAAACCAGTGGGATATTCTCAGTGTGCCTGCACAGGAAGCTTTCTGTGCTTTTGCACAGACTTGCTATCATTAGCAATGCAGAAGTGTTGGGAGAGTTGTAATTCAAGATCTTTTTTTTTTTTTTTCCCCTCCTTGTTTGTTTTGTTTAACTGGGGTACAATCTAGTCATAACATTTCACTTTCCTCATCTATACAATAGGCTTAACGCAGAGCTGTCTTCCTCGAGATGTTTGGAGATCTCGAGTTGTAATATCAAGGTGAAGTGCCATGTTGAGGGACATGTGAACCTAGAGAAAAATGGCTCGGTAAAAAAGAACAGACTCCCACCTATATTTCTTGAAACCTAGTGCTTAGGTATTAGTATAGGAAGCCTATTTGAAATAGAAAGATTTTAACCACTAGACCACGCTAACTCAAACGTTTAAAAAGATGTTTCACAAGATACTTTTATTCCCTTATCTCACCTTACGGCCAACTGTTGATGATGCAAAATGCAAATAGGGTGGGAGAGTGGAGGACAAGTACAAGTCGTAGCTAGGTAGAAAGAGTGGCCGGAGAGCATCCTTCACCCTCCTTGTGCTGACAGACCCCTCGCTGTTCTGGGGATGAGTGCTGTGGGGGAGCAGAAGAGAGAAAGAGGAAGTAGCAAACGTGGCTGCTCTGCAACCTCAGCAGAAAACACTGGTGAGAAACAACAAGCAGGCAGATGAGGTCTGTGCTCTTCCCAGTGAACGTATCGGCGTTGCCACATGAACCCCTCTGCCGGGAGGTCTGGGAGCTCAGCGGCTGGCTGCTCGCATCCAAAGCAACCACATGAAGGAAAAAAGTTGGGAGGGAATTAGGTTTGGGGAAATTCAATTAATCTCAATGATAGATATGATGACTATACATCTGGTGATGGTACCACTTTTAAAAAGCCATTACTTGAGAAATAGGTGTGCAAACAAAAAGACAGCAGTAGGTCAGCCTTTTCTTACTGTTGTTTCATAAATGGACTTTTTAAAGTTAAATATTTTTGAAGGCAATAATTAAACTCTGTGTTTCAGATAACTGTTTAAGGTACAGTATCTGAATTTAAATGCAACTCAGGTGACTCTAAATGTTGACCAAATTCAGTGCGCTCTAAGTGAGTTGCATATAAGGCAATCATTGTTTTTTGATGATGATTCAATTCATCAATTTTTGGTGGATTATTGATATTGATGATACAAATCAATACATCTGGATTAGCTTTTTATCTATTTATTTATCTTACATTTGGGATAGGACATCCTTCTGGGTTCTTTACAGGTAACTAGGTGGGCTAGCCCTGGAAAGCTCAGAGAACATCTTTAGAATTATTTGAAAAAATATATTTGAGATATGTGAAAATATTTTTTTTTCGAAAGACTTTAAAACATTTAAAAATGTTTCCAGCTCAAGATATGTACCAGTATCTTTTTTTTTTAATTTTCTTTCATTTTTTTTTCAGAATCACCCTGTTTGAAATAGATTGTCAAATGAGAATGCAAAAAATATAGTGTTTGTTTTATTGTTTTGTTTTTCCCATTTACCTTTTTTTCTTGCTTTTCAAGAAAAGCATTACAACCAGCAACTCCCCTCTTCTCCCAAACATTTTTTTTTCTAATATGAAAAGTTGTATAAAGATCAGTGTTCCTTTTCCTGTCTGTGAGAAAACATTTTTGAAAAACTTTAATTTTGGATGACTTGGAAAAACAGCTGAAATGTATGAATGACAGAGAATGATGTGTTGGCCTATGAGAAAAGAAAACTTCTGAAGGAATATAGTTTTGAAGGTGTATAATCTCAGGTAATTGCCAGCTCCCACGTAGTGATATTTTGTGGTTGGATTTTAGCATAGATTTTTACAAATGTACACAAATACACAGGCACTCCTAAATGCATATTTTTATTAATCTATCTCCTGCTCTTTGAAAATACACGGGGTATTTCTACGTCTCTCTCTCTTTTAATATCTATACTGCAGTTCTGTGGATGATCACCTGTGTGATGACCTCTGCTCGTCAGAGGTAGGTTGGATCAAACAGGGCATCAGGATCATTGCACCACCAGGGAAGCTCAGGAGGTCTCACTCCAGCTGTGAGCTCAGACCAGGTTACTCACTACTTTGTCCTGTAAGGGCTTGCACAACTTTGAGGACAGAGACTGCACAACCTCCCTGGGTAGCTGTCCTGATGTCTTCATGGGGAAAGAAGTTTTCTTTGTCTGAAGCTCTCCTGTTTAAAGTTTTGCCTTTGGTCTCTCCTCCTCCTGCAGTACTCCCTGTGAAGAATCTGTCTCCATTACCTTCCTGACTCCCTCTTAGGTGCTTGGAGTCTGCTCTTAGGTGTCCCCTGAAGCTGTTCCTCACCCAGGCTAGACAAATTCCAGTCCCTCAGCTTCTTCTTGCAAGACGACTCAACCATCATGGTGGCCCCTCCTGAGCTTGTTCCAGTTTGTTAATGCCTTTCCTATTTTGGGGGGCTCCCAAACTGGATGCAATGTCTAGATGTATTTCAAACTGAGCAAAGGGGGATAATCATGTCCCTCAATCTCCTGGCTGTGCTCCTATCAGTACCAGCCCAGGATGCTGATGGCCTTCTCACAAGCCCACCAGGCTTCCAGTGTATCAGGAACACCCAGTTCCTGTCATTTGGTTAATGACGAAATTGTCTGTGTGGAAAGTTATGGTGGAAAGTCAGTGCAGGGTCTCTGACAGATCAGTGCTTTTTGAATGTATGCAGCTGCAACAAACGTCTGTAGTATTAATACAACTGGAGCTGCAGAAGGCTTTTTATCAAAGATGAAAGGAAAGTGGTGGCATAAAGTTGTGCAAGAAATGACTGAAGCAAATAGTGGGATTTAGGATTCTGTGCATATGTTAAACTCCTTGATTAGTATAGTGTTGCAATAAAACCACTGTCTAATGTTTAACTTTGGCAACCATTTGTTTTCAAGTCACTTAGGCAATTCTCTGGTCACTTTATAGATGTTCTGTTTTCCTTTGCCAATAACACTGTTATTAAAAGATGGCTAATATACTGCCCTCCTGTGAAATGATTGTTTTGGGGGAACTCCAGACACTTTAGAGGTATTAATAAGTGATTTTTGTATTTTCCTCTGATGTGAGTAGTTACTGTGTACATCCTGTAAAAGGGTGAAAGTAAAGCTGTGGAAATGGTGGGTCAAAAAGCAAGTGGTGAGTGAGTGCCAGAGCTGGGGCTGGAGCCTCCGAAGGCTCATTCCCCCTCAGAGGCAGCCAGTCCTGTGGAAGCCATCAGCATTTTATTCTCAATGTAAGAGGTAAAAACTAGGCTAATTTCCCCTGTGATTTTTCAAACTGTACCCCCGTGATGTTGACTAGATCCCAGAGAGGGAGGGACACAAAGCTGAAGCGATGTGTATGAAATCCCACCGCTCGCTCAACACGAGGGTGTTTGAGGGCTGGCTAGCTCTCACTGTGTTGTGAAACAAGTTGAAACAGAAAGCAAACCTCATAGGAAGCTGGAACATCTTTACTGCTTCGGAGGAAAACTTTTCAGTAGTGGGAGTCGGTAGCTTTCTATCATAAATGTTAAGTACCAGCAACTACTGGTTTGCATGTAACAGTCGGGTATGGCAAATATGAATCATACTGGTTGACAGAGACTCATCTCATCCCACTTGCGGTCTCTGCAGCCTGTGGCAGAAATCACACAACCAACAGAATATTTTTTTGATAAGCGATAAGTAATCTGCTTTCAGTGGCTTTCCCATACCTTTTTGTACATTCATCAGTTACTTATTTGGCTGAATAGGCAAAGGAAGGCTAAAACGATACCTCACTTTCCTACCTGGTAAAAAACAAACTCAGAGCAAATTTGAGTAAAAAGATGTGGTATCTAATGGGATTCTATTACAAATAATCTGTGACCTGGGGCACTTTTTTTTTTCCACTTTTTTTTTTTTTTCTGATTCCTGTGACGACTGCTGCTCTGCTCAATGAGAAAATAGAGCTACTATGTCTCAAATTCTCAGGCAGGCAGATATGTTTTCCCCTGCACAAAACCCTGATCCAACAGATTTGAAGCTTGCTGTAGGAACAGAATGGAAAAGTAGTTTAACGTGCCTGCTTTCACCAGGTCTTACATAGCTCATCTCTGTGAGCTGCCCTCATGTTCCTGGCACATATTGTGTTGGTTATTTGGCTTCTACAGTCCTCTGCTTCCTCACAGGAAGTTTGCCAGAATGGGAATTGAGAATTCCTACTTTTTTTTTTCTTTTTTCCAAATTTTCATGTGTCCTTGTAGCCATATTGGCAAACTGTCAAGGACTTGGAAGTCCCATGGGTTCCAGAAATCTCTTCTGCTCCAGTCTCCCCTATCCCCTCTACCCCGATGGAAGCCTAGGGATTTCTACAACATGCATGTGCACAATTCTCAGCATCATTTTTTTTTTAACTCCTTGCATCACTCACCCTACTGGATTTTTTATTCCTGTGATGCTCATCATCTACCTCAAAACTTGGTGAAGGTCTCTTATTTCTCAGCACTGCTGTGGCCATGAGAAGAAGCTAGAAACAAAATCATTTTCTTATGCTGTGAAATTTGCCATGTATATTTCAACCTAATGTTCCTGGAAATTACTTTATTTACTGCTCTCTATACACAGTGATTCACTATTTGCTCTGCTTCATAAAGTAATTTCAGTTCTGCCCAAACTTTCGCAGTCAATTTATCACAGCAGTGAGTTCCAAATACTGTGCTAAAATCCACTTCCTTCTGTCCATTTTGTTCATCACCTTTCATTATTTGTTCCTTCCTCCTGCCTTCTCCAGTTTTTGTTTTATATGACTGAGAGATTTATTTCCCTATCTAACTCATATTTTTAAATATTTATGTTCAAATTTATGTACAATCCCCTATCAGATATGCCATGTTACAAAGCATTGTTATTTTTTAAATTTATTTTGATACAAGCGATTTTTTTTTTCCCCCTGGCAATTCTTGATCAGTCTTCTCACTCTTCACTTTTCACTGTTATTTAGTCTCAGAACGTTCTTCCCATTCTTTCTTGGTGATGATTATTTTACAGAATATTGTACACAAAGCTGTGTCATCGATTCACACAAAAACATTCTTACCCCCATGATATTATTCACTATTCCCTTCCTTATTTGTCTGAACATTCTGTTCTTTTTTTTTTTTGACTACAGCTGCACATTAAGCAGAAGCTGCCTTTGAACATGTTGTACACCTTCTCTTTTATGTTGATGTTTGCAGCAACAGAGCCATTAAGTTAATCAGTTGAGTATTTTCCACTTCAGATGTTGTTAATGGAAATCTAACAACAAAGGTTCGTGCACTTACCTTTGTCTTACCGTGTATCTTCAAATGATATATTGGAGAGAAATTTTTACAATCATCACCTTAGATGTAATGTGTTAGAAAAGGTGGAAAATAAGAGAGAAAACAACATAAAAAAGTTTATTATTATGTTCTGAAGTATTTACTAGTGCTTCCTAATGCTGATGCAAAGTACCATATGCACGTAATGCAAATACCAATCTCCAAAATGTAATGCATAGATGATTGACAGCTAAAAAGTAATGTTTAATACTTTATTATTATTATTTATTTATTTATTTATTTATTTTTTATTCTTAAAGAAGATGAAAAAAGAAAGAGATCTTGCAACCATAATGGTAGTTTTCCTCAGATTTGTGTGCTTGAGGGTGATCTCTGCATTGGCTGGATGCTGTTGGGGATGTGATGGTTTTCTCCTGGCTACAGACATGCAAGCTCTAAGGTGGATGGTCAATGAGTTCATTGTTGTGGTACATCTTTAACCCACGAAAGATTCATTTTCACAGCAAAATATCTTCATCTTGGTGCACTGATGTACTGAAAGCAATGCCTTGTTGCTCAGTGTGAACCAGGCTTTCAAGTTACTCCCTATAGGCTGACATGACTCATTTGTTTTCTATGTACTTATGCTTCTGCCAAGACTACTAGAAAGCCTTATAATTATAACAACCGACATTCCTGGCATCAGCAAAGCCCAAATTAAATTTCTTCCGGGTGTCCTACAGGTGGCACTGTAATTTCAGTGTCATGCATAGTAAAGCAGTCAGATCTCTGAATGGTTCCCGTACCTCCCTGTGGACCCTGGAATTTCCCTGCCACAGCAGAGGGAGATCTGAGGAAACACAGGCTCATCCCTAGACAGCACAACTCCATGCTGCTTTGAAGAAACATGTCTGTAATATTCCCGTGAGTAAAAAGAAAAATCACTTCAAAGCACAAAACAATCTGCCTTATTTTTGACAGTGTCCATCACTTTGAAGAAGAGAGAGGTTTATCAGAGTGTGCACTCTGTCTGTTCTATGCAGTATGTGGAATAGGTAAAGAATTGTGTAGAGAGTGCAAATATTTTTTTTTTTTTTATACTATAGTTAATTGTTGATTCATTCTCAAAGTCTACATGCCTGTGAATGAAACTGTTGAATGCACAGGCCAAAAAAAAGTACACAAAGATACAATTTATTTTTTTTTTTTTTGTCTACCAGACTTAGTAAAAATATAACTTTATAAAAACATCTATTTCATATTTTGAATAGGGCTGTTGATTTTGATTTATCAGTGTACCAGTTAGTCAAAAAGGAAAAATGGGAAATAAAGATTGTTGATGTGACCAAGGTGCAGACCATGCTGTCAGCCTCAACCCTGCTTGGGATGCTGTTTCCTGGGACACACCTTGTAGGTGACCCAGAAAAAACAAACCGGTTGTGCTTCATGCCCCATCCTTCCTGTTGTCCCGAGGGCGTCACTCAGCATGGCTGGTCTTGGGCTGCCTGGAGTCCTCCTGCACCACCAGGTACACGGTTGGACCCTTGAGGACCAAGGAGACCAAGGCTGAAGGGGCACCCTGGGGAGTGGGTCTGCAACTGAGACTATGCTGAGGCTTGTGCAGTGGGATTTGTTGCAGGGCACCTATACTATGTTTGCTCCTGTCTCCCACCATGCACTCAGAGCCTTTTCTCAGAATTACGCAATACAAGTTTTTTAAACCACTTTCCATTTGTGAAACAAAAATTTAAAAACTAGCTAACTGAGAATATTTCTATTTTTTTATTTCCATGCTCCATCCTATTTCTACCTAGCTCGGTTCCAGTATTAATGGCTCTGGCAGGCATGGCTTTTAGCACTTTGATGCCTGGCTTGTGGTTTGCATAGTCATGACTTGTAAAAGACACACCAGTTTCCTCTTGGGCAATTTAAGCTTTGCAACCAATTTCTGTAAGAGTTTCCTCTCTGCTCTGCAAGGTATAGGAGTTGACAGGACAAGTGTGGCTCTTCGTCAGAATTCTGTACTGGTAAGGCTGTGGCTCCTTTCTTTCCTTTTAAGTGACAGATGTAGGTGTTGCTGTCTGGTGATATCTACTTTCTTTCCATTTTTTTTTAAACAAACAAACAGTGGTTTTAATTGATGAGAAGTGGCACTTGGTACGATGAAGGAAGTTCACACTGGCACATAACTGCTATTTTTTTCTACATGACAGTGTAAAAGATCTTATGCTTCCCTTTTTCTTCCATTTTGTTTAAAAAATGCAAATGTGTTACTTGGAAATTATGAATTCATTAGAAATAATGAGGCTTGTTTGTGGAGTGAGGACAAGTGTCAGCATGTACGTGAACAATTTCTATTCTGAACAAGTTCAATTCAGTTATGTTTCAGCAAGATCCAGCAAAAGACAGGGTGACAGTGTAGGTACATGCATTGGGTAAATCAGATCTTTGTGAAGAGAGGCATGTAATATGGAAACAGAAGCAGTTCCTTTACTGATTTAGGGTTTTGGAAGTGTACAAATCTAGGATCATGTAAAAAGTATTTAATGTGCAATATGGGGGTAGAATGTAACGTCTTGTGGTGACAGTACTGGGTAGACTGATTTCTGTTTTTAATATGAAAAGAATTTTGGAATACATTAATTTTAATATTTTTCTCATAGTCATGAAGTTGTATTGGTAGAGACACAGCAAAAGTACAATGTGAATGGGCTCATCCTCACCTTGAAAAATAGGACATCTGGAATTACAATCTTCTGTCCTTTGCCCTGAAATACAAAACTTAAAACACCGACTACATTTCTGGACTCAAGTTTTCTTCCAGTGAAAGCTGAGATTAACAGCTTGTTTAATCATTTCCTTACCCGCTTGCTTCCAGTAAGTCCTTTTTGGGCAGTAGGGCAATACTTTTCTTTACTGGGGGCAGTTATATTAATTGAAGTTCTTGGAAGGCTCATTATCTCTGCTCAGGGACTGCAATTCAGGTCAATAGGATTTTCTTGTCTGCTAGTTATGCCAATCTTCAATGATTTGAGACAATTCCTAAAGGGGAGAGAAATTGCTTGGTTCCTTCGCATGAATATCCTTTCTCTACCTTCCCCTGTGGTGACATTTTTACACTTTTTGGAGGCAAAATTTGCCTCTGTGGAAAGGAGAGGCTTCCACAGTGCCCCTCTCTTGGTGCTGACTGGTGACACAGCTGCACACCATTTGAGCAGGTGCCTGTCCCGTGGTATTTCTGGGGCTGTGTGCCTCAGGTCAGGGATTTTGAAGCTTTCTGCTTTCAAATGCTTCATTACTGTGACCTTGCCCACTTGCTGCCTCACCGCCACCTCTGAGAGAGCAGTTCACTCCTTAAAGCAGGGGAAGTAGGTACTCCCACACAGTGCTCCAACAGCTGCTTTCCACTTGCAAGTCAGCCTGATTTCATAGGTGGGAAAGGTGAAATGGCACATTAAAGTGTATACTGTCAGCAAGTGCGTGCTCCAGGACTGCATCAGCATGGGATGGTGGAAGAAATAGGGTGACAGCCACTTACGCCAGGCTGCTAATGTTCTCATGAACTTCTCGTGCAAGCTGTCTGCTCTTTGTTCCCATGCATACTGGGAGATCTGACTTCTTGTGGGGCTGTCCAGTGGCCAGACGGCAGCATGTGCTTCTCACTGTTGAATGTGTTTCCGCTAGTGGGTGCAGCACCCTGCTGCTGCATGCTCAGGGCATGCTCTCCACCTGCATTTGTGCATTTGCCACAAGGCTGCTGGGGAACACATTGAGCTGACAAGGACTGAAAAGCTTCAGTGGTGGTGAAGATACTCTGCTCTATTTCATCCTGGTTAATTCCAGATAGCAAAGTGTTCCCACCTGCCCCCCCAAATCCATCTCCTTCACGCTACTGTATGTGCTCTGACTAAAAAAATAGTGGCATGGTTGTGGGTGAATGAGGTGAGGATTTGTTTGGGTAGAGAGTCAATGGTAGCACACCAAGAAACTGTACAGACAGAAGTATTGGCAGGTCCCTCTGTTAAATGGTATGGCCGTCCAGCCAGCTGTGAATCAGTGTGCCATGTGGAGGTCCGAGCAGATTCTCTCTTGCTGTTGGCTCTGGAGATAGGAGCAGTCACCCAGAGCATGTCGTGGGGGGCCATGCTGCTACATGACAGGTGAATAAGTTTTCAATTGTTTCATTTTTGTGTGTGGAGATGTATTCAGGGGATCATTCACCCATCTGCTAATGTAGCTGCTACTATTTATGGGCCAATGTGGCTGGTACTATTTATGGGCCTAGAGAATGGGCCCTCCCTGCCTGCCGCATCGCTTACTGCTAATGAAATCATGCTGCATGTGGTTACACAATTACTGAACAGGGAGACGGGCACTGAAGTAATATTTATTACCTATTTCTGCATCTCAATTTCCCTCTTGGCTGGGACACATTTCTGTCTTTTAAGGATTTTTCTGAAAAGCAATGCATGCAATTAAAGGCATAGCTCATCTAGCTGTTGTTCTCAAAGTACCTATATGCGTGTGTACTGTGGTTATGCCTTAGTGACATGCATTTCTAAAAATATTTTCCTTCTGCAGCCTCCTCTACCCTCTAATCATTCACTTCTCTTTCCTATCATCATGTTTCAGCCTGTCTGCCCTCCAGTGTCTGCTTCTTTTGCTTTTGCTGTGGGGCATCTCTGGCATAAGTCCCATGAATAAACCGAATTCTTCTGCTACGATGAGTACGTCTGCCCTCCTTGAGCTCCATCCCCTGCCTCTGGCATAGCCAAGTCATGCTTTCTCTGTGGAGATACCTTCAGTTATCCCTGTGCTCGTCTCTTTCATCTCCGAACAGGTCTTGCTGATTGCTTCCAAGGAGAAAAAATCAACGAAGTGACATGGCTTTTTCCCACCTATGAGTGTCCCTTCTTTAACTGCTTCTCCTGCAGATACAGCTTCCTCATCTGGGTAGAGCTCACCTTCCTTACCTTCCTTTTCCCCAGATCCTCCTCTAGTCTTTCTCCCTTTCCTCAACTAGCATTTTTTTTTCTTCTGTTAAATGCAAGAAATCATAGAATCATAGAATCATAGAATATCCTGAGTTGGAAGGGACCCTTAAGGATCATCAAGTCTCTTGACACACAGGTCTACCCAAAAGTTCAGACCATGAATCAACAAAAGTCTCTGCTCTCTGCCATAATTTAATCCTTGATTTTGTCTGAAAATCTCTTCTTAAAATCTTATTTTCTGTGATTCTTTCTGCCAATGGTTCTCCACCTGTTTTCTGAGACACTTTAAAATTGCCTTTCAGAAGATCCTGGTACACCCCAAAATGCTGTCTTTGCTCTACTAAAAGATCCTGTCCTCTGATTCATTTTTCCTCTACACTTCATGCCTGCATTATTTCATTCACAAACATCAGTTTAGCTTCTCCATCTACGAAGGGAAGATCTACTTTTTTTTTTTTTTTTAGATTTTGTTTATTTATTTGTTTACCTATTTATTTATTTATTTATCTATTTATTTTTCTGACTAAATGTAGGATTTGGCCTGTATCTCTGATATTTTGTGGCTCAGCCTTTAGCTGGACTCAGCAAGATTAATTGCTGCCTTTCATAAGTCATCATCTCTCACTACTGACAGTTAAACTATGGTCCAAGTGCCTTTTTCAATTTTCTACATCTTTGCTTCCAAGCTACGTTTATATTTTGCACACGCTTTCAAATGTCTTCATTCTCCATACACACAAATAAACTGTCATCTAAGTTGTCATTATTTCATGTTCCATTTATTGAAATCTCCAGTTCTCTGGCCTTCACAAAAGCAATTTCACCTCCTCATATCAATTCAGAAAATCACTAGAAAGATAATTTTCTTACCCTGCTGTTTTGTTGAAATCTCAGCCTATTTACCCTTCTGGGCAGCGTCAAACATAACTGAGCTTTAACTTTGATTTTGAATTCTCTGGCATCTTCCCTTTCTCTCTTATAACACTTTCATATGTTTCACAGTTTCCTAAAAATGCTTCATTATTTTTCTAAGTCAGTTGCTAAGACATTAACAGTAACCTTGACGCTGTCTGAGACCCAACAGATGATTCTGGTGCCTGTTTCACCATTATCTTGGCCTCCTGCTTCCCATCTACATCCTCCTGCTGTAACCTGCCTTAAACTGGAAGCTGTCAGGAGCAGAGTTACCTTCTCTTTTTTTCATGTTCCTACAGTACATCACACATGGTGTGTTACAGTGGAAATAAATAAGTTGCAATCTCCATTGCTAATACTTCAGAAAAGTTCCTATAACAATATTATGTGTGATAAAGCTGTGAATCATTTTACATATTTCTCTGGTTTGGTACATTGTGTAGCTGCTTTGTTATCCTCATTCCTTCTTGCAAGGTCTCAGGAGAACTCATGCTCTTACTCTTTGGTATATCCAAGTCTACGAGATTCTTCTAGGAATAGCTGCTGGGTACAAGCACCATCAAATACCGCACCAGCTGAGTCATATTAATTGTGCTTATTTTCTCTTAATCTAAAGCAAATGCAACTGCCAGGCAATTCAGTTTAGCTTAAATCTCTTCCATAGTTAGTATGTCTTGCCTGACATAGAGTAACTTGCTTGAGTGTCTGAGCTTTCTATATCTCCGTAATACAGTCAAATTATTTGTGTGGATCTCACAAAGCTCAAGGAGAGTGGAGATGATGTCAAATCGTCAGGTTTTCTCAGAAAGCAACAGTGTGAAGATGCTTGCAGCAAGTAGGAATCTGCACTTCCAAAATTTGTTGTTGAACACCTCTTCATTTAAGAGCAATTAGGGAATTGGGAGGGGAAGGAAAGGGGGTGGCATTGAGAAGCAGAAAGTATTATTATTATGATTATGTATTAGCAATTTAGTGCACTAGAGGGGTTCTTTTCAGGTGTGATTTTTGTCTTGTGTCTCCACCTGGGATCTTGTGGATTGCACCCAAATGCACAGTCGGTGCACTTAAAGCACTTTCCCTCCTGCAGAGGCTAAGATTGAAAACATAAACTAAAGTGCCACATAGCATGTGCTGTTGCAGGGGGATGCAAGATTCTCCATAAGCTGTCTGTCTTCCCGATATGTTGTTTGTACCTGGCATAAACCAAGTTGCTAGTGAAGATGCATTGTGGAGATGCAGTTCTAGAACAGTGGATGACAGCAACGGGACCCCGATCGTGGGTTTCTGTAACTGCAGAAGAGACATCTTGGTATTGTGTCAGTTAATTCCTGAGTCCGTAGAATTTACTGCAGTTCCCCCACATGGTTGTTTTCTGATGAGATCAACTTTCAGATTGGGGTTGCATGACAGCTTGTTTGTCTCCTGATGGAAACCTTTGGACAGCTTTAGAGAGAGCTACTCAGCATGCTTAACTTTGCTCCTACTTTGGTCCATTACATTGCTTTATGCTATATTCTGTTGCATTATATTTGGGCCCTATATTGCTGTCTGTAGATGTGCAAGGACACTGGGCACTCAGTTAAAATCTGTACCATTTCTCCACTGTTTCTCACCCCTTCTTTCACTTTTAATGAAGTCATACAGTATGAAAATATGGGCTACACGTGCAACGCTTTACAAAATGTGCCAAAAACTTGGCTGACATCCAGTCTGAACAGCTGTTTGACCTACTGACCTCCCTTACAAAGCCCTGTGGAGTTTCAGCCTTGGCTACCTTGAATTCAACCTTTCAGCATTCCTTTATCCTAATATTTGTGGTCAGCTAGCTTTCTTCTGCTAAGAACTGGTGTTTAAATCCTGAAGTGGCAGACACTTTAAAAAAAAAAAAAAAAAAAAAAAGAAAAGAGTAAGTTCTTCTCTTTGGAGTAGTTAGATTTATTTATTTATTTATTTTGGAGGAACATGTATTTTTTCTTCCTTAAATCTCATCAAATCACATTGATGGTCAAAACTTTATCCACTTCTTGAGAGGTGAGTTTCTTGTGCTAACCTTCTTATGAGTTTGTCTGTATTTCATATTAATGCTCAATTGTATGTGAATAATAAAATTAAATGTAAAGACTGCAATAGATTTTGAAATATAAATATCTTTAAACTAGGACATAATGAGCTTTAGTAATGATATGATTTGATTTCACTTTGTGTTTTGTCACCTTATATTGGGGTACAGGTTTCAACAAAAGGAAAGATTAAAGGGGGGAAAAAAAGGAAATACGCATGTGAGAAAATATAAATGTGAAATTATTATTTTTGTCTAGTTAGTCATTTAGTCATTAGATCATTTATCTTATCTGTGTTTTTGGATAAAACAATTCCCCTCATTTTTTCACCGTAAGAAGGAAAGACTTTTTTCCAAAGCTGTATATTTTCTTAACAAAGTTTGTTGCACTTTGTCTTTTAAGATTTCTTGTTTAGGGCAGGAAGCTTATTGTATTCCATTTTATTTTATTTATTTTTGTATTTTATTTAATGAAAACATTATATTCTCTGAGATTCTCTATAGAAAAGAAGTACAGAATAGGACTAATGATAACTTAAGATGAGATTTTCTATAAAGTTCATAATAAAACTCTTGCACTGCCTGATAGGATTTAAGTTTGTCATCTTGGTGTGCTAAAGCCACTGAAGTGCAATGGTTATCTTGCTCACATTTAGACTTTCTTCAATGTAATTCTCATCACTGAAAAAATTAGCATACTTTTCGATGTTAAGGAACAGACAGTAACGGATCTCCTCCAGAAAGACAAGGTGTTTACTGGTGTTTCAAAGGACTTCCACATTCATATGCTCCCCTCAGAGCTGTGTGAGTTTGCTGAGGTGTTTCTGGTCGTGCCGGTGTGCCCCAAAAGCACCGCTCATGGGGTAGTAACTCAGTCATGTTGTGCCAGTGATGCACATACAGGAGTTGTATCCAAATCTTTTGGTGATCTTTGAATCTTTCAAATCTTTTCAATGTCTTTAACAGGGCAGGAGGATTATAACCTCGTTGGGCTTGATAATGATTGCAAAAGGCATGAGAAGCTATTTAGCTGCCAACAGAAACAGGATGTGTTGCAGCACTTGAGGAAAGCACGAGAGATCAGCTAGGAAGACAAATACACATCATTGCTTCCCCGTGTCAGAAAAAGTGTGTGCTGAAAGTTGTGTCATCAAGTGAATTGATTTAAACAGAGACAATTTAAATTACGGGTGTTTCAAATCCTTGTATTAGCCTCAGACTCTTTAACTGGTATAAATTATAGCTCTGCTGCAATGGGAAATCCAGAGCGTAGGGTAGCTTTTCTCCAGGCATTTACTACTCGTTAATTATTCATTCTACCATGGGTGTTTTGTTGCCAATATGGCACATGGCATGAGAGGGAAAACTCGAGTAACAATTACAAATAATTTATTGAAAGAGGATCATAAAAGTAAGATTAACTATTGAGGCTGCAATTACCGTGAGCTATAAACTGCCATGAAATAGTTGATAATATTAATTTTAGTTTACATTTATTAAAATTTGTTATCACTGAATAGTCTGGTAGTTATTTTGGCTATTTACTTTTCTTCCATAAAACTTGAAAGATATATGCATAGGAATTAGGTTAAAAATGGAGGTACTTTACATTAGAATACACAGATCCAAATATAAAAGCATATAAACAGCAGGGGACTAGTTCATTAGAAAAACAGAGAGAGAGAATCTCTCCTTAGAAGGAGAGAGATAGAGACTTGTCCCAAAATATTGGGACAGACACAGCAAGGTGGAATTTAGACGGAAAATGTTTCATGAAATACAGCTTATGACATCAAAAAGTCCAGGTCTTCTGAGAAAACATGAAAATTGTTCTTGTGAAAGAGCAAGTTCATTTTTTAGTTTGGTGTAAATAGTTTTGCCACATTACCTTCCCCTTTAGAAAAATGCTTGATGCTTTGCTTCCAGATTTTACTATGATGAAGACAACCCCTCAGGAAAGGAGTAACTCACTTTTGTAAGTTTCAAAAAGCAAGTGTCTAATGTAGTCAGAATCTACATTTGCAGGAGTAGCAAATTGTCATTTTTAATGATTTATTTCTGTGTGCAGATGTTTTGGCAAAGGCTATAGTGTTTTAAAAACAACAATCATAGTAAATCCTGTATGCTAAAGGTGCTGATGGCTGCAGAAAAGAGTTGTATCAATCTTCTGCAACCAGCAATAGTTTTTTTTTGTAAATTTTATTTCAGTTCCCAGGGCTAGTTGGTTACGCTACCCGTCTTGGACAAAACCCTTTCTCATGGTGGTGGGAGAATATCTTCTAGCAGATATTTCTTACTGTGATCTTCTCGTGTGATGTAGCAGGCTTTTTCCTCTTGCTCATTGCAAACATAAAGTAAAAAAGGGCTGGTGCAGCCAAGTATTGCAGTGGTGAGACTTGCGTACCATGTGCGTTCTTGGTGTACTGTGAAGGTTGGAAGGAACATAAATTCTCCTATGCTCCTGACTGTTTAATGAAAAATCAAACAGGACTCTTAAGAACTCTGTTTTTGGTGAACTTTGAACATTGAGTGGAAATCTGTGATGGAAGAAACAGCAACTCTCCCAGCTGTTTCTTTCTTGCTTCATTCTTGCTAATCATCAGCATAGTTATTTTGCTTTACTTTTTAAAAGCTATTTTCTCGATGTTTCTCTGGAAAAGTGAATGCTGGCCTTTTGTGTAGAGCTGTCAATGTAGTGAACATTGCCTGGGTGGAAGGAAGGAGGAGAGAATTCACACATAATACTCAGAGAGTGCAAATAGTAGCAACTTTCTGTGGCCTTTTGTTCTTAAACACAGGAGCCAAAAGTGTGCTCCCGTTATCCTGACGTACTGCACTGCAGTTGTGGGCAGCCGTAACAGGACTGAATGTCCTCATTGCACCTCTTGTCAGGGTGGGTCATATTGCTCAGGTAGCTCTCTGAGTTTTGGGCATAGGAGAAAACTCCATTCACAGTGCCTGGAGAGAGGACAGCTCTAAGCATAGGATGGGCTGGTTGGCTTATGCTCTAGTCTTAGCTTCACGACCTTAAATCAGAAAACTAGCTGAGGGTGGCTGGCTGCCCACGCGCTGGCTCTGCCAGTACCTGAGAGGGGCTATGCCTTTCCCAGGAAGTCCTGCAGAGCATCATGGCAGGAGCAGCTGCAGATGCCCTCCCCAGTGCTCCTCTCCAAGGCTGGTTTACATTCCCATGGTGACTGAGGGGTGGTGTTGCTGTTGGAATTAAAGGTTCTCCAAATAGGAAAGTCCCACTCTGTGTGTTTGGGGGAGGTCCCCAAAGATGGTTTGTCCTTGGGGTGGCGTGGGGCAGAGGTGGAAGGCAGGGTGTGCCAGGCAGCCTCCCTGCCTGTTCCTGGTGGAAGGATGGTGAAGGATGTAGGGGAGCCCAAGGGAACTGGTCAGCTCCACTTGGAAGATTTTTTTTTTTTTAAATTAACTTTGTTTTAGTAAATTTGGTTCATTTGGATGAAAATACATTTTCTTTTTTCTTTGGACCTCTGAGTCTTGTCCTATTCAGAAAGAGAGCTATTGCTTACTTTCCTTTAGACCAGTATCTCAGAAGGGTCTATAGTCTCTGGACTTCTTCTTTTCCTAGGCCTCCTCTCTATGTTTCATTTTCTGGGCTAACAGGGAATCGTGCATCTTTGGAACACAGTAAAACACCCGGGAAGTGCTCCCCTAGATCTGAAGTGTTTCTTTTCCCCCTAACTGCACTGACTTTTCATCCATTTCTGCAGCCACCTTCTCATCTTTGCTTGCTTTTATTTGCCTGCCACAGTGAAAGAGACAACTAGGAGACCGCGGTAATTCCAGCATTGTACTTGAGGTTTTTGCAAAATTCCCACTTTTAACTTGGGATTTTGTTGGCCTTCAAGGAGCAGAACAGCACTAAGAATCAGCACAACACTATGAGGAGTCTGTGTGCAAATTCAAGTTTGGAGGAGGAACACTTAGCTAAGCACACCATTTTGAGTTCTCTCTCTCTCTCTTTTTTTTTTTTTTAATTATTTTTTTATTTTTGCCATTGAGGCCCCAGAGGCAGCTGGAGCATCTCTCTTCTGTTGAACCTTTCCTTTCTTTCCAGCCGCTCTCCTCCGGAAGGCAGGGAGCGTGGGCTCCTGCAGCTGCTTTCGTGGAGCTGTCGGCGCCTGTCACCCGCCACTCCTGGGCTCCCTGGCTGGACCTGGCTGGACTGACTCCCTGGCCGCGATCCCAGCAGAGCGATGTCTCCAGACCCTTTCTGTCTCCGAGGCGGGAGCAGTGAACTTTGTTCCAGTTTTTCCTGGCCCTCTCCCAAACAGAGCCAGAAGTTGTCTTTTTGAATTGCTTGCAGGTGAGGGGATTGAATTGTTTCAAATGCCTTTGAAAATAAGGTTATAACTGATGGGGTTATAATGTGGCAGATGGATTTTCTTGCTGCTAGGCCTGCTATAAGAATTCTTGTGGCTATTCAAAGGCTAATTTCTATTTAGTATGGTTAAATTTATCCATTGTGGCCAAAGCTGAAGGTACTCTCTGGCAATTATGACTTATATTTTAATGTTTGTACTTTAATAGACTTGTTTTCAATCTCAGTGGTGAATTTTATCTGCATTTGGGAATGTGGAGTAATGGAGACCAAGGGGAGTGGAACATAACTGGGGTGACATGGTCCATGAGCTTGTGTGAAAAGAGCATCCATGTCTGTTTGTCATTGCCCCATGGCACAGCACCAGCTCACTACCTGGCTTTCCTGGTGAGACAGCAAATGAGAGAAAATCTGCAGGTCACGAATCAAATTGTACGAGTAGGACAGTTGATTTAGGTAGTTAATTAACCAGTTAAATAACTGACCAGATCTGATTAATTAGTAGCTAATGGTAAGATTCTGTCAGATTAAATTGATATTTGGAAACCCAAAGGACAATTATTAGCTTATAATCACTGTGATTATTTTTTCCCCTGCATTATTACAACAACCCCAGTTAGAGGTAATGGCATAATTTAGGACTGTTATATAAGGCTGTCTCCTTGACACAGGACAATGCTTCGAGCACTGCTATTATGTGGGGCAATGCTATTCCTAATGCTTGCAAGTGCGATCTGTGATTAAGTAATCATTGATTTTTCTAGGCAAATTTTTGTAACCCTATTGCTAATTTCATATTGCCTGTCAATTCATTGCCCATTGAAGTGCAGATAGTGGCGCACAGCAGAAAGCCAACTGAGATGTCAAAGCTGGTGACCAATATGAGGAATGGAGACAGAAGGAAGGCAAAGAGTTTCTTTTCCAGGTTGTCTTACAGCCTTGACTTGGTACTTGGTAAAACAGAAATTTTTTGAATAGTTTGTGTCAATGCCATCTGAACAGGATCTGAGCTACACACATTATGGGTGTTTCTGCAATACAAATGATTTGAGTCATGTCGCATATCTCAAATATTTTGCTCAGAAGCAGAAGGCATATGCCCACTTTGGATGGCATCTGAGGGATGCTTGGAAGGCATGTGTGGCAGGCTTATACTAATGTCATTGCAACCAGTATGACAGTGTCAGGCCACGTAGATTTTGACTTCCACAAGAGTATTATTATTAATGGATTAAGATATATATATTTTCCAATGAAAATCATTGACTCCCACCACCCCCCACCTTTAACATTACCTTTGATCTTTAACAGAGATATTTCTATTTATTTCAGAAGAGATGATGCAGTCAAATGGAAATGATTGCAAGATATTTCTGATAAGTCACTTGCCGTGTTTCCACATTTGTTGCATCAGCCATTACTCATGTATCTACTTGTTAATTATTCTTGAAAGAACAGGAGTGAAGCGGTACAAATAAATAAAGATATGCAAAGTGATGTTTATAGTTCAGTTGTTAAATCAAAACATAGCAAAACAAAAACCTCAGAAATTTGAATTGGAAATCTTATACCTGAAACCACTTTTGACATAATTATTCGATTCAGACTGAAATTAAATGAGTTGGTTTTGACACCTCTAAGAAAAGACAAATAAATATAGGTTTACAAACTGGTAATCTAAAACCATCTCATTTGCTTTTATCCAATACATTTGTTGTAGTTTATATTCCAGGATTTGAGAGATTAAAGTTTGTTCTCTCCTTTATAAAGCCATTTGAACTGGGAGAGGTTCCACTGTATTTTATTTTCCCTCTCTCTTTGTTTTATCCCATTTTCCAGTTTTAGAGAATTGAACATCCACCACAGCAGACTGCAATCCTGGTGTACATTTTCGGTGTGAGTGCCTCCATCTGTAGACCGGAGGGTTTTCCTCTCCTTTTCCCATATCTTATCTCGCTGCTAATGCAGAAGGTTGTGGGGAGGGCTGGAAAGCCACATCCTCATCCTGATGTTTAGGAAGTGAGACCCTGCTTCAAATTCAAAGTCTATCTGAATGAGAGCAAGGATATGCACGTTCCCGTCTTTAGTCTGTAAAGTGAGCTATGAAATGAGATGGTCTGGGACATGTGTTCTCCTGCTGTAGCTGTTCCAGTTAGGAATCAGGACACCCTCCTGGCAGTATGAACTCAGGTGTTGTCTCCTACTAACCTCTCACTGGCTTGTCAAGCTCCGGAGCTCAGATGTAGCCTTCATGGGCTGGAAACCTCTTCTGCCAGCCAAAGCACCAGCTGTGGGTGTGCTCCTGGGCTACTGTGGAGCCCGTGGAATGGTGTGACCACCTCATGTCACACACATGGCATGGGATAGACACGGCTCGGCAGGGGATCCTAACTGCAGTGTGGGGAGGGGAATATTTGGGGCGGGGGGTTACAGTTGCCAGAGACAACCCTGGTAGGTTTGTCTATACCAATATCCAATAGGGTGGTTATAGAATAACTCTACATGAGAGGCTGTATTTATCCAGCTCCTATTTTGTCTGTCTGCTCAGAAAGGATAGACTTGTCCTATTGTACGGCTGTGAAGAATTGAAAGGAAACACTTATTTTACTGCAGTGCAGAGATAAACAGGTCATGCCCTTCCGAAATGTTGGTTTTGCAACAGTTGAGTACACTTGAGTAGGCATAAAAATCTTAACATTGTTTCACAGTGCAACTAATCTCACTCAGGTTGGGTTTACTTAGGAGAAATAAACTCAGTTTATCTGTATGAGAGCCAGTCTGCAGTGAATGTATTTTTACAGCTTTCCATACACAGGGAATAATAAATTTTACACTTAACTAGAATGAGACAGAAGTCAATGCTGCTTTTGAAAATTAGATGCTGGCTCAAAGACTGCTTAGCCAGTTTCTGGAAACTAAACAAAAATTTGAGTTAAAGTCACTGAGAAGGATCTGCTGAAAGCCACTCCAACTCCTTTGGCACAAATCACACAGGCGGAAATGTTTCCTTGCCAATTAACTAATGCTTCTCCTTGCATAGTGGCTAATTCAGATCTGTGCAGTTTGTAAAATTACACCCCACCCCCCTAAAAACCCCAAAGCATGCATGAAATGGAGAACTGACAGGAAAAAAGGCCAGATGTCACAATAATTACTATAATTTGGTCTGTTATTTCCTTGCTTTTTGGCTCAGCATTTGAAGCTTGATGTTAATTTGCTTGTATAACTAAAGGTGTTTCCTCTGCTTGTTTACACTAGCTATTATTTCTAAACATCCTTGAAATTATTTGCTATAACATCTCTCCTCATCTTTATATTACTTCAATTTGAGCCACTTTTAGAAAGTGCTTCCTTCTATTTTTGAACAGAAGCAGTTGGGAGCCAGAAAAATATGTTTTTGTTTGCATTTCTATTTTTGGTTTGAAATTGCTGGAAACCAGTAGGTGGGTTTTTATTTTCTAAGACTTTATTTTCAAAATGAAACAAATATTATGTATGAGGAATGCCACATATCTTAAATTACTTGTTTTAGTAACAGGAAAAAGTTCTTGTTAGAAATTCTTCTGAAGTGTGGCTCTATTTCCGGAAATCCTATCTTGCTCACTTCAGCAGTCTTGTGTTCTCTCCCATTTCACTGAGTGATTCTTTCATACATAAAGAGATGAGGAGTTCATAGGAACATTGTAGGCATTACAAAGTCGGTATGTTTTCCTTTACCTTCTGTACTGCACAGATTCTTTTGTTATGTGTTCATTCTACCAGCCCAAGGAAAATCATGTAAGGAGTTGACTATTGGTTGTGTATACTGAATGAAATTACATAAATGGGTAACTAGTGGTTTTGGATATCCTTGGGATATAATTCCTACCATATGTTATCAGACTGTACAATTTTTGCTCTCCAAAAAGGGAAGAGTGTAATTCATTATAGGGTAGTCAGCTATGAAATCTCATTGTGCTCAGGAGAGGGGAGCAAATGAGCTGATTAGAACACTCAGAAAACACTGGGAATATCTTAGCTGAGTGGAAATAACTTCATCTTAGTGGGAATAAAAATCCTATTGATTTCTTTCACAGTAGGGGGAAAAAAATGACACCTCAGGATTTACTTATTTATTCTCTATTCATTTCTAATACAAAGCGACAACCCAACAAACCAAACAGAAAAACTCTGAAAGCAAACAAACAAAAAGTACCCTCACCAACCATATCTGTGAGTTTTAATGTGTTTATTTCATAGAAAAGAATTGGATAGCTTTGAGTTAGTACTCCTTATCAATAATTGCCTTCTACATCAGTAAAATCTTTTCACATAATATGGCATTACCTTTGGAAAAGATATTTTTTTGAGAGGGTGGAAGGAGATGGGAGGGTGAAGTTGGCAAGTCAAATCACATTAACACTTTTTTTTCATCTATTGTCAGGACTAATTTATGAAAATATAATGCAGAACTCAAGCAAACAAAACTTTCTCTTTTTACAGCTTTCCCTCTAAACTTTGAAACCATTCATGGAAGCTGATGGCAATGCTCTCGTAAGTATATCTGAAGTTATGGCACAGTTACTGATTAGTTGAAGAGATCATAGAAGACTGAGGACAGCATCAATATCCAAAGATCTTGCTCATGGGTCAGGCCAAGTGGTGAGACACTTACAGGCTTCCCCATATTCTATTCTTGGGATGAAACTGAATCTGTTGTATGGACCCAAAGCCAGGGGTCCCATCACTTCCAAGAGCTACTCTTCAAAGGATGAGAAAAGAGTAATTTAGGATACATGAGCTTAGCAAAGGACTTTTCTTAGACACACATCTGTCTAGTCCTTGAGGTTTTAGGAAAATACAGCTCTGTAGAAGACAAACTGATGATTATAGCCTTTGGTACCACTTCAAACTCATGAATTGTGAGTTAAACTTCAGGAGACATGAAGCCTGGTCTTCAGCAGTAGAGCAATGACTGCTTTTGCTTGTAGAACAAACTTTTCCTTCCCCCTCAGAGAGCCTCATACACCTATTTTGCCCCGCTTCTTCCTTCGGGAGCATTTGCAGGCTGCAGTACACCTGGACTCTAGGCAGAAACATCCCAAAGACAAACTCGACTGCTTCTTGGCAGCTCTCCAGAGGGATGCTGCCCAAATAGATTTCATTCCCAGCAATAATTGCTCAAGGCCACCCATTTGAAAGGGAGGCTGGAAATTTGTAGCACCCCTGCTATATGTTTTTAAATCAAACATGGGATCTCTAAGCTGACGGAAGTCTCTCACCGAAGATGTCACTTCTCTTGTTCATTTTTGCTTATCCGTGGAGCCAGCCTGGCACAGAAGTGGTTGTGAACAACGCTCAGTTGTACAGCTCCCTTTGCAGCTGGCCCATGGTTGTATTTGCCAAGTGGAGGAGCAATGGACAGCAAGCTTGAAGCCTGTGTTTTCATGCAGCATCACTATCCCATCCTGTTCAACCCTTAGATCTCACTAAACAGATGAACAAACAAAACCTCCCCCCCAAAAAGATGAAAAGCTAGCCTGCATTGCCAGCCTCACAGAAAAATTATGACCCTTCTAAAGTTACAAATAGCTGTGATGTTTTGCATTTATTTCAGACTCTTCTGAGGATTGTTGTCCTCAGATTTTCCCTGGAGCTAGAAATATTTTTTTTTCTTAATTTTATTTTTCCTGATTGAACCTGTGATATTGAAATACACATCAGGAAATTTGTCTTTACAGAGGAACATTCACCATTATCAGAATAATAGAAAAGTATGAGCCAAACTGAACATTTTGTTCACTTTCAGGTTGTTCCAGTGACTATGTGTAGTAGTTACGATATGTTCACATCTGAAACCGCTGTTATGCCCCTGGTCAGTACCATTGGTTTTACTGGTAATAACTGCCTTCCACAGTCAGACTTTTCTGTTTGTTCTGCTCTGGTGCTGTAGTCTGCTAGGACTGAAAATTAAAAGTATCTCTTAATCAGCATTCATCCAGGTTAAATGAAATGAAAGATTTCCAACTCGCATAAGCCAGTTTTCAGAGGAGGAAACTTAAATTTACTTTTTGAGGAAAGATTTACAATTGGAGATGTGTTAAAGTGTTATATTCTTGTGGAAAACTGAACTGAAATCCTGCTGCTGAGGCAGTACATGAATTTTATGGTAGATTAAAGTAAATATAGATTTTTCTATTGTTTTAAGATGAAAACAGTCTCATTTTTTTTCTTTTTTAATTAAATAATTTCATAAAATATCTGACTACAAACACTGGTGCTGTGGGGAAAGAGGTTTATTTTGTTTTTTCAAAGATCTGCAAAATTTGGGAAACCAATTTGTTGAACAACCCTGATTTTCTTGGCATATTCCATTGATGTATTCTGTTACTAGAAGGTTTTCTTGTGAAGAACAAACAAATTATTTTTTATGGGTTGACACTGGGCTTCTCTGCAGCACTAGAAACATTTAAAAGTTGTTGAATTCCTGGTTGAGAATTAATTCGATGAAATTTATGTCAGCTTTCAGGAATCCTGGAAAAGAAAAACTGAAATGTAACTTAATTCATGAAATCTCACTCAGTGACAATTTTATTGTGGATTCATCACTGATTTTATCCAGGCAAACTAAATGTAATGCTGGCTTGGGAAACTACCCTTCCTTCCCTGATTAGTTTCCCAACTCCTCCAATGAAATATGAAGATATAGAGATCCATCACCCCTGTCAACCTGCAGCAGGAAACAATCATTGCTACTGAATAATAAATGCACATTTGTGAATTCCTTTTGCTACCCCAAGCTCTTACTGGGTAATCAGTTCCCACCTCAGTCTGTATATAGAGCAGGCCCTAACAGATAATTTAGGTAATATGGATATTAACCCTCTCTTGACAGATGAGCCATAGGCCATAGATGCTATGTTGATCATCAATAAGGTTAGCGGAAAGATCTACTTCTTCCTCAGCTGTTTACAGAGAGCCACATCCTGTGTTAGTGTTGCTCCTGTCATTGTACAATTTTATGCTGGGTAAAGATGAAATGACCCCACCGCAGTATCATGGCAAAGATGCACTATCACCCTGCTTTGCAGTTCTTGCTTATGGGTAGCTGACTCAAATTTGCTTTCCTTAACACCACTTTGGTAGCACTGAAGGAAAATAATGAGTGTGATTGCATGACCCATTGCTTCGCTGTGGCTGTCTGTTATTTCCATGTGTCCTAAATAGGGTGTTACTTTCTTTGGAATGAAGACATGAAAGGTGGCCTGTACAGGACTGGGAAATCTTGGAGCGTCAGTATAGCTGATATGTTTTCTCATTGCTTTTCTTTGTCTGTTGTCATGGAGAATAGTCAGGGAGACTGAGAGGCTGTGGTAGAATTAAAAAAAATATGGTGTATAAAGGGGAAGAATACATGATGATTAAGCAGGAATCTGGGATTATTCATTCCTGGTAAAGCCACCCACAAATGTGTTGCTCAGGTCATCTCAGATAAGCACAAGATAAGCCCAAGAGTTACGATATGCAGTTCTGCACTCCGATATATGCTGCAAGGATAACTGGCTAGAGAATGCTTCAGCTCTTGTAAGTACTGGTGGCAGTGGTTTCTTGTGTTATTGTTTCCAGATGGTGTAGCTTTACTCACCTTTAATTTACCTGTGAGAAGAGGCATCAGATCCTTCAAGAAGAACATGAAAAGGGGTTTTGTTTTCCTCCAAAGCTGCCTGTTAGGTCCGGAGACTGCATTAGTAATGTTTCTAGCGTAGCTCTGCAGCGGATCAGGTAGTTACCCACTTTGCATAGCAACATTGTGGCCAAGCATATTAAACCATACATCACCTTATCCAGCCTTTGTCATCTGGAGGTTTCAAAATCTTCCTAAAAAATAGAGGGTGAATGTTTTTGTTCCCATGCTAGAGATGAAAAGGTTGAGGCCAAGAGAAGTAAAGTGCTTTGTCCACAGCCAGCCAGCCTGCCTGTGGAGGATTTACTCTAAAACCCAGACCTTATATTTCTGATGACCTCTTTCTCAGTCTCTGGTCTTCTGTTTTACTTTCATTTTCTGTGTGTTTACGTGGGATGAAATATGCACACTGATAATAAAAATATAATTCAATTATGTTATTTTTGCAGAGACTCAAAATTCTTATGTATGGCATGGCAAACTTCTGGTATTTTTATATCTTAGAGTTTGGATAATCTTCCAAGCTTGTGTGATTTATTTACCTTTCTTTAAAAGTATGAAACTCTTACTTATGTAGGGGGGAACTATGTTCTTCCGTACTAAAAAAAAAAAAAAAAAAAAAGAGCAGAAAATTATTTTTTTCTTTTTTTCAGGGATAGGGGTGCTTACAATATGCTAAGGGACAATAAAACACCTGCCATGCATTTTAATCACCCTATGTTTGTAAATCCCCCTCATGGAAGCATTAAAATGTTGGATTTCTAACTTTTATTTTTTAACTCTGAACACAGAATACGATTCAGGGAAGCAAAGTAGAAGCTGCCTGTGGGTGTGAAACAGGAAGCACTAGTAGACAGGCACATGTATAATAGTTAGATTTGCCCTGGTTCAACTCCACATACATCAATTCTAATTAACACGTTTTATGCTTCGGCTACTAACGTCCCTTCAGCAGTGAGTGGGTTATGCATTTCCATCCTGCATATACCACCAGCATCACCACCACGTCCTTCTCTAGCTTCCCCCTCCCCTTTCTAGACAAATGTTGCAACACAATCTGAAATTTCCTCTTTTCTTTCCTTCCTGCATTTCTTACAGGTTCCTTTGCGTCAGAAGACAAAAAAGAAAAGTCAAGGTAATGAGATATTTTTTTTTCTTTTCTCTTCCTCTTTTGTTATTTTCTTAGTATGTCTTGATCTTGGGAGGGTGAGGATTTTATACTGCTGCTCAGCTGGTGGAAGGCTGCTTTTTAACTCCACTGTTTCTTGAAGCAATTCTGAAAAAAATGACAACGTGCTGTTCTTTTGGACTAAATCCTTGTGGTATGTTAATTGTTTCAAAGCTGGAAATCAGTGAGGTAGAATCAGATGCATGCACACACACACACTGACGGTTTTCATGTACTTGGCATAATAGTTTTCCCTAGCTGACTTAAATAGATGTATTGTTTTTCAGTGCAGCTATGTGAAGAGGAATATATGCATGCTTCTCTTAAAAGGATTCAAGGATATATTTTTAATTCACAAAATAATCTTGTGTATGGTTATCTAAATGATAATTAGTATCTGCATTATCTATAGCTTACTATTTTGTTTCTGCACATGAGAATGGCTTTCAAAGGCATGTGTTACTGTCACAGCCGTTACAAAACGGAGTGAGTTCTAAGTATATTTTAAGATATGCTTGGATGACTTGTTAAGATCGCTAAGTAAGGTTGATATCTTTAATTGACAGCAACATCTTTCCTGGTAATGTACTTTTAAACAAGCAGAACACTGTATTTTTAATGGCACAGGGTTCTTCACAATGAGCCGACGGAGGATATCATGTAAGGAGCTGGGGCAAGCCGATTGCCAAGGATGGCTGTACAAAAAGAAGGAAAAAGGAGCTTTCATTGGCAACAAATGGAAAAAGTTCTGGTGCGTGCTGAAGGAGTCATCGCTCTATTGGTACAGCAGTCAGCTGGTGAGTACAGCGTCCATCCAGCCCCAGGGATGGATGAATGGCATTTGCTGGGACCGAGACTAGGGGAGCTGGGGTCACAGTTTAAATGCACCCTGGAGAAGTACTAATGACTGACTTTATTTCTCAGCCCTGACATTTCTTGTAATTTGGAAAGTGTCTATTTGAATGTGAAACATGCAGAAAACTGTGTTTTCTAGTTCAGTAAGTACTTGTGAAATGTTAACTTGCAGTCTGCTCTGCCCTTTGAAGAGCTGCTCTTCACAGGCTCTGCTGGCATTTGAATCTGGTAAAGGTTTTCCTGGGTCAGGCAGTTTGCTATCAAGGCTTGAAGCAGTACTGCTTCCTCGCTTCTAATTTGCTAAAATTTTAGAAGTCTCTCTCCTGCTTCTTTATTCATTCCCTTCCACACTAAGATTTATCTGTTTATTTGTTTGGTTTTGTTTGCCTCTCTTCCCTCTCCCTCCCCCCCTCCCCCCCCCCTTTTTTTTTCTTTCTTTTTTTCCCCTGTTTGAAATGGTAGGATTCTAGGTATGTGCACTGGCACTTTGTGATGATTTTATTCCTTGTTTGGCTGATGTCTCATCCATAGCATTGTGATTAAAGTCTCTCACGTTCTGCTGATTTTTAACTTCCTGCTCTGATGAGTCAATGCAGAAAGTCAAATTTGCAAGAGGACACAGTGTTTTGAATTCAAGGTCCAGCTTTCTGTTCAGGGGATGAGCTTTCCTCAGGACAGCTGGCATAGATAGCATTCCTCTTCCTGACAATCCAACCCAAATAGCCTACTCCACTTACAGTGTGAGTGGGAAATACTCCGAGACAAAGAACAGCAGGTCCTGGATTTATGTAATCAATTGAAAAAACTAGGAAGTAAAAACTGAAAAGGGGGAAAGAAATCATAGTGAGAAATTCAGAGTAACCCTGGAATCCCCTTTGTAGATCACTGTGCTCTGCATCTGGCAACTTCACTCTGCAGATGTGCTACCTGGGTTTTTAATGGAAGGTTATGGCTGAGTGTAAAGAGCCAACGGTTCCTAGGGAACAGCTGATTTTTATTACAGGCTGTTGCTACAGCAGAGAGAGTGTCTTGCGTGTCCTAGGAAGATTCTAACATAGTTATTCCCTTTACTCTCTTGCACTGCTATTTCTAAGAAAGCTTCTGTTGTATTATAATGATGCTGGCAAAGCCCAGAACTGGCGCATGCAGAACATTAGGGGATGCTAACAACAACATCAGGTGAAACTGAACAGATTCAGTGTGGAATTGCAAATGGTCATCAGGATTCCTAAATGCAAATGTGTTGCTGTGGAAATCAGGATGTCTCAAGCCCAGCAAAGGATGAAAGATTAAAAAAACAGAACTGTCTTAATTATTAGAGCATTTGAATAAATTCAATACAATTTGGATTTTTTTCACAGGATTATTTTTATTGCAATAATCCTTGTTAAAGCTCTTGCTGTCTCCTTCAAGTTACAAATAAAATTAAAAAAAATAAAAAAATATTAAAATATAAATTAAACAAATTTACCTATGGGGCAATGGACTCTGTCAGTGATTGTAGTGATACAACAAAGAGTAATGGTTTTAAATTAAAAGAGAGTAGGTGTGAGTAGATTTAGATTAGATATAAGGAGGAAATTCCTTACTCTGAGGGAGGTGAAGCACTGGAATAACTTGCCCAGAGAAGCTGTGGATGCCCCATCCCTGGAAATATTCAAGACCAGGTTAAATGGGGCTTTGAGCAATCTGGTCTAGTGGTCCCTGCCCATGGTGGGGGAGTTGGAACTGCGTGGTCTTTAAGGTCTCTTACAACTCAAACTGTTCTATGATTCTATGAAACAAATCTTTGTTCTGATAAAGAGTTTGTTTACCATTTTCTCTTCAGCTATGATTTTAACATGATAAAAACTTTAACAGACCTTTCTTAAATGACTTTTAAAAATGATATTAGATATTCTTTTTTAGGCAAAAATGAAAACAACTGTGCTGGTCATGGATTGTTATTTTTTTCGTGGGGTTGTGGTAGCCTGATTTAGCTTCCTTTCAAAACCAAGTTAAATACACACATAAAAAGTGAGAAAAGAATTAAGAAGAGTAGAAAAATAGGAGGAAAAAAAAAGAGTGTTTTTTCAATGCTTGCTGTAATTTGCTTGAAAGGCTTGGTCTGGTAGATACTCCTCAGTGGCGTTAATATCCTGCAAATCCATTGACCATTCTAAACCACTGCTTGTAGTTGTTCCTCTGGCCAAGCACTGTTAAGAAAAGTGAGCTGGATGGCTAGCGGGCATTTTAGACATGAGAATTGTTGGAAAGAAATTATTCTGAGGAGTAATCAACCTGAGAAGAAACAAAATGAGGCAAGATAAGGGAAATTTTGCATTCTGGAGAATGGGGGGGGGGGGGGGGGGGGGGGGGGGGATGGAGGAGAGAAGGTGCAAAGTTGTCCGCTTCCTTTACTTGAGTGGTCTGGCTAAAGTCCTCTCTCAGGATTCAGAGAAACCATGGTCATACAGATCCCAATGCTCCTATACAGCATTTGCCATGTGAATGAGCTTGTCATTTTAGTCCATGCCTCCTTTCCTATTGTCATTGACTGCCCCAAAATAAACAAGGTTGAAGAACAGGTAGCAGTCTCATTCAGATTCATTTCATATATTCTAAAGAGCTCATACAGCTTCAAAATACTTCTGGCTTATATCCGTCCTGACTTCTCACCTATCACAGTACTTCTCGTAAACGTGCTAGCTGGTAGAGCCTCTTTGCTTTCAACTTCTGCTGACTCCTCTACACTATTTTATGTTAAAAATCTGAAGTTTCTTTGGACAACTTAGAGTGCAACTTCTGCATAAATTTAGATTCAGGTAACATTTTCAGAATCACAATAACTATAGGGTGTTGAAAGGAGGGGAGGTGTCCTTTGCTAAAATATGCTTGCTTAAAATGATGAGACCAGAAACATGTTTAGTACCACCCCTGGAGTTACATCTGAGATGGATTTGACCAATTGTATTTTCACAGATATCTTCACCTTGGTATTTAGGAAGAAAAAATATCAGTAACATATTCACTGGCTTACTTGATATTTCTTTTTACTTCTGCACGTGGCCTGGCTTTAATACTTCCATCTTCAGTGGCATTAATCCTTGGTCACAACAGGGCATCCAACATGACAATAAAGTTTGTGTGTTTGTTGAAGGAGAAGGAGCCTTGCCTCTCCCACACTTGAGATGTCCCATGATGGGCTTCTTAGAGGCTGAAGTGAAAGGCAGTGATGGAGGACGGGGGCCGAGGTCAAATGAACTGGGTTATGCTGACTGCTTGTAGCTCTGCCTGACTGGTTTCGTTCTTGTGAGAAAAAAGTATGTTTTGTTAGTGGCCGTGTAGAAAATGCAGTCAGCCAGACGTTGGCAACTGTAACATAGCAACAGGGTGCTGGACCTAACCTTTTTTTTTTCTAGCAGAGCTGGAGAAAATAAGGAGTGGGTGGAATTTGTAACCGAATGCGCATTATCCCGAATTTGGGTAGGTAACCTCAGCTGACATCACGTTCTCAGTGAAGTCTGTCTTGAGGCTGCCTCCAAAGCTCTCGGAGTTTCTGTTGCTCAGGTTTAATTTGCCTTCAGGTCACTCCAGTTCTGGGTCTTTCACACCAGGCATATTGGAGGAGGCAATGTAGGACTCTCCGGTTGACATTTGCAGACAATTGTTCCTTCAGTTTAATGTAAAATGCCTTGTGAAAGTAACAGATCAAAAGGAAAAATAATAAAATACTGAGAATGGCCAGCAATCAGACACCTTAGCAGTCAAGCTTCTCACCTACTGAAAGCAAGCATGAACAGATAATCAAATCCAAATTAGCTTTTGAGTGGCTAGCTGAAGTATTGAGAGACAAAAGTTAGGGCACCTGTGGTCTCAGCACATTTGGACAGACTGCTCTGAAACATCTTCCCATATGTACTTGCTCTTGTTGTGACACACGGATATCATATGAGGCAGGGAAACTTTTTTTGTAGCACGGACATTCCCCCAGTCTGGGGAGGGAAAGCTGTTTGAAGTGGGGGTGGGGGTGGGGGGTGGGAAGAGGTTGGTTTTGCAATGGCAATAGAGAAAATTTCAGAAAATGAATTTGAGCAGTCAGACTTTCTGAGTTCATTCGGGATACCAAACTCTTTGGAGAGTTGTTCTCTCTTAATGTTTGCTTCCCTCTTTTCACTACTGTTCTCCTTAGTCATGTGTCTTGAAAATATGTTGAAGAGGACAGTGTGTGATCCTGCCATACCCTTTACCGGTTTTAGTTCTTTCCTGCCCCCTCATACCGAAACCTTTGAGGGAATCAGTACTTCTGCATATGAAGAGGGGTTCAGGGGGAAGATCGGCATGTATAATCCTGGGCTTCTGGCTCATACTGTGCTTGTTGCAGCTATGTGAATAATGTTGTCTGGAAAGGGACAGAGGGCTAAAAGCCTCTGTCTTGTTAGGCCTTTTGGATAGCTTGGTTGGTTTTCAAAGTAATGTTGAAATACAGTTTTACAGGATGTGTTAATGATGGTTGTCATGGGGATTAGGCTGAAAAGAAATGTAAGTATAAAATCAAAGGGTTTCAGGCTGTGATCTACTGTCACTATTTGTCTTTGTATTTTTTTCCCTGCATTCACTGCATTTAAATTGGTCCTCACTCCAAGACCTTTGCCAGGAACTGTATAATTGCAGTCTTTTAAAACAGGAATCTTTCACCTTTGAGTTATAGTAACTGCTTGCGTGCATGATATGAAGTCATTGATGTTGGCTGATTGTGTCAAGGGTTTCAGGGACCTCTGATCTAATATGCTACACAAATTATTCACAGCTCTACAGGTCACCCCACTGGAGTACTTGTCAGAGAGAAAAAAAACAAACACACACACACACAAAAACAAAACAAAAAACAAACAAACAAACAAACAAAAAAACAAAAAAACACTAAATAGGCTTGAGGACTGAACTGCTCCTCCAGCATCCCTGAGGTCTTCTGCAGGTAGTGCTTAAACACTGTGATGAAGCCATCAGGTGTAACTTGAGATGCAGAATGGAGCTGTCCTGCAATAACTGAATATTTTCATTTTACGGCACTATTTTTTTAACCTTTCTGCATTATTACATCCACTTTAAATATTGAGAAAGATCTATTACATGATTTACTAAACCTGCTAAAGTTATAAAATTTGTACTGTATTTTGAGAGGCAAGCTAAAAAGGGCATTAGCCTTTTTTTGTTGGGTTCCTTCAATATGTTTCATAAATATATTTGATTTTTTTTTGGACTAAATGGTTTTGTATGTATGTGTGTGAAGTGGTTGTTTTCTTTTTGCCCTCTGCATTTGCAGAGACAGTTTTTATTATTGAAAATATTTTCCCATAATTGAGCATAGCAAAAAAAGTGTAGATTTGTATGTTAGTCTAACTCATGTAAAAAACACAAGATGTAGCAACTTATTCTTTTAACCATCCTGATTAAATAGGATACAGGTCAAAGTCTCTGACTTTTTAGGGCTATTTTACAGCATTGCGCTAAAATCTTAAGGAAGCTTGAGTGAAATGGGGGAGTTAAATAATAGCATGTTTAAAATTACATTAGCAATAACATTTCAGAGAAAAGAAAATATTTAGGACTTCTATACATTTCTATTGTCTTAAAATGTCATTTTTATCCCAATGATGACCAAAATGATTTCCATATGTTCTGTTCCTCGTGTTTGTTTGGAATTCAGTTTGTTGACTGCAATGACATTCATTAGCTCATAATGTTTGGCTGTTAAGTTTTGTTTTCCTATTTTTTTTTCTTTCCTTTTTTTCTGATACTATAAAATGGAACTACATGTCCATCAACTGCATGTCCATGTTTTCTATTACACAGATGGCACATCTGAGTTGCAACCAATAGTGCATTAAAAACAACAAAAAGTTGTCCTAAAATTCACACCATTATCTTCCTTCCTTTCACTTGTACATAAAATGAAACATTAAAATTTTCTTGTAAATGAATATGAAATCACTGACAGAAATAATGTAAAGACAGAATGTGATGCATTGAACATCATATTCTACTAACTGGAACATGTCAGATACTGCATAAGATGAGATTTCTCTATAGTAAAACTGGTAAATGAAATCAAAGCCTACAGATCTGTCTCCTTGAGAAATTTAGAGACTGTTCCTTTAATTTACATAGTCATGGAATATATTAGTCCTTCAAGTTTAAGTTCCATCTCTGCATGAGCTGGAGCACTCCAGGTGAGTGTCCCCATGCTGAGTAAGAGCATCCTGTTGATTCAGTGGCCCAACATAATCTGAATGCTCAAATGCTTGTATAAAGTATTTATCTAATGCTTGGCTTTAATCTCCTCATGATTGTGCAGCATCCTAAACAATTTACAGGATGCTGTCTTGTCATCTAGACTAGTGCACCAATAGTAAAACTGGCTGAGTGGTGATAGCATTCATACATTCATAACATGTCAGCTCCCCCCCCCCCCCCCCCCCCCCCAACCAAACAAAAAACCAAAAACTAGTCACCCAGTCTCCCACGGGATGGTTTATTGTGGGTGAGAAGGTGGTTCAATATATTCCTTTTTCAAAGTGTCTTCTGGATCTCCTATTTTATTTTGTTTTGTTTTATATTATTTTTTATACTGGACACGATTGATACTACTAGAGAAGCCACTAGCATTGTAGAAGTTTCTTATCCAACAGTGTGTGCAATAACAGCTTTGATACCACATTAACAGTTTTTTTTAAGGTCAGTCTCTGGTGTTTATAGACTGATCTTGAGAATTTCAGTGTCCCTGCTGCACTTGGCCTAGTAAATGACCACTCTTTGTGGTACAGGAATGCAGGACAGTACATTTAGTATCTTCAGTACAATGCAGCCCGTGAACAGAGCTCCTCATTTACTCATCTCTGTATACTTGCTGTAGTATGAGGTAGAAATATTAGCTTAAGGTCTAATTGTTTGAAACACACATTTTAAAAACAAACGTTTTCTTTTTATCTTGTATTTTTTTTTAATCTTCTAATTATTTCTTTTTAATCAGTTATTACTATTGTCTCCATGATTTTAGTCTCACTAAATTCCAGTCTGGAATGGCAACAAAAGATCCCCAGACAGGCTCTGAACAAATCTGATAGGTACAAATATAAAAAGAGAAAGTTAAAAACCCACAATAACAAATAAGCATTTTTCTGTACAAATGAAGCCACATTGCAAAATCAAAGATTTTTCAGCTCAGATGCTGATGAACATTACTGTTTCTCGTGTACCAAAAGAAAATATTAAATAAATAAATAAATACCCCTTCCACTGCTTTTTTTGGTCTTGGAGCAGGCAAAACCATTTACTGGTGAAGATGTAAAATATAAACCTCTGATTTGAATATTTAATGCATGTAAACTAGAGGAATAATGGTTATATTGTGATTTACCGTATACAAAAGAACAGATATGCAGAGGTGCAGGGAAGCCGCCAACTGAAATATCCTTTCTGTATCCATATTTCAGTTCTAAGAGATTTATACTTTCAAACATTAAAGCTCAAAGACTTGTCTTGATGAACATCTTTTTATAGTCTTTTCATATTCATGCATAATATAGCTTGAGATGCTGTCAGTCATCTATCTCCATTTATTCTGTCTTTGTAATTATTGTGTATATTTTACCTGCTTTAATTCAGTGTACAATTTCAGAATTGTAATATGGCCAGGGATAAGACCTGGGAGCTGTAAATAATTGATTCAGGAATGAATGTTTTCTATATTTTGAAAAGTACATTTATCATTTTTTTCTGATGTTATATGCCAAAGGCTTTTGTCTGCTTTATTGATCCTCTTAGGAGCAGTCCTAGTCTCTTGCAGCTGATTGGGTAAATGTAGATAGATATAGTAAAAGAAATGTTTCAGCTGCGGGCAGGAAAAATGGGGATTTGGGGCCAACTGGTAACTTCAATATTGCTGAAGCCACTCTGGTACAGAGTCCATCTGACCTGGAACAGAGATGTTACTGCTCGGTAAATGCTCTCCCTTACAGAAAGGGGCAACTGTGTCTAAATAGTTTACTTGAAATGTCTGCCTGGCTTTTGCTACCTCCTGAACCATGGCAGAGAATTTTTGGAGGGAGTGATTGCTGGGTAGTCAAAATCATCTGGGTCTGGTTCACACAGTCTGCCAATGCAGCCCATCTGTGTGGGAACATCCCCTGGCTCTGGTACCTTCCCACCTCCTGGAGTGGGAGCAGCCCCTATTGCCTCTCTCTGCCTTGGTCATGTACAGGAGTAGATAGGTGACCCAACAAAATGGTCCATGTTACAATTACCCAGGGGAGACCCTCCTCCACCCTCCTTGGGTCATTTTGGGTAACGTTTGAATTCCTATTGCTACAGACATTTAGTTTTTGAATATGCATAGATCATTATATGTGTTGCTGTTAAGCATCTGTACAACAGACATGCATGCTGTATAATGGAACATATGCTTGCTTGTTTGAGCTTGCATGTAACAGACACACCAGAAATGATGATATAACTCTTATTCCTTCTCTCTTTAGTCACCCATCTCTTCTGGGTGACTTCTGATTTTAGAGCTGTTTTTAGATCTGAGGTTCAGTAGTTTCATTTTCCATGCTATGTGCACAAAGCTTGGCTGGTCTCTTTGTTGAACCAGGCTGTGTGATCATGGATGGCTGAAAAGGAATTGGGTTCCTCTACCTCCCTGCTACTTTTAGTCCTTGTTTGGTCCAAACCTAAATTTTGCCCTTGACAATTTTAGACTGGACTTGACTTATGACTTAATCATGAATCTTAGAAAAAGATATTCTGATTTTAAAGCAAATAAACAGCAACAACAAACAACTCTGAAGTGAGGAGGCAGGGGAATCTATCTCAGCACTCTTATATGAGCCGAGGATCTTTCCTTGTTCAGGTTCTGTGTTATTTGGAAGTTTACAACAAATCCTATGCTCACACTCTCTTGCTTACATAGACAGGAGTGTAAGCTCCTGAGCTTTCTTGCATCCAGGACTTGCACAAATAATAGCTTGCGTAGGAATAGTTCTTGTTTCCAAATATCAGCCAAAACTTTGGGTGTTAATGCATCCCCATGGTGATGAGAATATATTTTACAGTATAAAAAAGCTGTCAAAAACGAGCAGTTGTATGTTAAATAACGTTAAGCATTGGAGTCTGGTAGTTTACCAATTGGTTGATCTGATTTATTTATTCATTGCAGGCTGAAAAAGCAGAAGGATTTATCAGACTTCCAGACTTCAGTGTGGACCGAGCAACAGAATGCAAAAAAAAGCAGTAAGTTTATCTCTTAGCCCTGTTTTTGCATGATTTTTTTTTTTTTTAACAGTATTGCAAAGAGTTGGATCTCAGTAGTGCCTGACAATGGAGCTGTGGGGAGCTCTTCTTTGTTGTATAAATAATGGGATTTTAAATGTGTTACTGAAAGAGAACCATACAGTAAATATGCTTTTGAAAATTCTGTCAGATGTCCTCTACTAAAACTGCAATTAAAAAGTAAACCAGTATGCTTTTTTTTTGTTTTGTTTTGCTTAGTTTTTGGTCATTGCATTGATAAGTGTCAATCTATCTTAGATGCCTTCTCTTGGGTGGTGAGTTCAACAGTGATGCAAGTAATGCTGCTTCCCTTTCAGTTGGGACTATTCTTTAAACTGCTGTGGTGCAACTTAGGGCTGTACTTGGAGCCTCTGGTTGTGCAGGGAGTTAAAACCTTGTTTAGCAGAGTACACATCTAAAAATATTCTCTCCAAACTCCATGTGCAGCATTGACTTCCTGCTGCTTCTGAGCACACTTCAAGGGTTTGGAGGGGTGCTGCTGCTATTCAAAGTTATAAACCTCAGCATGATTTTTATTTTGTCCCTCAAGAGAAAACCTTATTTGTTCTGTTTGCATCCTGTTCTTAGCCATAGAAGTTCTTGAGATTAACTGTGCATTTGAATCCTCCAAAGAAAGGGGGGCAGAAATTTTGAATATGGGGAGCTCCAATTTGTTTTCTCAGAAGAATGGTGGTTGAGTCATTAAACACAGGACCAGGATAAAATGTTGCCCTTCACTTCCGTAACTGTTGACTGTCTGTGACTGGGAGGAAAATGCATGCTTGTCACTTACTGAATATGGGGTAAATAGGAGAGGACTCTGTTGGTCAAAAATAAAGTATGTCATCAACCTTCTAGACCCCTGGAAGTGTGACTAATACCAGAAGAGGAGAGAGGAAAAAAAAATGCGCTTGGTTTTAGGTTTTAATTGCTGCAGTTCATGATTGATAGTGACAAACTGGAAAGGGTGTTCTTCTGGTTATAGTCATTACACATTGAGGATACTGTTGGAATTGCTTTTTTCATGTAAAGAAAGCACATTTCCCTATAGGAAAGGTGCATGTAATTCAAAAGTAGCATTGTCTTAATGAGGTGACATACCATAGTCAGAACAGATCATGTACCAGTGGATATCTGCCAGTAAAAATAAGAAAAGTTGATGACTATTCTTTCATTCTGCATTTCCAGAATGTTTGAGTCGGCTATTTCAGTTTCCAGTGTCTTCCATCTTCCTTTGTTAAGTTGTTGATGATTATTATTATTATTTATTTTTAAATATAGACACAGTAGGCAGACAGAGATCACTGATGTTTACATATTTTTACATATTATATGTTTACATACTGCAATAAAGAATCAATTGGTTGGATTCACTGTCAATCATTTATGGCAGCTCCCACCTCTATGGACCCTGTTGTATTTTACTCAAGAGAGTCACTCTTGCACTTTGATAGAAGGTTGTGTGTTGTGGCAAAAGGATAAAAGGACTATGGGTGGATTCCTGAGATATGGGAAGCTTGCTTCCTAAAGGAACTCAAACCCGTGTGTTTCCCCCTGATATGCCTGCTATGACTGTCAAGGTATACTTCCAAGTATGTTCAGTAGTTGGTGAACCACCAAGTGGTTGATATCATTGGAACAGCATAAGTAAATTTCCCTTTTTCATTCCTCTTCTCCATTGGAAAAGACAGCTTCAAAACACTGTTAGTCTGCTAGAATGACATGTAAGAAATATACATTGGTTGGTATTTAGGTGAAAGTGTTTTTTCAAATTTGATGTTTCCTTCTCAAGGCAGTGTTAAGAACAAGCACACTGGGTCAGACCAAAGCAGTCTAACCTTGTATCCTGCCTTCTAAAGTGGCCCAAAGTGGGTGCCTAGCAAAGATTAAAGAAGAAAAACATATAGTGTTATTTCCTTAAAATGTTCTTTCAGACTTCAAACCATTTACTGATGAAGCTTCCTGAGTTAGAAGTATGTCAGTGTATTTACTAACTTATGGTAGATTTCCACCAGTTTGAAATTATTAGGACTGATTTAGCAGCACTCATGAGGGTACCCCTAACATCCTGAGGTGGAGTTGCAGAACATAATTGGTGGCATGTCAAGACCTGCATTTTGTTTGTGTCAAACCTGCCACCTAATTGCCTCTTTGGTACCTCCTAAAACTTGTCATGGAAACAACAGTGAAGAATCAGTCCCTATTCACCTGTTGCATGCCACGTGTGATTTTATTGTATTATATCTCATTTTTACCATCTGTTCTCTATGCTGTGGGATCTTAGTCTGATTAATCACCCACAGAATCTGCCTGATACCTTGGGTCATCCCTGTCACTTTCTCTGAACCTCTTTCAAGTTTGTTTATTTTTCTGAGCTGGGGAGAAGAATGAAACTGCACACTGTTTTCAAGATGTGGGCACACAACAAACTTATGGGGTTGCAAAATGAAAAACTTAGTTTTATTCCTTTTTACATCCTTTTTTAATTCCTATATTTTATATTCTCTGAATACTTTGTAGCCTCGGAAGAGCTAAAAATAATCTTGAGTTTTAAGGAACTAACTATATGGATGGATAAGCAGATCTGGATTAATATAGTAGAGTGAATAAATATTTTAAATAATTAATTCAGCTATTTTTTCTTACATAAACTAGTTTTCTTCATCTCTCTCTTATTTTTATTTTCTTAAAGTGCTATTAAGATCAGCCACCCACAGATCAAGACATTTTATTTTGCGGCAGAAAATGTTCTGGAAATGAACACGTAAGTAGGGAGCGACTGGCCATGTTTCATCCTGTCTCACATCTGAGAACACCCTGAAAGTTCATTCTCTTGCTGTTAAGCAGTTGTTGATGAAATTATTCTGGGTATTACCAAGTCTGTTTCTTTTCCTTTTTTTTTTCTTTTTTTTTTTCCCCCCGATCATTAAGTAGAAGGAAACTACTGTTATTTATTCACTAATGAAAGTTGGAATCGGAATCTCATTATTAGTGCAATTCTGATACTAGTCTTCCTGAAATTTGTAGATATAAATCCCTTTCCATTACAAAAGTGAACTAGCAAGCTCATCACCGTGGGAGAAGTGAAGGAGGAAAGGAAAGAGAGGGGAAAAGCATTACATAGTTTTGTTCCAGAAATGATCTAGTATTTGAATATAATATTGCTTGTTTTCAGAATAGCATGTCAATTAACAAGGAGGGTTAGAGCAATATAAATAGCTGCTTTTTAAATCTAAGCAAGCATTTAATTCCCTGGCAAACTATACTGCAGTTAAACAATTCTCATGCCAGGTTAGAAATTTTCTTTCCACGAATGTCTGTAGGAGCAATAATTCATTCATGTTTTTTTTTTTTTTCTTAAATGAAAGAAATAAAAATGGGTACTAATACTGCCATTTTAGAAACCATCAAGCTATCCGAAGTAGATATTACTTGCTATTGGTCCAGTTTGGGCCTATTTGTATATAGCTCATATTTTCCTTGTCTTTATTACTTCAGATTGCAGTCTGTTCACAATGCTATTGCATAAAAAGGCCAAAATTCAGATACAAAGCAATAAAATTTAAATGGGAAGAGAGCTCCTCTGATAGATAATTCAAGATTTTAATCATGGCTGTACTAGTGACCTTTGTGTTTCTTCATAGAGCATTGACTGTTCTTCCCCTCTATAAGCAAGAGACCTCAAAACTATTCACCACAACATGAAAGGAGAGATGCTGAGAAAATGTGTGAGACCTTCTGAAATGGCTATAGAGACAGAAATGTACTGTAGTACAGCAGTGTACATGCATAGATATTTACTCATAAATCTGTACTCTGTAGGTATATACATGTAAATATAGATGTAAAAATGTGTTGCCCTTTGTAACTTGGAGAAGTCCAGAGGCTGCTGGTGGGGAAATAACCATCTATATCTATATGGCTGCATTTCCTACAAGAGCTCCTCAGCACAGTAACAGGTTCTTGAGGCAGGTGGTCTGAGGAGGACTGAGAATGGAGGACTGCTGGCCAGAAATACTTCTGTAGAGAAAGTGACTGTGTCTGAGAGAGAAGAGGAAAGGATGTAGGGGGAAGGTAAAGGAAAAAGTAGAGCTAATGGGGGACATATGAGTGTTAACAGCCAGTTTGGAGCCCAGCTGGAAATTCTCAGTGTCTTAATGACACTTCGGAAATGTTTAGTCTCATGTGAGTGAGTGATTGAAATCTACACAGGTGTCCCAGCTCTTATACCCCAGAATGATTTTCTTCAAAATCCACTTCTGGAGTAAATTTCATTTTGGCTTAAAGCTAGGTAGCCTAGTGTTAGAGCAGCTTGCAATGTACTGCACTAGTCCTAATTCCTCGCTGTTGTAACTGATGATGTTTTGCTTGGCAAAGTATAAAATACATGCATTTAATACAGAGAGTACACGCATACTCACGCATATGTCGAAACAGACTAAAAGACATCTGTTCGCTTGGCTCCAGTCCCACACATACATATGCGTGTGAGTGGTTCCACTGAACTCACTGGGGCATTCGTGTGTGTCGAGTTACTTGTGTGCATAAATGCTTGATAGATCGTGACCTTTTGCAACTCTTCATGCATGTATATCTATTAAGTCAATGGTGGGTTTATTAGTATAGTCATTTGCTTCATTCATTTAGCATATATTTGCCATAGTAGTGCACATATGAAAAGCAGATTTGTGCTGGCTAGCTCCATGAACTTACCTGGCCAAAATGTACTCAATTACTGGTGTCTGACCTTGTATTTAATGAATTCCTGGATTTCTTAGCAATTTTTTTTTTGTTTAGATTTTTTTTTTTGAATAAAAAAAAATCATTCTCTTACAATTAGCTGCTACAAGAAAGTCATTAATCCACTCTTATAGAAATGGCACTTTTTTCCCTTTGTTATGTAGCTCTATTATTTATATGACAGTCTAAAAATCCAGTTATGGTGCTACTGATCTAACAGACAAATTCTCATTGCTTCAGTAGAATCAAGATCCAACATGATGTTTTCTCTGAGTCATGAATCTTAATTCGTGACCTTCTTACATTCCTTATTTAGGCCTTGAGCTTTAATTTGAAGGGCTTGAGCTTTTTTAGTTCTTAGTTTTGTTAAAACCTGGATAGATCTGAATGACTTATAAGCAAGCATAGTATACGAAAAAAATATAACCAGGGATTTTTTTTTAACACTAGAAAAATACAGCTACCTACGAAGAGAAATAAATTTAAAGAAAAAAGAAAAAAAAGGAAAAAAGAAAAAAAGAAAAACCAAAACCAGAAAAAAACAACCCACAGTTAATAGCTTAAAGCAACACGGGAAGTGAGACTTACTAAAAACAAAAGTAATAGGGAGTTGAACAAAGCAGTATGTGATGGTCAGAAAGTCTAGTTTTAAATGGTTTAGATTCTTAGGCTGTGCAATGATAGCTTTGGCCAGGGCAGCTGACATCATCTTGTATGGCTCCTATGCCTTTTGCTTTACCATGGGTGAAATATAACACCTCAACAGTGGGACTAAGCCACTGACATTGTGTTATAGCACTAATACTTGACTTCCAGAAATGCAACTCTTTCTTCACCAGTAGTGGTGGTTTTGTTTTGTTTTGTTTTGTTTTTCAATTTCAGGAAGAGAAAATGTCCCAGGCAACTAGTCCTGCTCACCATATACGGTCTGAGAAGAGCATAAGGGCTATAAAACTGGGACTGTCAACCTGTGAACAGCTTGCTGTTGTACCTGATGGACAGTGGTTCAGAAATCCATGCACAGAAAAATAAAGTTCTAGGTAGTCTATTGCATATTACAAAGTGGGCCTGTGAGCTGTTCAGTGCATTTCTCCTCTTGGCAACTGAGCCCTCCACAGTTGATACAAGGAATGGGAATGTTAGCATCCAGGTAACTGGTGCCTTTCTAGAAAATTCTTTGAGATACAGAAACTGACATTCAGACTTGGGGTTAAAGAAAATAGTCGTGGTAATGTGGAACACATCTGAAAAGTGAGAAACTGTGTCAAAACAGCATGCAAGTATTGTTAACGATGTATTCTCTCTGTTCTGAACATAGGTGGCTAAGCAAGCTGGGGATGGCTGTAGACCCTCAGGCACCCAATGGGAAGAATGAAGAAGGTATGTTTCTAATCTTGGTTTTAGTGTGTAACTACAGAATGTCCTTCACAGTTTTTGATGGGCTGAATTTTTGTCAGATCTTTCCTTTCTTTCAAATTGTCACCTTGGGTCTGTCTGCCTATTGAGCTCAGCAACACCACACTGGCACAGCACAAAGTAGCCATAATGAAAGATATGCTGGTGAGATGTAGCATCACTGAAAGATGCTTGCTGTTCTTGCGAGTGATGTGTAACTACCATCTGGCAGTTTGCTGGCTTGCTAAGCCTACAAAGAACATAGAGAAACATCTGTGCTACTCTGGATTTAGAGCTGGTAAGGTATATGAGAGCAATTGTGCAAAATTTCTAGCTTGGTCACATCTTGTGCAATGTAGATCTGTCCCTCACATCTTCTCCATTTCTGGGGGTTTCAACAGCATTAATATTGGGTGGTGGTGGTTGTACTGAAGTCTACGATTTTCTTCACAGTCAAGCCCAAAAGTTAATTGTGGAATGAATAATTTTTAAAGTTCCATAGCAATTCATTTATTGTTTTAATTTGTACAATGACATAACAGTACTTTTTGGTGGGAGGATACCTGCAGTCAAATCATGAATCTAGGTAGATAAAGAACAAAGAAAGTCCCTTGTTGGAGTGCTTGTTAAAGCTGCTGTGTGAGGATGTGCACGTTGGGAACTGATTTAAAATGAGAAGCGCTGTGGGTAGTATTGTGTTAGCAAACCAGGGGCGGACTCTGACCTAAGGAATATATATCTTCTTCTGGGCTTTTGACCCTCCTTATTTTTGTTTGTTTGTTTGTTTTGTTTGAGAACAGGTTGTGAAGGAACAGGCATTATGAAGAAGAAAATGGTGTTTAGAGTAATATGAATCGTGCTTAGGTGATGCAGCCTATTTTGTCTAAGCACTGAAATGCTCCTCTGTACATTCCTTCTACTATTTCCCAGAATGAGGTTGTGGTTTATGTCCGGGCTTCAGACTTGTAATGATGTTATTGATTTGCCTCATCTAGCTCTATTTTTACTCTGCCATAAGAAGCAGCTTTGTACTGATAAACACAGATACCACTGATTTCTGGTCATACAGCAAAACTCATAATTTTATTTGTTTTCAATTCATGGCTCCTATTTTGTTCTTGTCAGGAGACTTTATAATTCCTATACCCTTGCACTCTACCAAAATGTTTTTGTCCTCTTTGAACCTAATTTTGCATAAAAAACAATCTGTGATAATTAGTGTAAGGGGCTGCATTCAGTATCATATTGCACAGCAAGGCCTGCATAGATAATTGCACCTGGGGAGGAGGTATCCAAACATTGTCCATGCAAAGGAAGAGTTTGTTTGTTTGGTGAAAGTGATCAAAGTACTATACAGAAAAACAAATACATTTTTTTTAAAGCCTGTCCTGGTTCCAGTTAGGACAGAGTTAATTTTCCTCATAGTAGCTGGTAGGGTGCTATGTTTTGGATTAGGATGAGAAGAGCGCTGATAACATGCTGATGTTTTAATTGTTGCAGAGCAGTGTTTACACCAGGCCAAGGACTTTTCAGCTTCTTGCTCTGTCCTGCCAGCGAGCAGGCTAGGGGTGCAGCAGGAGCTGGGAGGGGACAGACCCAGGACAGCTGACCCAAAGTGGCCAAAGGGGTATTCCATACCATCTGACGTCATGCTAAACAATATATAGGGGTGGCTACCCGGGGTGGGGGGGGCCGGCTGCTCGGGAATAGGCTGGGCATCGGTCAGCGGGTGGTGAGCAAATGCATTGTGCATCACTTGTTTCTTACACATTATTATTACTATTATCATTATCACTATTATTATTATTGTTATTATTATATTCCTGTCTTAATAAACTGTCTTTATCTCAACTCACAGGCTTCACTTTCCCGTTTCTCTCCCCCATCCCAAAGAGGGAGGAGGGAGGGTGGGCGAACGGCTGTGTGGTGTTTAGCTGCCAGCCGGGTTAAACCACAACAAAGCCTCAGAAACTGTAGTGGATTGGTTGCATTGGCTGAGTTGATAGTTATAAAACTTGACACAAAATTATGACCAACTAATATTAATAAAAACAAAACACAGCAGAAAGATTACAAAATAATTTATCAAAAACTTCTGCAGCAGATTATCTAATTATCCTGGAATGAACATAACATAGCCAAGATTTCTTCAGTTTTTGAAGCTGGTGGGCCATCTCCCCTTAAAGAAAAGGGGCTCTGATTTGGGTGATCAAACACCCGTTTATCTTTCCGTGTGTTTTGTCACACGTGCTCCAGCATCTGTCATGAGTGGGGTTCAGAGCCCCATTGATACCCCTCTGTGGATGTGCCCTTGCAGAAGCACTGCTACATCCTGCATCTCAAAAAATACTGCCATTACTGACAGTCACTTCTGCTCCCAGCAACCTGATTTGCCCCTCTTTCACATATTGTAACTCTTCAGGAGGGTCTTTAGTGTATCAGAAACAGCTGTTTTGTTTTGTTTGTTTGTTTTGTTTTGTTTTGTTTTCCCAGTTCTTCTGCGTGCCTGAAAGGGGAGCCATAGAAAAATAAGCTCTTTACCAAGAGTAATTCAAGAATGCATTCACAGAGCTTTAGAATTTGATATGGGCTGTACTGCAGCCAGTCCTCAGTGCTAAGATATGCCAGCAAGTATTTTCAGTAAACAGAATTGCAGCTATGCTATTAAAAATCCTATAGTTCTGCAAAGAGTACTGGGAGAAAGCTTCACTTTGTTATCGTCTTAGAAATCTCTCCCTCATATAAAATTGCTCTCCTACAACATTTTTTTTTCCTTTCTCCTCTTGCACTGTGGTTATTAACCCGCCAAAATTACATGCATGAAAAGTAAGTGTGCCAGTATTAATTTAGTTAACAGATGTGGTAATCACAGCCGATTGGATAATAATGTGGGTCTGGAAAGCTGGTACATGCTGGGATATTTAGTAGAGGGAAGTGATCTGGTCCATTATTTATAACCAGGCCCTGAGAATATGATCCAGCAACTTGCTGCCTCCCTTTGTGTCTCATTTTATCAATGATTAGCACTTCATGTAATCCATTGTTAAAAAGCATCTGAGAAGTGTTGGAAAATACCTCCACCTGCTACACATGTAGTTAAATCATGTGCCTGCCTCTCTACCTCCCAAGAGTTACTGGGGCTCTATCAGCTTGCTTTTTACTTGAAAAGAAAAAGATGAGTGGGGTGTATAGTCGTAGAGTCCTGTGTCTATGTTTATTGCTAGCTCAGCAAGTGTACTCCTGTGCCATGTGGCATGCTGGTGTGAGCTACTGTGTGGTGACAGAAGTCCCCTGAGAGTGCTTTATGGTTTTCAAAGTACCATACGAGCAATCTGTTTTTTCGAAAATCATAGCCAAAGCCTGTTGCCAGCTTCAAGACAACTTGCTGGTTACAGAGTCTATGGGACAGCATGGGCTACTTGCAACAGGTCTCCCTAAATTATGCACAGGTGATGCAGCCTTTCTTTTAAAGGTTTTTAAGGGAGGAAAGAAGAACCCAAATTTATTCGTGAGGCTATCTACTGCACTGCCACCTAGTGTTTTTTGTTTGTTTTGTTTTTACTTAAATGGATAATTAAAATAATAAGAGAAGGCTGCTATGAAGCAATGGAGTATTACCATAAGTGGGTTAATTTTCAGTGTCATAGGCACTGGCATGTTACAATATGGTCCTCAGACCTCTTGGTGACCTTCGATGACCACAGTACCGTGAGGAATAAATGAATGTTGTTTTAACACCTTGTTTTTGCTCATTTTCCATGTCTGCCTCAGAATGCTATAGTGAAAGTGAACACGATGATCCAGAAATAACAGACACGCCACCTCCCCCCTACATGGCCCAGTCACAACCTCCTCAGTTGGTAAGTGTTACTCTAATTAGCTTTATTTGGTAGTTGGTTGGAACAAATCTTTCACCAGGTGGTGGGCCATTGGCTAATAACCTAAACCAGAGGCTGGAGACATCCACTCTGTGTGTCTGAGATGTGGATGCACCAGCTGTGACGGTCCCTGCCCTGTGATGTTCCCTGCAGTTATTGTTGCCTGTGCTGTTAAGAGCTGTACACCAACAATAATGTCTCCTTCTGAAGGAGGCATATTTACTTTCTTTGAGAAAGAAAGGTGTCACTTTACCTCATACACGTGATGAGTCTTTTCGTCATGGGATTTTTAACACACTACTGTAACCTAGTTTTTCACAATACTCTTCTTCCTTTTTTTTTTTTTTTAAATCCAATCCAAAATCTTCTTTCTTTTTGTGACCCTGGTAACATCATCCAACAGATTTGCATTTATTTACTCAAGTGAGCTGTTCTTAAGTCTGCTGAATTTGAAGCTGCTTTTGTGCCAGTGAGGAGAAGTGAAGAGAAAGAGGCATCTTCTAACAGTAATAAAATCAGTTACTTTCCTGTACCTCTGAGAAAGAGATTATAAAAAAGAAAGCAGCCATCCTCCCTAAATTTACTCTGTTTTTCTCCCTTGCTGTGAAACATTTGTCCAGGATATTCCCTCCTGCCTAGCTTCTTTGCATAAATTAGAATAAGTTGTATGCACCTTCATGTGTCTAATAATATTGCCTCTCCTATTTAATAGCCACTTATTGCCCTATTAATCTTGTTTTACTATTGATGTTCTTCACGGTGATCTCATCTCCACTTATATGCACTTCAAGGTACGAGGTTTACCTAATTCTGTGTTTGGAAATGAGTAATCCAGTTGGGGATGGTAATACAGCTGAAATATGAAATCCTGAGTTCAAGCCTTTCCCTTCCCTAGCTGAAAGTTAATATCTAGTGGTAAGTGGTAATATGCTTGTTGCCAAATTATCTTATTACATCTCATGGTTGAATAAAAAATGCAACAACTACTTTGTTGGTGTGACCCAGGCTCCTGTACTGACACCTTGAAATGACACCCAATAACTGGGGTGGTCAGATAGGCAGTGAAGCAGGAACAAATCTGAAAAATATAGATGAGCTGGAGCAGCTTGCGTGGTCACAGTCAATAATAAAAGGAGATGTCATGCACAGAGCTGCCTGTCCAGCAATCTTTAATTAGCTCACATAAAGCTGGGAACGTATGTCACACTGTCACCTATTTGCCTCTGCCTGTTTCAGTCAGATAAGTCAGTCTTCACTTCCTCTCCTAAAACAGTTGTGCAGCATTAATCACCGTGAAACAACCCACCTGGCACTCAGGGGATGCGTGGCGTTCACTGCTGTATAAAATGGGATTCTTTATTGCCTGTATTAACTGAAAGTTAAATGTGGCCAAGTGGCTATAAATATTGGAGAAAATAGAAACCTTGACAATACATCTCCAGGAGTTATTCTGGGCCGAAGGCCGATAATGAAGCGTCTTGAATTTTATGCCTCAGTGGCTTGCCTTTAAGAGGCGGTAGATGTCTTTCCCGTCTGCTCACCTCTGAGCAAATGCCGGCATTTTTCCAGATGACGAGTTTTAAACAGGTGCTATTTTTTTTAGTTTTCTGTTTTTCTGGCTTCCTGCTGCTTGTCAGCCTGTTGCTGCAGAGGCGATCTCCGGTTGTCTTCCTCCCATATGCTCTTCTTGAGTGCTGGCCTCAATGTTTTAGCAGGGGACACGTGGGACGCAGGGAAAAGTGCAGGTGCTGAGAGGTCTTGTTTCCTCAGCCTTTCCTCTTGAAGGTTGTCTTCCCTCCAGCCTCTACCTCTATCTGCAGATTTCCCTTCTCCTCACCTCCATCTAAAACTCCCTTCCCCATGGACAAAGGTTAGTGTCTCCTCAGCAAATTAATCAACTTTTCACCTCAAGAGCTGCCACTGGAAAAAGCTCCAGCTGCCACTGCTCTGCCCTATGCTCAGATTGCTCATGTGGTGGGTAGGGAGCTGTTAGGTGCTGTCAGAGCTGCATTTAACTACAAATCAGAGTCTTTTTTTAACTATCTGATATACTCCCCCCCACTCCCTTCAGATAATTACTGGAGGAAGAAAACCTCTGGAAAGACTATGGAAGCACTGTGTTTGCTGGGAAGCGAATTCTAGGAGTGGAGCTCTTGTTTGTTTCAGGGAAGACTGGTTAAATGTTGCTTACTGTCTGTTCATTTGCTGTGGAGTTTTTGAACCAAATTATGAGGACCCAAACAAGTAATGGGTTTGGGTTGGCACGGTGGGGGTACACCTTGTTCGGATGGCCTGCTTGAATCTTTTCCAACTTCTCCAAGTGCTACTCAGACCACTATCAAGAATGAAGAATGCCACAGGGACTTAGTTGGGGTTTATTTTTATTTTTATTATTTTTAAGTTGTACGATCATCTCCCAAGTGCCAAAGGCATTTTCCAAAATAGAAATTAGAATCTATGGACATTTTGGAAAACCAAATATATGCTGGCTAGCAGGAAGACCTCCACACTTGAAATCAATACCAGATTGGAAAATATTAGTCTGGAAAATAACAGCCACCCGGGTGCAGTCTCTGTTACATGTTAGATCAGCAAACATTTTGCTGTAATTCTTGCACAAAGTTTCAGTTGCTCTGCTGACCCAGATTGTTTTGGAACTTGAAAAGCAAGAGTAGTGATTATGAGATTTCTATGTTTATGAGTGCTTGTGGGTATTGTTGAAGAAAAAGCAAGTGAAGAACAAATAAATTTTGACATCTGTAGGACAAAAGCTTAACTGACCATCTGCATTCATTTCTCCACATGTGAATAGATTTATTACTCAAAAATCAACAGCTATATTGAGTTAATAGATTGCAGCAATCCCAAAAGAGCAGTTGAGGTGTTTTGTGGTGATAATTTTTTCTCTAAAAAATGCCTGGAGACTCATTGATCTCCAATGGAATCCTTATGATCTCCTAGCCCAAGCATCTACTTTTTAAAATGTCCCCAAATAGAGATTTATTGTTATGTACATGAATGCAAAACTTCCAAAGGAAGCACCCTAGTACTTTAGGTAAACATTTGTCATGCCAAGAAAAAATATATATTCATATGTAGAGAAAGAAATACATTCTGGTAGTCTGCTTCATTCTCACACAAATTTTTTATTCATTGCAAAATGAAAATAAAAACAAAAATATATTCCACTCAGTGAGATACAGTTTTCATGTCAGCAGCACTTTCTTTTGTATGGACAAATGCCAGAAAAATAGAGGTGAGATGTAACATCTTCCTCTCAAGTCTTTAAATAATTGAAATTAGACCATCAGCAACATGAGCAACAGCTTTCACTTTTTTTTTTTTTTTTTTTTTTTTAGTTTTTCTGCTTGTCTGTACAAACACTTCAACAATTTGTCTTTGTTATATGATATCTTAGACAGATAAAGTGCTTCAGGTCATCTGTATTCCCAAGGGCTTTTTTGTTATTCACACATATAGTTTATGGCAGCATCACCTTGTCCTTTGCTTTAGGGTGAATTTGTAAAGGTTTCATTTTTAAAAACAAATATGCACCTAGAACACAATGTTGTACTTGTAACAGGGATATAAATAAGGTCCGGTCCTGCAGTGTTTGTAACAGTCTTGGAGGAATGACTTTGAAAATTTACAAAAATGAAGAAAGTGCTGCAAACAAATGGTGACCCACAGTCTCCTCATCTTATGAACTAATTAGTAGTTGCTGGATTAGAAACACAGGAAGGCAATCTTACATTTCTTAATGTAAAAGGGAAGTAGTATTACAGTAACACTGAATTGCAGAAATTTGTACAGCATAATCCAAAAAATTGTCACTCTTGTTTTAGTTTATATGAATACATCTTCATTCTAGTTTACCAGTGGATTATTAATAGGTATTCCAGACTAGTCTCTCTTTTGTGTTTGGAGCTCCTCCGGGTTTCCCTAGCAACACCATTTCAGTATTTTTCAGTGCTTCCAGTTTAGTTATCATCTATTTCAGTCCTTACAGAGATCTATTCTGCATATGTATTGAGAATACAAACTTTCCAGAATCGTGGTCCATCAAGTCTGGTATTCTGATTCTGACTCTGTCCAGTAACAGATGATTTGCAGAATGAATAAATTTCTGCTGTAACGATGCAAGAAATCTGGCTTTTATATTACGTCTCATTGTGGTTTCTGCTAGGGGCTGCAATCTGAAGAATTATCTCCCCATGCCTTCAGTTGCTTTGTTTATTATTGTTAATTAATCTTCTGGGTATTTGTGCAGATATTTGTGTGTTTGTGTGTGTATTACTTGTGCATCTGACTCTTTCTCGATTCATCTTTTCAGTGGAGTTTGGTGATTAGGAAGCAGAGTAGTGTTAGTTCTTGTATGAGCTTGTATGGTGACCAGACAATCGTACAGCTCAGCCAATGCAAATGCCTAGTGTAGACAAATGTAAGCATATATTTGCTCATCTGGGAAGCTACATACCTCTCAAGACTTTTTCTTCTCTCAATCTTTCTTTATATGTAATTGTGCATCTATTGCACCCTCTCTTGTTCACCTCCTAGTTCCTGAGGATGACTGTTAGTTGTCACTGAGTCTGCTCTCTCTAGTTGTATGAACTCATGTTGAGGCAGGGTGACAAGTACAGCATGGAGAGCCCTAAGATATGCTGATTTCTGATGTGTCTTTAGTGAAGTTTGAGTCCCTTTTCAGTCTCATGTGCTCAAGCATGAATCTTGGCAGGTGAATGAGCAGCATAAATCTTGCACCATCAACCTTTTCATGCCCTTTGCCCCATGGCTGCCTGCTTTTTCTTTTTATCACTAACTTGCCAACATATTACCTGTCGGCCTTCTTGGCATGGTGAATGATTAGTCCCCAGAATGCACTGGGCAAAATTGCTTTGGCTGCTGAGAAGATCACTTCAGTGCTGCTTCAAAGCTGCTTGGGCCGTCTGTCTGTGGCTATGACATTGATGGATTTATTGAATGCTTCAAGACAGCTTCATGTTCAATGGCTAAGTCAGGGTTTCACTTCTTCACTCTTGATTAGACTAATAAAGTGAGTAGAAAGAAAAGAGTGAAAATAACAGTGAGACCTAGCATGGAAGGCTGCATTCAACATGGTATTTTTTCTTGTTCTGTTGTTTCTAAGCCTTGTAAGCTTTCAACTTGTTTTACCTCTAGCTTCCTTGTGACATAGTTTCTGAAGTTACTGCTCTGTGAGAGATTGGTTACCTTACTTCAGGCTTGCTTGGATGGATAATCAATCACATTACATCAATTTTTGGTTACTTTGCATTTCAGCTCCATATCTATTGGGTATAGAGCCTAGAAAGAAGAATAACTTGGAATAACTTTTTTTTTTTTTTTTTTCTCCCATTTGTTTCTGGAAAGCAGGATCAACAGAAGTCCTCTTTGACCTCGACTCTGTCAAGTGAAGCATCTTGCTCTCTCTCATCTCCTGAAAGCACTTTGAACTCCCAAGAGTCATCATCTTCCTTGACGTCCAAAGTAGTTTATTCTGAGAGGCAGTCCTGGCTTGATATTGTTAACAGCTCAGCTGTGGAAGAGGGTGATCAGCCTTTAACCTTCTGTGTGCAGATTCACTCTGATGAGCAACCAGAAGTAGACTGTGGAGAAGCAGGAGAAAGCCAGATCTGGCCCAGTAGTGGATCCCAAAACACTTTTTTAGGTCTGGATACACATTGCCTAACTGTGCCAGATGCAACAGGACAGAAATCACCAGCCAAAGGTGAGCTAATGAGAAAGGAGATTACGTCTGCAGAACCATAAAATGGGAGTTTGGGGTGTTCTTCAACTTCCTTTCCCCTTTCTTCCTTTATATTTTTGATTGAAGAGTTTTCCTGTGGCACATCATTTATAACAAATGTGGTTTATTGTGCCTTAAATATGCATCCTAGAATCAAATTGGTAAGTACATTTAGAGTTTTTCTCATATGTTACCCGTATGTTAAGATCATAGCCTCTGTATAAAATCATAACATAGACATATTTTTATTGGCTTTATTTATTTCAGTGCAGCTGTCATTTACTAGTTAGGGTTGAATTCAAATTTTAGGAAAGTTTAATGACATGAGGGTGGAACCACAGTATGTCACCCTAAGAAAACGCTGTATGTAAGACATAATGAATGTGAAATTAGGTCAATCCACCTTTAAAAATGTAAATTGTAGTGTTTACTTTCACTATGTATTCCCTATTCATTTGATTGAACTTCATTGTAAACAAGGGGAAACAAATGTGATCCTGAATCAGGAAGTCCTTAAGGACTGGATTTTATTTAATCACATAGGTATCTGTATTGTCATTTTGCTATAGAAATATACTGCTAAATTTATAAAGGTGCTGTAGTCCCAGAATTTGGTTGTTTTTACAGTTAATACAGCCATAGCGAGGCAACGTATCTTACCTTTTGAGCAAAGCTTCTCTTCCCTGCATTAAGAGCAGTTGAATCATAAGAGGCATTGAAAGGAGAAGATGTTCAGTCCACTAACTAGAAAGGAAATACACAAGGAAAGAATGAGGTTCTTGTTCAATAGCTTTGCCCATGATTCAAAATCCTTGCAAAGAATTGAAGAGAGTATTCTATTAAAGAGAGAGCAGTGTTGTCTCAGTCCAGTGCAAAACAAAGATGCATCCAAAAGCTTAGGCTGAAGGAAACGCAAAGATGAAAATAAACTTCACTGGACTCATGGGGAATTTATTTATTTTTTCTCTGTGGGTGAATAGAGCTGAGAGCTGAATCACGGAAGTGTAAGTGTAAGGCATATTAGTTTCATTGTCACAAGTTGTCACTGTGATCATTTCAGGTTATTTTGCACTCAGCTTCATTATCCCTAGAGATCTAAGCTGCCCTGCTAGAGAGTTCTGTGGCAATGAAGATCAGTAAGAATTAAAACTGAGAGTGAGCATATGTTTTGAAAATCAATGTTTTGTTTCTCACAGGTTTTGGCATTGCAAGTAGTTAAATAGCTGGGCACGGCAGAAATGGAGTCCCTAATGAAATTGTCACATGTATTTTATTATATTCTGAAATTTTACTTTTAGGGTTAAATTTGACCAAGTGATTCCTTTGGGAAGTATTCTTTCTATGGACTGAGGGATACCCAGGTTACATTTGAGCCTATATTTAATTATATTCAGGTGGATTGTTGGACTGTATGCCATATAGGGCACAGTAGCTTATAGATCCCATTGAGAAAGATTCAGTGGTTGCTCTTCAGAAGTATAAACTTCACCCTTTGCTTTGAATATGCTACTCTGGTATGGTCAGCAATTCTGCAGCAATGCTCAGGTTAACACTTTCCAACATGACTGTAAGGATGACAAGTACTTTTATGGATGTTGACAGATTTAGCATGACACTTCATAATCATTTAAAGCAGAGTTTTATAGGCTCATACAATGATATAGTAATACTTACCAACAAAACTGCCTTGACTTACATTTTAATCCTCATTTTGGTATATTCCTGCCATTTGCAGGGTGGTTTAATTGTCCCCAAAATGTTCCTGGGGAAATTAATTCACTCACTGTTCACTGCTTAGCTGTTGGCCGACCCTAATCGCAGAACACATCTGTGCTAACCACTCTGCTGATCTGTGATGGAATTCCAGAAATAGATCATTTTAACGAGACAGTCACTATAGAAACTGTATAACCTCACTAGTTACTATCTGCATCATAACCATTGTTGAGCAAGTAAGATATATATGAGGAGGGGATGGACAGTGGTTTTTTTTTGTTGTTGTTGTTTTTTTCGATTTACACTAAAAAACTACATGAAATAATTTGCAAAGAAATTAATGAAGCCATTTCAATTTGGGAATGAGGTGAAAAATAAAGAAAAAAGATTAGAGTAACAATTCAGTTCCAAATGGAAATTGTCAAAAAGGATCCAGTTCTGGTTCTGTGTCTTATCCTCCAAGAATTTCCATCTCCAGTTAGTTGACAAGGATGTACACAAATACTGTGAGATAATTTCTAATTGCGGGATGAAAACTATCTGCAAAACTTCATAATTTGCAATAAATTTTAAGAACACCATTGTTATCTGATGTGAAACAAAAAGGTATACCTCAATGATTTGCTAGTGCAATGCATCTTATTTGCTTTGCAATGTTTCTGAACAGTGCATGGCTGGCAGCTCTTTGTGTTCCAGAGTAATGGGACTGCATCCAGAAGGAGCTGGGTCCACCTTGCAGTGGCATGTATTCTGAAAGCATGTGTCCCACGCACATAAAGCCAGCCCTACTGTTATCAGAACAGCCCTGTAGTCCTTGAATGCTCTCCCCACAGAGCCTTCACGTGTGTACATGCTCTCCTTTACCTCATGAGGATAGAAAATCACCTTTCACGCACTCTACTTTGCAGCTGTGTTCTGCTTAGCAAAACCCCATGAGGAACTCGTGGCTGTAGCTGACAAAAGCTGAGAGCTGAGGGGAAAGTTTTTCAAGAGCCGAGGAGCGTTTATGTTGGCAAAAGTCAGAAATGGAAGCCAATGGAGGCCAAAAGTTGTTGCCTAGAAGGAAGAAAGAGTAGCTGTGGCTTTGTGGGAAGAGCTTATTATGTAAATAGGAAAAGAGTAAAGAAACTTTAGAGATGAAATAAACAGTGAAAGAGAAATTTCTCAAAGAGGATAAATGCGTGAATCTCTGTAAGAAAAACAACAGATGCAGCCAAAGGATTGTAGATTATTTTGTTAATGAATATTATTTAAAGAAAAGTGTTAAGCAACGGTAGGTGTCTTGTGCAAGATGTACCAAATGATATTTTAACGACCTTTTCAGCAACTCTAACACTATGAACAATCTCAATCTCAATGCTCAACTCTTGGGAAGAGGTTACATACCAGAGGGTAGCACAAAGATACAGAAAAGGAGAGTTTAACCTTTTTCTCTTTTGAAGGAAAATCAGCATTATATTGAAATTTACTTAGTGGGAATATTTAATACTTCAGTGTTAACAGCCTTTTACATGTACAATGACAAAAGGATTCAATGCTGACATAAAGGAGCTGATAGGTAAACAAGAAACAGGAATACAAACAAGTACGTGACTACGTGCTTGGTGTCCAGAAGCTGGCCTTGTCCTATCTGGGATGACTAGAAACACTCTGTAGCCAAACTCCATCCTTTGTGTTTCTTCTGGCAACCGCTGGAACAGAAGGTATCTGATTATGGCCCACCGCTACCATCATCAAAAACAACGTTAACAAAAGGAAGCTGTAGACATGGAGAGGTTACTGTAAGTGAACAGGAATGTGTGTTTGTATTTATGTGGGGACCTTCTACTGTAGCAATAACATCCTTCTTCCGTGCGGTTCCTGAGTGCTTTATGATCATGGCCACATGAAGTTAATGCGTCTTGGCAAGAAACTTTTACAGTACCACTTCTGGTTTATTTATTTTACTTTAGCTTATAGTAGCTAGTAGAAGAGCTGGCATGTGCTGATATTTTAGGAAACCTGGAAATCTTTTCACACACAATTTGAATTTTATCTGGGTTGGTTTTGTGGGAAGGAGTTGGTTAAATAAGAGATGGATGTAGTCAATTCCTTCTTTTTTTCTGAATTGACATCCTCTTCCCTTCTTGAGTCTGCCTGTGCCAGTAATAGCCAAAACAGATCCTCTAGTGTACTCTAGTCCCTCTGCTCCTGCTGCAAAAGTTACAGAAAATGGATTGTGGCTAAGACTAGCTAAGAAGCATGCTTATAGAGAGCATTATTGTGTGGAAGAACAACTGTATTTGAGTGATTATTTTGCTTCTGATTAAAAAAAAAAAAAAGGAATCACAGTGAAAATTATGGTGTTAACATTCTCTGAACTTGGAACAAGACATACTTATTTCTGTTATTTCCAGTTTAGTCACAGCTTGTTAAAAATGACATCCTTCGCTGCTGAACGTATGCTATGTAGTCAAGAGCCTCTGACTGTTGGTGGTAATTTCCCTGTAATTTTCTCCCACTCTATCCTACTTCTTAGTTTTGTAGTTCTGCATTTACCAGTGAGGAGTTTGCCCTCCTAATTCAATATTTCCTGTTCTGTGTAGTTCTGTGGGAAATGTGATTTCCCTGAGGTGTCGTCATATTCACATTAGAAACTCCACTACTACTATGGAAAATGGATAGGGAGTATGAGCAGGGGTAGGTGAGGGCAAAAGTGGGTTATGATGTTTTCCTCTCCTGTCTCCAGCCAGGGTCTATATGCTGCTCAATTGACATCAAAAGGTTTGGCGGAATCAGAAATAGGGGTATTAGCACAGCCACAATAAGCTTGTAAGTATAGCAAAGACAGGAGGAAGAAGCACATTATATATTTTTTTCCTTGGGATTAATGCACAGCTGGAGAGTTATCAGATCCAGTTAGAGAATGGAAGAACATTTATATTTCTTGGGTTCAGTTTAGAGTTAGTAAAATATATTCTGCTGGAGGTGGTTTTCAATGCAAAATGCTCTTTCTGCAAAACTTTGCCAATTTCTATTTCTTTACCACTGAGAAGAAATCAGCTTGATTTTTCACAGCTGCTTCTTGAAAAGTTCTGGATAATTTCACTTTTGTGAGCTTAAAGAGCCTTACAGTTGAGAGTTTTCAGGCAGGCTCCTGTGTTGCTGCTGCAAGGTGGGGAGTCTTGATGCTGTAATGTCTCCCACCTGTGGCAAGTTGGCCGACACAAAGGTGGAAGCTGAAAGCTGAGGAGGTGCAGAAGTGGTGTGCTGAGCCTTTGGCATCTTGCTCTTGTCTGTGATATCTCCTGTTAGGTAGAGGGAAATTCCACGTAGGTGGCATCGAGCCACCAAGCTGTGTTTTACTTCTCCTGAAACAGTTGGTAAGAAGTTTGGGTCAGCCTGAAGTATTATTTTATTTTCATCACCTGAACATAGACAGTCTCTTTCTCTGCAGTGTTAAAATATCTAAGAGCAGGGCTTCCCTTTCTTGGGTCAGGACGAGTTTCTTTCCACTTTCCACTCTATGGACTTTGACAAAGTTAAGAGAGCTATACAGTACTATATAATATGTCCAGAAGTGCTGGGAAAGTGAAATAAGTATTTCACTGATCCTTCCAGTGGCATCACCCAACAGAATTGTTTATAGTTAATGTTGCCAAGGGATAGAAAAAATGTACAATGTGTGGTGATGCACATGCTCCAGTATGTAATAACCTTCCACTGCTGCTGTTTGCTCTTTACCCATAATCTTTCAGTAGCCCTGAGAGAAAAATGAACATATTTTATCTTCAAAATAGGATGAGACAAAGAAGTGCTGTAGTAGGGTGTAGTAAAATTCCTAACTTGAATGCCTGAAACAGAAAGTGTTTAGCCTGAAGTGTACAGGTGGAAGAGATAACTTGCAATATTTTGAAGTGATTGTGAATATGCCTGATGTAACCTGTATCAGCCTGGCTTAAAAGGCTCACTTCAGAGCAGCACTAGTTGGGCCTGACCTTTCCATTTTATGTATTTATTTATTTGCCAGCAGAATATATACATCATTATAAACATTCCGAGCTTAGCAAAACTCAGAGAAGAGGTGGCTCTTTTATTTTTGCAAGACTGACACAGACAATCTGTTTGTTTTTTATACCAAGGCCTGAGCTTGATTGCTATATGCATTTTGCATGAATTTTTACTTTGTGATGCAAAGCAAATATTTTGTAACAATTCAGTAGCAAGGTTTAGACATGCCAGGTTTCATAAGGGGAGTCCAAGTCACTGAAACCTAGAAATACAGAACTGGTGGATGCCTGTGCTTGCATTAGAGACGTGTTCATGTGCAGGTCAGTGCTCTGTCTGCAGGTACAGAGAGAAATAAGCAGCACAAAGTTGTGGGCAAATGTGCTGTGAATGTTTAAATTTGGAGAAAATATCCAGTCTATGCTTAAACCTTGAGCTACTTTGCTTTATCTCTGTTACCCAACCTAAATTTTCTTTCAGACATTTGGTGAAGAAAACAAGAAAGCAAACTGTGGGTAGTGCTTCAGTGACTTTCCTGGCATAAAGAGGCTTGTGAAATACTGTAATACACCGTTGTGCGAGTGAGGAGAAATATGACTCTTTTTTTTTTTAAATCACCGATCATTTTATTGGGCTTGTTAATTGATTGCTAGACATAATGCCTCTTCCCTTTCTCCATTACCTCTCCGCCTTCCACATTTATAGTGTGAATCTAGTAGGTTCACTGACAGCTTCAAGCCAGTGGAAGATGATGGGCTTTGCTTTCTGAGGCTGGCTCAGGGACACTAGGGATAGTGGAGTTAAAAGTCCAGATAGTCTGGCCTCAATTTGTTGGCAGACCTACTCTCTGTCAATACCAACAGTACCTGCTTCAGTACAAAAGCACAATATTAAGGTACTGTTTTGTTATTTTTTTTTTTACATGTTGTGGGAGAAGGTTGTTGCTCATCAGTGTAAATAAAGGTAGAGACCAGAGCACTGTACAGCTCGTACCTAGCTCCACACAACCTTGCAGATTTAGATTTACTTTTTTTTTTTTTTTTTTTTTTTCTCACAACTGTTTCCTTAAATCCCATTTAGCTGCTTCACTGGTACTCCCTTCATCTGCTCCATATCTGAAGAATCCAATGCTTTCTTTTCCCTCTGAAATTAGCTGGCCCTGATCAATCCTTCTGGGGATGGGAGTGTTGGAAGAATAAGAAATAGGAGAGGAGTTTGAGGATGCAACCTTGAAAGGATAAAGGAGCAGAATGCACAGTGTTGATCACGTGCATGGCCAGGGAGCATTTTGCTGGGCTCTTCTCACCCCAGCTCCTGCTTCTTTTTCTGTGCTGAGTATTTCTGTCCTCCTTACCTTTACCCACAATTGCACAGAAGATATTGGAGTACTTAGAATGGAAGAAATGTGTTCAGAGTGGTGTTTTCTCAGGCTTGATGCTTTGTAACCATTTTAGATGTAGCACCACAAGTTAGATGCGAAAAGTATCTGGAACAGGGACTTCACATTCCCCTGGGCTTGACTGTTTTTTTTTAAAGTTGATGGACAGGGTCAATACATCATTTTCTTTTGGTATGGTCTTTCTTGGTTACCTGATAAAGGTTAATTTATCTCTGGAAGCATTACTGTGTACAGTCCTGAAGGGTGAGGTCTTTAGCACAGCCGAGCCAGTCTTGTGAAAGAGATGGCTAATGAAACAAACAGATGCTTCATCACAAGTAAGTAGGCAGGAAGCTAGTTATAATTACAAGCCTCATGGCATGAGCTGACAGTTTTCAGGAAATACTACTGCCGTGTATTATGCCTTACTCTTGCATTTTTTTTCTATTTCCCACAGCTTGTTAAATATACAACAGTTCTCCTTTTCCTCCCCCTGCACTGTACCAATGAAGGAAGCTATATTTAGTCCTTGTCAAGTTACAGCAGCTTTTTTGTAATCAAAAAGTAGAGAAAAAAAGGCCAGCAACAGAGTGAAGGCAAATATTTGTAGCATATCATAAACCTTTCTTGTAACCTAAATATTTAGAAAGAAGGGGGATGTAGGTGGATGCTGTACTTTTTAAAACATGGAAAAGATAAGGAGCAGACTCCTTCCTAAGTGTGATGACATGCTGGAGGATTCTTTTTGCTGCACCATAAGAGAGCAAGAGGACTTCTTCCTTTTTTTTTTTTGCTGACTGGGGATGATTTAGAAAAGTCAATGTTTAACTTTCAGTTAAAAGAAAAAATGTACTGCAAGTTCAAACAGCACATGGAGGACTGCATTTGAGAAGAACTGCCACTGCTATCTCCAGTAGAATAAACATGAACGTTATCCCGGTAGCTCTTGAGGGACTCATTGGCATCCTAAAACCACCAAATTTAGGAAATCTTGAAGTAGAAAAGCTTGCAGTGTGGACTGTGGAAGAAGTGAGTTGCACAGCCTGTTGCTGAAACTGTCCTTCAGTTGCCCCCATCTATGCCTGGTATATTTTGCATTCCTTGACTTTCATTTTTAAGTTGTTTTATTCTGAAAAAAAAAAAAAAAAGCATTTGCTTTAATTTTTATCTTATTTTATCCTATTTAATTCCAAGCTTCTTGCTAGCTTTTTCTGTCATATCTTCTCTGTCATGGAAGATGGTGCTGCAGCTTAGGGCTCATCAGAGCTATTAAGTGGAATAATCAAAGCTTTTCTGTGTGGCACCACAGGCAAATTCTGTGCTGCAGTCTGTGAAACTCAGGTATCAGGTACCCCAAGGGTTTCTGCTTTAATCTGTTTTCTAGGGACCTTCTCTTTTGGCCTCTGGCATATTACTGTGTTTCATTTCCTTTCTCAAAAAAAATTTTCCTTGTACTTTCAATAATTATCAATGCCTGACAATAAGTTGGTACACCAAATAGAATCTGACCTGTGAAATGCCATGTAGAAATGTAATTAACCGTGTGCAGCTTGTAAGGGAAAAGTGAATAAGTGTAGATGCTATCAAAATGTATTCATTCTAATGTAACGTTACTGACAGTTGTTCAAAGTCTGTGATATATTTAGATCATTAAAGCAGCACTCGATCAGTGGAAACATATGCTCATATCTGCTTGGATCATAACCTGATTCTTAAAAAGTCTGAATTTGGTAGTACATCATTCTCATACGCCTAATTACTCTAAAAATTACCCTTGGTTTTGACTCTAATACCATTACTTTTTGACTTGGCTAAGAGTCTGACAGCTGAATGCAATGTTTCTGCTATCTGCTGCCATATTCATATTCTCATACACACTTTATTCTTTGCTTTGCAGATCAGGAAAAATGTGACGATGATGAGATGGAGCGACTTTACAAGTCATTAGAACAAGCAAGCCTGTCTCCCATTGGTGATCGTCGGCTGTCAACCAAGAAGGAGCTTAGAAAGTCATTTATCAAACGGAGCAAAAACCCCTCCATTAATGAGAAACTCCACAAAATTCGAATGCTGAACAGCACATTAAAGGTGAGGTCACAGAGTGAGCCAAGGAAAAGCCTGAGAGAAAGAAATGGTTTGGCTGAAAAAAGAAGCAAGCCTTGACATCAGCCAAATTCTAATTACATATTTATTTAAAGCCCCAGAGAGTTTGGTTAAGTTTTTGAAATTGTTTTCTACTTTATTCAGAATAGTGATCTGTGTTTTGTTGTTAAATCTGAACTGGAAACAGAGGGAATAGTTCAGAAGGGACCCTTCTTGCAGAAATTCCAGCCCATTTGGAAAATTTAATAAAGAAAGCTCCTCTTGGTTAGCTGGGAAACCTGCAAACTCAGCTGAATACACTAAACAAGGGAGCCTTAAAAAAGGAAGAGCAGAAAAAGGACATCGATGATAAAGCACATGAAAACGACCCTGAGCCAAAAAAGTTTTCCTTATGTGATTATTGGGGAATGTACAGGATGTGCCAAAGCTATTGTAAAGACCTCCTGTAACTAAATTATTTTTAATAACAAAAGCATCCTGCTTTTATGTTGGAAGCGTATCATGAACTGGAGGGGTGGAGGGGTTCAGGGGACATTCCATGAAAGGGCCAATAAATTTGTCTTGAATATGGAGATTTATGAGGCTGTTTACCTGCCAGCACCGTTTTGAGTGTCATGGGATTTCAAAACCTGCTTCTGAACGGTACTGAGGCAAACAGAAATCTTAATCATAACATTTAAATTGTAAAGAGGAGAAAGAACAAATCCAAACCTGGGGCTTCACTTGATATTTTTTTTTCTTTCATTATGTTTATTGCCCAGAGAATTTCTGGATGATATTTAAGGTCCCTTCCAACCCAAGCCATTCTATAATTCTTTTTGTATGCATTAGAAGCAGGAATTGAGTATCATGTTTCAAGTATGTGTATTTGGCTTCAAGAATTGTACCCTGGAGAAATACATGTAAAAACTTCTATCAGCACAATAGTTGATTTGATTATTAGTTGCAATGTGAGGGTTGGCTTTGGTGCCCCGGCCTGCCTTAAACTTCCTGAAGACACATTTGAAAAGACAAGTTGGTGTACAGGCATCCTGCCTGTTGCAGGGCTTCCAAGCTACGTATGAGACCCAGTGAAGTCTCTACTCAGTATTAATGAGTCTTCAGTGAAGTGGCACTGACTATAGTTTTATTCTTCTGCATCAGTAATAAAGTGAGCCCATCATACAGCAGAAATTTAGTTTAAAAAGTATGCCAATTTTATGGCACAGGAAAATAAATGTAGAAGCATACTTTGATGTTTTTCCCTGATATGAGCCTCCCTAATAAATCTAAGAAGCAGTTAGTACAAAATGGAGCTGTATTTTCTGGGATAATCCATTTTATTAGACTGGAGCTGAATGCAAGCCTAGAAGCCTTTCTGTCAGACATGAGCAAGAAGGACAACTTTGCATTGATTTAACCCAGGAGTATTGTATAAATTGTGATTAGCAGTGTTTATAACCTTAGGCTTGTCTAACACTTGTATTTAATATGGAAAAAACATTTTTGGAGTGTTCATAATGCATAAAATGTGTTGATTTTTTTTTTCCTTCTTCAAACCAAGGAGTTGGAGAATTGACAAGACAAATATAGCACAGACATTTTCTCACAGACACGAACAGAGTTGCATGCACAGCAGTGTTTGAGTTAGCCTGTCTAAAAGGCAAATGCTTTCAGTGGGAATGTGCCATATTCTTTACATCAGTGAGATTATGTGCTTTTAAAGTCAACTTTTTTAACATAAAATGTGAGACATGAGACAATTGGAAATGATCTATTGGAAATTTCAAAATCAGAAAAGTTTTGCATCTGATCCATATTTACTCTGCTTTAGTTAAAACCCTCTTAGTTTTGAAGCAAATGATTTATGCAAGCTTCAGTGCAATTTTAATTTTGGCCTTTTGACTCCACATCTTTAACAACAGATTAATGTTCCTGCCACAATATATCATTAACAAAACATGCTTAGGATTGTTTGGAAGAGAGAGAAGCTGTGTGCAAATGCATCACAGGCTTAATGAATGTGGGAAATAGATTTAAAGCAGAAGAAAAAATCCACAACATGGCTTTTTGCCACCACGTCTGTGCATTGCAAATACTTCCCTCTCCCTTCTACTTCCCTATCTCCTCTTCTGCTCTTAGGCTATCAGTGTGTCTCTGCATTTATGCCAAAAGCCCTCTTACAAGGATTAGTCTTGAGGGTGGGACCAATGTAAACCAACCGTTTAACAAGTTTTTTTTTTTTCTGTTTGAAAAGTGGTTCAGGCATCATAGGGGTTAGAGTAGTTGAGGGTTGATTAGGGTAGTAGTGTGGAATATGGATATGAGAGCAGCCTGTTGCTACTGCCAGGGAGTGTTGTGGATGTGTGAGTGTTCTCACGGTGTTTTGAAAGCAGCCACTAGCACAGTGTTCTCAGGTGTTATGAAATTGGTGGCAGTACAGAGGATGGCAAGAACAACCCCATTGCTATCACACATAGACTTGGGGGGATGGAGGCAGGCAAAAAGAAGTAAAGGTTTGTTAGTGCAGCATTGTGCCTCCATTAAGAAATTATAGTTGCTAACTGAAGCTTCTCTATCCTGTGATCCACTGCATGGATCGGCAATAAGAGCTAGAACAGCAAAAAGATGGATTGCCTTAGAAAATGTGAGGGCATGACTAAATACCTGAGGGGGGCATGCGAAGAGTATGGAGGAAGGCTCTTTTGAAAGGTGCCCAATGACAGAATAAGATGCAATAGGCACAAACTGAAGCACAGGAGTTTCTGTGCAAACATCAGGAAACACTTCTTTATTATGTGGGTGACTGAGCAATGGCATGGGTTGCCAAAGAGGTGGTGGTGGGATCTCCCTCCTCAGAGTAATTCAAAAGCTGCCTGGATGTGGTCCTAAGCAACCTGCTGTAGATGGTCTTGCTTGAGCCAGGGGGGTTGGACCAGATGACCTCCAGAGGTCCCTTCCAACCTCACACATTCTGTGACCTCAAGGTTCTCAGTTTCCCTGTATCATGACATGACTGTTCCTGTCTTACAATTGACCCAGGGTCCCTGCAATATACAATCTGAGCTGCTCTTGTCTAACAGCAGAGACCAGATTTGTTAACAGTATCTGGTGGTAGATGTATTAACACCCACACATGATCTAACTACCCATGAGCTATACTGCCAGTGCATGGATTTCGTCCAAAAGTATTTCCTGTGTAGCTTCCAGAGAACAGGAATTTGTAATTGTGCTCAGGCGGGCAAGTATTTTTTTTCAGAAAGTTAGGATTTGTCTGAATTATAGGAATAGATGTCATCATGTCTAGTTTCATGCAACTACTAACTTGTGAGGTAACATAACTAATGTCTAATTTTCATGACTTCTCATTCATAAAATTTTACTAAGTATCTTGTAAAAACAAAACAAAACTACATGAAATCATAATCTTGCCTTCAACTGGGAGGAATTTCTGCTGTGGACTTAACTTTGATAAACTTGGTTACAAAAATAGGAACGAATTGCCAGGAGGATGGATAATTGGTCATCTCCTTGTGCCCTGGTTCTGCAATGTTCCCAGAATGTTATTGTTATGGACAATGAGCTTGACTGTGTCTGTGGGAAATAACCACTTATTCTCTTCCTAGTGTAAAGAACATGACCTGGCCACAATTAACCAGTTGCTAGAGGACCCAAAGTTGACGGCAATGAAGTACAGAGAATGGAGGAACACAAACATCATGCTGGTCCAAGATATCTATCAGCAACAGGAGGTCCAGGATGCGTCCACAGAGAATAGTGAGGAACAAGAGACAACACCATTGGCTATCACTGAAAGTGCTATCTGAGGCTGTGTATCGACAGTTCACTGCAAGATTTTTTCCCCACAGGTCTTCATGTAAAGACACTTTAAACCGTTGCATTCTGATTTTTTTTTTCCCCGAGTGTTCTTCATAAGGAAAACAACCCCTTCTCCAAAGCTTTAATTCCTTTTGCAAAACTTATTTCATGTCAAAAGAACAAATCCTTCAAATTAAAACAGCATGCTGGAATCTGGGCTGCATATCTAAGAAGAATATTTTATGAAGCAGTGAAGAAATGTTTTTCCATATTGGGAGAAGTAAATTGTAAATGTGCAACTTCTGGAAGTCACAGTGCTATATAATATGGACTGTATAAATGTCAGATACTTGGGGTTGTTTTAATCATGTAACTTGCTCATAAAGGAAGCTACAACAATTCCAAAAGGATGTAGTTTACTCTCTACTTTTTGACCATGCAGGGTAACCTGATATATATATATTTTCATTTCTACATTCGTTCACTTTGGTCTACCAGTTGGAACTGAGACAAATCGAGTAGCAATTATGTATGAATTTATACTACAGACTACTGTCAGGCACCCAGTTTGTGTCATACCTGACGTTTTATGAATTAGACATTTATTTACGGTCCAGACCAAGGTACTGTCATTCTATATCAAGAACAGAAGGTCGCTCAATATGTTTGTTAAAATGTAAATTGCTCTTCAGTGAGGCAAATAACGTCTCAACAAGTTTCAAGCTTTTCTGATGGACCTAACAGAACTTCCTGGAAGGCTATTTTCTTCTTTCATATTTTTGAACCATCATGAATATATAAGGTACAAGTTCACCCCAAACTCCTAGATAGCAAGGTGATCAAGTTTGCAAGGAAGAAGCTAAATACTTAAATTCCTGATGTGGAACTGAAAGTGTAAAGCATAGCTGCAAATATCTTTGTAAATATATGTCATTTTATGGCTTATATGAATGTGACTATGTACTGTATATATGTTTTATTTATATATTTATATATGCTGAATTTGCTAATGTAGATAGAAGCACATGGACCAGACCCACTTATGTGAGTGTACTTACACAGTGACTTGAAATGCTTCTCTGTTCTTTTTTCCATTATGAATCACAGTAATGGATCTTGAATGAAGAGTACCCTGGGACTTCTGCTGTAAATTCTTCTGTCTTTCAACCTAACTTTGAGATTTTGATGAAGAAAATCTGTGTAATTTAGGGCAGGAATATAAGTTTGCTATAAAATTTTGGATTTTCTCTTTGGACAAACAAAAATGAATATGTTAAGAGATTTTGCTACAGGATCATTACATTTTAACATCACTGTTCTCGGTACAGTTTTTTTTTTTCCCATCTTCAGCATGTGTGCAAGGATGAGGAACTTTGCAGAGTGCCAATTTCTGAAAAGCAAGAATTAATCCACCATTCTCCAATTAATGCCACTACAAGAACTCGGGGAATTTGCATTTCTGTTGGCTATTTTGTGAAGATATTGTCATTGGTATTCAACAGATTTTATCTTTTAAAGTAAAATACACTATACAGATGCAGCCATTTTCACTTGTCTTTATACATGATATGTTTTATTGTATCTTGATTAAGAAAGCAAATAGTAGTAGTATTATTGGTAAAGTGAAATATTTTTCACCTGCCAAGTAATATATCTGATTGTTGAGATGGCATTATTGACACTCAACAACTTTCCTTTGCTACAGGTATCACAGGGGAAAGGTCAGGGAAACGTGGGCTTGTTGAATGCAGAAGCAGGACTGCACTCAGGATAGTATCATTGCCTCAGGTATAAAAGGGTTTAGACTTAATAATTGGAACTGGTCTGCTGGTGGGGAACAGAAGTTAGATGAAACTTAGAAGTGAGTGACAGTAACTAAATGGGGAAGCAGACACAAAAAGCAAGGTGGTTAAAGAGCTAACATTTCCAGGAAATCTTCATACAAGTGGTGCTTTTATCGTTTCATTAATTCTAACTAGACATTGATAGAAATTAAGCAAGCTCAATACCTGGTGTAAATTGGTTTCTAGCAATTCCTCATTAAAACACGAGCCCATTTTAAAGTATTTTATCTTTGACTACTCTCAGAAGACCCTCTTGACAGTGGGCATCTGCAAGTACCCTGTTCCTGAACATAATTTTTCAAAGGTGAGAGAGGGATACCTCCTGAATTTGACGTGATCAATTATCTGCTGAGCACACACTGAAAATTAGGAGAGTGAGGACTGATCTGCATAGTCCTTCTCAATTTCAACTACCTGCTGCTAAATAATTGATAAATAATGGAGGTCAAGTTGCTTGTACACTTCAGATTTATTCTTACAAGTGCAGGCCCTGCAGTTTGTCATATAAATTCCATTTCTCTTCAAAAGCATCTTCACTACTTAGATCTTAAAAACAAGCACTTGCTTAAGAGTTCCATTGAACTGAGCCAGACTAGTCAGTGCCTTGCAGTTCTGAGCAAAATCCTAGCCAGCCAACTCCATTTGCTGCAGTAGATTTGCACCCTACAAAGGAGAGCACTTTGCAGCCTGTATAGACTGTCAGCTTTTTTTTTTTCTTTTTTCTCCCCACAACTGTGCTCATATCAAGATATAAAAAACAGGTTTCCCAAATACATTGACAGACAAACGTCCTCAGACTGCCTAAACTCTACTATTTTTTTTGATGAGATTGAATAGCCTAAAATAACTTTTAAGTTGCTTTCTTTTCAGAGGGTCAGTAGGTAATTGCTGTTGCTATTGAGCTTTTGGAATCCAGTTGAGGATGAATTGTATCACCCTCTTAGAAAAGAGCAGAAAATTATTGAACAGGGTTCTTTTAATGCAGTTATTTCTTTAGAAATTTCCTGTGTGTTCAAGAAAAATGTATTGGTTTTATGGAAGTGCAGCGTTGGAAGCCTATCCCCATTCTCTTCAGCTACTTTTTAGACCAAAAACAAATGGAAAGCATGGGAAACATAAAGTGAAAATGGTAGTAAAATAGGATTAGTTTTCTAACATTGCTAATTAATGTGAAAGTTTTCACCTGGATTCATCACAAAGGGCTGTGCAGCCATGTGAAAGACACAACCGGAGAAGAACAGTGCACAATCTGACAGCTACAACTGGTAGATGATATGGCAGGGAGCCACGTCAGCAAGAGAAGCTCGGACTACTGTGTGCTCTGCTCAGTCATATTTAGGGCAAATGGTATCTGAGCATAAATTCTGCTGGTCTGAATTTGGAAGGCTTCTATTATTGACTCATAGTGTAGGGAAATTGTGTCCCTTGGAATGTCCAAAAATCTTTAACAGCCTGCCTCATGGGACTTCTTTTGTACTTTTCAGGAGAAAGTGTGCATGCACACAGCTATTCGTCCATCAGTAAAACCTTTTTGCATTAGTGCAGTAAGTCTAGCTATGCAGACTTTGGAGTAACTAATTATGATATCTAATTTCAGCTGTTTCTACAGCCTGTCTCTGGTGGCTTTTCTGGAAATCAAATCTCTCTCTGTTTTGGTGGTGTAGATCTCATGAGGTACCAGCATGAGATGGGATCACATTTCCTTTTCCTAAGATGGGAAAGGTTTCATGCTGGGTTAGCAAATTGTTTCTGCATGTAATTCTGATAATTTACTTAATCCCAGATTTCACTGAAAACAGGAATAAATGATGTGATACAACCACTTTTTACAGATTATTTTCTTTTTGAAGGAAACCTTCTTATGGGAAAAAAAGCTTTTTTAGGACAGCAGGGAGAGGGGGAGGGGAAGAAAAGAGGTGATGTTTGATTTAAAACTATGTAGAATTTTGGAGTTTAAAATTATTTTGTAACTAGAAAAAAATATGGGCATGCTGTATCTAATAGGGGAGCCTGTGAGCTTACATGTCTATTACAGATTTAATATAAAAACTTTATTTTGTGTCTCTTAAAGTAACAAGGAAGTCCATGTAAGCAAAATTTTTATGTGAAGAAATTCTTGTGCTGTGGTGGAAGTTTGGGTTTGGGGAATTTTTTTTATTTTTTTTTTACTGTTTTGGTGGTACAGGAGTGACCAATTGCAGTGAGAGCTTGGGCTTGCTTCATTTATGTGAGAAATGTCTTTCTGTTAACAGGAAACCAAAGTGGTTTTCTTGTAGTAATAGAGACAAAGTTTTCCTGTTTCCTGTTTTGTGTGGGGCATTTTGAAGCAGCAGACATTTTAAGATGTCATTCAGCAGTTACTTGAACACTTGAAGATTTATCCCATTTTGGTCTTCTCTAAGCTGCCACATTCCTGCATTTTCAAGAATCAGCTTCCCTACTAACTGAAAAAAAATTTAGGTAAAAAAACAGAACCAAAAAGCTCTGAGCTATGATCAGTCTGAAATTCTTGTCTCTGCATAAGAGCAACAGGAGCTAAGCTTGCCAAAAGTTAGACATTTAAAAACTGAAAAAAAAAAGAAAAAAAAAAAAGAAGATTGTCGGGTGTTGAAGAGAGCATTAAATTTCTTGAAATTTGCTATGGGTGATGATTCAAAATCTTTCTGTTCTGGAAAAATAATTATTTTTCTATTTTATTTCTTCCTGGTAAAAATCTAAAGGGAGTGGCTTATAAGCTGGCAGAAAGTTAAAAATGAAATATGCATATAATTCCTTGATAGTTCATCAGCCTTGATGCATTAACATGAAATGTTGGCTTTAGATGACTGACCGACAATGCTGAAAATCCATTTCCTTGGGAAACTATTCTAGTTACCACAGTACCAGAGTCTTATATACCCTACCTGGCCCATATGAGATCCATATCGAGGATGTAGATATAAGGCATTTCTATAGGGCAAATAGCTTATATCATTAGACCATAGCTTAGGAGTCACGTGAGTTCTAGTGCTCACTGTGTTCTTGATGCCTTGAGACCTACATATATTATTCTGGCTCTTGAAGTTGCTTATGATTGCTTTACCTTCTCACACCTAAAAATAAAGAAAAGAGATTATGAAAACATCTCCAACTCTCATGTAAAGACAAACACTAATCAAGCAAAAGATTCGGGTACTTCTTGAACGCTTAGCATAATAACTCACCTGATGAAATGCCATATATGCATAATAATAGCAGTGTCCTTGTGTAAAACTTTCAATGGTGAGGACTGATTGAAGAGAGGAATGGGATTTCTATTCCATTAGACTCTGTGTAGACCGAGAAAGACGTCCCTAGAGGAGTATTTCCTAGGATATCTGCTACGCAGGGGCAGGGCCTGCAGCAGCATGAAGATATACAAAGTACCAGTTTGGTATTATATCTGCTAAATCTATTTTATCACTGGTTGCATACTCAAAGCACAGTGTTTGCACTCAGCACTGCCTTTTCACTGCTTGTTGCCCACACGTGTGACTCTCCATTTTAATGGAATGATGCACACATCCTGGAGAACCAGAACCTTATGTTTGCACTTGTCAATTAAAAGCTGAAATGCAGGAGCATTTTGCTCAGCCTTTTTTTTTTTTTTTTTTCACTGCCCTTTTTTTTTTTTTTTTTTTTTCTTAAAAACAAATTCTCCTTGGGACTATTATTAATATTAAACTGAGTAATCCGGAACCAGGAAGAGCCAATGAGTGGTTTGACTGAGGAATGACTTCCACTGTCTGGCAATGCAGTTTTTGAAGCTCTGCTGTTAAATTAGTTAATTTTATTTCATTGGTTGCTGTTCCACCCTTAAGGAAGGATACCCTATGCTTTATGGTCTCTTCCAAGAGGTGTGGGACAATGCTGGATATTTTCAGCTCACAGAGAAGCCAGTTTCAATTAAAAGAGGACTGGGGTCTTTGTCAGATGTTTCAGTTTAGCTGGCCAAGCCAGGCAGGCAGCACCTTAGAGGTGTGTTTCCTAAAAAGTGAGCTCATCTGAGAGCTCAGCTGCCCTGAAAGACGTGTGTCCCTGTCCCTCTCTGTTCCCTCAACCTCCTACATGCTCCTACTGCTTGCCTCATGCTATTCTGCTCATCGCTTGGCACCTCTGTCAGCTAAGCGGAGCCAGCCAGCAAGAAACAGACCTAGCAAGCTGGATAATTATCTACAATGATGGTGATTTTATTGGCTTGTGGAGAGATTTGGTGCCTGCCAGAGCCATCACAAGAGAGGCAGCTGGTTTGTGTGGGCAGAAGCATAAAAGAGAGGGAGCTGCATATGCAGGAGGAAAGAGGGGGACCTCCTGTGCTTAGGAGAAGGGCATTAGATTGATGTAGCCTCCCACAAAGCTGTAGCTTCACTTTCAGCAAATGGTGCTTTCATTTTACCCTACAACACATGCTTGTGAAGACGACCCAATGGACAAGTTTTCATGTCTGGTTTGGTGTGATCTCAGACTGTATTTTTGCTTTCCCTGTTTCATGCAGAGCCAAATCTTACTGCTTCCTCTTTTGGTCTTAAAGATAAAATCCTGCAAAAACCCTACAAAAAACAACACTATACTTCTTTAGGATCCTTCCTTGCATGCTTTCTGCAGGTATGCTGTTGTAGACATATGAGAGAAAGTAGTTTGGAGTGGTGGACCAGTTTACACTAGCTACGAAATAGCACCTTACGGGCTTGTAAGGCCTCTTGTTTTTTGCAGGTATTTGATATACACCCTCCTGTGGTAGCATAAAATATAACCATTTCCAAAGTTTCATAAGAATAGGAATAGAGTTTCTCATCATGAATCAGATATTTGGTTTGTATGTGCTTAAAAATAATAATAATAATAATAAAATCTGTAAAAGTGCTGGGCTTCTCTGGGCATCCAGGCATTCCCAGTCAGACTGAGGATGATGTGTTTACTGATGACACAGAGGGGATGGGGCTATCCAGTCCCATTCCTGGCATCTGACCTGTCCTGTTTCATTATTTCATGTTTTGGAAAGTGCTTGTCATTCTTCTGACATTTTCATGGGCTGTTTCTTATTGGTAGAAGAAAGTATCTACTGATAGCTGTCAGGGTAAAATTCCTGAATTATCTTCCTGTGTTCAAGAAATAACCTAGTTGTCACTACAAGGGGATATTTAAAATTGTGAGATGCAAGCCATGATAATACCCAGAATACTGTGCATAGTGACAAACTGCTCTTTTATTTTGTTGTGGAAATAGATATCTTCCCTCTTCTGACTCCTGGGCAGAGTGGGTGTCAGTCTGGCAGGAAACAGGTTCTCTGTGTAGCACCTTTGGGGACACGCTGTCTTGAAAGCAGTTCTCAGCAAACTTTTCTGACAGAGAAAACTGATCCCTTAGCACAGCCTGCTGGCTGTTAATGATACAGCAAGCAGATATAAAATTACACGTGAGTGGGGAAGTGATAATAATATCAGGCTGCAGGCGTGATGGCCTCCGTCTACAGAAGAGTAATTTCGAGAGTGAGGGGAGAGTGGTTGCTGCAGGTGGGAAGGTAGAGACGCTGTCTGACACACCAACCTGCTCTAGATCTGAAGCAGCAGCAATAAATCCAAGCACAGTACTGTCTGAGGGGGGGAAAAAGTTCTGCAAGGTAAAGGAAGTTAACACCCGTGATGCCAAGGAAGGTGCTAGGAAGAGAGCAATGGTAAATCTGAGGAAAAAAGGTAGTTATTGTGTGCAGACTAACAAAACCTGGGAAAATAGAGGAAGTACATAATTTGCCATTAAACTGATTTCTCAGAGAGGATGACTTTTAGTATCTGGCTAGCTAAAATCCATGAATTTCAACCAGTAAATTGTTAAACCTGTTCTGTAGACAACCCTGAAAGATCAGGGCTGAGAAGTCAGAGGCTTTCTGTTGAAAATGTTTACATCTGGTGTTAAGGACAGTGGCACATTTCTGTCTATCATGAAATGTCTGTGCAGGCTAATAAAACCCAAAAGCCACCATCATGATGTGACACGGGAAGACAGCTGAAAATTGAGGGGCATCTCCAGTGTCCTAGTCCTTGCAATGGCAACCATATCCCAGTCATCTATGGGATTATTTACACTCTTGCAGAGTAGAGGGTACATTTCTAAGGTGTGTTTCCTTATTTTTTCTTAAATTCTTATTTTTACAGTAAATTCAGTCCACCTGGGCTAGCACTTAAATTCCTAAATTACAGCTGTGATGAAAATGGCCCAGGTGGTCATGTCCTTTTCTGTGTGATTTGAGAATTTCACTCTACAAATGCCAGAAGGAGTCATGAATAAAATTCCATACTGCTGTAAAACACACTCATCACTTTTCCAGCTTGATGTGATATTTCATCAAGAGCATCATTTTTTTTTTTTTTTTTTTTTACAGCAGAATAATTTTTTCTGCTTATCTTGCTGATGACAAGTTGAGGCAATTCAGGTAGCTGTGCTTTATGTGCTGGTTTTAAAACAGGCTTTCTAATACAAGAAAAAGGATGAATGATGATGCTGATGCTAGTTGGAAAAAGTACGTGAAAATCTTCAGGAGTTTGGCAGAAAACAAACATCAGCACTTTGGAGACAGTGACACAAATGATGTATATGCCTTGAATATGGGGTGCAAGCATATCCCTCATTAAACAAAGGAAGAAAGCCAGTCCTGTGGGGAATAAGAGGAGTAATAAAGACAGGGTCTGTGCAACACCACTGTTCATACAAAAACCTGAGGGTGAAATTATCCCTGGGAACAAAATCCAGATATAGGAAGGTATTCGGGTATCTCATGTTGGCTGGTCTGGGTGATTATTTTAAAGTTAAGATGAGCTTTTATTTCAGAGAAAATCTGAGTTAACACTGGGTATAGAAGAGGTCACAGAGAGCACTGCATCATGCACCTATCTTTGCTTTCTTTCTAGCTGTGGCCTTGGTATGTGCTAAGGGGATGCTCATGATTGAATTTAGGCTTAGACTCTTTCAGGGTTCAGAAGAGAAATAATTTAGGATCTGTATTATTAGGTCCTCCATGAACAAATGGGATCAGTTCAAGACAGGAGATGCAGTGACATACTAAAACATTTCTGTAGTGTTTGGTTTGGTTTGGCATAATGAGAGATAAAAGTAGAGATTATTTTCTAGGCATCAGAGAAAGCTCAGAGGATAATGTTGAATGTACATTTGAGGGACCAAAGCTCATTTTCCAGTCACAGATAACATGAGATTTTGATTAAGTTGCTCCTACACAGTGACTCAGACCCTTGTTTGTAATATTGTGATGAGAAGTGCATACTACAGAGGGCTGTTAATGTGAATTAAGACCAGCAGTACCACTCCACTAATTAAATAGATGATAACGTAGAGTTCCCAGCATAGGCTGTGACAGTCAATGGTAAAATGATGAATTTTTCTTATCTTGAGTACTGACAGTTCATATGTGGGTTGTTGCTGGCAATATACTTGCAGAAAGGGTGTGTAAGGGAAAAGGAAAGTTAAAGAGATTTCTTTCTTAAGCATCTCCTCTGACTTGAGAAATTATGTTCATCCTGGGCATGATGATATCCACCATGAACTAACTGCAGAGTTAGACCCCATGAACCAGATTCTCCTTGTGTGACTCCTGAAGCCAGAATATGGCTGTATGCAATTGAAGGTACAATTGCAGAACATATACAGCTGAACTGGTGTAAACCCAGTCATGACTCAAGAATTCTTTACTTCATTGCAAATTAACACATTTCCACAGGTACTGTGGAAATCAACTACAGCGTGCCAGCTGCAGTGGTCCAAATACTACTGTGGTGGTCTCAGTTGTGTCCCTGCCCAAGTGTAGGTTGCCTGCAGCCACAGACCCTAAGGGGTGTGTCTGTCCCTCTTGGTACTTATTATTCACTGTTTTGAACAAATGAAGGTTTTTATATAGGGCTATTGCTTTGGTAAATTAATTTGAAAAAAATTAGCTATATTTATCCAAAGACAATTCAATAATTTTTGCAGTGACTCATGTCTAAGATATTTGATTTTCTCAGAACTACATTTGTAATGTTCTGCCGAGTTCTCTTGAGAGCCTTTTCCTATGAAAAACTCATTCCAACTATATATATATATATATATTTAGTACGAAGCTTTTAATCATGTCACCTAGGATCAAATTGAGTACGCATGCGACAGGACCAATAACTGATTGGAAAATACATTCTATTGGGAATGTCAATACTAAAATCTCCAGTCCAGGAAACAAGGCCAACACTTGACCTCTCTTTGGTATGAAGCTTCTAATTTAACCCTCTGTTGTTTCTCTTGAACTTTTAAAAATTCTTTCCTCATGTCTGTCTTGCATTTTAACAGATAAAATGAAGGTGAAACTACTTGTACTCTTGTACATTTTTGCTGAATTTTATCCAAGCACAGAATCATATTTTTCAACCTTTTCTGCCCCTGAATTTTCTAAAAATTAACGCTTTTTTATTTTTATTTTTTATTTTTTTTCTTTTTTAAAGCAGTATATTTGTGGATACAGGATACATAACACAAATTTTGTTTCACTGTTTAATGGGTCTGCCAGTGCATGTAATCAACCTCTTTTACAGAATATTTGCTTAGATTAGTCAATAGTGCAGACATGATACAGGCTGCTTAAATTTAAAGGTTTTTTTTTTTTTTTTTGCATTTCTAAATTGGAGTTTTTCCTTGTATCTCACTTTCCAGAGAGCAGAAGACAAAAGAATATGGAACAGGAGGTGCTCAAGGCCCTCTTGTTCACATGTAAGTGATGTATCCTTCAGGTGTTTCTGCACTTCTGTCTTCTCTCATAACCTCTTTTTATGTAAGTCTCTATTTTTCTCTTGTAGTGTTGTCAGTATGCAGCATCAAAAGAAAGCATTCCTCCCAGTTCTCTACATGTTCAGTCAGAGGGGGAAAAAGGTGGATCAGAATATTTTTGGTGTCTGATGACTAGGACAGTCAAACCCTCTTACTCTGAAAGATGTACCAATTAAGAAGTAGAGAACGGTGACATCAACTTGTGATGAATCAGAATTTCATGCATTGACGTTAGTTTTTTGGTAATGGAGAAGACAAGTGTCGTCACTACATGAACTCTGAACAGGAGAACTTCTATTAGTGATGTAGAAGGATTAGCAATATAGCTATAATCTCCCTCTGTGCTGATGGCCTCTGGCTTAATGAAGTTCATTATAGAGAAACAAAGACATTATTATTTTTATTATTATTATTATTATTATTATTATTATTATTATTATTATTATTATTATTATTTTCTCCTAAGAAAGCTATTCCTTAGAGTTGGCATAGAATCTCCATGAAACTCCATGTTCATTGTATAATACATCTTTAGGAGAAGGAGCCGCAGAATTATACCTTCACAGTCGCATTGTCTATATTTCTGTCTACTGGATATACTGCAGTAAAAGTTTTAAATTTGAATGTGAATAGATAATATATATATTTTTTTTAATTTAAATAATTTATTTTCTCACTTTAATTTTTTCAAATTAGTTTTTAAGAGATTGAAGAGTTTGCTTCAACTTCATGTTTAAATTCTTGTTTGAATGCTCATTATTATTTTGGTTCTTAATGATTGATCTTGGTAAGGTAGACTCATTTGAACTTTGTTTGTCTTAATACATGCAGATACCAAGTGGATCTGGGAAAAAAAAAAAAAAAAAAACCTAAACCAAAGTAACTGTGACACCTTTATAGATAATAGCGAAAAATTACGTGGGTAAGAGCTACTGGTGTGATGCTGACAAAGTGAATAAAGCCCTTGGGGAATAATATCCTTGGATGAATATAGTTCCCTCCCAACCCCCCATGTATTTTTCAGGAAGGACAGAAGTTAGTATATGAATACTTTACTGAAATGACATGTATATGGCGGAAACTTTGGGTCAAGTTCTCATTTTTACACCAATACTGACACTGAGAACTGGCTAGTTGACAGTAATTGATATAGCATGGGTGAAAATTTGAAAATCATGTCTTGTAGGAAGAATATTAATAAGTTCAAAATGGTTCATTTAGTTGATTCATAGAATTAAGGAGGTTTTGCAATAGTATGCTTTTTCCTAGTGAGGCAGAATGTTATCTTGGTTCAGTTGAGGTACCCTACTGATAAATGTTCTGGACTGCCCTGAAGAAACCTGCCTCTCTGCCTTGACTTTACTCAAGGGAAAGCTGGGAGAGTGAATTTGCTAGATCAAAGTTATCCCTGTAACAATCAATCCCTGACTCCAAGTGCAGTCTAAAAAAACTCCAATAAGCAGGGAAGTTGTTTCTAATAGCGGGGAGTCCTTGAACAAGGAAAAGGCATCAGAATAGACAAGAAGGAAGCATTGGCCGATTCAAATAGTTTAATTGTTTAAAATATATGTAGCGGATACATGTTTTGGGCTGAATTATCATGGGGATGTAATGGGATTTCTGTCCTCTAAGCTCATTCAATCAAGAATAACACCCCTCCTACCCCTTAAAAATAAAAATAATAATAAAACAAAACAAACAAAAAAACCCACACCACTACCACCACCAACAAAAACAACACAAGATTACATCATGCAGTGGGATTATTTGGGATTGGTAAAAGACTAGCAGAATGGTTATTCAGAAAGTCCTAACAGAAGGTTATAGCACATTGTCTTCAAATCTATGGATTGTAAGTCTTCCTGTAAGGGATGAGCAAAGCCCTGTCTGAAAAAATCCTCAGTGTGTTTTTGTTTAAAAATAATAATGCAGGTCACTAGTAGCAATAGATTTTACATAATACTGTAAAACTTCAACAAACCTCTTATGGGTCTTGAATAAACATATCAACAACGAAACATAATTTAGAAGTGACAGAGGAAAAGAAAAAGGAAACACTAAGAGAAAAAAAAAACAACACAACAGAACAGCATATGTAAATTTCTTATGCAGGAAAATTCAATGAAAACAGGATTACCTACACTGAATTAAAAGCCATCATGGCAAATTTTAAACATGATGGAGGGGGTTACCTCCACATGCTGTTTTACTAAGCTTCCCCCTCTCCTCTACAATTCCCCCACCCTATTCCTCCTTTTTCCTTTAACATTGCTGTCCTTGTTTTGTAATTGCTGTATTACCTCCTGTCTGGTGCAAGCTCAGTGAACCTACTGCTGCTTCTTGCCCAACACAACAGCAATCTTCTGTTCATTACATAAAGCTTTCCTTTCCATTTCTATTCCTTTCTAGAAATGATTGTTCTTTTTAAATGTGTAGTTTCTGTTAATGCAATTGATGTCTGTTGCTGGGATTTTGCAGAGAAGTTGATGAGTGTAAAGAGAAGTATTGCTTTTTGCCTCTGTCATGATGATGAAAATAACAGTGGAAATAAAGCACGTTGTCTAAAAAGTGTTATACAGAAAAAAAAAAAGAGTGAAATTTCAATAATTTTACAGACTTTACCACACCTTTCTTCAAGCTCAAGATGTTTTGTCCTCTCACAACCAATATGTGCACATTAATAAGTGAATCTGTGGGTATGTGCAAATTTTTGTGTACTTCAGAAAAGGGTGTTGGATTAGAATGAATTAATTGGAGTAATACACAATAAATTCCTGTCTTTCATCTTTAACCTAAGATAGCATTCAGGAACTTAACCTGAGATTTCAAATCCAAAAATGTCTCTGAACTGTCCAATAACATCAAAAAAAGGTTTTGCTTCTTCCTAAAATCGCATTTTAGGATGCTAATGCCACAGGTGAGTGTGTTGGAGTGAAATTAATTTGATGCTGCATCAGAAGGTGAATACAGTTTTATGTATAGTTATTGTGCTGATCCTTACTGTAAATTGTAACAGAGAGAGTAGGAATAGGGAATGGTTGTAAAGATCCCCGTGATAAGAAAAACACCATGTCCTGCCCCTAATCTGATGAGTCATTTTACTGTGGGTCTTTTGGGGATTGCAGGTGGCTCTACATCCCACAGGTCAGCTGTGTCTTACTGGGGAGCTGCACAGTGTCTGTACAGTCTGTACCTAGGATCATAAACAGAATATAGTGCTGCTGCCTGTCTGGGCAGTAGACAGTATATCAGGGAAGCTCTAAGCTCATGTGGTGGGGTTCCTTTTCTTTCAAGCTGACATAACCGTTGAAAGATTGAAGGCTGGCTGAATTGCCAGTGCTGCCCAAACTGGCATCACAGTTCAGGTTGTGCTCCACAATTCAGGCCTAGGGGACTGACTTATTTTGGCTGTCAGCTACATCCAAATGTATCTTTGGGAACCAAACCTACTGTGGTATCTCCCACATTACCTCCTAATCCTTTTCTGACACCAACACATACATGGTTTGCTATGTCTGTAAAGCTCACATTTTCTGGCCAGGTGCTGTCTTTGAAACAAATGGAACATAGGTATTGATGCAGTTTTGCATCATCTTTTTTTTTTTTTTTTTCTCTTGATGTGGGATCCTGTTGCCTTGTGTCATTAGGCTAGTAGGATTGTTGGTGTCAGCTGATATGCTTCTTGAGGACTACGGGATAGAGTCATAGAAATAGGATTTTGGAGGAATCTCTGGATATAGTAAGTAAGTTACTTCTCTGGTATTTGTGACTTTTCCCCAAATTGTGCTGTCTGACTGACAGTGCTTATAGATAAGTTAGCATTTTTTGCTATGGACTTCCACATAAAAGTGTTCAAAATGGCAATGAGCATGTTAGGGAAAAAAACAATTACAATAAAATCTGTAAAATCACAACTGTCATGGAAGTAATGATGTTCATTATTATTCCTTATTGCAGAGTCATATTTATATTGTCTTGCTCAAATGTCATTCCTAAGAGTCATTATTCACTGTTTTTCCTCTCCATGAAAAAAACAAACAAAAAATATGTAAGTTTTGCTCAAATACAACCTTGTGGCAGAACTTTTAAAATCAATAAAACAAGAATACTTCAGCACAACTCAAGAGCCTGGGAAGCCTCTTAGTCTGCCAGGAGCTAGGAAGAGAGTTTCCCTCTGCTCACCTTGTCTTTCTGTTACTGGAGCCAGGCTCCTGCACCAGCTGGCTCCTGGAGCTGAGCCTCTCAGCACAGGAGGAATGTACACAGTTTATGTCAAAACAGAATTCTGACCATATGCCTTTTATTAAAAACAAGCAAACAAACAAAAAAAGCAAGCAAACAAACAAAACCACCACCAAAACAACAACAAAAACCACAACCACCACCACAAAAAAAACTCAACTTATCTGGATGTCCCTTTTTTAAAATAAAACATAAGTATTTAAAGCAGTCAGAAAATTAATCCATGAACCTTCAAGGTGATGTATTGGCATTGGTGCACTACACAGTATTTTCTAAAGTTGAGCTATTAAAATAGGGCATGACATGCTGATCAATGTGTACTGTGTTTTGAATATAGTATGTGCAAATATACAGGAAACACAAACTTTTTTTATTAAAGGATCACAGCAAAGATACATAACTTGTGTAATATGCTACTTACTCCACCGCACTTCCAATGACATTCATGCCTTTTGGAAAACAAAAACAAAAACAAAATAAAATAAAACGAGACATTTAACTTATTTTTGCTAATGCTCTGCTAATAAAATTAGCTTCCTCATATCCTTAGACCATTATGCCCACAACAACATTAGTACTGCTAAAAATATTTACAGTCAGATTGCTCAATTAATTATTGGACTGTTGAAACCTAAAATATCTTTGAAAATATTAGGCCGTTATCGAGTCATAGGATTTTACCAGTGAGCTTCATTACATTCCAAATACAGAAGAAACAATGGCTTCAACTCATTATGTAAAGTCTATGACAGCTAATGTAGTTTGAACTAGCCACTAAACTATGAGCTTAGGTTTAATTAAACTTATTTCTCTTCTTGATTTACCAGTTAAGGCTTTTCCAATAGTTGGTCAATGCATTTCAGTTTGCCGTATGTGAGCATGGCAGACTGCTCAGAACCTGTCAGACTGCAATGACTTTGGACGATGCTAATTTGCTTCCATTTCTAGTGTAGCTTATGTTCTTCTTGTTAGCTAAATAACACTGCTGTGTAGAGCAAAAGAGCATGCCCAGTTTTTCTGAGTGCCCAGTTTTTCTCTCTCATGCTTTAAAAACTTAGATGAAAACTCTCTTTCTTAAGATGATGACAATTCTGGTTTAAACTTTAATAATGGCTATGAAGAGATCTTGCTATACTAATATAAAATTAAATATTAAATCCCTCTGACAGCACAGTGTGTTTTTCAACAGAAAAATAATAATAAAAAAGGCACTTCTGCTATGTCTGGTTTCATATTCTGCTGGTATAAACGGCTACATATTGAGCTGCAACACATTGATGAAACTCCAGTAGCATTACTTCAATTTACAACTTGAAAGGATTTGGCCTTCAGTCTTTATTACACAGTCCATGGCAGAAACAAAATATTTCACACTAAAAGCATATTCTGTTACACAGATTTGAACAATGAATAGAAGAAATACACTTTTGCTGCAGAAATTAAAAAAAAAAAGAAAAACAAAACAAAACAGCAACCCCATTCCATACAGTTGTGTTTTAGAATATGCTTAAATTCATCAAAGTATTCCCCCCATTACCCCCAGTTAGCTACTGATTATTTATTTACAAAGCAAGTAACAAACAATGGCTAGAAAATACCATTGCACCACAATTATCTACATAGATATTTCTATATTTCATACTAGAAAACAGCTAAGATGGCATTTACTTTGGTACAATGTTTCTTTCATAAATCTTAATGTGTTTTAGTAGCTAATACAAAATGGAGATGCGGACTGTACTACCTTAGTTAGAAAAGCAAACATGGGTTTGGTTAAGAAAAAAATAGATTTTTATCAAAATGTAACTTTATTTTTATTTTTTAATTATTATTTATTTATATATTTTTAAAGCAGCTCTAATGTGTTTACTCTTCCAAGCACCTCACACAGGGACTGTTGCTGACTTTCAAATTTGAGACGTTGCTGACAGGGCAGTTGAAGTTTGAGAAACTAGATGAAAGAGAATTTATCAGCTGCCTGTGCCAGCCCTGACAAGCTTACAGCTGTGCATCTATTCGTACTGGAACTTATAGTAATAGAGTCAATGCTATTTTGGGGATCATTCTGCAATCAATAACAGCATGGAATACTTCCATTTATTCATTTATTTCAGAAGAACTGACACTTCATGGTTTTCATTGTAAAAGTCTAGTTCTTATGTGACAAACAGAGGAGGAAGGTGAAACTTAGGGGTTTGCTTTATTTTCTTTAAATGAGCACTGAAAGAAATATTTTCCCTTTGAAGCTGTGGAACATGCAATCCTTGTAAGAGATGACCTCTTGACTTGCCAATGTGTTGTTATTCTAGATGATCTTGTGAAACTTCACCACACAAATAACCTGCACAGAAAACACCTCTACAGAGAAATTTTAAATGTAAATTGAGTACCCAACAGTATTACAACTCAATTTCCCATTATTTCCTGTTGTTAAAAACTCACCTTCACTTTTCAAACTATAGTTGTCTGTCCTTTTAATTTTTGTCTCCAACCTGTTTAACACTACTGTAACTTGTCAGAGCACTTCAGATAGCTACAGATACAGTAGTTTCACTTTAGACTAACATATGTATTCCTGGTTAACATGACTGTTTGGAACACTGGAGATTGGAAAGCCCCTGTATCTCTTGGCTCTGCTTACCATTAAGTTTCATGCTTCTGTTATGCGCAATGGAGAAGTGCTGCAGAAGCAGTTTTTGACAGACAGGAAAAGCAGGCACTTTCCTCTTTTTTTTTTTTTTTTTTAAATTATTAGTTATTTTTTTATTTTGAGGGAAAGTGTATCCTATACCTTCCCATAGCATACTGCACAGAAACACTGTGGCACTGGTTTGTAATTGCTTTGAGAGCTATGCTGCAGGAGACCCTGTCACGGCAGTGGGGTGGTTTCAGCTTCTTGGAGTTCCAACTGAAAGGAAAGAAATTGCAAACACAATGAGCAGTTACTTGATTTCTGCCCTCCCACCAGTTTGCTTGTGTGTGTGTGTTTTGTCTTTTCAAGAATAATTAACTTATCATTTGCAGCTACTGACCTGCCCTGTAAAGCTGAACTGGTAGCCCAGGCAGCAAGGCAAGAATATGCCTTTGTCATAAAGCAACAAAGGCAGAGTAAATGATTAGAGAAAAGTTTTGTGTCTTAGCTTTAATGACAGAAAAACATTAGATCGGCAGTGCTGTTGTATTTGAATTAGTCTATTTCATAGCAAGCCAGTTGTTTTCTTTATAGAGGGGAACCCTCAATGAATTTCACTTGCAGGGAAGGATTTCACTCCCTCCCTGTATTATTTCTGTAGCAACCGCAGGTAAGTCGGTATTTTACGTGCCTATTAGTATCTTTTCTGTGTTCACACTAGTAAATTGACTGACTTCTGGATTCGAATTTAAAGATCCAGTGTGAGATGGAGTTTAAAGATTCTGTGTCAGATGGAGTTACATCAGCAAACAAACACAACCATCCCCATGCTCTGGGCATCCATGGTATCCGCACCAAATCTTGTTCATATACAGGCATGATAGAAAATCTACAGAAATTTTTAGGCAAATCTGCCTAAGACACATCATGTCCTGAAAGTCTGCAACCTGTTTTGCTGCCCAGCAACCAGAACTTGTTGAAAATTGGGCAGACACTGTCATTAAAGTGGTTATGGTATGGAAAGCAGTCACAGATGAAACCTGATGGACACAAATGAGGGAAACGTATTACACGTGGGCAAGGATTTTGGGGTGGGGAGAAGATGCATTTTCTAACTGGATTGTTTTCCAGGTGCTTTCTGCAGTTGGCATCCGTTAGGACTTCTGACTGGAGATATTTTTTTCCAAGGCCAAAACATAACTCAAATGCTTGTTCAATTCAGCATGCTATATTTAGGGATTTTTCTTTATTCTGTACTGGAAATGCTCCTCCTCAGGAACTTTTTGTCAAAAATTGACCTAAATGTGAATACGAATCTGAGTCTTTTGGAGAAGTCTAGATCCAGAAATTAATTTTGAAGTTCATAGTCACTTCTGAATTGAATTAATAGAAATTTCAGTTCAGAAAGCATTTGGAAAATGGTCTAAGTCATGTGGTTTAATTTTTAGGTAGTTCTGTTGTCTTGTGGGTGGAGCTAGGAGTTGGACTCAATGATCCTTGTGGGTCTCTTCATTCAAACTCAGGATATCCTATTGTTCTTTTGTGGATTGGATACAGTAGTGTTGTTTTTGGTTTTGTTTTTCTTTTTTACTGGTGAACTTTCTTTTTCTATTTTCTTATGGAAAGTGTGAATGTTTTTGTCTCCATTTTTTCTAACTCTCAGTTCAAGAAATGCCACAAACACAAGCAACCTTACAATGCATCTAACTAGTTTCAGTGCTCATAGCATTGTTTATAGATGCTGCCTTTAATGAAATTGTCTAGCAAACACATTCTGTTTTCTTTGTTACCTAGAAGATTCACAAGGGTCCCATGTCAGTACAAATGTTCAAGCTTTTTTTAAATCTAGCAGATAAAGTAGTGCAGAGATTCTCTGTGCACCTGAAGTCAAAGCTATTTCAAAGTTGTTAGGGTCTTTGTCATGATCCAGGTTAATGCTAGTGACATCAAAAACAATTCAGACATCTGCAAAAGCTAATATTAATCCCTTTTATTAGCATTCCCTACTATTATTGGGTCATGCAAAGAAAAGTTTGAAGTAAGCAGTTCTGTTCTGCAAGATTTTCTCCAGTGTTCTATTATTCCTGTTTTCTTGTTTTAATCTTTCATGCAAATGCACTTGAAAGATTGCCCATGCTTCCCTGAAAATTAAAGTGAGTTGAGCCTAAGCTCTAAGCTCACTCTGAAACAATGCAACCTGAACGTTCTGACACAGGCGTTAGCCCAGTAACCCAAAATACATCCCCCACAGATGTAAAGCATCTCATTGTTAAAATTCCAGATTTTGCATGCCTGACTAGCCGCTGTCTTTTCTCCCTCAGAAATGTGTTTCTCCACTGGACATGTACTATTTTTCATAAATGCTCGCACCATCAATGTTTCATTTCTGGGGGAGGTCAGAACTTGTTTTGCACTTTTCCTATATGTAGATAAAACAATAATGCAGTTCTTAACCAAGACCTTTTTGGTAATGTCAAAGAGACATAACGGAGGCCAAATGATAGTATCTTAACTCAGAATAATATGAACATTTGTATCTGTTCTTTTGCACTGATAGAAAACACAGTTGTTGTTCCCACAAGTGAGTGCTTATTTTAAGTGCTTCAAGACTGTGAGGCCCCAAGCAGTTGAGTGCTTGAAGCTCTCATTAACTTTAGCAGGAGTAAGAATTCTCACTTGGGGAAAAAAAAAAAAAAAAAAAAAAACACAAAAAAACAACTTGTAGAACATCTGTTTCTATGAAAATAACTTGAGCTGTGCTGAGCACTATACACTGCACAATTAGGATTCATACCAAATGCTCTCCAAGGCCCTGTCTACACAAGAAAGAGCTTGTCAGGATACTTAGATCAATACAGATATACTGGCTAGACTTGCCTGTACAGAAAGCACTTACCTGTGAAAAGAATACCCTGTGAACAGAATTTACAAAGCTCACCAAGTGTTTGAGCAAAGTGTTTTTTTGTTGTTGTTGTTTTCTGAGAACAAAAGATGGATTCACCCTAGGGCTTTCTCTGTCTAAAATAAATAAATAAAATGCTACATTTGTAAGTACTACCCAGAAAACCTTTCCAGAGCAGATTAGTCCTAAAATCCTTCTGTCATTTGGATAGTAAGAGACACCAAAAATGTCTTTTACAGAAAAGTTTGTTGGAGAAGAAAATAAGTAAATGAAGTTTAATCTGGTTTGAACGTGGCTTGGTGTGAATGTATTTCATAGCCTCTGAGGAGGGTGAATAGGACTGCATCGACTAGCTGGTGTGCTGCTCTCCACAGAGCGCAGCAGTCAGAAGGTTCAGGTCAGCATCCATCGGGCACATCTGGCAGAAATAAACCAGTGGCAACAGCTGCTCAAGCAAGGACTGCTGCAATGATGGTGAGGGAAGTGAAATTGGGCCCATTTAAGAGCACTTCAAATTCTCTCAAATACCAGACCATGCAAACAGACCTGTCCACACATCTATGAGCACAGGAGTTTCCAAGTGATGGCTTCTCCCTAGCCTGGGGGAAACATGCTAGCTAGCTGCTAGGAAGAGTTACAGAAGTAGTGAAAGCTGCATAGTCACACGGTTTCTTACAGTTCTGAACACATTTCTTTCGTTACATGTATATTGGCTTTTTGCTTCAATTTTCTCCCTTGCTTCCTCACTCTGACCTTATTCCTGATGTTCTCCTTTCTCCTCTGCATTCTTCCTGTCACCTGTCTTTCTCTTCAGCATCTTCCCTGTCACTTCTCTTTACCTGTACTTTATCTCTTCTTAACTAATTCCACCACTATCCCCTGAAGGAAACTAACACAAAATCTCCAACTATGTGATTAGCTTGCTCCTTACTTCCATTCTTACTTCCATTATAAAGCTCACTTCTATCCCTGCCTCAACTAGCTCTCTCCCTTGTTGGTGTAGGTTGAAAGATCTTTGTGGGAAGGATCACCTTCTGTTCTGTGTTTGCTCAGTGCCCAGTGAAATAGACTTTATCTCAGTCAGACTCTAGGTGGTACCACAGTAATCTCTGCTAAGGTAGAAGTTTAGAAAGCTACAGCTCTCCTAAAACTAATGTAAAGAAGCATAAGTAAATGTAGAAAATGTTATTACACACTGCACTGTAAAAAGCTGAAAAAGCTAGACATGAACTAGATAAAGATAAAACCCCATTGTCAGACACATGCACAAAATTGACTCCATTGAGGGTTGCAAAAGCCTTAGTGAGAGCTGAATCTGTCTACTAAACTTTTGCTACACATAGTGAATACTACACGTATATACACACATACATATATGTATGTGTCCATGCCAAGTTTGGCAGTTCTGCTCCACCACTGAAGTGTGGGTAAGACTGAGCAGACACTAACTGATTCCTCAGCCTGCAGCTTTGCATGTACAAATCATGTTCTGGTGAACGACACCACCAGCTGCAGATGCTCAATAGACCTTCCTCTTCTCCCTTTTGCTTGCTCCTTCCTCTTTTTCTGCTGCATTTACTTTGTATGGATAAGATAATATTCTGATCTGGACTTCCTGATTGCCTGTGTGACAGGTAAGCTATTTCTTTCACGAAAAGCCACTTCTCTGCACCTCGAGAAGGCAGCTAGCTTGTGGGTGAAGGGGCAGCAGTGAGAAGCTCATGAAGGAGCAAACTAAGGATATTGCTGATGTTCCAATGAAAGATGATGTGGCAAGGAATAAATTAGGTTTCTGCCTTTATTTCTTCTTTTTAATGAGTTCCAGATAAGATTCAAACCTTTTCTAACAATTGTTAGGCTTGTATGTTAAGATTTGCCTTTGTGTTTTGCTTGATGTTCACCGAGGGATGTGCTTTGGAAACTCTCAGGAATAATCACAGGTGCATGGATGTCAAATATGTAACAAAAAGGATTTTTTTTTTTTTTCCCAAAAGCTAAGCAAAAATAGCCTGAATAAAAACAATCTTTATCCTGGTATCTGCTGTGCCATAAAATTCCTACTCTGTATACCTTAAACAGCAAAATGGCACAATACTCCTTAATATGTGTGTGTATACATGTATATTTATATATTTACATATCTATCTATCAAAACCTACACTAGCCAACACAGATATTGATCTGGTACAAGAACTGCATGCAGATGACCTTTGTCTACTTCTTGCACCTCTTACAGGAGAAACACGGCCTTGTAGGCCTTTCTTGTACATCAATCAGAAAGTGTACATGCAGTTTCTTCTCTTTTCAGTTTACTGATGAAATGGTAGGAGAGAGACGTGTATATTGGCCCAACCATGTCTCCCTCAACAGACAGAACAGAGAAATCTTTGATTATTCTCTAACCGGTTCTAAATCAGAAACCTGTTGTAAACCTTCTGCAAATGAAACACTCTGTTTTGGGTGTTGTGTATACGCATGCACGCTGGACCCTATCATGCAAGGTACCTTTGAAAGCCCTCAGCTTTTGGGCATCAACTAGAGTATAGAACAACTAGAACCATGCAGGACTGGGGGCTCTGTGTGTGAATACACCAGCTTCAAATGTAGCCCTGAAGGTGTTTAGATGCTCAAATAGCTACAAATCAGTATAAACTGTAACTTCGGAATACATGTCATCTCCAAGCGGGTGGCCTGGATCCAGAGATGACATCTCCACTGCTAGTCATACCTGATGGTTAGTCCTGTCCACAGTGTTGGCAGTGGAAGCATGGTCACGAGTGTTTTGTCGGACTCGGGTGGAGTTTTGCTGCTCAATGGTTGAGGAGGTGGGGATGCAGAACTCTCTGAAACACCTTTTGAAATTCTCATCTAGAAATGCATACAGGACTGGATTAAGGCAACTATTTGTATACCCTAGAGCAATACAGAAGTGCCAGGAGACAGTCTGGAAAGTAGTTTCTGGGATGTTGACCAGGGCTTTAACGATGACATAAATGTGGATGGGAGTCCAGCAGACGATAAACACTGCCACCACTACAAGAACCATCCTCGTGATTCTCCGCAGGTTCCTGTCCTTCTCCTTGGAGCCAGATAACATGCGAACACTCTTCAGGCGTAAAATCATCAGCCCATAGCACACAGTAATGATCAGGACTGGCATGATGAAGGCAAAGATGAACACACAGATTTTCAAGAGGTTCTCCCAGTACCAAGCAGGGTGGGAGAACTTAAGTGTGCAGTCAATAGAGCCTAGAGATAAAAGAAAAGAGCAGAGAAGAACAAACCGGTCAGTTTGGCATTTGCTTCCCTTTAAACCTTTTTTGTTAAATATCATGAGCAAATACATGAAGATTTACTATGTAAATAACTAAAACAAAGCGATCTGTGATCTGTCATTGGCACAAACATTGATAGAAAACAGCGCTGCAAAATATGTATGAAGCTTTATTTAGAAAAACAAGAGCAAAAAGTAACATTCTCCTTTGCATTATATTGCTTGGAATTCCGCATATATTTAACAAGAAAAAGAGTTGAACTGTCATAAGTGTTCAAACATTGGCTCATTTTCACTTTTAAGATAAAACCCGGTGAAAATAAGATGATTTCAGCACTGTATCTGCTGCAAATTTGGGCATTTCAAGGCAAAGGGGCAGAGGATGACATAACGTGGTAACTGCACTTTGGAGTGTTTTTGATTTATGTTGAGAGGCTGTCACTTGAAGGACACCACTGAGCACCAGCAATCCAGAACATGCTCTCAGTTCTGTACCACGTCCTGTTAGACGAGGTAGAAAATGAAGACCAGCAACTTCAGTGGGAAAATCCGTGGTAAAGCACAATCTCCAGTGCTTTAACAGAGTGCATATTCCCCTATAGCTGAAGGTAGGCACAAACGCTTTTCCAAACACTACAGGGGCTGTCTAGGGCAACAAGACTCACGTGGATCCCGCTGGAGCTGCTGGTCGTCAAAGACTGATCACATGCAGAGCTGTCTCTGGTCAAGCAGAGCCAGCTGCAAAATTTTCCAAGATGGCTATTTGCACTGCCTGCTTCATACAGCTTGCAGGTCAGAAGTTAGTTCAATGTCTCTACAATAAAAAGAAAGAATGCAGAAAAAAGTTTAAACACTGATATATTCAATTTGGGGATGAAAACAAGACTTACCGTGCCTGTATTTAGTAGTTGCCATGAACATAACTGGCAGGCCAATAGCAGAAGAAAGAATCCAGTTGCAGACGTTAACAATTTTGGCATTTCTGGGGGTACGGAAATCAAGGGCCTTAACTGGGTGGCAGACAGCTACATAGCGATCCACACTCATGGTGCAGAGCGTAAAGATACTGGTGAACATATTGTAGTAGTCTATGGATATAACAATCTTACAAAGGATTGTACCAAATGGCCATGTTCCCATCAAATAATTCACGCTCTGGAATGGCAGAGTACTTGTTGCTAATGCATCTGCCAATGCAAGATTGAAAATATAGATATTGGTGGCAGTCTTCATTTTCGTGTACCTAGAAAAAAAAAAATCAGCAAAAAAAGTGAATGACCACAACTAGCAATGTTAAACAAAATTGAGGCAAGAGCACCACCTATAAGAAACTTCTGTGAAATAATGTTAGATGATATCAAAGACAACCTCTTCTGCTGTTCATTTTTTAACCAAATGATCTTGCTATGGTTTATCTACAATATTATTTTGTAATTCAGTCAGACATTAGGTAACAGCTGTAAGAAAGATTAGAATACATTAATTTAACTTGTGCAGAGAGAAAGGACACTTGCAGAAGAAACAATATTATGATGGCTAAAGAACAGAATCACAGAATCACAGAATCATCTAGGTTGGAAGAGACCTCCAAGATCACCTAGTCCAACTTCTGACCTAACACTAACAAGTTCTCCACTAAACCATATCACTAAGCTCTACATCTAAACGTCTTTTAAAGACTTCCAGGGATGGTGACTCAACCACTTCCCTGGGCAGCCCATTCCAATGCCTAACAACCCTTTCAGTAAAGAAGTTCTTCATAATATCCTACCTAACCAAGAAATAAGCTGAAAAAAAAATATATTTTCTAATACTGGATGCTGTATTAAATGGATAGATTTTGTGTACCTTCTGATGCCATGTCAAGTATGAGAACTGTGGTCTATACAAATGGAGAAAGCATTTCTAGGTTGTGGAATAGTAATGATGTAATTCCTTAGGGAATAAGTACCTGAAAGATTAGTGTAATTATCAAACCCACTACATCTGAAAATTTATGCTTTTGCTTTAAGACTTTCTTACCTGCTTGTAATCATAGAAATTTAAAATAATTTGTTATGATGGTTACTACATTGCTTTGCTGATTTCAGTGTCCTATACAAATTAGACAGATGTTCTTCCAACTGAAAAAGAAGACAATCTATTGAACATATGAACTGAATATTTCAATAAAACCACCAGCCCTTTGTGGATGTTGCAGCCCTATTGCTTGAAGTAGGTGTACATGCCGTGCTCTGCTCCACAGTGCCTATTGCAGCAGGAGGGACTTCAAGCTACTTTGCACTCCCTTCTTGCTAAGTCTGATACCAACTATGCAAAAAACACTTTCTGAATTTTAAATGTGTCACACTTCAACCACAGCAGAGCAGACAGAGCTTTACGTGTTTTAATTTGTGTTTGCATTGATAAAAGTAGAATTCAAATTCTTCTGTCATTTCATCATTTTTTTTCATTAGCCCTTTATAGTTTCAAGTCATTGTGTCATGTGAATAGCCCCCCCCCCCCCCCTTTTTTTTTTTTTTTGATAGCTATACTTTTGCAGTGTCACAATGAATGTTTTACTACAAGCCCTGTTCTTGGCTAGTCTTTTCTGCTCCCCAGTCTGCTGCTGAGTTTGCTAGGCACTGGGGCCATCTGGCTTTGGGGAGGTCATATGGCTTGCTCCTTTGATGAAACCCTCCTGTGATCCTGCAAAGTAATACAAAGTAATAAGCACAGTATTTGTTCAGACATTTTATAATGTATTGACCGATTTGCAAGTGGAACAGTACTTTAAAAATATTTTGGGGCAACTTGCTGGGGAAGACAAAGTGTAAAATACAGTATTTCATGGTTTGTTTTTTTCTTGTTTTTCCCCTGATCTATCCAGATAATGAGTCAGTTGCAAGGAACTGGTGACAGCGCCATGTGGGGAGCACACTTTTGGAACTTTTTTGGTAGGGGCTGGAGGAATGCAGACTTTTTACTGAATGCATCTAGATAACTTTTCTGATGAACATCTGAAGAAGTTCATACTGTATTTGTTCTCTCATTTCATGGCACTATGCAGGAGGAGCCACTAACAGCCTTAATGTCAAGCTAGGGTGTTCTGCTAGAATATTTTTAAGTAGATCCAATCTCTTACTTGACTTCTGTCTTGAGAAATATGATCTATTATACTTCCAAGTTTTAAATAAAATCTATACTCTGAAATTAAAGTACTCTAAAAACTTTTCTTAGGGAAGCCCTCCGTTTATTCAACAAATTGCAACAACAGTTTAGGAAGCTGAAGTTGTACTAAGTCCTTTATTTGCTATACCCCTTGCTTCTTATCAAAAATGAATGTCTTCTCTATGGGTCTGACAACAGATCCAAGATTAGCTAATTCTGTGTCCAGAGAGCAAACCTGGATGTTTAATGGCAATGTGAGCAGACATTCACAGCTTCCTCCAGCCTAATTGGCTCAGGCAGTGATAGCAGTGGACGGGCAGTGACTCTGAACCCTCTGTGGATGAGAAAAGGCAATGTGCTCTCATCCAGGCTGCTGGTCCATACTCAGCTCTGAGATGATTGCCTTGTCTTTATGGCTGGAGAAGAAAACAAGCTTAGGTATGCTTCTCTGTGCTGCTGCCATCACACCTGATTCTGGTGTAGTTCTGTCCAAAAAGAACATCAGCAGCAGCAGCAGCAGAAGCAGATTATAATGATTTTTTATCAGTAATTGAAAATATTCTTATGCTTTAAAGGCAGTGCTTGACACAGCAAACAAAACAGATCAGCCAATAGGTAAGTGACTTTCAGATTAGCATGCCAGAGGATGGGTAGAGAAAAACTCTGAATAAATGGAATAACATCTCTTCACTGACACTACCATGGGCCTTATTCCACTTAAATACGACACAATTTTTGGTTTTGGTATCTCGTTTTCACTGTTGGTTTAAGCCTTAAAGTTCTTGGACTTTTCATTATTTCATGTAATGGGCTCTGTAGGCTATTAATGAAAGATTCTGCTTGATGTACTCCGTAATCTTTGTGTTTCTAATCACCGTTTTCTTACAAAAAAAGGAATCCAAGCTTTTTGTGGTGATAGAAAGCATTTGCTTCCACAATTGCTTAATCAACAAAAGCCTACTGAAATTCACAATATTCCTTTCAGTGATTTCTATGGGATTTGAGTATTTCTCTGTACTGAATATTTAGAGATTTTATAAAGAGCTTATTTCTAAAAAGCACATTTTGTTAAAGGTGTATTTCTCCAAATAAGTAGATTATCAGTGTCCCCAGGATTGTATTTTTTTTTTATACGAACAAATAAATACTGAAAGAATTGATTAAAATAGATTTTTAACAGCATGAAAAATAATGGTCCTCAAAATGGAGCTCTTCAAAGCCTTGATTCTAGCTTTTATTATATCTTTTCTTAAGGTATCCTTAAGTCTACCTATTTGAAGAAGCAGCACAAACAGTTCCATCATACAGACATACACATGTACGTGATCAAATTGCTAAACTTCAGAGGGACTGGATTTTATATGTAATTAAAGTCACAGGCTATCTGTAGAGCTAACTTATAATGCCGAAAGCACTGTGTTTATAAATGTGATCTTTTAACAGATACTGTTTTCACACTTTCATTCAAGACCATTAAAGAATCTTAAACCAAACATGTTTAGCCTGATGAATATAGTAATGTATATATGTCATTACAAATTCATTTGAAAGCTCCTATCTGAAGAGCAACAGTGAGGAGAAAAGCAGAAACAGCCTTTTGCACTTAGGAGATAGGATGGCTGATGGTAGATTGGTAACAACTACTTTCAGCAACACAAAGTCATACAAGCTTTTGTCCATAGAATGCTAATTTGGAGACGAAGGCTGCTTCAACTGATCTGTGTTTAAGTAAAATGCAAAATATATGAAAAACTAGCTTAATTAGAAAAGATTCATTGCAGAAAGCCGCCATTTGTGAAACTTGCTTGGCTGCTCAAAGAAACAACAGGCAGCAATTAGGTCTTGCATTCAGACAACCTCACATAACTCTTGTTGATGCTGGAGATTAGGTTAGCGTTCAAATTCATGTTCTTCCTGTATAAATGACTTGTTAAACAAATGAAGAATCATTATGTGCATGCATTAGATTTGTTGAGGTCTCCTTGGGTGGGAAGATTAAAACATGTGAAGCATGCCTAGTTAAACTAATTTAAATGAACATTTATTTTCATGGCTGTTCTGGTACATCTTGTACATGCAACCCAAAAAAAGTAGGAAAGGATTTTTTTTTGTGTGTGTGCTTTCCTAAGACATGAGGTACATTCAATTTTTATTGAGCCCTTAAAGCTCTCACAAAGGTTTAGCCTGGGCTGGACAACCTTTTCTTCTAACAAACAATCCAGCGAGCATGTTTGACACTGAAATGATGTCTCTCTGCTAGGTCATATCCTGTAAAGTACCTTTGGTCTCAAGTAATAGAATTAACTGATGGCTATCCTTTCTAATTGTCCTTTTCCTTTCTTTGCATTGTAGTGGGTCTCTTTCTACAAAGTTAAAGACCTGCTCAGTATCTCAGTTACAGCTGTGGTGTCGTAGGAGGCTGCTACTGATTAAAGCTTTGAAAGCTTTGAAAGTAACATATGTTCTGTAAGAGTCTAATCTACCTGTCTGGGAGCACTTGCTTTCATCAGCTTAAAGACTTGGTCTCTGATTCTTCTATTCATGAATACTCCAGAATACTTATGCTGTAAAGCCACTAAACTCAAGCTTTACGTACAAGCAACATAAATTTGTGTACAAACCTTACATGTTATTATGCAGTCAGGCCATCTGGATTGGAGGTGACATACTGTGGTTAACAATCCACTCGTCCTTTTGATTTATGTTCCCCATAGGAGATTACATACGTGGATGTAATTCAAAAATAACAATCCCTCAGGGAAAGCACACAAACAACAAACAGAAAACAAAGCCAACTCCAGCAGGTACAACATTACAGCAGAAAATGTTCATGCTTAATCAAAGTGAAATTCTTCACATTTGCTCACTTCCTGCACTGACCCTGAGTTTGGGGGCAAAAACTGAACTGGGGAAGGGAACAAAATGTACTGCCATTAAGACAGACAACCGTTGTTTGTTGCCATTCAAGCCCTGCCAGTCACTGCTGTGAAGGAGATCAGAGTGCAAATGCTGAACTCTGTTGGTGAATATAAGGCACCATGAAGTTATCTGTTGCCTAAAGATAAAATTCATCTGGCTTCTCTCTCAGATTTTACACGATTGCAAGACAGCAAAACCTAACTGAGCTTTGGGGTTGTGAAGTGTGTGTTGGTGGTTTAATTAGAATCATGAAAAATTCATACAAATATCAGGCATCACTTCATGACATACTAAGGCAGTGTGATAGGCCTAAGAGTGAAAGGCATAGTTATTTGATGTATTTGGTGGGGAATGCAGCAAGGCCTCCAACCACAGGATGCCAGAGAAGCTGTCCTCTAACTTCCTCGCACACCAGCAAGTGGATGCACGTTTGCTAAAGAAGCTTCAAGGTATGTGCTCAATGTGGATCCTACATTCAAGGACACACAACTGCTTCAGCTGCTACCTCTTTTCTCCCTCGTCCTTTGTTTTCCCACTGCCAAGTCCCTTTTTCACTTTATTCTCCTCCATAGCACAAGTGAACTGAATCCAGAATTTCACCAAGGTTTACTTCCTAGGCTATCTTCCTATCTTTGACTTCCCAGCTTGTCCTTTCCCTGTGTCTAGTTCTATTAAGGTACGTGCAGACCCACCACTTGGTGGCATTTGCCTACACAGCCCAGTTAGGAGAAGGAAACAGAGCACATCACTTTTCATCGAAGAACATCTGCCCAGGTCCTCTTCTCCTGTAGTCAGTACCAATTAGCAACTTCAATCAGGCCTCAGCTTTGGGACAGAGAGAGCTAAATGAAAGCCTCTGAGGCAGACGTGACTTTCTTCAGACTCCATCACTGGTCTTTTCAGGAATGTTGCTGTGCCAATAACAGAGAGTCCTGAGGGCATCTGACTCATCCTGTTTTCAATTAATTACAATAATGTGTTGGGCTTTGGGCTAAAATTCTCTTGCTGCTGTTCCTGGTTTTTTTTTTTTTTTTTTTTTTTTTTTGCTACTGAGACGGATCATATGGTGTTCCTCTTTCCGTTGTTTAGTTTGAATTAGTAAACTTAGTCTCTTCCCAGGGGAAAAAACAACCCCCCCACCAAAAAAAAAAAAAAAAAAAAAAGCGCACACAACAAAACCCCACAAAGTCAAACAAACAAACAAACAAAAACACAAAATAAGCTTCTATCTTTGGGAAAAACAGCTACTTTGCAGTGGAAGGCTGGTCCTTTCCCTTCAGGTCTGAATGAAAGGATTAACTAGCAGGGAGATTAATCCAGACAAAACACAAACTCCACAGTAGCCAACAGGTAACTATTTTATTATCATATTTCTCTCATTATTTTCATGCCTTTTTAATTACATGTATATGCACAATATCCCTGGAGCCAGCTAAGGACAGGTCTTTATATATATATTCACATCAACTTGCCAGGCAAACATTCAAGATGTTGCAATGTCTTATAACTCCTATTACCCTAATTTATTTTTCTTTTCCCAGACACCACCAACAGCTATTTAATAATAAAAAGAAATGACAGCAACACGTATGCTCCAATTCCCATACAGTCAGCTGCTAGTAAACTGAACCCTTCCCCTCAGCCTAGTAAAAAGAGGGAAACATTATCCCCAAATTATTCCAGTACTTATTCTGGCCTGTTTGTTAACCCACCTTTAGCTCAGTTTCTGTGTGCTTGGCATTGAAGTATGTATGGGTCGTTAGTAATGGCTGTTGCTTTCACAGTTATTGTGTAACACATCTCTGAGAAATAAATCAATGGTGCTAAAAACAGTAACTCCAATATATTGCCATTATCAGGCAGCGGGTGCTTATTGCTGAAGTTTTTTGCTTTGGCAGGAAGACGTGCAAAGGAAAACTGTCAGCATCTTTAACTTAACTTTCTCCCCTGTGCATTCAGGGAAGTGTGATTGGGGGTGAAACCACTGACTACGTCAACGATAACTGAGGTGACATTTTTATAGGAGGAACAAGTTAACAGCTATTTTGCCTGTTTTCAGAAGAGAAGCGATCTTCCAGGTGCGGGTTCCCTCCTCCTGGTTTGTGTTCTTATCTCCTCATGTGAGGACTGTACATGAGACATCCCCTGCTTGGCACACAAGCTGGCAGGGAAGCTTTTGAAGGTAGTTTTACTGCTAGCGGATATGAGATCCACAAAAGACTGATGAGGAACAGTAGTGGTTATCCTCCCTGGTTAAAGGCTATCATCGTGAATATACAGAGATGTGTATATATACAGTGTGTATATAGATACACAGATGTGTGTAGATACACAGTGTGTATGTATATAGATACACAGTGTGTATCTATATACACAGATGTGTATACAGTCTCTTGTGTGCAAGAGACCAGGATTTTCTTGTGAAGGTGTTGGGTGTGATCTGGAAAGGAGCAGCAGAGGTGAGACAGAGGCTGGAGAGATGGTAAAGCCGCAGGAAGATGTGCCTGTGAAGTGAGAGTAATGGTGAAAGCTGGAGATGGTGGAGAAAGACACGACAGACAGAGAGAGCAAAACTATGTATTTTGAGAAGAGCAAATGAAAAGTACAAGGAAATATGGGTTTGGTCCCATGTGACAAGGATGAGATTGCACCTGAAACTGGAGCTCTGACAGAGGCACTGAGTCCATCATTTTAGGAGAAGGATTTGTGAAACTGGCTTCCTGGATAATTTTTCTATAAAGGCAGCAGATCCCAGGGCTGGAGGTCAGCACCAAGCAAGGGGAGAACAGGAAAAGGCACCTTAACTGCTGCTCCTTGCTCTGCTTCAAAAAAGAGGCTCCTGTCACGCTGGGATTGCTCTGTACCATGCAATGAGGAGAAACACCCCATCCTACACAAAAACAGCTTTGTTTTGAAGTTTTATTCCTGATCTGAGGTACAAGATCTTATAGCTGATAATTGAACACTTCTCAGCGAGAAGGTGGAAAAAATACGCTATTTCATGTTCTTCACAGTTACTTGAGTAGCTATAGTCTGTCATCTTTATTTTTTTTTCATCATGCAAATTCAAAGGGAAATATGAATAAAATTTAAAAGTGTTTATCATTAAACAGATGAATGAGAATGCTTTTTAACAGTTAGGCTAAGCTGTGGAACTCCTTGCTAGTGAATACCCTTAAAATCCAGCTTCCAAAGGGAAGCAGGGTCTTTGAAAGATAATGATAGCATCCCCACTAATACATCAATAAAGACAAATTCCATGGTATAGGCAAAGATGATTATGAGAAGAACTTTGAGATAAGCCTAATAGCAATTCACTAAATATTTGCTTTCATTTTTTTTTAAAGATATAATGAATGGATTTGTGTTTTGAAGATAATTATCAAGGACTGAAAACGTTTTTTCACTTGGAATCATAATGAAAATAAATTGTTTTTTGAAAGTGTCCATTAATCAGGATCTCTATAACACCCATCTTAGAACACCTAAACTTAAAAATAACTAATCTAGAAACTTTAACAATGTTTCAGAATTCTGAAGTTTAAACTTTAGAAAATGATTGTTTCAGAACAGCTTTGTTGCAAAGTGGTAATATTTGTGACATTTTATTTCCAACCTTATTTTAGATTGTTTTATTTGAGAAATGTTCACATAAAGCTGTTGATAAACATGCTGATGCAAACTGCAGCTCAGAAAGTCTGTCCACAGTGTAACAGACTGTTAGAAGGAGTCTCACACAGCGAAGCTGCTGTTTATTCTACTCTTTGTCTAAACACCAGCTACTGGCTATGGCTGGAAAAGAGGTCATTAAGTTAGAATGATACTGAAACATTCATAATGTTTTGTTTGAGATATTTGTAAACATGTCATCTTTTCATCTAGCTGCCACAAAAAGTCAGTAATATTAGACTGTTTTTTACGAGGAAAGTAAAAACATTTTGGAAGTGTTTAACATTATTTTTCCTGCAGGCCATCATCAAAATGATACTCCAGAAAATACAGCAGGATCAGAACAGTTTTTCCAAGAGGAATTGAAAGAGAGGGGAAGTTTTCTGCCCACTTCTGCCCAGGATTGCCAGGGGGCAGCTGCTGGCCCAGTGTGGGGACCTCCCCTGTGGGGTCAGCCCCATGTCCCACAGGTGGGAGCTGGCTGGGGCCAGGTGCCAGCTGCCCGTGGTGCCACCAGCTCTGGAGAGGCTGCTGGATAGCATCCAGCACCTGCCTCCCGCTCCTCAGGGAGACCAGGGCCATCCAGGGGTCTTTGACCATGGTCCTATCAATATAATTTAAACAAAATGAGAATACAAAGGTATTCGTGGCGTTTTACCTATCTGCTTTCCTTGATCCTGGGGGAGGGAGGGGAGCACCTCAACAGTCAAACATTTACCCATTAGCAAAGGTTGGTAAACTTCTACTGCAAACAGTGTACGGAGACACCTGTCATTCTGTAATGCAGGATGCTAAGGCTCACCCTCTCACTGCACCTCTCATTTAACTCGGCATCTCTGCTGTTCCTGACCAGTCATGCTCCTTCAGTTATGTCCACAGATCTTCTCTGACTTTTACTGGTGAGCACCATAAATTCATAATTGACATTACTGGTTAAGGCTGCTGGTAACAACACGGAGGTGGAAATTTTTATTTTCAGACAGCTGACAGCATTAGCATACACAGTGCCACCCAAATGCAGAGACGTTCAGGTGATTGTGGGCAGGAAAGAAAAGAATGAATTTTATGGATTTCTTGGTTTCTGAATTCCCTGATGTATGCTGCTACAAGACATTCTGTGGGCCTTCTTTCACACTGCATCTGTGACTCCATGTTGCCTTGCAAAGAAGAGCTCCTGTTTTTAGAGAAATTGTCTTCGCTTCAGCCTCTTTCAAGCTTGAGATCACTTTCAGCTTATTTCTCTAATCTGACTCTCCACTTCAAATGCTATAACCTCTTTGTAAACTCCTCAATTTTCCCCTTCTTTACATGTGTGATAATACTTATTCCTCTGGAGACATCAATTCTTCCTACAATTGAAATTTCACCCCAAATTCCCTTCCTAGTAAAATACTTTTCCTGAAGCTTGAGTGGGCCAGGTTGTAGTAAACAGAGCTTTCAGTACGGTGTAGTCTTTCCAAATTAGATGATGTTTCAGTCACAGCTTTTTTTTTTCTTTTCAAAACATTGTGAAGATGTTGGTTTGAGAAATGTAAAAAGCCCTTTGCTTCAAAGAGGGTTTCTTTCCCTATTTTAATATTTTATTTTATTTTATTTTATTTTAACCAGAGTAATCATTTACTCTAATGAAACAAGGCATTTCTCTCCTCCTGTGAAGGACCACAGAGTACCTCAGGCTCCTTTGTTTATGATATGTGACAAAATTAATAGCAAAGCAATCAAGGCATCACTCTTGACTTGAGTGGCACCAGCAGCTACTGATGGAATCACAGTCCTCTCGGGGCACTTCACATGGTGGAGTGCTGGGGCCTTAGAGAGCTACTCTACTCTTCCAGACCGGCGATGCCAAAGATGTTCAGCAACAATCTCTCACAGCTTTCCAGCATCGTGCATGCGGCCTTAATCACAGGGCACATTCTTCCCACTCTGATGTGTGACTAACATCCCACCGAGTTGACTAGAAGGCAGGAAAAGCCTATAGATCACTGTGCAAATTAATTCAATACCACATGGTACTAATTGTGCACTGTCTTGTTGCACTCTGCAGCAGCTAGAAGTAGCGTTTGTTGTTGAAATGCCCGTAACTACACTGTGTTCATATCAGTAATTCACACTTACACAAAACACATACGGAAAACAGATAATAAAAATTATCTACAGATTTTTCAGATTACTGGAAATTCATAGCTGGCAGTAAAACCTGACTATTATCGCTGTCACTCAGAAGACATATTTTACACTTCACAAAGGGAACAGCTCGGTGTTAGTAACACGGGGTTCAGCTTCACACACTGCAGATCTAACATGCTGTAAATATTAATTCAAGGAGGAAAATATTCAGCTGAACAGAAAGCATTTGGAAGAATGAGGGGGGTGGTTGATATTGCATTATTTATAAAGAAAGAGGTATACAAAGCCAATGTCACTGTGGATTGATAATGACATCAATTCCACATCAGGCAAGCACTTGCATGGCTCCAGCTCCAAACCCATGGATCTGCTTCACGTGGAAGAGTTGGAATGACTGGATGGAATTTTAAGGTCATCAGTTTATAAGAATAACATTATAGTTATTCCAAAACATATTTCTAAAAAAGCTAAACATGTCATATTAACACGCAGCACTCTGAATAGGAAGTCACTGCTGCTTTTACCTCTAACCATTTACCTCCCAACTCTTAGGATTTTAAAGGTAAACTAGGTACCAATATCACTTTAAAATCTTTTTTCTAGTAGTATTAATTCTTCTCAAAATTAATACAAACTTCAAAACCTCCTTCTTCTTGAGCAGGCATGGTGTGAAAGGTAGATAAAGAAGGGGAGCTTTATGTTATGTCAATTGCAATTCAGTGAAAGGTGTGCCTCCTATCCTTGGCTGGATCTAAGGATACATGAACGTAAGCACATAATCCCATAATTTCATATGAACATTTAGTATGACTGCAAATGCTGTCATGGTAGTATAGCTTTCAACAAGAAATAAATCAAAAAGCTCCCTACTGCAGCTCAGGTATACTAAACCTATACAGAAGCACAGAAAGGAAAGGCATTTTGTGATGCTTAAACCACAGATCCTATTCAACCATAAAATGTAAGCTCTTTTTCATCCCAGATTGGTAAATAAGTGTACGACAGTAACTTGGAAGGAACTCTGTCATATGGAAAGCTGTTCTTGTGAAAGCACAGGAGACCTGGATTCAGTCCTGTCTTTGCCACAGAATTCCTGTGTGGTTTTGGGGAAGCCATTTAATTGATTTGTGTTTTCCTCTGTAAAATGAAAACATTTTTTGTCTTCTATTACTTCTGGCTTTTGTTTTTAAGCTATAATCTCTGGGAAGGATGCTCTCCTAAGACAGAAAGCTAAATGCAGGTGCCTTGTTCATTTTAGCTTTGTGGTGTAAGTGTAATTGAGTTAATTAATGTAAGAAATATGAACCTAGAACAGGTTATGCCCGCTATAAATACATAATTCCAGGGACGACCTGTAGCATATGCTCTGCTGACTACCATCCTGGCTCTGTTATATTGTGCGTCTGCTTTTTCTCCCAGAGGAATGCATTCAACGCTTGCTCAGACAACTGCAGCCATGGCCCTGTTCAGAAGCACTTCTGCAGCCGTACCTTTGTACAGCGTCCAGAGAGAGCTTGAATCTCTGGCTGACCAAAACCACACGCCAGTAGAAGAACTTCCCAGCTCTGCCTATTTAAAACATAACCTCCGAACCATAGTTTTAGCTTGAGCCACTGATGCACACAGTGCGTGCTCCCATCAGGTTTACGAGCTGTACAGGCTTTGCAGTGACATCCCCAAGACATGCTGCCACATGCAGACGGAAGCATCCTCCACCACGCCGCTGCACCCTCCTCAGCTCCGGCTTTTTACGGCCAGCACTGCCTCCACCGACCCCACCACGGAGCCTCCAGGTGCCTGCGGTGCTCCTGCTGCCCGCTGCCCGCCTGGTACCCGGACCTCTCAGCGCTGCTCAAAGGGAAACGGGCTGCTTCCCGGAGCCGGCGAGCCTGGAGTGCCGGGGCGAGGGGGGAGCGCACCCCGGGGGCACCCTCCAGCAGCTCCGGCGGAGCTCGGCGGCTGCGTGGTGCCTCGGTTCCCACAGGCAAACACCGGTCCCGTCCCGTCCCGTCCCGTCCCGTCCCTCCCGTCGCGTCCCGCCCCGCCGCTCCGGGAGGTGGCAGTGTTCCTCCACGGAAGCCGCCTGCCCCGACCCCGGGCAACCAAAGGAGCGCCCCCCCCCCCCCCGCCTTTTTTTTTTTTTTTTTTTTTTTTTTTTTTACGACGATATACGGGAATGAGGTTTGTCACGCGTGGAGGACGCGCTTGCGAGTGACCTTGTACAGCGCGGCGGCAGCTTGCGGGGGAGAAAGTCGCGACACGCGACAGCGCAGCTGGGAGCATGGGCTGCTGGCAGTGGTCGCGACCCCCGCGTATTTACACACGTGCACACGCACGGAGGTATACACGCACATACAGATACATACGGATATAAACATGCACAGCACCACTTGGGGGAGAGGATCTGTGCATCCTGGCAGACAGAGGCGTTCAGCCGCGAAGCCATTTGTATTTTTGCTCCTGCCTTTGGTCTGGGGTCAGCCGCGGGGATGTGCACCGCCTGTCTGTGAGCGCATCCTCACACGCAACGACCACAAGCCCTAAAACCCTCCCTGCCCAGCGGAGAGGTGCAAACTTCGGCCCCGGCCGGGCAGAGAGCAGCGGGGCCGCAGCACGGCGGGGCCGCAGAGCATCTCCCCGCAGCGCGGCGCTTCCCGAGCGGGCGCCCAGCCCCGCCGCCCCGTCGCAAGTTTCTTCCTCTTCGCTTTTCCTCCCTCCCGGGCCCCTTCCCCACAGCCCCCTTCCCCTCCTCTCCCCTCCGCCGCCCCAGCGCGACCCCCGTCCCCCTCCTCGACGGCGGCGGCGGGCCGGGCGGGGCGGGGCGGCACCCACCTGACGATGACATACATGACCAAGAAGTTGCCGAAGAGCCCCACGACGCACACCACGGAGTACAGGGCCATGATGGCGATGGCCGTGACCACCGAGGGCCCCCCGCCCGCGGGCGCGCAGGGCCCGCCGCCCCCCGCGCTGCCGTTGGCTCCGCCGCAGGGCTCGGAGCGGTTCCAGCCCGCCGCCGCCGAGCCGTTCCCCCAGGAGCCCGGCGGGAGGGCCGCGCAGGGCGGCGCCGAGGGGCGGCAGGCGGCGGCCGAGGCGTTGGCGACGAACGGGTCCTCCAGGGCGCCGGCCAGGAGCGGCGCCGAGCCGTTGCCCAGCAGGTAGGCGACGGCCATGGTGCGAGGCGGTGGCAGTGCCCGGACCGGCGGCGGCGGCGGCGATGCCGGTGGCGGTGCGGAGCGGGCGGTGCCGGGGAGGCGGTGGCGGCTCCCGCCCGCCCCGACGGCGCGCCCCGCCGCTGGGTGCAGGCACATGTGTGCGGCGGGCGGGACGGGGAGGAGGGGCCTGCGGCGGCGGGGACGGCAAGGGGAGGGGGGGAGGTGGGGCTTGCCCCCCTCCTCGGCACCCCAAAAAGGCCCCGGGGGGGAGCGGGCAGCCCCCCGCGGCGGCCGCTTCCCGGTGGGAGAGGAGCGGGGTCCGCCCGCTGGAGGGCACGGGCAGCGGGGGCACGCCAGGAGGTCTCCCCTTCCCTGCTAAGCTGCGGTGGCGCTTGATAGAAAAGGGTTTAAAGCGCTCCCCTTCCCCAGAGCATCCGCGGCAAACGGCGGGGGGGAGAGAACCCGGCGACACCTCACGGAGTGAGGGGGCTAAGGAGCGGGGCAGGGAGGGGAGGGGTATGGCACTGATGAACGTCGTGAGTCAGGGATCGTGACAAAAGCGTGCCCCCTGTGATTATATAGCTCGAGGAGGATGAGACTGGGAATAAAACGTGGTGAACTGCACGGCACCGCACCGGGAGTTGAGTGTGAGCCGAGCTGTGATTTGGAAATGACTCGGATCTCATGGATCCTCAGGGTTTTTAGAGGAGTTTCTGCTCCAGAGCTCTGAGGATCTCCTCTCCCAGACATCGGTGCGATTGTTATTGGATGTGATAACATGGAAAAGGAAGGCATCAACACCATGCTCTGAACCAGAAAGCTTTATGTGCGTTGTACTGGCTGTTTGAGTGGCCCACTGCTTATTTCCACCAGCACATTTCTGTGATCAGTTTGTTCCAGATGAGCACAGAGATGCATCTCCAAGAGTGCCTGCTGGGTGGCTGCTCATTAATTACTAGGACCCAGCTCCTTTACTGTCTCTCATCAATGAAATCAGAGGGGATCCTTCGTAAGGCAAAAGAAAAAAAAAATCAAAACACCTCCTAGTGAGCAGGAAGGAGACAGACAGGGGTGCTAATTGCTCCTGCTGCTGCATCATAGACCCACGCTTAGTGCATCTGCTTACCACAGGCAGAGCACCTCCCGCTACTTCAAGAGTGGTAATGGTAGAAACAGAGAAAAGAGGAGGGTTGCACCCTGCCAGAAAGATGCAAAAATACAGGCATTTTAGTCTGAGGAGTTCCTGTGCTTCCATGTCAGAAGCAATGGCAGCCAGTGCTGATTAGGGCAGGGAGGACAGGAAGGGCACACAAACTCTTTAAAAAGTCTCTCTGACCATTAGCAGTGGGGAGGAAGAAGAGAGAAAGTGAAAGGGGTGTCACTGGACTTTGGGAGGGACATGGATCTGGATAAGAGGTGTTCGTTTTTTTTTTCAAGTTATGTACTGGTAAGTCTTGTCAGAGATACAGTGGAATGGAGGAAGAAAATCAAGCGAGCTATTTAGGGGCGCTTTTTGTAGATAGCATGTATTGCTTCATGGCCAGAGAGAGTATTTTTGGCATCCTTTATTGATGGGAGAGAGCTATTTAGCATCATATTCAGAAAAAGAAAAAATGCTTTAGAGTAGAAAAAATTGTGGACAAGGGGAAATGAAAGCAAGAACTGAGATTTCAGATGGTGAAAGTCACTGCCTCTTTATCCCTTTATGAAGTATAGTATGTTTTAGTCATAGAGCAGGAGGAACAAGGCTTTAAAACTGCACCATTCTCAGACTTCTATCTCTGGATATGTGCACAGGGCAAGACCCTCTCCCACTACTTCCCCTTTGTTCCACCAAAGCCATCAGAAGAGTTTAATGTAAGCCCAGACACAATTAGTGCTTAGCCCTATGGATACACCTGTGCCTGGCTGGGTAAGATGGGCAACAAAAGTCAAGGCTGCTAGGGACTTTTTGGTGTACCCTGTGTAACAGCCAGATTTGTATCATTCTAGATTATCAGAAGGGCCTTTGATTCATTAAAAAAGTTTTAAAAATAGATGCCCAGGTAAATCTAGTGTTATATACAAGGCTTTATTATTAAGATAGAAGAATTATTATGTCTGATTAAATCAAACTTTTGGCAGGTGCAGATGAAAACTGAGATCTCAGAGAGGATTGGCAACAAGCCTTGGGAGTCGAGCCCATTTAAGATAGGCCTCATTAAGCAAAGTTTCAAAGATAAGGGAATGATAGCTAAATGCACCTCGCTGCAAAGTTATTATGAATGTTATTGCTCAAGGACATAGGCATTATGCAATAAATCTTTACAATAATGCTTTCAGATGGTGAAGGACAAATTGAGTATAATAATACATGAGACCCTTTCTTCAAATAATTTCAGATAGTGAAGGGCTGCATAGACAAGATTCTGCTGAAAAGATATTTGTAAAATTGCAGACCAGTAATCCTGTGGATAGTATTGCAGGACATGTAGAAAGGGGAAGCACACACATGTACATCTTAAATGGATGTCTCGACATCAGGCTGGGGGCAGAATTACAACCTCCGACTCAAATCAGATTTTTTCATGTCTGTTTTCTGCCAGAGCACTAGGGATAGTTAAGCTCTCAAGGCTGTAACTAGAAATGGATGGGGTCAATACTTGCAGAGAATTTTAGGGTGAAAACAGTATATCGAAGACTGCCCTAGGAGTACTGGTCAGAGAGGTCACTCTCATGCAATTAGAGATGAGTCTGCAGCAAAACCAGATTTTCATGTAGCAGGTTCACTTCCACAGCCTCTCAGTGAGCCATAACCTAAATGGAAACCACGTTCCTTGCTTACAGCTCAGTTAATAAATAGAACTAAGAGATTGGGTGTGGTGGCTCAGCACTCTGTAAAGACGGCTGCTCTATTGGTACATGTAGTAGCATGTACTAGTAGCCACTAGTAACATGGTGGTGGGACTTATTTCTTCTAGGATCAGGGCATGAAAGGGTCTGGAAGCAAACTGTGCTCTTCTTCAGCCTTGCTGATGGAACTATTCCCTCTCCTCACAGAATGTTAGCCTGTGCTGCACCCATATATCCCAACCAAACTAAGGAGCAGAAGTTATACAAGACTGGAGAAGGTGGGCAATTTCTCAGTATGGTAGCCTTCAACTGGTTGTGAACTCCGTTAAAGACAGATCCTCCTTTCTCCCCTCAAAGACGTTCTCAGTGATGTAGTCATAGTGTTTTGGTGGCAATATTGTGAAGGCTATTTTAAATTATTTCACCATACTAACAGGCTGTGTGACCTGGCTTCAGGTTTGGCTGGGGTTCGGGCAGAGCAAACCTGTTTATGTCTAGAATAGACTAAATGTGGTCCTTATGTCTTGGTTCCTTAGTTACGTAACTTTCCACTGTGCAAAATGTGTGTGGAATTCTACCTTCTGTAAATAATGGCATAAGGTCCTGGGCTAAAGGAAGATGAGCTCTTTCATCTCCTTACTGTTTCAGACCAGTCAGCTCTACTCATCATGCAATACAAGGAATGTGTAGCATGGAAAATGCAATTTAACAAAGTTCAGGTAAGTCTGTTAATTATTATTAATATTTCGGTGGCCACAAGGAACTACTGTGGTCATATTGGCTTTTATTTTATCTAACATAGCTCAGATAACTTCTCTGTGTCTTTCTTATTCTTTAAGTCATGTACCCAAAGTCACACTATTTGAGGTGAGCATATCTCCATCTCCTTAGTTTCAGTTGCAGTGTTTTATCCAAAACTTTCCTTTCTTCTCTGAAGTAATCAAAACCTCAATTGTTAAACATGTAGGGATTTTAAGTATGATTTTTAAATAGATACTACATAATTCTGGGACTTCATTTTAGGTTTCAGAGTTCAGATGATGACAAATAATTAGAATAATTTAGAATTTTTCATTTCAACTCTTTTTTCATATAACTTTAGGATTTGTAAAAATGTTTAGCATTGGCTTATGCTTTTTTGATAATTCTGCTTCTCATCTTTATAGACAATGAAAAGCAGTTGTGTGTGAATATGTGAACAGTTGTGTGCGAATATGTGAAAACATATTCAAACACCTATGTGACGGCATCTACATAGAAGTTGTGTCTAAGACCCGTTGTGCTCAATATACCTGTAATCATCAGAGGGCTTTTCAGCTGACCAAATGTGGGTACGTGGGGTGAAATGAGCCCTCTCTGGACACCACTGATTAGATCTCCATTGATTGTGATGGGAGCTTAGACACCTAGTGCACATGTAGATACCTAAACATAGGACTCTAAATCTGGAGCTGAATCCCTCTTACTTAGGCCTTAGAACTGCCTGCAGTTCTGCCTTAAGTCCTGTGGGTCATCTGTAAAATAGGGCAGGGGTATTTGTGGGAGTAGATGTGCTGGATGGATATCCACATCTTTGCTTGAGTTTTGCTCCTCCTCTACAGAACATCTTGCTTTGGTGACATCTGGATGGATAGGAAAAATGTCTGTGTCAGGTTTACTGTTCTCTGTTGCTGTAGCATTACATCTTATGGCATTTGGAATCCTCCCTTCCCTGGGTAACCCATTCCAATGCCTAACTACACTTTCTGAGATGAAATGAGGACTTTGATCCCCCAGCCTCCATCTACGGGTTCAGGGAAATGAAAGACTTGGGAAGCCCATCTACCAGTGCAGATGGAGGCAAAGTTGTTGAGTACCTCAGCCTTCTCCATGTCTGTCATTACCAATTACTCAGATGTAGAAATTAACTCCTAATATAAGAAATTAGACACCTATAATTGCTTACACACTACTATTTTCACCCCTCAGTCTATTTTCACAAATGTTAAAGGTGTATGGTGGCCCTCAGGGACTCCTCCTGTCACCCCAGCGCAGCAGCCTGAAGGAAGCTGGGTCCTCTCTTGTGCTCTTCCTCGAGGCTCTGTGCAGAAGGAATACCACCTCTTGCACAAGGGCTGGGGGGATGGGAAAGAAGCACTCACACAACCCCTGAGAATCGGCAACAGAGTTCTTTATTGCCGGGACCCGCTTACCTGCGGGATGTCCGTGGTGTTTGGTGGCTCCAAGCTAATGCTTGGGATGGAGCTTGCGCGACGAGTAGGGAGCTCACCGGGCACTCCTGCGACGCTGTTAGTGCGCTCGGATGGCAGAAAGCGAAGACGTGCCGGGGTAGTCGCAGGTCTGATCTGGCCGAGGTGGATCCATTTCCATCGGTTCCTCCACATCTTTTGGTGGATCCACCTCCATGGGCTCCATGGTGTTTGGCAGAAGGACAAGCGAGTCCTTGCCTGGGACTGCCCAAACGGGATTCCTTCCGTCAGGAATGTTTTCCGGCCAGGGTGCTGAACCAGGGGGTCGCCCAGTTCCACCCCTAGGTCCCATGCCACTGTCTGGTTGATTTCCATCTGTGGGTCTCATGCTGCCGTCTGCATTACGGCCATGGCTGGGTCCCACACTGTGTCCTGGACTATGGGCACACCTCTGCTCCACCTGACTGCCTGCCTGACGCTCCTGCCATCATCCCATGCCACCATTGCACCAACGGGAAGGCCCAGGCCCCGTGTCGCTGTGTGGCTGAGGGGGTGGCCTGTTCCCCGCGTCATTGCGGTGCCAGTGGTACCGCCTGTAAGTGTCTGTGGGCTGTGCGCCAGAGGTCTCTCGAGCACTGGTGTCTCTTGTGCTGCAGGCGCGATCCCTCTGCCCATGACACTTCTCATTCTCATTAAGTGCCTTCCTTCTCGGTGCTTCCTTGGACTGCATCACCGTCCTCTCACACCGAGGAGGCCTGCTGCTCGCCTTCCTGCTTCTGGACTTCTTCCTGCCGCACAAGCTGGCTGTCAGAGTGCCTAGAAGCTCAGCGAATGGTGGGCCAGCTGCAGGGGTTCTGTTTTATAGGGCCCGCAGCAAAGGCGGGGCAGTGGTGGCCACTGTGACCTCGGCAAGCCTCTGTGATGGAGTGGCCCACACATGGCCAAAGGTGGCTGTATTGGGAGCAGCCTGGAAGATGCCCTCACGTGGAATAAGGAGGAGGGTTGGGGGGGCTGAGGGTCCTTTTTCTGGGGCAGGCTCCCCCAGGCCATTTGTCTTGCCAGAGAGAAAGGCTGCCCCTTGGCCACAGGGATGGCCCTCCACCTCCCATCCTGTGCCCTGGGTTTATTTTTAACACTGGGTTTTAGGTAATTTCATTCTATTCTTTATGGAAAAGAACAGAAACAGGGTGCCACTTCAGCCCTAATTCCCATGTGCGCTTTGTGCTCTGAGTGAAGAATTTCTTCCCCACGTCACATCTAATCTAAATCTCCCCTCCATTTGTTCAAAGCCATTATTCCTTGTTCCATGGCTACACTCCCTGACAGAGTCCCTCTCCAGCTTTCTTTTAGGCCACTTTTACGGGTTAGGTTAGGTGGCAAAACTGCAGGACCTTGCAAATTGCAGCCTTATCTACCTTGTTCCACAAGTTCCACATGGCCTTTTCCAGCTCAGGCTCTAACCTTTGATCAGTGTAACACAGAATCATAGAAACATTAATGTTGGGAAACACCTCCAAGATCATCTGGTCCAACCACCCACTACCACCAATATCACCCACTAAACCATGTCCCTACACACCAGGTCCAACCTTTCCTTGGCTACTAAGATGGTGAAGGGCCTAGAGGGGAAGACGCATGAAGAGTGGCTGAGGTCACTTGGCCTGTTCAGCCTGGAAAAGAGGAGGGTGAGGGGAGACCTCATCGCGGTCTACAGCTTCCTCACGAGGGGGAGTGGAGGGGCAGGCGCCAATCTGTTCTCTTTAGTGACCAGCGATAGGACCCAAGGGAATGGTGTCAACCATTATGAACTTGATAGCTGCTTCTTAATTCTGGATTAATTTGAGACCCATAGGTACCTAGATTTCCACCTTCAAAGTTGCTCAGAAACTTGTTTGTGCTTAAACATACCTCAAACATACCTCATCCTCCCACAAAATAGATTGAGAGAGGTATTATTTTTTATTTTTTCATTATTTATTTATTTATTTATTTTGCTAAGGGCATTTGCTCTAGGGAGATTTCTGAGCTGTGGATCCTGCTGCAAAGACTGTTTATACATTTTGTATTAAGTGATAAGCACTTGGAAAATATTTCTTTTTAGGAGGAAGAGAAGGCTTTTCTCTATGACCTCATTATTAGATTATACACTTCTGTGCTTGCTTTCCTCTTTTCATCCAACGAATCTTCAATTATCTCCTATAGATCCAACAAGTTTTACAGGAATAGCAGACTGCTTTCCAGAAGTTTTCACATACTTTAATGTTATGTTGAAATTAATCCCTTGGAGTAAAGGAAGGATTTGAACCTGCATCTGTCATCAGACTGAATGATTAACTGTTGTCTAAAATCAATATCTTTAACTTTATTTTCAAAGACAAAACTCACCTTCCCTGAACAGGGGTCAGGAGAAGGATCAGTGGAGAGTGATACCTTTTCTTATCTCTGAGTCATCAAGAAGGGCGGGAGGTCAGACTCAGCGTTGTCCTCACATTTTCATGTTAATTTGGGGGGTCACATCCTCGGCAAGCAGAGTTTGGTAGATCTCACTCAAAAGTGCCTAAATCTGCTTGTTTGGTGCACAGGGAACCAAGAGTCCTGGAGTCTGTGTTTTGACTTCTACAAGTGGATCATTTGGTCAATTAAGGATACAGTGGTCAATGCCACAATAGTTAAGTTGGTGTTTTAGAGTTTTATGTATGTGTAAGTCTTGCCTTGAAAACAGTCTTTTTGAATTGGAATAATTAGTAAAGACAGTATTTTACATTTAAATCTTATCCAAGGAGTTATGATCTCTTTTTCTTAGCATTGCTGGGAAAGTTCAGAATATGTTTCCAGATTTTTGTAGTTAAACATTACTTGTGGTTTTTTTTTTTTTTTAATCCCCATATAATTATTGCTTTTTAAATTCTAGAATGTTACTTTGCATTCAGCTTCTAATATAAAAAGCCAATGGTAATAACAAATTACATTTATATATTTATTCACACTCATCAACTTTTTATTTTGATATCAATGGAAATATGCTTGCTGATATATGTAAAACATGAAAATAAACTTGCTAAAAGAAATTTCTGCCATGCAGAAAAATCCAGAGTAATAATACTGCTTCAGAGGGTTTCACTGGGGAACTGTGTATACTGCATGAAGTTGTTGGAAGATTTCAAAGGGCTAGTAAAAATGATATTAGATAGACTGTAAGTTTCTATGAGGAGAAGCAGAGGAGAGATGAATTTCTTGTCTCGGTTTATGAATCTTAAATCCTGTAAAAATATTTTCTAAGAAATGTGATGTTTCTTAACAAAAAGTAAATGTTATATTTTAGGATTTTTTTTTGCTATTGTTTTCATTATTTTTTCAGGTGAAGTTGAATAAAATATGTGAAATGGGAATAAAGAGAGAAAATTGTTGATGTGCCCTTCAAATAACACTCTTGTAAATGCTAAGTGTAAGACAGAGCTGAGAGACCACTGAAACGAGCCAATATAAAACTCCAGTGCACCTCCTCACAGCCTTTATCTCTCTATCCTTCAGCATGCAGAGGAAGCACACTTCCCCACCATATCTACATTAATTTATGGAAGAAAGTTTTAGAGGCTTGTATAAATTGTGGAAGCAGTGTCCTCACAACAGTTCTTGCAAAAGGGACCAGTAACAAAGCTGACTGGGAGTAATTACCTGCAGGCTTTCCATGCACTATTCTTGTTAAGCCTTTCCACAGTAACTGATATTGTAAGGTGAATTAATCTCTCCTTTGTTTTCCCAGTAAGTATCAATTAGTGTAAAAGAAAGTTCTCTGTTTGCCAGCTCATGACAGTAATTGTTGTTTCCTGCCCAATTTGTATGCTGTGGCAATGAATACTCAAAATGCTCTTTGAAACATTTGTGTGCACTCTTACTGCAGGCAATGTGCCTTACTTCTTTTGAAATTGATTTGGAAAACTGCCTATTTTCTGTACCCGAGCACTACACTTTAGAGCTTGCACTTAACTGATGTAGACCAAAAGACAGAAGCAGGGCTAAAGACTAAGCAAAAATATAAACAACAGAAAAGGAAGATAGGTACTGGAAAACCTAGCATTCCATAAAGTGTCTAGTTTCAAGCTCTGTCTTTTCATATATACCAGACGCAGCCATAGGAATGCCTGCAAATAGTGAGGGATGCTGAACCTCAGTTTAGGTCATTGGGTGGTGAGGACTAGGAACAATCTCCTTGAGACGCAACACAGCTGAACTTGAGTTAATATAGGTAAAGTCATCAGTTTAGTCATGAAAAGGCAGTTTGAGCTAGGGTTTTAGATAATCACAAAATCACAAACCTGTTCTGAAATATAATGTTCCAGAGTTCTATTTAGTTGCTGTTTATCACTTGATGTTAAATATTTTGTCACTGTAGTGTTTTCTGGAATAGGAACTGGTACTTAGATTCAGCCCAGAAAGGAAAATTTCTTAATTGCTGAATTAGGAATTATCATTGTCCTCTTGCTTTGGCTAAATAAATGGTTAGTTGTGCTAAGTAAAGTGGAGCACCTTCCAAAAGGAGAGAATTTTCACTTCATCTTTTCTCTCTGTCTTCCCCAAACTATCATCTACTCTGTAGGCACTCTGCTAAAAATTGTGCTTACATCTTTTTGATCTCACGAGAGATGTGAACGTAGGCCTTTCTGCTCCTGGGCAGGTGTTCTTCTCCTTGAGGATCTCATACGGATATATGAGGGAAAAAGCAGCAGCAGTGGTTTATGAGGTGCCACGGAGACAAGCACTTAACTGTGGAAGAAGTCATGGATGTGATTTCAAACTGGAGGGAGGCTTCTCTCTGAAACGTAGGACAAGGGAACTTATGTCCCTAGCAGGACTGCTGATTTTGGTTATCAAATTAAAAGAAATTTTTGCAGACTCTAATTTTGCAGACTCTAATTTTTGCTCTAAAAAAAACTATGGATTTGAACACAGACCAACCTATCCTCTAGAGGTAAGTGTTGCCAGATAACACCATTGAAATAGAGTACCTTAAGCAGAAGGCTGATGTAGTCTTCTGAGTTTCAGTTTAGATTTATGACAGAAAACACAACACTTCTTTCTGAGCTTGCTTACTTGTATTTGTTCTTGTCATACCTTTGTCAAATGTTCAAGATTGCATCTTAAAAGGACTGTGTCTCTACATGATGTACGAAAGAAAACCACTTAGACTTCTCAACTTTTCTTTCATATTTGTTGCCTCGGAAAGCAAAACTATCTTGGGATGATCCTTCTTTTATCGGTGGCTTGCCAGCTCATGGGCTGAGGAAAGAGGTAAACTCCCTCACTAATCCATTATGAATGATGAACCTTATGATATGAGACTTTGCAGGAGGAAAAAGGTTTTTAAAAAGTTTTTTTTTTTTTTTTTTAAGGAAGTACAGGAGAAAAAATTATGAACATATAGCAATCTTTCTTGGTGCCACGTGGTATAGGAGTTCAGAGGAACATGAAGATGTATTATTCTATTCAATGTTCTACTAGATGGTTGTGTTGTGGATGTATGCAAATATGCATAGACTGTTCAGTAAATTATTAGTCCTCTTTATCAAATGCATAACAGAGTCAGCAAATTACACTTTGAGTCATAGTTTTCACATTTGTATAGGATGGATAATAGTACTACTTGTAACAGGATGAAAGGCTGCAAGTCTGTCCTGTATTTAATTATTTATTTATTTTTAAGAGACATAAAAATGAAAATTTGAAATAAATATTTGTTTCTGATTTTTTTTTTGTTCTGTCTTATTGCTTTTCTATTTTCTGTTTATTTATAAGTAGCCTGCAGTTGCTAAATAGAGAGCATAGGAGATGAATCATTTCCAAAAAAACACAACAGTAGAAAGAAAACAACTTCAAGTGAAGCTTTCACACTTGTCTGTATAATAAGCACTTGTAATTTCTCATCAATTAGTGATTGCAGGAGCTATTTGAAGTAGGAGATGACATATAGAAAGATGACCTTTAATTTGTCACCAAAATTCTGGATGCTAGCAGCCACTGGCAATAGGAAGATGTACTGTAGGGTACATTAACATTTAAAGTGGAGAAAAAAAAATAATCGCTATTTTGCCCTTTGCATTGTAAAATAATTGTTTATGGAAAGTATTTCAATTGCTTTAGAAAATCCTTTCTCTCTTTGATTTCTCTCTGATGTGTGACTTTGATGTTGTCTTTGCTTGGAAGAATTAAGAGAGTGAAGAAATGTGTGCATTTCTGCCTGAGGTAAATGGTAGCACATATGGGGAATGCAATGGAAAGTTGCATGATGGATGACTAAGAACTATTGTAGTTGTATTTTTTTGTTTGTTTGTTTTCAATTCTTTTTTATGTGATTTGAAGTGATAGAAATTGTAGAATACTAGTATCTGTGCTAGCTTATTCTTGCCTGACTTGGGTATGCTAGTTTTAGCATCACATTCAAATAGCAAAACTTTTCCTTTTGTGGTGTCACTAGCTTTATGTTCTATAAATCATTTAATCAGAAAGAAGACTATGACACTAATTTGGCTGCAATATTACTAAAGTAATTCCGACATAATTCCACTGAAATCACCAGAGTTGTACTAGACAACAAGAAATTGAGGAAGGACTTGTTGACAGCTATCTTTACCTAGGGGAACAGATTCTGTCTCGTATATGGATTTACTTATGGACTGGGGCTGCAAAGAGAAATGAGGACAGCAACGGGAAGCCCTTCAACCTACCCAGTGGTGCCTGAGGCCCCATCACCTTGTGCTGCAGCCATGTCAGAGCCCAGTTCTGGTTTGGAAGGTAATACGGTAGCCATACTTGATGATATAGCTATCACAAGGTGATAGCAAGTGCTGCAGGAAGCCGAGGAGAGATACAATGGATGGCACTTTTTGTCAGAATCGTTACTGCACCAGTACTTCAGAAAGGGTATATATTCACTTGTTTTACTAAAAGAACACCTGTCCTAATAGGAAAGGAAAACAACTTCCCAACTTATGTGTTCATTAATGAGTCAGTGGATCCAGATGTAAAAGCAAACCTTAGACTTCTGGAATAAAGTGTTCCTGAATTGTTTTATTTCAATGAAACATGCTGTCATTCCTCACTTCCTTTTGAAGTGTTTGTAAAGTCAGATAATATATTGGTTCTCTCTTGGAAGCTAGCACATTTTAGTGAGGAGCTGAAGCATCCATTACATCTTTTATGTATCTCAGAAGGCTATTATGAAATTCAATAAACATTTGAGAAGTGTTCTGCAATCCTCAGATGACATGTACAGTGGAAACACACAAAATGGTTATTACCCATTGAATACATAAATTTTCATGAGTATATATATCTTTTATCAAATTACTCTTAGATAAAATTATTCTTTTTTGATTAGAGGGCCACTTTAACTTGTTCAAGGGTACTGATCAAATACAGGTTTAGATGGTGTGAGTTTTTTTGCCCATTGGAATCACTCATAGTTGAAGGGAGAGTGATAAATCATTGCTCAAGACTTAATTTATATGAATATCTTCAAAATTCTCAGTCCTGCAACTTGTAGGAACCTTTGAAATCCATGTGAAAATAAGCACAAAGGAAAGGAAGTCTAAGAGGCAGGAACCATGATCCTGCCACTGTGAAGATTTCATCTGCCATGCATGACTGTCTTTACAGCCCCTTCACCACTTCTTAGGCCAAGTGAAGTAGGTATAGTAATTAGAAGATAAATTTAGAGTTCAGATCATTGCCGTAAGTTTGCCCTTTGATATGTCAGATTGTGGGAGGATGGATTGCCAAAAACCTTGAAGTTTCATTAGTCCTGGAATGAATCATTTGCACAGAAGAAAGGCTGAAGTCAGGCTGCCCTCTTTAAATGAATAAAGGCTTTTTTATATACAAGTATGGCAAATCTGGTTTCAGAGAACCCAATGATTTGTGCTTTCTAATAGCCCACTTCATCAGTCAGGTGGCCTTTCTGATGAAGCTCTCAAAACACAAGCACCCAAGACAGCATTGTACCATCAGAAGTGATTTGGGGTTAGAGCATAAGTACAAAATGAAATGTAAGCAAATGCATACAGTCCTTCCACTGTAATGCAGAAGAGTTAATAGCAGCTGATGATCTGGCTTTAATAAATAACTCTGGGAGCTAGTGAGCTTATTTCTTCCCTCACAGGTCTTGCTAGGAAAGTGTAACTTTGTGCTTGAGTATCGTAACAGAGCAGCAGTTGTAACTTCTCTTATGACACCTGCTGTTATCTGAGCCCAGTCACAATGAGATTTCTTTCTTTCCGGGCACTGAAGAAAAAGTCTAAACCCTGAGGATGTATAAGAGGGTCAGAAAACAAAGCTACAGTGAGAAGAAGTGATAGCTAGTGACAGAGTGGGAAGTATATTGAATTGTTTGTGAGAGGGATTTCTCCCTCCAGAGGAATCTTCTGTCTTTCTGTTGACTGTGTCCATGGTGGACTGCACTGGACATTGACATCCCTAACACAGGGGCCACTGTTAAGTGCCCAAATGTAAGCAAAATAAATGTAGACTTTAATTTCATTAAGTCCCAGAATTGAATCTGGCCAAGGATATCAAGGGCAAGAGGAAGGGCTTCTACAAATACTTCAATGACAAAAAGAAGACTAGGGAAAAAGTGGACCCTCTTCTGACAGAAAAAAAGGAGATCTGTTTACTAGGGACAGTGAAAAAGCCAAGGTACTGAATGCCTTCTTTGCCTCAGCAAGACTGGCTTTCAGGAATCCCAGATCCCAGAGGCCAGGCTGAGAGGCTGAAGCAAGGAAGATTTATCTTTGGTGGAAGATACAGATCAGGTCAGGGAATATTTGAACAAACTGGACAATTTCAGGGATTGTCCAGTTGACAATCTCAGCGACTGAAGAGAGTGAAACATCTCTCCTGTGTGGAGAGGCTGAGAGAACTGGGACTGTTCAGCCTGGAGAAGAGAGAGCTTAGGGGGAATTTTATCCATGTCTATAAATACCTGAAAGAAGGGTGCAAAGAGGACAAAACCAGGCTCTTTTCAGTGGTGCCTGTACCAGGATGAGAGTCCATGGGCACAAAAAAATACAGGAGGTTCCCTCTGAACATGAGGAAGCACTTCTTTACTGTGAGGGTGACTGAGCACTGGCAGAGGTTGCCAAGAGAGGTTGTGGAGTCTCTCACTTTTTGGAGATCTTCAAAAGCCACCTGGACAAGGTCCTGGGCAGCTTGCTCTGGGTGACCCTGCTTGAGCAGAGGGTTGGACCAAATGACCATCAGAGGTTCCTCCCAAGCTCAACCAGTCTGTGATTCTATGATAACTTGCCCATGAGAATATGCCGTGTCTTGGCATGTTTTGGCATAATCTGAAATTATTTTAGCCACCCTGCATTACCTTAATCATTTGCCTTAAGTTGGTTGACTTTCTACATGAGGTTTTCAGGCTGAGGTAACAAATGTTTGGCTTAAGTTTATTTCTCTCTTTTCTTCCTTATCATTGTAAAGCTGGAAAGACTAGCTCTTTTGCACTAGGAGGTGTAAAGCGAGGTAGGTTTGGAGGAGCCAGTGGACTTGTGCCTTCAAGACAGCTGGTACTGATTTCTCTTGACGTTTGTGGTACAATAGGGTACCAACTTCTGGTGCTTGTTGGAGCCCTGGGGAAAGGGATGTAGATAAACTGCAACAACTGAGTGGAGGTGGTTTCAGTCTCATCGTCTGTGTGGGGCTGAGAAAGAATTGGAGAAAAGATCAGTTGACCTGACGTCGCTTGCTAAGTTGTGCTGATAAAAGTTGTTTGCTACTCTTCACTTCTGCTTCCAGACACCAATGTATACACAAAGGGATTGTACCTTACACTAGGGCTGGACATACTTCCTATGTAGAAAGAAGGTGCTGTATCTATCAACATGCATTCAGTTATCAACCTTTGTCCTCAGTGGAGCATTGGTGGCCCACTGTATCACCTGGTTCTTCTGGCAGGTATGCTTGGAAGGTGCTGGCGCTGATTCCTTGCTTGGTACATATTGCCCTACATCTTTCTCTTATTTATTTATTTATTTATTTATTATTTTTAAATAAGTACAATGAACAAATAAAGCAAAATACTTTAATAACGTAATCTGTCATCATATGTTACTGGATGAAGTGAGTACCTTCCCACTATAGATATCTAGTTATTTTTTCCTATTGATTTGAGCTTTTGTTGGTGGGATAGAAAAATATCGGAATAAAGTAGCTTTATGCAGCATCAGAGACCTTAATTTTTATAAGAATGAAGTGTTGATTTTGTCCCAGAGTGCTATTAGAACAACCCAGTATCTCCTTTTTAAAGGATCTGCTCATTCTGTCTAATGGATATTTGTGTGATAAAGGGTAAATGGGCTGAGGCACCAATAGTTTTGTACCCTACAGGCTGGAAACCATTCATTTTTTAATAAAGAGTTTGTTTGTTAACCCAGAACAATCTTTAATGATGTATAGGCATGGGTATTATCACTTCATTTGATGTACATTAATATAAAGATGGACCTATCTTTCCTTTTGGCCCTCGCTTGCCACTCTTACAAAGTCCACTGAACTTGTGAGATTTATTTCTAACATTAAGAGTAGAAGAAAGGGGAAAAAAGGAAGTGGAAGAGAGAAGGCCTACCTGTGGAGAAACGCATAATATATACAACACATGACGTACTTTGTATGGTTTTACAGGTGGAAAAGAGATAATTCATTTGCTGTCCTACAAAATCTCTGTTTCCCTTCCCTTCCCTTCCCTTCCCTTCCCTTCCCTTCCCTTCCCTTCCCCCTTCCCTTCCCTTCCCTTCCCTTCCCTTCCCTTCCCTTCCCTTCCCTTCCCTTCCCTTCCCTTCCCTTCCCTTCCCCTTCCCTTCCCTTCCCTTCCCTTCCCTTCCCTTCCCTTCCCTTCCCTTCCCTTCCCTTCCCTTCCCTTCCCTTCCCTTCCCTTCCCTTCCCTTCCCTTCCCTTCCCTTCCCTTCCCTTCCCTTCCCTTCCCTTCCCTTCCCTTCCCTTCCCCCTTCCCTTCCCTTCCCTAAGTAGCCTCATCTTCTCTAATAGTAATTTTAAAACAAAAAGTTGTAATCAAAACCAGTCTGCACCACAGTGGTGGTACACTGTGGATTTTTTATTATTATTTTTATTTATTTATTTATTTTTATCCCCAGAGCCTCCAGCTCTAGTGCTTCCTCAGATTTTCTTCTGGTTTCCACAGGTTTTCACGTGGGGACTTCCTGAGATGGGGGGGTGTTTTTGCATTTGCTAATTCTGAAATTTTTTTCTTGGATTCATCTAATCCCCATTGAACATATGCAACCTCTTAACATTCATGGCATTCAGTAGTAAATGATTTAACAGTCCATTATATGAGAATTATGTCCTTTTGCTCATTTTGAAGCTGGTACCTGCTACATATCTACTGATGTGTTCTAAAAAGAAATTGTGAGGAATTGATCTTGTCACTCCTGCAGTGCTATTTATGAATGCTTAGATTTCTTATTCTTCAACCATATTTCTTTTCTAGGTGGAAGGGCTATTATTATAAATATGGTAATAATGAGCTATAATAATCCAGGAGCAACTGTCAGTGAGCCTTCCCTGGCTCCCATTTGTAACCTTGCATTTTTTTCATAGACAACTAAGTATGATATGTAGTAATGATATTTTCTTCTGTCTGAAAACAGCCTACAACTGTCTTTATTCTTACATATTCATAACAAACAAACTGTCAGCTGTAAATAACAACAAAATTGGACTACAGACATTTTGTATTTATCTGTCTCTTGTCTGAAATGCATTAACACTTATCTGTATTTAATGCAATATTTGCAGATGACAGTGTCTCTTCCTCTACCATTGCATCATGATTGCCAGTAGCCAATGTAATTAAGGATGGAGTTAAATGATTTTCAAATATTTAATACTATAATATTAGGCATGCAGACATTTCTGAAAATCAAATGTCTTCTTGTATGAGATTCTGCTTTTTTTGCCAGTTTGCCATCCACTGCATAAGCATTCTTAACAGTGACTTGCTGACCTGTAATTGGTTTTCTGAGTAATCTGATGTCATGCCACTGTGAAATCTGAACTTAAATAGTTTCCAATGGAAAGATGCCAGTGTTTGGATTTTCTGTTTTGCTTCTGGTTTGCATGAAACTAACAGCACATTTTGTCAAGTCTGTAGCAGCTGGAAGAATGGAAGTTGTTTTTTTTTTCAGTTCTTCAGGGCAGTACTACAGGTCATTCTTCTTGTAATGAACGAAACAGTGAAGAATCATTCCCTATTTGCTGTTTCAGTGTCAGTTATGAATTTACAAACTCCTTGTAACTGGGCAGCACTGCAAGTGCAAAGAATGTGTAGCTTTGGCTTTAAAAGTGCTCAGACTAGAGTACAGAAGCTGGAAGAAGCTCACACCACACAGACTTGTCCCCAGGTCTCAAGCTGGAGTGCTGCAATGTGAAGCCTGCAGGATGGAGGAGTTTCCTGAGTGCTGGTATGCAACCAAACACTCCGACCATCTGGTTTGCCTCAGCATGCTTTAAGTAAACAGCGAATGCTATCACTGTAAGTAGCTCCTGAAGTAGAAGTATGTTTCTCCTGCCCATAACTGATGCAGTCAGAGTATGTTTATTGCTAAAGCTACACCTAGACTTTGCTCAGCTTTGTCCTTTACCATGACAAAGCTGGATGAATTAGCTAGGTGTGTCCTCATCTGCTGTTCCATTAAGAAAACAAGTGGGAAAATACATGGGACTCTCAGGGTTGTAAATAAATATATTAGGCAATCAATGTTCAAAAAAGGAAAAGTGATCTCTTCATTTTAGGGATTTTTTTTTCCTTTTCCTTTGCCCCTACCTCACAGCTTGAGGAAAACTGGCTTAGGACTACAAGTCTTACTTCACTGGCTTTCTCCTCATGAAGAGAGTGCTGTTAACTGCATGAGCAAAAGCCCAGTGATGGATTAATTTTTGGTGTTATTTGAATTGCTCCCATGTTTGGAGAAAAAAATCAAATCTGTTGACATGTTTTATGAATGTTAAGAAAGCTGTGACCTTAGTACATGAGTTCCTGAATTCATCTAGACAAGTATCCATGCATTCACTTCCTATTTAAATTACATGGTTTAGGTTAATTAAAATCAGGACTGGATCTAAAAATAAACAAAACATGAAGTTTCTTCAGGTAGTTGTATTACTTATGCATTTAAACCAATTTTTCTAGCAGTCTTAATTGTAGCAGCTACTGTTGGACAATATAGGAAATAATACATGACAACCACTGGAGACAGAATAAGATGAGCAGCAAAGTAACATAGATGATCAACTGTTTCAAGTGGTTTATGTCACGTTAGCTTTAGTGAAGTTGAAAATTAGATGACTGGGAAACTATGAGGCATGAAGAAGAGGTGAGTCAGGGATTTCCACCAGCAAAAAAGTCGGTAGAACTAGCCTGACTGCAAAAAATGCAATGGACACATTTTATGTTATTTCACGAAAACTGTATCCAATCACTTTATATAGATTACGATGATTTTATGTTAGTGATTATAAAAGAATAGACCTTTGTCAAAGTTGTATTCCTCTGACAATTAATTTGTATACAGGGTGAGTTTCCTGCATGCTCCACACACCTTCTTGAAACTTTTCTCTGATCTTAGGCAAAATTTTCTACCTTTACAAGTTAACTTTAAATATGACTCTGACTTGACTTTTAAATTATTTTTTCTCCTCACATTTATTTTTGCTTTCAGTTATTATGCACACCATCGCTAATGATATAAATTTTAACTGCTATTCAATGCACAAACAAGTAATAGAAGCAACTGTACTGAAGAGATTCCTTTGAAGGATGTGATTACATCGAGCCATTCTTTTTCCCAAATCCAATAGCTATAGATTATGTCTATGTATTACACAGTGCCTGAAGTTTATCCAGGTAGGTTACCATCTTTTAGAAGAAAGGAATTTTTTTTTGTAATTCACCTCTATCACTCAATCATTTCAGTAGCCTAATCAACAGAATAATTGATATCAATTTATTACATTCAGTATAGTAAGATTCTTGTTTGAGCATTTCCTGATCTGTGGACTTGAGTCAAACACACGATGGAAATGTAAAGGGAGGATACTTGATTTTGTTCCAAACGTCCAATTTCATATCTGATGGAATTGTTTTATACTGTAATAGCCAAATGCTTTTTGAAGCACAAAATCTATAGGTAGCTTAGTAATCGAAGTGTAAACCTGATCTTGGAGGCATACGATGGAGCCGAAGCAATATAATGGGCCATTGCCCTGCCTGATGCTTTGGGGACTGTTGTGTCACAGGCAAGACAGGAAGACAGAATGCCTGGGCCAGTTCTCCATCCCTGCAGTGGATTGTCTTCCTCAGGGACAGCTAAGGCTTGCCTACAGAGCTCACAGGATTTTCAGAACTGGAGAGCCATAGAAAAGTTAGTGGATGTCACTGACCCATCATGCATCAACAACAACTAATCCTGATTAGGGAGTCATATACTAGAAAAGCTACCTTCTTTTTCTTTATGGCCATTTATGGTTTAATGTTTTACCTTTTTATTTTTATTTTTTTCTCTATTCAGACATTTTGAGCCCTGTTTTCCTTAATTTATAGTTTAATGTTGTTCAAAAGCAGATATAAATGTAGGGTGTCTTGACAGCTTCTGGCTCAAACTCTTAATTGTCATATGGGATGCCTATGTGATACTTTGTTATATGAAATCAAACGTACAAAACTTAGAGAAAAATGGTAAAGAAAAGAAGTTGAGTCAATAGGTAGACTTCTGATACTGAAGGTTCAGTCCTTCCAGAAATTTCAGTTCAAGTTTTGTTTGAGAACAAGATGGGCCTGGTTCTGGTTACCAGGGGATGGAGTTGCCACATGGGAAAAAATTTGAAGAGAGTCAAATTGAACGTTATGACATCTGCAACGTGCTCACTGATGCATGAAAGAGAAATGCTGATAGTATACCCCATGCTTTATAAAATTTTAAACAGGACACTAACAGTATATGTCATCTTTTTCTTCTCTTCCTATGGAGTACAGTAGTAGGAAGCAAATTTCCAGAACTGGAGTGCGTTTATGTGAGGTTATTGGAAAAAAGATCATGAAAGCATTCATCACCATTGCTCATTTATTGTTGTCTCCATGGCCAGAACAGTTAGCTTTTTCTTTGACTGATTCATGGTTTCTATTCGAAGGATTTAATAATAAGATTAATGCTACAGAACATAATTAATAGTAGGACAAGGCCTGGTTTGCTGTCAAAGTAAGCCCTGCTGTACCCTGGTCCTGCTTTTCAGCTGGACCAGAAGACCTCCTTGGTTCCCTTCCAGGCTAAACTACTCTCGTTTTGTGATTATGTGCACTCATTATAGAGGTCTGGGCTCATTATTATTATTATTATTATTATTTATTTATTATTATTATTATTATTTCTTCATGCCAAGTGTTCCTTGTATTGCAGAGCACAGTATAGCTAAATCACCATGGCAATTTTCAAGGTTTGAAAACCATCACCTTGGCTCCTTCCTGAGTTTGGTGTTTTCAATACCCACCTTGAACACTGGGTAGCTCTGCAATGTGTAGCTGCTTCACCATATCATCAAGGGGGTTATTTCTTCCTTCCATTCAGCCCAAAGAAAGGCTGCTTACTAAACCTATTATATAGTACTAGATCAGAATTTATCTTTCACTCTAAGAATTAGCTGATGGCAGATGATAACATCTGACTAGCAGTATCTCAGTCTGCAAAACTCTTGTACATGGTAGTATGGCACATATATTATTTCCAGAGAGGAACAAAGCCTTGGGTGATATTATGGTCTTTTCTCATCTGATTTAAAAGAACTGCTTTCCACATACCATCTAAAGTTAATGGGTTTTCCCGGTTTTCTAAGGGAATGAGACTTCATTTGTCCTCAGTTGTAATGACTTCTGAACCTGAGAGCCAGGCTGTACAGAGGGGCAGAGCTCTCAAAGGCATTACAGTTCTCAACCTAATGAAGACTACTGGATGATAGACAGAGACAAACACAAATTTTCAGTAAGGCAACAATGCAGCATAAACTCAGTTATATTAATAAACAGTAGCGAATAGTTGAAATGAACAAGAGTTATAATGAAATTAGAACATGAAGCTTTGTAATAAATGCTATGCTACTTTATATATTTTTAAAAATGTAGTATTTTGGAAATAGAAATTGCCACATTTTTCTAAATGCTTCTCTGAAAATGGATAATAGATTTATTTGTTCATAGCAAAAGAAAAAAATTAATGGGTGTTGTATTCCCACACCATTCCACCCTTTTTCAAGCATGTTCGTATAGCTATAGAAATCAGCTTAGTTTTGCCAGTAGTTATAAGCAGCCATACAAGGCACCAGCCACCTCTGAGACATTGGATGTGCCACAAAGAACGGATGCCTTTAATGCATTGCTTTTATAAAACATTTTGGCAAATGAGTTCTTCAACATGTGCTGAAATATGTCTTCATAAGTAAGATGTATAGTGATGCCCCATTACATCTTAAACAATTAGGAAATATGGAAAGGAAAAGAAAGCTGTGGTGTAAAATTTTTCTCTGGGATTATGCTCAAAAATGTCTAGACAAATAGTATTTCACAGTTGTTGCAAGAGAAATTTCTTTATTAAAAAAAATAATAATCCAGAATAACCTTGTAAACTCTTTATTTTCCATATATCGAAATGCTACATATTTGTTCTTGAATTCTCATGATTTTATTCATAAATTCATGTAGTTACCTGAAATTGATATCTTTCCTAACCTAAGATAAAGTAAGTAAAGACTTTTTTTTTTTTTGGTATGTGTGTGAGAGATTTATTTTGAGTTTTTACATTTTAATATCACAAACAGTGGTTAAGATTACTTTAGGGCATGGAATTTATGAGTGACAGCACTGTAAGAAAGAAAATAGAACTGAGAGCTTCCCTAAAAAGGGGATATAAACTCAGTTTTGATTATGTGTGTTTACATGGTGAAATGGAAAGCTAGGAATGCAAAAATGAGCATTTCACAGATTCACAGATTCACAGATTCACAGATTTCTCTAGGTTGGAAGAGACCTCAAGATCATCGAGTCCAACCTCCGACCTAACACTAAGTACTCCACTAAACCATATCCCTAAGCTCTACATCTAAACGTCTTTTAAAGACCTCCAGGGATGGTGACTCCACCACCTCCCTGGGCAGCCCGTTCCAATGCTTAATAACCCTTTCGGTAAAGAAGTACTTCCTAACATCCAACCTAAAACTCCCCTGTCGCAACTTTAGCCCATTCCCCCTCGTCCTGTCACCAGGCACGTGGGAGAATAGACCAACCCCCACCTCTCTACAGCCTCCTTTCAGGTAACTGTAGAGAGCGATGAGGTCTCCCCTGAGCCTCCTCTTCTCCAGGCTGAACAAGCCCAGCTCCCTCAGCCGCTCCTCGTAAGACTTGTTCTCCAGACCCCTCACCAGCTTGGTCGCCCTTCTCTGGACTCGCTCGAGCACGTCCATGTCCTTCCTGTAGCGAGGGGCCCAAAACTGAACACAGTACTCGAGGTGCGGCCTCACCAGAGCCGAGTACAGGGGCACAATCACTTCCCTCGACCTGCTGGCCGCACTGCTTCTTATACAGGCCAGGATGCCGTTGGCCTTCTTGGCCACCTGAGCACACTGCTGGCTCATATTCAGCCGACTATCCACCAATACTCCCAGGTCCTTCTCGGCCAGGCAGCTTTCCAGCCACTCATCTCCCAGCCTGTAGCTCTGCTTGGGGTTGTTGCAGCCCAGGTGCAGGACCCGGCACTTGGCCTTGTTGAACTTCATGCAGTTGACCCCAGCCCATCGCTCCAGCCTATCCAGATCCTCCTGCAGAGCCTTCCTGCCCTCGAGCAGATCGACACACGCACTTAGCTTGGTGTCATCTGCAAACTTACTGAGGGTGCACTGGACGCCCTCATCCAGATCATCAATAAAGATATTAAAGAGGACCGGCCCCAGTACCGAGCCCTGGGGGACTCCACTAGTGACCGGCCTCCAACCAGATTTGACTCCATTCACCACAACTCTCTGGGCCCGGCCATCCAGCCAGTTTCTAACCCAGCGAAGCGTACGCCAGTCCAAGCCCCGAGCAGCCAGTTTCTCGAGGAGAATGTTGTGGGGAACGGTGTCAAAAGCCTTACTGAGGTCAAGGTAGACCACGTCCACAGCCTTTCCCTCATCCACCAAGCGCGTCACTTGGTCATAGAAGGAGATCAGGTTCGTCAAGCAGGACCTGCCTTTCATAAACCCATGCTGACTGGGCCTGATCGCCTGCTTGCCCTGCAAGTGCCGCGTGATGACCCTCAAGATAATCTGCTCCATGAGCTTCCCCGGCACTGAGGTCAAACTGACAGGCCTATAGTTCCCCGGGTCTGCCCTGCGGCCCTTCTTATAGATAGGCGTCACATTGGCTAGCCGCCAGTCAACCGGGACCTCCCCCGATAGCCAGGACTGCCGATAAATGATGGAAAGCGGCTCAGCCAGCTCCTCCGCCAGTTCTCTCAGTACCCTTGGGTGGATCCCATCCGGCCCCATCGACTTGCGCACATCCAAGCTCCGTAGCAGGTCGCCAACCATTTCCTCATGGATAGCGAAGGCCACATCCAGCTCCCCATCCCCTTCCACCAGCTCAGGGCACTGGGTGTCCGGAGAACAACCGGTATTGCCGCTAAAGACTGAGGCAAAGGCGGCATTAAGCACCTCAGCCTTTTCCTCATCCTTAGTAACTAGGTTTCCCCTCGCATCCAGTAAAGGATGGAGATTCTCCCTAGTCCTCCGTTTCGCGTTGATGTATTTGTAAAAGGATTTTTTGTTGTCTTTAACGGCAGTAGCCAGATTGAGCTCCAGATGAGCTTTGGCCTTTCTAATTTTCTCCCTGCACAGCCTCGCTACATCCTTGTAGTCCTCCTCAGTGGCCCGCCCTTTTTTCCAAAGATTATAAACCCTCTTTTTTCTGCTAAGCTCCAGCCGCAACTCTCTGTTGAGCCAGGCCGGTCTTCTTCCACGCCGGCTCATCTTTGGGCACGTGGGGACGGACCGCTCCTGTGCCATCACGATTTCCTTCTTGAGGAGCGCCCAGCCTTCCTGGACTCCTCTGCCCTTCAGAACCGCCTCCCAAGGGACTCGGCCAACCAGCGTCCTGAGCAGCTCAAAGTCAGCCCTCCGGAAGTCCAAGACAGCAGTTTTACTGGTCCCCTTCCTGGCGTCGCCAAGAATAGAGAACTCTACCATTTCGTGGTCACTCTGCCCCAGACAGCTTCCGACCACATCTCCCACCAGTCCTTCTCTGTTTGTGAAGAGAAGGTCTAGCGGGGCATCACCCCTGGTAGGTTCACTGACCAGCTGCGTCAGGAAGCTATCTCCCACGCTCTCCAGAAACCTCCTAGACTGCTTTCTCTGTGCCGTGTTGTGTTTCCAGGATATGTCTGGGAAGTTGAAGTCCCCCACGAGGACAAGCGCCGACGATTTTGCAACTTCTGTCAGTTGCCTATAAAACTCCTCATCCGTCTCCTCATCCTGGTTCGGCGGTCTATAACAGACCCCCACCAGGATGCTAGCCTTGCCGGCCTTCCCGCGGATCCTAACCCACAGGGATTCAACCTTATCATTCCCAGCCTGGAGTTCCACAACATCAAAAGATTCTCTAATGTAGAGAGCCACGCCACCACCCCTTCTGTGCTGCCTGTCCCTCCTGAAGAGCCGATAGCCAGGCATTGCAGCACTCCAGTCGTGGGAGCGGTCCCACCACGTCTCCGTGATGGCAACCAAGTCGTAGCCTGCCTGCTGCACAATGGCTTCCAGCTCCTCCTGTTTGTTACCCATGCTGCGTGCATTAGTGTAGATGCACTTCAGCTGGGCCATCGCCTTCTTCCCCGGCCTAGCCATTGTTTCCCCCGGCACAGCTCCGACAAGCCTTGTTTGAGCCCCGTCCCCCTTCTTACCTAGTTTAAAGCTCTCTCTATGAGCCCCGCCAGCTCCTGGCCTAGGATCCGTTTTCCCCTTGGAGATAGAGACCCATCTGGGGCCATCAGGCCGGGTGCCGAGTAAAGCTCCCCATGGTGAAAAAACCCAAAATTTCTATGCTGGCACCAGCCTCTGAGCCACCTATTAACCACATGAGCTTTCCATGTCCTCTCCGTGCCTCTCCCTTCCCCCGTAGGGATGGACGAAAACACCACCTGCACTCCCGCTCCCTCCACCAATCGTCCCAGCCCCCTATAGTCCTGTTTGATGGCCCTGAGGCTTCTCTTTTCAACATCATCGCTGCCAGCCTGGACTATCAAAAGCGGGTAATAGTCAGAGGGGCGAACCAGGTTTGGAAGCTTCCTGGTAACGTCTCTGACCCTGGCCCCAGGGAGGCAGCAGACTTCCCTATGTGTGGGGTCAGGCCGACAAATAGGGCCCTCCGTTCCCCTGAGGAGGGAGTCGCCCACAACAATCACCCTTCTTTCTTTCTTGGTGGAGGCAGTCCTGAGGCGTGGAGTCAACTTCCTCACCTCAGGCATCCTCCCGGGTAGGCTTCCTACCTCATCCTCACCCACGGGTCTCTCGAGCCCCAGGGCCTCAAACCTATTGTTCAAGGGCACCTGGGAAGGCGGCGCCGGAAGGGGAGGGCATCTCCTGCGAGGTCGAGCAGGGACCTGTCTCCATTCCTCCTCAACTCGCAGGTCCCCTCCCTCTGCCCGATGGCAACAGGGCAGGGGGTCCACCCCCCTTTGGGGCGTCTCACCCTGGTCCCTCTCGCTCCGGTCCTGCAGGGAGTCACTCCACCAGTCTATCTCCCGCTCGCACTCCCTGATATCCCTCAGCCTCTGCACCTCCTCCTTGAGCTCTGCCACCATGCGGACCAGGTCGTCCACCTGCTCGCACCTCACGCAAGCAGTCTCCCTGCCTCCCGCCGATGGCAGCAAGAGGCTCAGACACTCCCCGCATCCGGAGACCTGAACTGCCGCATGTTTGGACGGGCAGTCGGTCTGGGTGTGCACTGACTTCCTAGAGAAAGCACCGTGCCTGGTGGAGACCATTACAGCCCAGTCGACAGGAGAGTGCCGTTAGAGGAGTTGTCCCTATGGGCGGGATTTGTTACTGTTAATTCTTGATTTATTTTTTTGCCAAACAGATGTGTGCCAAATATTATGGAAATAATTAGGGAGCTCTCCTGAAATTTTTCTGCAGTATTGAAACAAACATTAGAAATGAATTAGTAAGTAGACCCAGTTTTATATTTCTTCTGTGCAAATAATTCCTTCTGAGGTCAAATTGCTCTTTGTTTACCAATTGAAATATATGACCACTGACATTCTTTGATGGCTAGTTAGGAATCTAATCAGCTTTCCATGCACCTTTTTTTTCCTTTTTTTTTTTTTTTTCTTCTATTTTTTGATGGAAGGATTGTAAGGGGAGGGAGAAATGCTGAGTTTTGGATAGGTGCAGAAAAGGCTGATGCATGTGACAAGCAGAGAGTAAGCATTCAATATTTACAATTTGTTTAATGTAGCAGAAATTCAGGAAAGAATGTTACTCTATGTTTTTTTTTTTGTAAATGATCTGTAAATTCTGTTTTCTTTGGTGGTTATGACATACTAAAAATAGGAAAAGGGAGACTTGCTAACCACTATAGCTAGCTGTTGTGCATGATTCAGAGATGATATTGTATAGAGATATATATATTACAGTAATGCTAGATTTCTGTAAAATCTGTGAAAGGACACAATAGACATCTAAATTAAGAATTAAGGTTGGACTTTGGCACTGACTGGAAGTTCACTGTAGCCATTCCTGCTGACAGCTACCTGAGAATACTAAAAGAAACAACTGGCATCCAGTTACCACCCCTACACTTTTAGCAGCTTTTCTCTCTGCTGAGTTGCATTCACAGACAACATAACATTTTTATTTTACTACAAAGTAAAGAAAGACCATAAGAGATGCCATTAAAAGCGTTCTTCTGTCTAGTCTGAGGAGTCTGATCTTGTATGCAATTTCAGAGCACGGTGCCTGGGTTGCAGGTGATGTTGCAGTGACCACTGCACGCTTTCTAAACAGACGTCCCCTTGCTAAGCAAGAGCTCCATGGTTACAACACGTATGGGGAGTTCTGCGTTAACTGCCATTACTTGCCACTTCTCCCTGAAAACAGGCATCCACATTTTCCTCCTCCAAGGATTCTGCTTTTTTCTTAGGAAAATACTGTCAGGCTCTTCTGTTACTGTTGTGACATAACTCATAAAACAGTCAAGGGTAGTAGTGAAAGAACGTAAAAGGCAAGGTCTGATCTTTAGCAACATGTTTAGGATGGTCATCTGGGAGATAAAAAGCTTGGGGCTCCTGTTTCAATAGTAACTTGGGTCTTTTAAATCAAGCAGTCAGTGACTAAAATATACAAATGGTCTGCAGACTGGAACCAGGACAGGATGGGAGCCCGGGACTCCTAACTTTAATCTGAGTGCTCAAGCCACTAAACTACCAAGCCACATTCTTGATAATATTCTATCTTGGCTCCTAATTCCTCTTTAATATTCTTTTCTCAGAGGCTGCATTCACTAAGCAATTTACAAACAATACCCTATCAGATAAAAACGCAAGAGCTGCCTTCCATAATAATAACAGAACACAGAATAAAAAAGACCAGTCTTGCCAATACTATCTAGATAAGATCTGTTTCAAAGTGAGAACTTACATCATACAGTAAGGCTTTTTATTGAACTTCTATGAGAAACATAATTACTACCCAAGTCACCATAGATAAGCTGATACTTGTGACTGATTAAAGTTCATCAGAACTTCAGACACTTTTAAATAATACAGGATTATATACAGTAATGTATGGTAATCCATTAAAAACAAACAAACAAAAAACACACACACAAAATCTATTTGTTAACCTTTCTGTATGACAACTGTATGTTATCTGCAAAAAGTATGTGAATTTTATTGGAGATGATGAAATGTGGACTGTGTGGCCTAAAAGCATCACAAAAGTCTGCACTTAAGACACTGTACTAGTAACAGGTAAACAAGATTTGCTGAGACTGATAAAGACCTGGGTAGAGTGAAAATGAATACACAGGGGAGTAGATTTACTCCATGGAAATGTAAGGCTGAAAGGAACCTTGGGAACATAGTTCAACCTCAGCCTCCAGATAGAGTTAAATATGCAAAATTCACTTCTGACAAATGTTTCTCTCTCCTTTCCTGAACTATCCCGTGATGGCATGACTTGCCTGAGGTTGTATAGAAGGTCAATGGTAGAGCAGAGGGTAGACTTCGGCATTTCTAATATTCCAGTCATCAAATGAACCTTGTTTTTCCAAATGAAGAGTATTATGTTTTAAATAGCTCTACAGAATAGAAGAAGTGGTGAAATTTTCTGTAATCAACCATTCTGTACTAGCAACTATAATTAAAAGGGAAGAGGAAACATAAATATAGAGTAAGGTTAATTTCAACCTTCTCTGGTTTCAGAGTAGACAAACTGAATCATTCCCATTGATTTATCTTACAAAGCTACATTTTGGGTGATGGTAAATGGTCCCTACGAAGTGGAAGGCTACTGAAACTTACTGAAGGTACAAAGCTTGGTCCAGCACAAGCCCAAATGCAAACGCAAACCCAAATGCAAACGCAAACCCAAACAAACAAAACCCCAATAAAACAAACAAACAAAAAACAAAGCAGAATATCATGTAAGGTATTTTTGGATGACCCTGAAGACTCTAGTACTAGAACTAAGATGCAATTTAATAACATAAAATACAGTGTCATGAATTTAGGGAATAGTAAAGAGGGTTTCTAAGATAAACTTTGAATTAATCACTTGAAAAATATGGCGGAAGACCCAGCTATACCATCTAGTCATGGGGTGACTATGAATTGAAAATGTCCTGCATTAACGGAACCCAACTGCTGTTCTGTAAAGTCTCAGATTAAATATTATCAGTACAAATGGGAAATGTTCAGTCTTTTTAAAAGACACTCTGGAATTGCTCTGGAATACTGTGTTCAGAAAAGAAGACTCCATGGATGTAGATAAAAGGACAATTTTTCTTCAATGACAGCCCTGGATGAAGAAATGGAGTAGAGAAATTATAAACATATAGAAAACAAATAAATGCACATCGGGTTGCTTGGTAGTAAAACAACATTAATTTTATCTTGCACAAGCTGACTTGATTGAAGAAAGCAAAATATTCAAGAAGGGTGGACAAATACTGGAAATAATGTAGGATAGAAAGATTTTGTGTAGATTTATTTTGTATTATTTAATTATTATTATTATTTTTTTTTTCCTTGGGCCTGTCTTAGTTCATGTCAATGCCGTTATTCCATCATCAAATAAGAATACTGTGAATAGGTTCAAGTTTTTTTGATTTATCCACAGACAAAAACTTCATTTAAGTAGTGTTCAGGTTGAAAAAACATATCTCAACAGTTTAAGGTGAAATATGTTTAAATATATTTTAAAGCTGTTGCGATTAATTAGTCCCACACCATAAGTAATAAATCAAGGGAGTTTATAACTAGGTAGGTGAACTGAACATTAGAAGTCATAAGAACATGTATTTAACTGAGCTAGGAACATTAATATCCCTTTCAGAACCTTTCCAAATTCTTCCCTTGTCGAAGGGCTGTAATGTTGAAAGGCTCCTCTGTACTCATTCAACAGTGAAATTACCTCTCTTTTGGTAGAAATCTTGACTTTCCTCATAGTGACATTGTGCAAAGCCTGCAAGATTGTGTTTATGTATTTTAATGTTTATCGATCTAAATTCATTTACGTGACACTAATTTTTAAATCCCATACTATTTTATCTACTTTCTCTGTGGTGATGTTGCTTTAAGAGAATATGAAGGCAAGAATATGTCAGAATATGTCAAGAATTGGCAGGGATCTGGGGGAAGTGCAAGGAAAAGATTGGGTTTGTACCGTCAGTTTTGTGGATGCATTCTGCCAGATCACAAAGAGAGGTTTTAGTGCCATGTTGCAGGCATAAAGGATGAGAACCACAAGTTGCAGTGGAAAGCCAAAGTGTGCTTATGCCCTGTGGCAGAGTGGCAGCTGAAAGCACTTGTCAGGTTTGCTTTAAACTAGCTTGATTGTGTACAGGAACACTGCAGCTGTGGGAGCAGCACGGGCTATTCACTTACTATCTCTGGCTTGGGAGGACAACCTTGGATTTTCCCAGCTATTTTTCCAGTAGTTTTCCCATGCTGGTGTGTGAAGGACCTAGTGAGTCTTTCATATTGTTGGTCCGCAGTGGGGTAATATCTGGTACCCTTTGCTTTTGAGTTGCATGCATAACTCCTGCTTAGTAACTTAATGCAAGCCTTTGCTTTATTACTTTCAAAAAGTGTTATCCTTAGTTAGTGCTTCTTCCTACTTTCAATACTTCTTATTCCATTGTAAAGGGAATTCCAAAGCCCACCAAAGTCAATTGCAGGATTCTCACTGTCCTGTGTGGAATTTAGACCAAATTCTAGCATATAATTTACCTTTATATGCACTACAAATGGTCACCTGTGAGCATAAATTACGTCACGTCTGAAGCTGACCCACTTTTTATTCATATCAAATTGTCTGAAAGTGGATAAATGGCAAATTTTTGCTAAGTAGTCAAAAGGATCTGAATGCCTTTGACAATTTAATGCATTTCTCACTGCTAAAGGAAATTTTGAGAGTATTCAGGTTTTATCTTGCACCCTTATGAGTTGTTTCTGTTAGTAACATTATCCCCCCATGCCCCCCCCCAGCTCTTCAGCAACCTAATTATGACTGATGTTCTACCTTACCGTCATATAACTTATTCCACCACCATTTGCTTCATTGTGACCTATCAACTATGCAATGTTAGATCTGCAGTTGGCATAAATCAGCATCCTCAGGTGACGTTTTTTGTAAAAGACAGCCTTATGCCAACTATCAAGGTAATACTTATGAGAAATAAATAAATATTGCCAAGTGGCCTCATAAGATCAGCATTACTGTCACCGGTAAATCACCTGTGCTAACTTTGCAACTTGGGCAACAGTATTTTTAGGGTTATAAACACTTTAAATAGGTATATGGCTGAGAGTCTGATCTACTTTTAATTTATTGGCCTCTGGGGAAGAACGACTGAAAACCATTTTAAAGGTGGATTTATCAAAGTGAGGGAAGGTAATGGTTATTGGTACCGAGGATGCTGATGAGAGCTCAGACTATGTGCTTGTAACAAGCCTCTGAGTGGGGGTGTCTCAGCTGAGCAGAAGTAACTGCAGAAAGCAAGGGAGCAGCTAAATGATGAAAGTCAGTAACAGACCATTAACATTTTAGCAATGTAGTTCCATAAATACACTTTTGTTGTAGGAAACTCTCTGTGCCTAAGGTGGCTGTCTAGAAAATGGAGTAATTTAAAGAAAAAACATTGTCTCATTATCAAGGAAAGCTGTCAAAACCACTTGGCAAACAAAACACGCAAAGTGCTCAGTGCCAGAAATATTTATGCATTATTCTTAAGAAAAACACACACACATACACATGCAAAACTCACCAAAAAACCCGGTGTATTTTACAGTCTAGCACAAGTTGCAATGCAAGCATTTTGAGAAAGAAGCTATGGGATGTAAAAAGCTCATAGACTGGCCTCTGAAAATGTATTTCCCTGACATTAAGAAAAACAGAATAATGTACCTCTCAATTTTGATTGAATTGATCCATCCTAAAATAGAATATAAGTGTTGTATAAGTTTCTTGATCTCATTCCTAGCATGGCTGGTCATCTACATTATCCTTGACTTCCACCACCCAAGGACCATAGTGTTACTGATTGCTTCTTAGAAAGTCATCTGATGAATGCAGGCAAAGAAGCAAGTGGAGATGAGGATTTTGTTGATTGCCTTATCTAGAGCTTCTTGTATGCCGAATCAAAATTTCTAGCTAATTCCTACCTTTTTGTGTATGATTTTTCTGACACTTTTACTCTCCTCTTCCTTCTGGATTTGCCCACCAGCTAAGAAATATCCAAAATTGAATCCAGGATGACTAGTCTGACAAGATGAAGATAATGACTGAACAACTGGATGGCCTGCAAGTGTCTTGAAAGGAACATCAAGGCAACTCAGCTAAAGGTTTCTTAGTAATAAAGGTGAAATGTCAGAGTTTAGACCCAGCTTGTGGTGCTGCCAACTGCTCCCAGAATGCTTCGGACACTCAATTACAAGCTGAGAAGTATCACTTCAGTTTCCTCTTTTGTCATATATCTTCCTAACTCCTTTTGCTTTTTTTGTAGACAACAGAGCAAGAGGAGAAATAGAAATGGTAGATACAGCCTCCATTGTCTGCATTGCATAAGGAAGGAGATTTGCAGTAAACGAATTCCCTTCTGAGATTTTTTTCCTCCTTTATACACAGAGAGGAGAAGAGAGGAAGTGACGGAGCTTCTTGTCTTTTCTACACCTACTACTGATTTAATGTTTGTTTATTTGAATAGCTTGTCAAGTCAAAATAGGCACCTGCCAACCGAGTTGAAGCATGAGTTACTCTGAACGCTGGATAATGACTGTCCCTCCCCACGGAGAGAGGATGCACATGGCTGCAGGGTGAGGAAGGAAGTTGTGTGGGGAGGGATGCTGCGGGGGTTGTATGCTGGAACAGAGCGAAACACCGCACAGGAAAGCAGTTACTCTGCAACTTTTGGATAGTAAGCAAAGAAAGAAAGTTGCACGGTCTTTGAAAGGGAAGTTTGTTCAGCCAGCCTGGGACACTAGCTGCCCTGTGGCTGTGCCATCTCCTGACGTGAGTCTGAAATTTAGGGAGATAGGACAGATAAATTATAACAATAATAACTTCTATTCTTGCTATTTAATATTATAATAACGATTATTATTGTTGTCCTCTGTGAACCAGGAGCTCTTGCGTTGCCTCGGGCTTTGGCAGCTGCCCACGGGGAGGCTGCGGGCTGCCAGCTGCAGCGGTGCAGGCAGCAGGCAGCCGGGCAACAGGCAGCCAGGCCCCGGCTGGGCCACCCCAGCTCCCAGCCCTGCAGTTGCAATTTCAGACCCAACAGGTGGCAATCACAGCCCGGCCTCCGCCTCAGTGGAGCACCTGCACAAGAGCCTCTGCCTTCTGAAATCCTCCAAACCCGGCGGAAGAGAGAGAGCGCCAGCACTTAACATTCACCTTCCTCTCAACGCACTGCTTCCTTTCAGACTTCAGACCACTTTCCAAGCGTGATGGAGTGCTTTACTCCATGTCAGAAATCTGAAATAAAAGAAAGTAGCCTCAATCTATGGCTGAGGCCACAGCCTCTACTCAGTGACGTTATCTGCAGTCACAAGGCAGTCCTCAGGCCGTCCTAGGTCTGAGCCTGGTACAGGGTTTGCCCATCTTGTTCTATTTTCAATTCCATATTTGTTCCAGAGCTAAGATAAACTGAACAGTCTCAGGAAAGAAGGAGATAGAGAAGGGGCGGGGGTGGATGGGGGGGGTAACAGTGCTGTTAGTGAAGCTGAAGAGTTCACTCATTTCCATGGAAACATTCACATCCTAGCAACAGCTTATTGATAGCAAGATGACATGGAAAGACAAGAGCTGATGTCTTTGACTCATGGGAAAACAAGCTATCCCCGATTTCTAATTTTTTACCTCATATTCTTTTTCAAAAGTGCATAAAGCTTTAACATAAAAAGCCCCAGTCAACTTTTCTTTTCTTATTTGCTTGTGCCTTTGTGTTGAGGCACTACCTGCTAAGGAAAGTTCATACAGTTGAAGTATTATCAGCTTTGTCTGTCTGGCCAGAAAATTAATTATAAGGCAACAAAGAAACCCAAACGTATTGAACTTTTTGTTTTGTTTTGTTTTCTGTGTTTATTTAATTCTGCCTCTAGACCTGATGTCTAGCAAGATGTTTTTAGATTAGCTGAAAACATCTAGAAGGTCAGTGCACCATTTTCTGTCCATCTCCTCTCTTCTCAGAACACGGATGCTATAGCATAGGTTGCTGATATGTAGTTTGGTGGGATTCAAGGTGGGATCAGTTGCTGTATGGTCTGAACTCCATGTGATGTTCAGGGAGTGTGAGTAGCATTGAAAAGCTTTCTGTCTTTGTGCAGCCTTGGGTTAGGGTTGGTAGAAAATGCCTTTCCTTCACTTTCCTGGCATATGTTGGTACAAGAAGCTGCTCTTGGGTGAAGATAGTGTACAGCTGTCACTGCATGTGAAAGGGGATATCTTTGAGAGCAAGATCAGACAGTTGTTAGTAATAGTATTACTATTCAGCTCAGTAGCATTGTGGAGCCCCAGTCATTTAAATGCGACTTGTTCCATAGAGATACAGAAGTGCAGAACAAAAGGATGATCAGTTTGTTTGCCAATATGATTGCTCATCAGCAGGAAAAGAAAAAGAAAAACAATAACAACTTTTTTTTTTTTTGTGTATAGTGGTTGGATATATTTCTGTTAAAGTAGGTATTTCAAAACCATTTTGGAAGTACAGGAAATGTATGCTGTTGTTTTGTACATAGCATCACTACAGTGTAAACATTTGTTTAAGAGTTTTGCTGAATTGGATTCATTTAATGGACTCCCTAAGCATTACTTCTATTGTGAAAAAAAAAAAAAAAAGAATCATAGTATTTCCATGGCTAATAGAAACCACTTTTCATAATGTGACCCTTTATCTGTACATGAATTAAAAATGCAACTAATCATACATCCCAAGAGCAATCAGTAATGGTTACAGAGTTAATGAACTCTGCTTATTTACCTACCTTTTTGATAACAAAAATATTTCAGTTTTTCTGAATTTTTTGTTCTCTTAGCATAACTTTTGCCTTAGACTGCTTGTCTGATCAGCAAGCCAGGTTGCTGTTCTCTTACTACCCTTCCATCAGATTTATAATAAATGAGGTAACTAGTGTTGTGGAGTCATTGAAGGAACAATTAGAAATGTCTAATGGAGAGGAAGAGTACCATAATAACAACACTGAAATAACTGGAGATTTCCCTTTGTGCTATTCAGATGGAAGATTTCTATAGGGAAAGAGAAGATGCACGTAGAAAAGAGCTATGATATTTAAAGCAAGAACTTGATCAACAATATGGGATCCTAAAGTCTATCTCTGTTTTCACCTTATTGACAATGGCACTTTATCTAACTTGATATCTTCTCTTCTGATCTTCAGTGTGTTCAGTGCTTTCACTGCTGTGGTGCTGCATTTCCAGAGCAGGATCAACATGAGTGATGCAGATTCTACATACATCCTGCTGGGTTCCCTATAGTAAGCAATAGATCAGAAGTAATCCTGAGAGCAGAAACTAGACTTCACAGGTTCTTCCCAGTTGGCGCATACTTTTACACAGTTTTTCTGAATCTCCTAGCTATGATCAGCTCCAGATTTGAGAGTGGAGGGCAGAGACATGAAGAAAGCAGAGTATTGTCCTGAAGGGCCATAAGGGAGCCTCCTACATTTCCTCAGTGCTTGCAAGGCAAAGTAACATGCACTGTAAATAGTTAGCTAGGGTCTGCTGTGATTTTCGCTTACTCATTTGTGCATTCAAAATTCTTTTTGCTATTCCCCTTTCTTGGATGCATTCCACTTTGAGTAAGGGGCAAAGAAAGGAAAGGTAAAAAACTCTTCCACCAAGGTTGGTAGGGGGTATCAATTTGAGTGACAGTATATTATCAGGTAGCTTAGGTAAAAATGCTTATTCCCTCCACTGAATCTTTGGGAGTTGTCACAGGTTTGAAAAGCTATGTGTTTTGGAAAGGAGCATACAGGAAAGGAACAGCTGCAAATATTGTTGCTGTCTCTCCAAAGCAGAATCAAGACAGTTCTGCATGTCGAAGCTCATAATTTCTCCCTCTGTTGAATAATATGCAACAGTATGAGGCAGGCTTTTCAAAAAATGTGATCAACAATATTATCATCAGGACATTATCTAGAACATTATCTCCAGCAGGAGCTGGAGGTGTGTTGACTTTTACAGAGGTTTTTTTTTTTCCTCTTTTTTTTTTTTTAATTCTAGGAATTCACATTAATTCAGGGCCTGTGGTACACATCTAATGCTTCTATGATCCTGATTTCTCTTGATTGATACAGTGACAGATACACTGACTGATTTGAAAAAATGTCTTTCTTTCTGATGAAGGTGTGTTACCTGTTAGTAGCAGATTGATTAGTCAACATTAGCACCTGGGAATGCCTTGATTTTTATCACTTCAAGCAAATATGTCTGCAGCTGGAGACATAATTATATGAATTACTGAAACACATTTTTGCTATTCTTTAATTATATTTTGACAGAAAAGAAATGTCAAGGGAGTAGCACTTGCTTTTTAGCTCTGAAACATTTATCTCTGTTGTACACATTTGTCTATGCTTTGTCACGCTATCCTTTCAGATCTTACTTTTGCAGCCTCGTAGTTAGTGTCTTGCTATTGTTCTATGATTTAAGATTTTATACAAAGACTTTATAAACTACAGCTACAAATTGTCTTCTCTGAAGATGCAGGCCATCTTCACTCAGATGCAAAAGTATTAAATCTGGAGGAGCTTTGACGATTTATACTGATTGCAAAGCTGAACAGTCTCTCTAAGATTTCACTCCTGGCACATGGTCCTCTCTGTGAAATGCCAATGGAGGATATATCCTGTGTGACAGAAGAGGCATTAGTAAGAGTTACATGGGGCTTCAGGATTAGTGTATTTAGGTTCTATTTTTGTGGTGCTTATTCTGATATGCATCAAACAACTGGGAAGAAAAGATAAAACTGGAAATGCCAGAAATGAATTCTGCCTTTCTGCTATTGTCTTAAGAGACAAAATTTCTGTCTGAGTTGTTTTTTTATACAACAGCCAAGGACCAATCTCATCTGCAGTGCTTGTACACAGCTAAAATACAGTCAGATTTAGTATGGATGTTTATCAATGGTAGAGTTTGTCCTACCATCAGTAATCGTTTCCATGTTGAATGACTGTTTTCTAAGAGGAATGCTCACTGTTATAAAACATCCAAAGCCAATTAAAAGAACACAGCTGTAGGGGAATATGGGCCAAATGATCTTTTAGTGAAGTCACTGAACTTACAGCAATAAGCACCAGCTAAGTAGCTGTCACTGTATCCCAATAATAAGAATTTACTGACAGGACTTTTAAGCAATGCATGACATTTCTGTATCTAAGTTGTGCTGAGGAGCTGATGGGAGACACCATGTACCATGCTGTTTTCTTGAGATCTTACTTGTAATTAGGAAATACCCTGAGGGAGTGACATAATGGTTGTAAGTCTTGCTGATGATTTAGGTGTCACATTTCCTACAGAGTAATTACTGAACCAGAGCTCTGTTATGATGTACCCTACCATCCCCAGCCCTACAGGGGCTTAAGACTGTAAAATCTCTAATACAGAAAAGACGTACAAAAGCCCAGTTGAAGGAAGACATGCCACGCACGCTGCCAGCAGTTTCCTCACCAGACCCCTCAAATTCCTCTGGCATTACTAGCTCAGCTAAGCATGTCTAAATGTTGTCTGAGAGTTGTTTCCCCCAGTCTCTCTCCTCCTCACCTCCTCCCAGGGAAGGTGCACAAGGTCCGGGAGCAACCTCAGGAGAGTTATGAGAGGGAAGAAAGAGGGAGCAAGAATGTTCAAGTACAGGGAAAGACACAGGGAAAACTTTTGCTTAGCAAGAAGATACATAAATATGGGGCATGTGAATGAAAGGTTGCACAGGAGTCCTGGCATGAGAAAAGGGGACAGTGGTAAAGAGGAATGGGGGATAGAGACCTTGTGCTTGGCAATGTGGAAAGTGAAAGAGTGGGACCACGCAGATGAAGATGAGCTGGTAGGAGCATGAGTAAAGGATCACAGACCCTCCCAGGGGGCTTAGAAATGGAGGGAGGGGGATGGATGGCATACAGGGAGTTGAGGTAATAAAACAGGAAGGAATGAACCCGTGTTCGAATAACACTTGCTCGGCCTTCAAAAAGAGAAGACTGTTATCATCTGGGCATGGGTCATAAGGGACAACTGACCACTGCAGTCCCAGGATGACATGAAAGTTGACTGATTATAAGCAGGCTTCCAAGCAAGTTCTGAATGCTGTGTTTTTAATCCACTTACCTCATGTATTCAAGAATGCATGTTTAAATTTGCTTTCTACAGTCAAGTCATTCTATTCAAAGTCAGTTGTACTTTACCTTAAGAGGAAGAGAACATGAAAGGAATTGGAAAACACAGGAAGTGAATTAGAATAAAAAGACTTGGTGAATATGTGACATTTTCTCTACTTGCAGTTGTGAGTAAAGCTTTTCCCATGTTTGACAGGGACTAATGCAATAATAGGAAAAAAAATCAGATTTATTTTTTCAAATCTTATGGGACATCTGAGAAAATGCAGTGGATTGGTTCATTGGTATTTCATGCCTAGCTGCTTAGCATGATAATGATATATTTAAATTTAAATAAGTGAGAAATACATTTTCTGATGTGGTGTTCTTTATGATTTAGGTTGCTATAATAATTTTATTCTAAATGGCCTTTTAGATCTTAACAGATTTAAAGTCTGAAATTTCTCTTATGAGTGAATTGTCTTTTTGGTAAACCATTTAAACCAATAAAGTGACTATCAGTTCATAATGGGAAGAAAGACATTCAAAAGCTTCAAAACATGAGGTCACAGAATGAGGACAGAAAGGAAAACTTGTGCTAAGTTTGCTTCCATGTGAATTTCTGAGTTGTTTTGTGTCAGGGATCAGAATTTAATGTGCAACTGAAATATACTCTCACATGTAACAGAGACAAACAGATGCAAGGTCACTGTCCTTGTCCTGTGTGCATGCAAATACAGCTGAAGATTTTGTTCTCCTCTTGGACTTTGCTAAGAATGCACTTGAGACCATGGAAAAGAAATGCAGATATGAATGAAACTACGTGTGGAGACCAAGGCTCAATCTAACCGGTGCTGGATTTTTTTTTTTTTTCGTATGTGTATGCACATATGTATTTATCTTTATGTGTTTGTGGGAAGGGTGTATGCCTGTCGCAGCTTCTGTAGTTTGAGGGATCTGGGTCTCATTTTTCATTCCCAGTCTTTTAGTATTTCTTGTACATTATTAACCCCCAACTCTGAAAAAAGTCTCACGCAACCAAATAGGTTAAATTTGACTTTTTTTGAAGATTTCAAAGCAAAAGTGACATGCAAACTAGATTCTACATATCTTTATCCTTCAATTACATTTACATTTTAGTCTATGAAGGAAAGATGCAGGCTTGAAAATAAGGTAAAAAGGTTGGAGGAGTCATTTTTCTTTATTAGGTTTCATAAGCTCAAATCCAATACTTTCCTCTGTAATAGTGTGTCTTTGTATCTGTGGTTTTGGTTTGGCTTATTATGGTAAGGAACCAAGCAGGAAATATGGGTTCAAATCCTAGTAGCAATTTCTTCCTCACAGCTTCTCCATGCCTAGTCCATCATTCTGCATCTATTAAATAATGAGATTAATCTAAAGGCAGAAAGCATTGCCATCCCACAGATGGAAGCTACATGTAATACAGAAATGAATTTTAATGCTTGTCTTTAATAAAAGAGAAACAAAGCCACAAATTGAAAAGTCTTCTGCATAATGCAGAATTTTATAGAGAAGTATTTTATACAGCTAAACCCGATTTCACATATTTTTCACTTCCGGGGGCATCTCATGTTCTAGAAGAGCAGGGGTCTTTTTGCCTATAAATCTTCATGACAACTTAATCTCTCCTGAGTCCTGTGAATATCACACTGGGGATTTTTATTTATTTGAATTTAAGCTTGTACTTTATGCAGCTGGCCAGAGATGGTGCTGAGTGCTCAGGTACTGCAGAATGAACTGCAGTGGGAACTTGTACGGAAGAGATTTGGGGCACTAATCAGAGCTACAGTCAGCTGCTATGGATTATGACTTTGAGTAAATATAAAATTACAGTACTTGTAACACTTAGCCAGACAGCAACAAATAAAATGATTTTAGAAAATAAGAAAAGGGTTGGGAAGCTATAACACTGGAAAGAAAACTTATTTGTTTGTTATATTTCTTGATATTTTCCTGCTCAGGGAAATAAAGGTGATCTTCTGGAGGTGAATTCATCTCACCCTCATCAGATAGGTAGTAATAATGGAAATAAGCTTGATTTACTAGTAGCACCCGTGGGATGCACCTCATTTCTTACTGTCATTTCCTAATTGGTCTCTCATTTCATACTTGTCTTTTATTCCAGCATGAAAGTCTGTGCAATATTGTGGAACTTAAGCCATATGAGGAGTTGCATTGTAAAGGGAGGTGAAGCTCTGCAAACCTTTTCCTTGTTATGAACGCTTATCTAATACCAACTGTATCATAGTCAGTGCCAGAGCTCGCTGGGGTAAAGACATCTGAGGCTTTCTGAGATGTACGGCAAGTTAGCCTGCTTTACACTGTGTACTGGTCTTCTCAACTCCTTCTTTCTGTTGGCATTTATGCCCTGATGTCTCTTGTGATTCATGTAAATATCACCAAAATGTCAATACAAAGAACAAACAAAAACAGACAAATATTCAGTTTCATGGTGTTTTTTTGTTTGTTTCTTTGTTTTTCCACCTGGCTTTTTTTCCCCATGTTTGCTGCTTGTAGCAGCTGGATCGAGCCCTTCTGATGCTGGACCTGTGTTACTGATCTCATTTGTTAGTAACAGAGGCATTCCAATAGATTGAGAAGGGCTTAACCCCACTGAGCTCTTCATCAGGATGTCTTCTGGATGTCTTCATCAGGATGTCTTCTGGATGTCTCCAGGATGTTCTTCCTGCTGGGGCAGGAGTATAAACCTGGAGCAACCTTAAGTCCTGGTCCCAACTGTCCAGACACAGAATCTGTCTGAGCAGCTCAAGTCATCATCTGGCCTTTGTCTAAGCCCCCTTGCCACTGAAAACAGCGCACAGGGAGAATGATGTGTATTTGGGTTTAGCCCTGACAGAGCCGTGGCATGCTGCTCAGTCCCATGGTGTAGATATAGCCTAAGCAGGACTTATGAGGCTGTTGTAACATCATTCCTTTCCACATCCCCACATTTTTTTACATAATGTGTCTCATGTCCTTACTAAAGTATGAATTCCTTTCAACAGTATTTACCAGACTACCGAAGTGAAGAAAAAAAAAAAAAAAAAGGCAAATTCTGCTCCTAGATTTGTATCTAGAAGATTATCTGGAGCTGTGATTTCTTCCTCAGTATATCTTTTTCCTGTAAAAAGAAGGATCTCACTAAGGTCTGATCTTTGCAAGTGTGTGTTGTTTCCTTCTATTCAGTATAACAAAAAAGTTCATCCAAAAGTTTCCCTCTCCTTCCTGACGTCCCATGTCCAGAGCTGTTGACCTTCGGCAAGGATGCTCCTGCATCAAATCTTCAGGAACATCCAGTACTTTCTTTGACTCTTGAACCATGAGGGCATTTTTTCCTAACTGAAGGATGTGGACTGCCTTTGAATCAAAGAGTCAACCAAGAATGTCAGGAGAAAGAAGAAATATTGCAGTGAGAAATCAAGGCTATTTTTTGCTCTCTCTGTCCTCCAGGATATTTTAACTTGAGGAATTTGGGCAGTTCTCTGGGATTTATGGAAGTGATTATATAATGGGATTGATATCTGGGAGTCGAATTTCTTAGGATGTCACTGGCTTTATGGGTAGTGGCCATATCAGTAGTGACTGTGTTGAGCCCAGCTATCATGGCTGATATGGTAAAGAACAGGTGCTCTCCCATATTACCAAAGCTGCTGAGGGATTTTTACAGAAACAATCATTGAAATTTCCTGTGATATGCTATTTTCTACACTTCAGGAGTTTTGGGAGGGGGGATATTCCAAACCTGATAGCATTTGTATATGTACTGAGGAACAGAAGAGACAGAAGCATTGATTCAGAAAATCTGAAGTGGTATAATATGTTTTTTATGAACTCAGTGAGCAGATACTGCTGTCATTAACACATCATCTTGTGTTTACCACAAGAGAAAGCAAAAAGAAAAGATGGAAAATGGGGGAAAAGACACTCAGAATAGCTGTCTATTTGTAACTACTGCTGAAAAATTGGCCAATATTCAAGATGAGGTTAGTCAAAATGAGCAACATAGAAATGGAAAAGGAAAAAGTTATCAGTTGTTCAAAATTATTTGTTTTACTTAAAACACAGTGGGCTTTGCCAGTAAAACTCTTTGCAAATCATCTTCCCAATTAATAAGACAGGATTGATATGGTGGAACTGTAACCTGTTTCTACATTTTGTACCCATGAATATTTTGAATGAGGGACACTATTCTGCATCCATGTCATTTTTGGAAAATGAACAAATTTAAAGTTTTCTGGACTGATAAAAGGAAGTACTCCTTCCACCACTACTCTGCTCATGACCATTACCTTTTGAAAATGCAGGAGTTGAAGAAAAATAAGGTCTACCCTAATTCAAAGACTCCCCATGAAGGGGACCATTAATTGGGAAACATTGGATTTACTCAGTCTGTTGAAGATAAACAGGAACAGATATCTTAATGTGTTTCTTTTCTGAATCATTTACTTCACAAAGTGAATCATAATTAGGCAGATGAGTGGAGAAACATGATAACAGTGTCAGATCTGATCACTCTCTTTGTCATGTATTTTGTCCTGCACACCATGTATACACAAATAACAAGTTAGCAGGGGGTAATTATGACCTAGAGAGTCCTGTTTTGTGGGCACAACATGGAAGGCTCTTTGATACTAATGAATAAACCAAATAATTTCTTACTTTGCCAGATATATCTTGACACCTTTTAAATTCCAGTTTGCATTCCTTGACAGGCACAGTACTGGGCACCAGATAAATAATGCATGAATCAGTCATGTTATTTAGATATGTGAGATGGATTAGGATACAGATGGAAAATAACTATGAATTAATATATTCAGTGCTCCACTGCATTCAAATAGTTAGAAATACTTTCCAGCTGTCTTAGAGTATAAATTACAAGCCTGCTTTAAGAGCTTCCAGAGTAGGAGTCCCTGTAATTCATTGTTTTCAGTGTTTGAGATATGTTGGGAAACGCTGCAGACAGTGTAATAGTGGCCTGTCTCACCTGTCTCTATGAAGCTTTGTAAAAATTTCATTACCCTACTGAAATTTTTGTGCTGAGCTGGTGGGCAGACCTGCTGTTAGTTTGTTGATAACAGTGTCTCCTGTCAAATGTTTTCTGATATGTGTTTTCTCCATTACTTATACTGTTGATCGCATCTTTGGCCTTTTGTCAGCACAAAGCATTTTCCTCTATGATCTCTGACATGTGGGGCACTTTCCTATATAGCTGTCATTGGCCTTATTAACTTGCCTGCCTTTTTTTTTCTTTCTTCATCTGAAAAAAAAAAAACCAAAAAACAAAAAAACGTTTTCCCTTAACTAAGTCTGAGAATGAAAAGGAAAGTATGGGGATGAGGTTTCTAGTTTGAGCTTTGGGCTTGGATCCTGCCACCACACTCCTTCCTGACTAAGGTGTATTTTGGGTGTGCATTTACTAAAATATCTACCTCTAGCTTGTCACAGTGCAAGGCAAGTTAAACCTGCTAGCACCCATTCCAGATTATCAGCAGGTGCTGATTCAGCCTCTTGGTTGGTCATACTTTTTCTCTCTGAATAGTCCAAGAAATGCTGGCAAAATTGTGACACACCAGTATGTGTGAGAGCCTGGAGTGTATCTACAGAAGCTGTTTTCCCTCCCGTTCACACAGATTTTTCCAAAAGGCATTGAAAGGAATGCAGTAAAATAAAGTCATCTTGTCACTCTGATGACAGGTGAGATGCAGATATGTTAGACTGCTTGGCTTTGTATTACTGGGAAAAATATTCAGAACTGAGGTGCAAAGGATACATTTTTAGGAGATTTTTTTTAATCTTTATTTAATAGGGAAAGCCAATATAGTTCCAAACCGCATTTCCAGGGGGTGATTTAGCCCTGTGTGCCATAAGAGTACAGTAAGTTTCTATGAAGAGGTTTCAGGACGCAAGGCAGGGTGTGAATGCACAGCACTGCTGACTGTAATGAGAAACTGCCCTGTCTCATGCTCGCAGCTTCTGCTAACCAGCTGCATCCAGGAGGAGTGCTAACTCACATCTACCACCACGCCAGAGCAGGCACATGAGCTGTTAAGCTGTAGTTGTCATGCTGTAATTTCAGATCCTTGTTTACTGCATGACAATTTGTCTATGTGCTTCAGGGCACCTGTAATAGATCTGAATTTGGTCATTTCCAGAAAAAAAAAAAAAAAAAAAAAAGATGCATTCATTTTTCTGTGCACAGAAATGAAGCAATATTGTTTGTTTGCTCATTTGTTTTTGTTATTTTTTTTTCCCTGCATTTAGGTAGTTGTCTGTAAAAAAATGATATTAAACTTCTTCATTATTATGTAATCTCAGGATATGAAGTCCAAGCAATATTCGCCTCTGCAAGTTTTGCTATTCTGTCTCCAAAACAAAACAGTAATAATTCCTCACATATCTTGCAGGACATATTCCTCAATGAGATTTCTTTTCATAGCTTTTAAAAACACCATCCTTTTGAGCAAAATTCCTTGGAAAAGAGTGTTTCAATCCGGGAGAGAAATAATAACGTTTTATGCAAAGCAATATGATTTTTTTTAAAAAAAGCTGTATTAGCCATACAGAAGCTGGAAAAAAAAATATGTTTTCTGTAAGAAGTGTGTATCAGTAGAATTAAAATACATTTAGCTGGAAAATAAGGAAGAAATTAGAAAGATGTTTTACTTCCTTCTGCCCATGAGCCAGTTCCCAGAAAGCTCACTTTTGTTATACTGTGAAGTCAAAAGATTACAACAAGAAATGCAAGGAAAAGCTGAATCATTACTGATGAATTAGATAGTAATTGTCTGTTTCTCTATTTTCCATTAGAACTAGTGACTTCTCAGCACCCTATTCTACTCCAAAAGTACCAGCCACATTTTGTCCAAGATTGTCCAATTGATTAAAATCTTCATAATAAATATGGAGCATTTATTCTTAACTAGCATTTTTATTTGAAGGTTTTTGCTTCTGGTTCAGTTCTGAAATATAAATTGTGTGACAGACAGCTTTTCTGTTTTTTTTTTTTTTTCCCAACAATAACAGCTGGTCTAAGGAAAGATGTTATTGCTTTTCACAAACTTTGTCACACTTTAAATATGTAAATCTTGGGGGAAAGCTATATTTTCTCTTTCTTTGATGCTCTGTATAATAGAACAAATTATTTTCTATATGAATATTCAAAACCCTTTCCTTTTTCCTCTCTGAGCAATACATTTATTTATTAGCCTACCAGCATATGCTACACTATAAATGCCCTATGTTTGAGATCAGAATTGTAAGAAATAAAGCCTGGATTTATGATGTGTCCAATATGATTTTTTAATAAGAAGGGTGAGATGAGCAAGAATACAAGAATACACAGCTGCACTCTGAGGTAAACTTTAAACCTTCTATGTTATCTCTGCGGTTATAACCAGTTGACGTTTATTTCTCAAGGGCTATTTCTTATCTGGATTATGGTATTTCTTTTCTTAGCTGGCTGGAGCCCTGCAGCAACAGGAGTGATGGTGCCAACCCTGCAGGATGCTGTCTTGCCATGTGAAACCTCCCAGGAGGTGGGAACTTCCCTTGCTCCAGCCCTGCCAGCAGTGCACATGAATTGGCAGGGTACAAATAAGTGGACCCCACTGCCTGGGACTTATCTGCACATCATGATTATCATTGGGAATCAAGCTGCATGGGTGGCTGTCTCTCTGGGCAAAAATGTCATCAGGAAGGTGCAGGATCTCTAGCTGCGGTTGCTATGGAAATACACCCATATTTCACTTACTTGTCCAACTATCCCTATTTTCAGAAATACAGTTAGTTACATTTTAAGGGAGTAAACGAAGGTAAAATTTTGGCTAGTAGGGATCATTTCCATGTGGCACAGGACAGGAAGGAGCAGCACGCCAAGCACCTCGCAGGTTCATATCTAGAGTCTCTGAGCTGGGAACATGCCCTGATGATTTTACTTATTTATTTTTTTGAACAAAGGGTAATGTATGAAAACTTAGCAAAACACTCTTTTTCAACTTCACAAAAAATTTGTTACCTGTCACAGAATCTTCAGCATAATTTTTGTTATGGTTGCTGATGAGTTCTACAAAACCACTGAGTTCTTTCTTAAAACAAAACAAAAAACAAACAAATAAAAACCTATTTTTCTTGCTATTCTGATAATAACACTTTTTATGAATTATATATTCTCATAATTTTTAGGTTTCTTTTTCATTATTATTATTCTTATTATTATTCCTTTATGGACAATAACTACAGGCATATTTTCTTTATCACTTTTGCAGTCTTTTCTGCACTTTTTTTTTTTTTTCCCCTGTTCTTCCCAAACAAATCTAGTTTTGCTGTGCTCTAGGAGTCTCTGCTATGTTCTCAGTAAAGCTGTTTCAGCAATGTAACTTGCCCAAAGACTATTTCTCTGGCATATGTATTGTGAGAGGTTTTGATGTACTGCTCTGACACTTAAAAAAAAAAAAAAAAAGAGTGAGGTGGTAATTTTAAAGTTAGATCTTGCATTTTATACTAAAATGATTGGTGATTTATGTGAACATAAAAGGCAAAATCCAAGTGTAAACATCATACATTATATTTAACTAAAACTTCTTAATAGCTTCTTCAGTCTTGCCTTATGATAGCTGCTGTAAGAAGCGCTCTCAAAAGCAGACCCTGCCAGCTGTGAGGACAAAAGTGGAGGAGGTGGTGACCAAACTCCACATACAAGCAATGAATGAGTGACAATCTGTTGTAAGGCATTTTGGTGCCAGGAGAAAGGCAGTGCCACCAGAGGCAGTGGGGAGCACTTGACCATTCTGGAGATAGCTCCTTCACATCCACATTCAGCTTAGTCACTAAAACCTAATTTTGAAACCTATGGGAGAACAAACAGTTTTTTATATACCTCAGGTAATCTGCGGTGTTTTTCACTACCATTAGAGACAGAGGAACTGTATCCATTATGGCTCCTTTTTGCCCATGTAAGTCTGAAATGGATTCAGATGATATCCTCCTCTACCTAAGAAAGCTGTGAAATGGAGGCTGTGGAGGGAAGAACGAGGGTTTGTCAAGCTGATATAAGAAAGAGCCGTATCTGTGTCAATTTCACTTGGAGGAGTCTCCAAGCGGTGGATGTTAAGGCATTCCTTGTGGTGGAACTTGTTTAAGAGGTAAGGAACTGTGACAAAAGTTAAAGACCAAGTCCTGGAGGCTGGTCAGGGCAGATAATGATTTATGCTGATCACTGCAGGGACATGGTCTGGAACACAGGGAAGGGAAAATCTCAGTGTTCTACTAAAGCTTTTGGATAAATGGTGTGAAAACTCTCATGGCCTGAAAGTGGAAAGTGGGGAAAAAACGTGAAGTTCTTAAGCCACCATAGGTGGCTTTTTTTTTTTTTTTTTGGTTGTTGTTAGACTTTTCTTCAGCAGGATGAAGAGAGAAATGATGCAATGACTTAGCCTGTCCCACAGTGATCCTGTGCTTAAGGCTGTTGGAGGAGAAATGGAATTACCAGGCACCAGGTATAAAAAGCTCACTGATACAGTTTGCATGTGTAAGCTCAGTTTCTAGGATTCTTTCTGCAGCACACAGTACAGAGATCTCTGCAGGTAGAAGGAAATTACATATACATGTAAATCACTGTTTACATTACTGGGAAGATGAAAGAACTCTCATATTTTGTGAAATGTTTACTTTTCAAGTCCTCAGCCTCAGTAGAATCTGTAAAGTTTGTTCTATGAATGTAATTAACATGATAATCTGAATATATCACTTGGGTCAAGAAATAATTTGGAGTAATTCTACATCATCGCTTATGCATGAGTGCCCAGAAAGAAGGAACAGAGAGAGTCTGAATCACAAGTGGCTGTAATTGCTTTATCTACTTTCATATGAACTTTCAACAAGTGCTCAATTTTAATAAAACTTCACAGAAAATCCTACTGGTGATGAAATACCCTATTGCAACAAAAGACATTAAGCTTCAGACTAGCATTCTCTAAGTTTTTCTGCAATTCTGTCCCTGGAACAACCACAGGATCCTTTTCTCCTTTTTTTTTTTTTTCCTTTCCTTTTTTTTTCTTTTTTTTTCCCTTTTTTTTCCTTTTGTTGTTTCTCTCTCTTTTTTTTTTTTTTCCCCTCAAAAAAATGATTGTTCTTTTTAAAGAAAATAAGCAAGGCTTGAACATATGTCTAGAAAGCCAATAGTATGAGTGAAATGTTCTTTCCAATGTATGTCAATCCTGGTTTTATTAAACTTTTAAGTTTCATGAATTCAAGCTTTTCCTCTTTGTCTTTATGTGACTCTGAGAGCCTGCTGCAAATTATAAGCCAAATTTTGAAGAACATAATAAATATATGTTGCACTTCTGCTAGTGAAATCTTTCTGCAAACATTTATGCAACCCTGCAGCATATGCTGCTCAGCAGAAAGGAACAGCAAGCTTTGGTCTCCGCTGCTCATTTACAGGGGTAGAATACAGAAGCTTTTCGAAAGTGTGCAGTAGGACTGTGTGAATATACGCTCATGCCAGTTATATTTGCTCACTAGAGGGGAGCTTTATGTTCTCAGTACAGCTGTTAAAAGGGAGGCCAGTTTCTACAAGAAGGGAGTGCTGTGCCCCATGTTCAATCCAAATTTCAACATACAGCAGTCTTGTCTACATGGCTTTCACTTGCCCAGTATATCCATTATGTCCTGTCAATAAGTTTTATGGGTGGATAGGTTGTGTTTGAGATATTCCTTTGATTAATGAAGAAAACCTAGGACAGTAGGGCATCTGATTTATTGGCTTTTTTTTTTTTTTTTTTTTTAAATGAACTTTACCGGTAGCTGTGCTTACAGGACAGACACAGAACATAGTATGTACATATCTCATAGATCTGTTGGGCAAAGAGGCAGTATGTAAATGTAGGAACGTCACAGATGTTCTCTGTATTTGAAGCCTAATTAAAACACACACAAATGCAGAAACATAGAACTTAGTGACTCTCAAGATGAGCTATATAAGTTAACACCTATTTTCATAGATCTGAAAGGCCAAAATATTTTCAGAAATCTAGTTCATAATTTATTCCTCAAATTCAATACTTTGTCTGCAGTCGATAAAAAAAAAATAAAATCTTTTCTAGATTTTTGTCAGTAGGTCATTTCCAAAGAAGCTATTTTGATTACTTGATATGCATAATCCTAGCTGTGCTGATTATGTAACTTTTTGTGTTATTATTTAAGGTCATAAAGTTTATTTTCAATACGTGGCTTGTTCAAAGACTAAAGTATCATGCATATTTATGTTAACTTCTCAGAGCTTTCTTTCATTTAATTCTCTGTAATATTTCCTTCATAGTCATAAATTGGGAAGTCAGTGATTTTGCTAACAAATGTTTACCTAGAAAGTTAACAGAAAATCAACTCAAGCCATATAGACAGATCCAATCTGCATGACAGTTCTTTTGTCTAGCTTACAGACACAAGCAAACATTAGGCCCTGTAGTTTTTTGTCAATTATATATTTTTATCTGCAATATCACCCTGTAGTGTAGCATACTGAAATCATTTGGAGAAATTTTATTTCCTTATTAAACAGCAGTACAGAACAGGTATTTTAATTGTCAGTTTTAAATGGAAGTAGTTACTGTAAAGTTACGTACATTGTACAAGTAGGGACAAAGGAGATGCAAAAAGATTTCAGGGGAACTAAGAAAAAGTGTTTCTATAAACTTTCCTACATTAAGTTATATCACAAGATATATGACCTTGTGCCTAATTTAATAATTTTAGGCCCTCTCTAACACCTCAGATATTCCCCATCTTACCTGCTGCCCATCCCCATCCACCTAGAGCGTTCCCTTAATAAAAACAGGTCACGATCTGTTTTTAGAGACTCATACATAGAAGATCTTGCCTCTGAAAAATCCTTGGGCCTTGGAAAGACTAACAACTTGATAGGAGCAGTCTCTGCAATCTGTAATAAAAATGCTAATGTGATCCCAGGATGTCTAAATAGGTAAGCAGCGAGGTGATTTTTATGTCAACATACAGCAATGCTGAGACTGGAATACTGAGTTCAACCCCACTGCTGTCAATGTAAAAACACTTGGAAAATTTAGAGGGAAAAAAAAGAAAAAACAAAAAGAAAAAAAAAAAAAAGAGCTGTTTAGTTCTGAGAGCCAGGGAAAATGCTTTTCACAGGAGAGGGCTCTCAGTCTATTCAGGACAGTGTATTTCAATACCTTTCTTGGGTGTGTAAATATTTTCACTAAAACAAAATATGAGGACCTTAGAAGGCTATGTACTGCGGCCTAGAAAGGCATACCATGAACTCATGGCTGGAGATTGCAGACAAATCAACTCAAGAGCAGAAATGACAGACTTATTTTTTAACTGTGCTGTGTTTGGCAGATAAAGCAAACTACCAAGAAGAATACTAACGTCATGTTGGTATACAATGCAGTTTCTGAGGAAAGCTACTACATAGGTGGAGAAAAACTTCAAGAAAAATAATTAAGCAAAAGGAAAATGGCTGTAGAGAAGTTTAGGATTCATGCTTCCTACACCGTAGTGACTGAAATACAGACTTCTCAGTCTCTAAACTGCTTATAGAAATATTGTTCTTGATGCAAATTCATTCATTGGTCATTATAATTTGATCACTCTAGTTTCTTAACCAACCAAATATTAGTGAATACCTTCCATTTTTTTTATAAGCAATCTGTGAGCCATAAAATATTTTCCTTTAGTAGAGTGTCAGTTGGAACTTTACACAATTCAAAAGAAAAAAAATATGTTATGATTTAAGTATTAACTTTTGCTATGCTACCTTCATATCCAAGACAATTTGTTAATAACAGAAGCTCATGCAGCAATGATGAAAGAACATTAACTAGATGGAAAACTGCAGCAGATCAGAGCAGATCCATATGGCAGTTAACAATAAATTACTTTCCCCTCTGTTAATGTTACAAAAAGCAATATACTTGGACCAAATTAAAAGTCATTCAAGTGTCCATGAGTGGAGAAGATGGAGCAACTTCTGATTGTCATTGTGCATGTGTACTAAGAAGCTGTAACTTGGCTGCTGTGCAGTGCTTCAAGCAAGTAAACCCTGCAAGCATCCCAAGTGTCTCCAGTAAGGGCTGTATAAAGTGAAGAAACTACCCTGCAGTTCCTGGGGGTAGGGTGGTTGTACTGGGAAAATGCTCACGCATTCACACGGACCTCGGAGAGAACAACTCCCAACACCACAGACTGTCCTCTACATTGCCACTGACTTCACTGGCCACATGTTTTATTCCAGCCACACTCTGAAATCTTACTCAGTACTGGAGTAAGTGTAGTTTAACATGGTCTCAGTTGCTTTAGAAGTGTAATTAACTGTCTGGCAGGAAGGATGTAAGATGCAGTTTTAAAAAAAATACTGATGATGTACTGATACTGACCAAGGCCAGTTTCAATCCTTCGGTTCTCTGTTTATGAAAGCTTTGGCAAAATTTGTGCCAATAATACACCAAATTGGGGCAATTGATAAGGGCATTTTATAGTGTTTCATGTGCTCTTTAGATTCCGGACCTGAGAACTGTTTGTGTGTTTATTTATTTTTCTTCTCTAGAAGAGGGAAAACAACAACAACAACAACAAAACCCAATAACAACAGAAATTCTGATTACTAAACAGATTAAACATCCCTAGCTAACATTCATTTACAAATGTTGACTTTAAATAGAAACAATCTGTTTGGGAAAAGTGGTAAAGTGTCTGGTAAATTGTACAAAGTAGAATGACACCTGCTCTTTTCTCAGCAAGATGACATTGAAGAAATCTCCGTCAGTGCTGACCTCTTCTTTTCATAGTTTGGAGCAAAGATCTTGTCTCCTTAGTGCCAACAACTTATGAAACAGAAGTCAGACACCTAATCAAACATCTGTGAATATTCTCATCATTGGCATTGAAAATAACCATTTTAACCAATCTGAGCAAATACCTCTTAAGGTGATAAAGTGCTCAAGGAATCATATTATTCCTGGAAACTGGATCTAAAGTGTCTTCAGTTTTCCTGAAGGTTTTCTCCTGTCTGATAAAATTACTTTAGCAGAAGATTAGTTAGCATTTATCAGCTGTGTCCCATCATGATACTTTCAAGTTTCGTTTATTTGAAGTATAATGGCCACCATTACGCAACCTTAATGAAAGTATGTGGGTCACTTCAATAACAGACACTCAGTTCAATACAATGCAAGTTTCATTATATAATATTACTGTGTAAATAAGTACTGCATAGTGCCTTTCAAACACACTTCAAAGGAAGTTGGAGGAAATCTTAAAAGCTGAAAGACTTGAGAAGAAAGTGCGCAATAGTATCAGGTAGGAGTTTGAAATGCAAGGCTCTCAAACACACATATATATCAGTGTCTTGCAAAGGCACTCTCTGGTTGTCTAGGTGATGTTCTGAAGAAAAAGACCAGGGAAGGAGAAGTTCCATATCTCATGTCAGCCTGATTATTTTAAGAAACTACTGACTGATTCCAAGAGGATGTTCAGAGAAAACTTATTGAATAATTTCAATGTAAAAGCTCTCTACAAAGTATTCCTGTAAAAACTGCAAGGGGCAGAATGTCTACAAGCAATATTTTATAGGGCATTTTTTCCCCCAACTATAATTTAACTGAAGTAGTATGACATATCAAATTGTACCCATGTGACACTAACTAGTGAGAGATAGTATTAAATGACATATGTTTGATCTAAATATTCAGGAATTGTTTTTACCCAGACCCACTGAAGAGGTGATATGAAAAAATGTAATTACATATTAGTTAACATAAAAGTGCTCTCATCCTACTACTTTCCTCAGTCAGTGCATGAGAGCTACACTAATCGTGCTGTTTGTTTGCAGGTGACATTTTGTGGTGTTTGAGGGAAAAGTGTTGGAATTCTAAAGCTGAGAAGGGTCAAGGTGAACTTCTCCATGTGCCTATTTAATTATAAATTCTGAGAAATGACTTCCAGAAGGAAAACAGAATTGGACATGTGTTCCACCAGTTTTCATTAAGGTGGCAGATAACCCAGTATACTATTGCTGCTTCAATGTGCAGCAGCATTGGGGAAGTACTACTACTACTAATATTCTACTACTACTACTGCTACTACTACTAGTAGTACTACTACAAACAATTGTTCTTTTAAATATTGTATTTTTGTCATTATAATTCTGAAATTTTAAATATAAATATCGATTTTAATGACATCAATAGGCAGGTAACTCCTTTAATGCCAGTCATTCTGTATATTTATCCTCCCTCCCACTCTCCACAAATTCCAAGCAATAAACAATGAGGTAGGAATTGTTTTATATATATATATTATATATATGTATATGTATGGTCTTTTTTTTTTTTTTCAAAGTGGTTCATGGTACTTAGTATATTGGAAAACACCATACCAACGTATAAGCATGCAAAAAGTTATGCTGACACTGCATTGAGTATGTAATAACAACAAATAAAATGAGGCTTCCGACTGAGAAAGGAACATTCATGGATTCACTTGCTAACATTCATGGTTAATATTATTGATTGATATTCTGTCTATTAATAAAAATGTCTTATGTATACAGTAAAAGCTTATTCAATTTATTTTTATTATGTCTTTTAACTCACTGGAAGTGCTTTTCTCTCTAGGCCACCATTTTACTGCTGAGGTTTTCTCTTTGTGATACTTCAATGGGCTTGTTGATTAAGATTTGAAGTTTTCTTAAAAGCAGACTTGGCCTTTGCTCAAATACAAAAGGTTGTATTTGAGATTGAAGGAGAAATGCTAGTATTTTTACTTGACATCATCCCTTTATGTCCTCCATCCTTTCTTATAAACTTTCTTATAAATATAAAAATGAAAATAAACAAACAAAAAAAACCCTACAACAACAACAAAACATTATCTTTGGAGGAATGGGGGTTGATTTGTGACATGTGAAATTTATTTTTTTTTTAACCTGGAATCATCTGAGGATGACAAACAGCAGTGCTTTTTTTCTTTTTAATTTAATTTTATTTAGTTTAATTTTATTTTATTTAATTTTATTTTATTTTATTTTATTTACTAGTTATACAGGTGAGCTGTAGAGCTGACCAGTGGAGAACATCTCTCTTTTGTAACCTACTGAGGTTTCAGTGTGTGTTTATTTCAGATTGAGGGAAACAAACAAACAAACAAACAACAACGACAAAAAAAACATTCGCAGTAGTTTCATGAAAGAAAACTGTCAACATGGCAGTATTTGTATTGAAGGGATCAGAGTTCTGATTTTATATCACTGTCACACATGAAATGGCCAGAGACTCCCATTCTTCTAAATTTTCCCTGAAAATGTGCTTTTCAGGAGTACCTGAGGTAAAAGTACAAGTGTTACTACTGTTTTAAATGTTGATGATTAAGTGTTGAAGATTTGCACATTTGAAAACTTAATCAAAATTTCAGTTGTATTAGTAGACCTAATAAAATACCTCTTTTTACAAACCCTGCTTCACTTACATGATTATTCATATGCTTGCACAGGAACAAAGGAACTAAGCTGAAATAACCCATTGGCTTGTAAGTATTGCCATGTCCTCACCAGAGACTGCACTGGTACATACACACAGACTTTCCTACTGTATAAATAAAATAACTCTAATCTGCCTGCATGGAGTCAGGGTTTCACTACAGTGGCATGTACTGAATATGAAAAAAGAAAAATTAAGGAAAAACCTTATCTTGAAAATACACACAAGTATAGGTTGTATTCATTTTTCTGCTGTTCAAAGGAAGATCAACAAAATATCCTCCATCTTTGTCCCCATCATTCAATGAAATCCTAATTTCCACTGTGAGTCTTCCAGCTAGCTGCACCTTTCACAGAGAATGATGCACAGTGTGAGAATGAAACTGGAGCATCGTGATAGTCACGAAACCCTAGAGTCACTGAGCCTTTCATTTATCATGAGAATCTAAAAACGATTGCTTAACAGTTCAGAGTTCTCCTTTCAGACAAGAAAACAAAACCAAGCATGAAGCAGAGATGAATTCTGTGCCTAAAACTGTCACATCCATCTCTCAGACTCTGCTGGCAAGTTCAATATGAATGGGAAGGGCCAGGTCCTGAGCTGACAGGAGTCAGCAAGAGTTCTGCCTGAAGTACACTGCTGCATTGCAATAGCTCAGGAAAATGCCTGAGAGGTGTTTAAATATTAGTCTGATTTAGGACCATTTGAGGATGCTCCCTGCAGCCATCTCTGTGGAGGAGCACACTACCTCTTCCCACCCTGGCAGGCCACTCCACAAGTGGCCACTGGGCACCTCCTCGTGCTTCCCAGCACAGCCTGAGACACTTCCTGCAACCTGCTGTGTGCTCCAGCCACCTTGGAAGGTGGGGTGGGCCACCCAGTGTGATGGTCAACCAACAAGAATTAGGCCACTGCTTCTATCCAGTTACCAGCACAAACCTCCTGCTTCTCAAGACCTTTATAGGAGAGCCTGCAGTTTGCCTGAAACCATAAGCTGCTGATTTTAGGCACCCCCAAGACTTTGTTTCTCTCTTTGGGATATTTAAGGCTGTAACATTTCTGCACATTTTCTGTCCATCTTGCAATTTGGGAGTTACCTGGGACATGCGTTCTTTTTGTTTGTTTTTGAAAGAAGCAATCAAGAGCATAGCAGCCCTTCAGGTATGTGGTGTCCAATGTAACAAAACAAAACACCACCCTCCACCCTCCCATCCTCACACAAAAAAAATAAAAAAAAAAAAAAAGACAAAAAAACAAACTACAAAAAAAACAACCCACAAACCTTATTTTTTTTCTAACAGCTGCTGAAACAGCAGTGCCTTGCCTGGAAAGTTATGACCATTATAAAAAGACCATTTAGAAAATGAGTTTTTTCACTTCTGTGCCTCTTGGGCTAGTTTCTAGGTATAACATGACACACTTTCTTAGACTTTAAGCACTTCTAAATTTATTTTAACAAGCTGTTTTACCAGCTACAATGTTGCCTCCTGCTCAGATTTTCCGTGAATGTTAAAATGCATAGCAACATCTGAAAAGAGAGCAAGATTCGTAACTGTTCCCAGTTCAGCAATTCCACATGCTTCACTGCAACTCATATGTCTTTTTTGTTGACATCTTTTCTGTCCCTGGACTTGTGCATCAGAAGCAGTTTAATGACTGAAGCATCTCCAGCATTACTGATAATGAGAAGCATTCACCTTTATATCCATTATGTTTTCTTTCTCTGAAATGATTTCAGCATCATTAGTAGATCATGGCATAAAGCAATTTCTGTTGCATGAGGCTTTAACAACATAGAATTTAAATTTTTTTCAGATTTTTTTTCAAAAATTGAGAGATGTGTTTAACTCTTTATAAGACATTTTTTAATTAAAGTTATCCTGGAAAACAAACAAATAAACAAAAAGAGTAAAAAGAACATCTTTATATTTCTGGATATATTCTGCAGAAATGCCCTGTGCCATTTTTTTTCATGCTCTCATCTCCAAGTAAACATTTTAAACTTTCTAAAACACTGGCGTGGAATCACTTGGCCAATGAATGTTCAATAAATTCTCCTACAGCTTTACTCATGCTGCATATGAAGGAAATCTGCATCTATCTGTCTTGTGGCATGGAGTTGGTGAGCTTGCAAGAAACTGCAAAGATTTGTATGGTCAAAAATATGATAAAGCAGTTTTCTTTCCCAAGCCCCACCTCAAAGGAAAATTCAGATTGGTTGAAACCCCAGTCTTTTCAGGGCAGAAGTTCTATTTCAATGAATTTATCACTTTTGAAGAAAAATTTTGAAATGATGGAAATATTTCTGTTGAGATGGTAAACAAAGTCCAAATCTCAGTTTCAATATTTCTGAAATAACATTATTATTGTTGTTGTTATTTTGACAGTTAAAATGTTTATGTTTAAAGTGAAACATTAAAAGTAAAATAAATAAATAAACAAACATATATATATAAATGAACCCATCTTTCTCTTTCTGATCTTTAATTAAAAACAGACATTTGTGTCGTCATTCATATCTTTAATGTCTATAGTTGAAATTATATTATTTCTGTATCTAATTTGTATGTTATTAGACAGTCTGAAAGTCCAATTCTTTGTTTGGGATAATCACACATACCACAGTAGTTGCAATTTAAAATGCCAAAGAATTAAACTACAGGGAAAGATGAAACATGGTTATATTTGTTTGCTCTATTTGGAAGTTTAGTGACTGTGTACATGAGTTGAAAATCCTGTGAAAGGATAATGAACTATGTTTCTAATCTAGTGTTGTGGAAATCCTACTCTGAATACCTACTGTTTTAATTCCATGTCCCTTGAGAAGGTGCTGAAAGATGGGAATTAGAGATTTTCTTCCTTCATATAGAATACACTTGATCTTATTTTTTTTTGCTGGCCTCTCTTTATGCTCAAAAAAGGAGGTAACTTTTTGTTGCTGTTTGCTTGTTTTTTCCCCTTCAGTGAAATCTCTGCCTTAGGCCCAGCTGCTGCAAGCATCTTTTTGTGCAGGGTAGCTCTTTACCTCATCAGGAATCCTGCTGAAATAGTACAATTCCTGGTAACTCAGCTGGATTCTCAGCAATAGCAGTTTGGTGTAGCTCCTGTACCCCATACTGGCTTTATGGCCATTCACAGTATCCATGGGTACATTTAAAGCAGTATATTAAATGAGCCCAGGACTGTTCTCATCATGAAAGCAAATGGCACAGAATGGCCTGTGTCAATGTCTTTAAACTCTGTTATCCCCCAAACCCATCAAAATTTCCTTTGGGAAGTTGGCCTGGACCAGTGTTTCTGTCCCAAGCAGAATCTTGTCAGCAGTCTGTTGTCGTACCCAAGAATCAATTGGGTAAGTATTATTTAGCTAAAGTTGAGTTTTAGCTATAGCTAAAACAATGTAAGGGACTAACAATTTAATAGCAGAGGTAATTGAAGTATAGACTAGCAGTGGCTCAGGTGCTGGTGTAGACGTGAGCATGAGTTTCCTCCCCAGAGCACACATGGGTGGCTAAGTGTTTTCCTCTCCTTTAGAGGTATCTGAGGCTACACTGTTGAAAGTGATAGCTTTGGTTTCGGATGGAAAACAGTTATAAATGTTTTTCAAAGCTTCTTGTGAATAGCACATGCATGACTGGTGGATAGTGAAGATGACATATGGGGGATAAAAAGTCAGCTGAGATATTTTTTAGTTTCCTTTTCAGTAAAAACATGTCCCATTCTGCAGCAGTTGAAAATGAACTACTAACTCAAAGGTACATGTAATCAAATGATCATCTGAAGTACATCACACCTGGCCATCCAGCATGTCTGAAATGTCCATGCAGATAGTCTCCCCTCCCTCAGACATGCATCTCTGTCCTCAAAAGCCAACTGCACTGGCCAGGATACATATTTCTCCACAGCTCTCCTTAAGACACATACAGACGACAGATTCACCAGGGGGAGAGGAAAGGGAGACTAATGCATACTTTGGTGAAGGTGCAGTAAGATTCCTTGGGGATACAGACCGGTTTGGGGGCGTATGTCCTACCTTATTCTTGAGGTAGCCCACAATGTGATGCCTCCTCTTTCTGCCTGTAGTTTACGCCAACATCAACTTTTACCTATGCTTCTTTTATTATCTGACATTTTGATGCAATTCTCTCATGATACTTATTTTTGTTTAAGACATCTTACTTTATGGTCATTTATTTCATTGGCCTCAGAAGGATAACTTGTCTGGCTTTTACTTTTTTTCTGTCATTCTGTTATTCATACCAGTTATTCTTGCTGCAGGCTGCTCATTTATTAAAGGCTTACCATGGTGAACTCAAAGACCCAGCAAGGATCAGAGGAACAGTGACAGGCAGAAAAAACCTAGTGGAGGGTGATATGGAGAATTGGCTTCTCCCTAAAACCATCCAAATGATGGGGGAAGGATTGTCTTTGGAGTGAAACCCATCCAGATGAGTCAGTTGGGAAGGGCCAAAGCCGGGGAAGAGAAGGAACCAAGGTGGGCTGGGGAGGAACAAGAGTGGAAAAAAAGAGTGAAAAATGGGAAGACGGGGCCAGCTGAGTGTACAGGTCTACAACTTGTCTGACTGAACCCTGTGCTTGATCACCACAGTTGGTCCCCTACCCTGTATAAATCTGATTTCTGACTGCCTCCTGCGTGGCCGTGCTCTCTGCTTTGCACGTGCAGGTGTGAGCACCACAGGGCAGGAGCAGAGCGTGCCACCAGCAGGGTAAGCCGTGACCTCGGGGCTCCTAGGTGCTGCTGCCAGCGGCTGGAGCAGGGCAGAGGGCCGGGGACTGCTGCTGGACAGGCTGAGGGCCTGAGGCCCACCGTGGGAGCAACCCATTTGTTGTGGGGGCCATATTGCAGTAGCGGTCTCCAATCCCTACCAGTGGGAGAGGAGGAGCAGGATCAGGGATCAGGCCACCCGTGCTGTTCACCTGAGTGCTGTGAGCATGCAGCTGGGTGCTGGTAAAGACAGCACTTTTTCTCTGTGTCAAGCCATTCATCTGTAGAGATGTGTAGTGTGAGCACGCACATGAAGCCAACAGGAAGGTGTGCTCTACCTCACTGCTGCCTTCACCTTCCCTGGGTACAGGGAACCACAGCAGCCTTGCATCCATGAGGCTGAGACAGGAGGAAACCCCTGGCTCCAAATGTCCATCAGGTGCAGCTACTTCAAACACATACAAAAACCATTAACGCATTTAGTTTTGATGGGTTGCTTGCTACCTAATAAATTACGTTCTGTCTTTTTTCACTCCTAGCTCATTTCTACCTGACACTCTGTGCAAGGGGCTCAGAAATTTCTGCCCTGCCGGTGGTCTCTAATCCTGTTATTCAAATCTTCCACTAAACAGTTTACTTTTCCATCTGCTGTTTCTGCCTTACATCTTTTCTCTTTTTGAAGAAAGAAGCTAATGTTATCTATACAAATAAAAAAATAAATATGTTTGTTATGAAAAAGGAAAGGAAAGGGAAAGAAGAAGGAAAGGGAAGGATATGGAAGGAAAGGGCAGGGCAGGGCAGGAAAGGGCAGGAAAGGAAAGGGCAGGGAAAGGGCAGGGAAAGGGCAGGGAAAGGGCAGGGCAGGAAAGGGCAGGGCAGGGCAGGGCAGGGCAGGGCAGGGCAGGGCAGGGCAGGGCAGGGCAGGAAAGGAAAGGAAAGGAAAGGAAAGGAAAAAGGAAAGGAAAGGAAAGGAAAGGAAAGGAAAGGAAAGGAAAGGAAAGGAAAGGAAAGGAAAGGAAAGGAAAGGAAAGGAAAGGAAAGGAAAGGAAAGGAAAGGAAAGGAAAGGAAAGGAAAGGAAAGGAAAGGAAAGGAAAGGAAAGGAAAGGAAAGGAAAGGAAAGGAAAGGAAAGGAAAGGAAAGGAAAGGAAAGGAAAGGAAAGGAAAGGAAGAAGAAGCAAGTCTCGGTTGAGGATTCTGGGCTATACCTTTTATCTACAACATATTTTTCTGGGATTAAATTGACAATCAAATTAAACAGATTGCCTTTGATATTATAGCAATGCCTGAAATGGAGAATAAACATCTAACAATAATATCTATTTTAAAAATGATGAATCCTGGATACACATCAGCCTTGGTAAATGGCTATATTCACAGGAATGGCATGACAAAAGCAACAATAATAACAAAAACTGAACTCAAGTGAAAATAAAGTGTGGACATGTTCAACAAAAAACTTGGCTGTGATAAGAAATTTCTTCATTCTTGACCATTTACCCCAGATAACATTTTTACATAGGAAATGTAAGATGGTTCAGGCAATTCACTGGAAGATTGTGTGTGTCAAGTGAATTAAATAACGTATGTCAGACCTGTGCGTAAAGTTCTCACTCAGAAATCAAATAAAACTTTATTTTCTCTCTGGGAACTAAACTGCAGCATTTGGCTCCAGTGATTAGTTCCAGTGACTGGATACGAAGACACAAAGTTAGTTTTACCAAGCTTGGACTATAAGGTCCTGAAGGGATGAGACAGAAGGGCTTGAAACCCTGCTGGATCTGTGGGAGAATAAATAATTGTTATAATCTGAGGCTGCACACCAGGAATTTAATTGAATGCATCAACTTATCTCAGAAAGGATATTAGGAGTCCATAGGAAGATAATGCCTTTCAGGTATACCTGTCAGAATTTCTAGAACTGTAAGATTGCTCATAGCCATGATTTGCTCTTTATGGAAAACGGTATGCATATGCTTTCTGCTGACTCTTTTAAATTGGTTTCAACATATCTGCTTTTATATCTTAGAAAAATCCCTATGAGTGAAGTTATCAAAGTCAGAATCAAAAGCAATTAGCTGAGATACTGCATTTCAACGTGCTCATAAATCATCTCTATATGCTTTGCAAGATGTTGATATTGTGACCTATATTTTTAAAAACTCTTCTGCTTAGGCTAACATGTATTTTTTTATTATTATTTGGAAGTTGTTAATAATTTATTTTTATGTTCCCTGAAAGACTTGTTCCATATGCTGTCGGATGGAATAATTTGCTTGGAAAAATAAACAGAAACAGAAGAGGAAAATTTAGAATGTGAAGGCAAGGCAATGGAAGGAATGGAAGGGGCAAAGCCTCAGAAGGGGAAAAAGAAAACTAAAACTGAAGAAAAGAAAGAGAAGATGAAACATAAAGAGATCGGGTTCCTCAGCAGCAGAAGAAAAAGTGGTCCAAGCAGAATTAGCGGAATGACATGAGAAAGTCCAGGAAAAGTACATGAGAAAAGTCCATAAAGAAACTTAAAGGGAGAGAAAATTACCAAATAACTTACTTAAAACAACTTTTAGATGAAAGCTGAAAATATAAAATTTTGCATGAATTCAGTGACTTCTAAAGCCAACAAGACTAGTTAGATAATGTTATATGCCCTGTTTCTATAAGTTGTATTTTTCTAAATGAATTCCTGGTTGAATACCTTTATGGAAAAATGTCAAATACCTTGATTTAGAATGCTTGTAGCAGAAGGGCCAACAAAACTCTTGGATTATTTATTTTTTTTTTTCCCCGAGGTTTATTGCACGCATTTTTACATCTATTTCAGTCTAAATTGGTCTAACTTCAACTTTAGCTCAAAGCTCTTTCAAGGAGATTGAAGAGCCCTCTGTCAAATTTCTGTCTTTATGAGGTACTTAGGCTTAAATGAAATAATTTCTATAATAAGAAAAGTGGTTGAAGTTTTCCAAGTGTCATTATAAGCCAAGTTTTTAAACCTATTTCATGACTCCTTTCTTGCCCTCCCTTTCACTCTTCCTCAGTTTGTTAATACCCTTCTTCAAATAGACACAGTAGTCTGGTAGCAGGCAGAGATGGCAATCCCTCAGGGTTTCTATACAACATTCTGCAGTTTCTATACCTGAAGACAGCACTAACCTTTTGGTCAAGGATCTAGGTGCAACTGAAATTCTGTTGGAGCCAGTACTGGGTCTGGGATTTGGGTTACAAGCCTGGATGACTGCAGCAGTGGCTGCAAATATTGCTATTGACTGAGAAAGTCAAGGTGGTTCAAGTTCATTTACAACTGTGCACATATATGACCTAACCTTGCCAAATCCTTTAAACATTCATTTCAAAGTAGCAATGCTTGTTCTGGATGTATGACATCTAGACATCATTTCAGAATAGATGCCTTTTCGTTTGGGTGTTCCATTTTGTTGGTGTCAGGCAGACAAGTAATCTACAGCACTATACAACATTAACACTATTTTCCCTTTGTCAACAAACTATTGATCTCAGAACCAATTAGTTAAATTTGTTTGATTATAACTTTTTTATGATGGTGCAAATCTTTAATTGTTACTTTTCTTCAATGTATTTAGATGGCCTGGTTTCAGATATTTATATTTATATATATATATATATTTTTTTTTTTCCAGAAATGACTGGTATCAGTGTGAAAGACATTTCTCATTCAGCCTAGCTAGCCTTTAAAATGGATGCCTCAAATGTCACATATCTCCAGCTCTCTGGATTTTTCCAGAAGTTTCAGAGACCTACTGAAGTTCCCTGTTCCTGGCTTAGAAATCTTACCGGCTGTTGCTGCAAAACTCCTCATGTGGGCTCTCATGCCAGTTTAGTCATCATTGGTTTTGTGTCCCACTGAGTTACTATTAAATTACTATCTTTGTTTTCTAGTTTTTTTGTTAGATGCAGAACAGAGATATGAAATTCTCTTTCATTTATCTCTTTCATTTGTCTGACACTTCTATGATTTTTCTCTTCTTGGCCATTAATATTGATAGGATTTCTTCTCTTTCTCTTAAACTTAAATGTTTTATTATTCTCTTTAGCCCCGTTTGCCCTAGATTTTGTGTTTTCTGCTTTTTGTGTGTGAATTCTCTAGAGCAACTAGGCTCTACTGGTTCTAATTTCATTCCCAGTTAAATAGATTAAGCAAACTATTATCCTGTAAAGTCTGCATGTGTTCACATCCTGAGAGCCACCACTATCCTCCTGTTTCTTAAATCTGAAGTGTATCCTTCACTTAAATATGTTTTTGCTGTAAAGAAATAGGTTTTTGTAACAAGATTATTTTTAGAACTCCCTTGTCATGCACCCCTTTTACAGAAGAACCAGAGATAATCTTTCAGCTGTATTTCATAACAGAGTGATGATGGAAAATTGTTCAGATTTGTGAGCTGAACAGCAGAAGAAACAATACCCATGAAAACAAAACTATGTCCTTTTGCACAGGAGCAGCATAGTATGGCGCAGCTTTAAGGACGGGATAAGGAATAAGGAACTTTTACATGCAAACTGCACACCCTGGGCACTTGTGAACAAAGGTGTGTTGTTATTTCTAGGACTCACATGACAGCAGTCTTAGGCATGTGTATTTCCCAGGTGAATATGAGCGCTATCTTTTTCCACCCTCCATCAGAAAGACTACACTATCAGGCACAGTGAACTTGTGTTTCATGGCTAACATGGGAAGGGTGGGAGAATATGGGAAAAGCTTCACTCCAATTGTACCTGTCAACTTTCTCGCCACCTGCAAGAAGGAAAATGTGCTGTATAAGTTAGTCTTAGCTACAAGAAGAGTTGAATGCAAATCATTTGGAGTACTACATCTACCCCATTACTCTTAAATTCTGCTTTGAGATAAACAAGATGCATGAGAAATTTTGATTTTTTTTCCTTTTCTTTTTATTTCTAGTATCAACATCTGTTAATTTTCTGAAATATTATTTTAAGGCAAAATTATTGGTGCTTCTATTAATTTTATATTATTTTTATTTTATACAAAATAAATAAATAAATAAGAAATGGTAAATGTAAGGCTCCTGCCAACAGATATAGCTTATCTGCAGAGTAAGATTCCTTCTAATGAATCTCAGAACCAATTATAGAATGTAATTGTATGTGCAGATGAAGAAATCAAGTACCTAGTATGTAAAAAGGGAATGAAAAGTGCTGTGCCCTGCAATCAAGCACTACCAGAGCTTAATCTGTGTAAACTGCTCTTTTATAACAAGTTATCATAAAAAAGCAATTAGCATAATTTCTCATTCTTTGGAAAATGGAAAGACTTGTGAGGCATTTACTGTGAGCCCAGTCAAAGAGCTGCACTGTAATGACTCGGTGTGTGAAATAAGGGTCTTTATGTTAAATATGTCAAATTAAATTTTGAATGGAAACTGGCTATAATCCACGTATGATACTCCTAAATTTAGTGTTGTAGCAAATAAGTAGGTAGACTTGCCACACATTTTAGGGTACTAAAGAAAGCGATTTCCAGCAGATTTGATGTAAAAACAAATTAATTCACTCCCTTGTTTCCAGAGTACAAAAAAAAAATCCTCTTTTTCCTCTGAGACATGCAATAAGAGCATATGAGATAAAAATTGCACTGACCACAAGAAGGAAAGTGCTTTTTGGATGAGTAGAGCATTACTGTTAGTAGTAGAGTATCCTATCTCAAACTAAGTAATGGGTAGTTTCCAAAATACAATATACCATTTCTGAGGAAGGATATTACATAACCCAATGGGGGGAAGGAACAGAAGGAAAAGTGATTCCCAAAACAGTGGCATATGGCAAATGATCCCTGGTACAGCTTTCTGGATTTCACTGTGTTATTTCTAACAATGGCTAGTCCTAAAATCCTAAGAGAACTGAAGGTCCACTCTGCAGGAAACATGAGATGGTCTTGTGAACTTCATCTCCTTCCTCAAACTCCAGGTGTCTAAGTATCAGAGTGGGGCGGACCGGCCAGGACTTTGTCTGTGCAGTTCTTTTCACCTGCACAAAGGGGAGCCTAAGTTCTCCCAGAAGCAGAAACACTGATGCCGGTTAATTACTGTTTCTTGACACATTTGTCTGCCAAGTGAGATCAATAGATTATAATGAGCAAGCTTCATCCCTGAATGGATATGTAGCAAGAAACTTCTAACTGTACACCACCAAGCACTTGCAGACATTTAAAGGTTGACAAAATGGATAAGATAACACTGTAGGTCATCCAGCTTTCATAAATAAGCAGAATGCCCTTAAACAAAGATACCCCTTGCCCAGGGCAAAACCGTCAGTCAAGGTCTGATAGCTAGAAGCACAGCAATCTATCATTTGGTGAGAAGGCTTAGATCACTTGATGAAGGTGATTAGTAAATCATCTAAAGAGGTTATAAAAGAGCCTCCCCCTCCCTTAAGGAAACCTCTAGTCTAGAACAGCAAGAGGAGAGGAGAGTTGCTGTTGGAGATACTTCAGGTAGCCTTCATCTGGAGGCTAGGAAACAGGCAGGCATAATGGGCTCAGGTGTGTTTATCTTCTGTTTTGTTATTTACTCTTTCCTGTCTTTCCTAAGAATAACAGTTCTCAGAAGTTCTGTGCAAAACATATTTGTGTGGTGTGCTTTACCTCCTCTGTACCTCTGAGGAGGTGACTTGTGAATCCACAGTCCCTTGAGTCTCTTGCTGTACATACCACCTGTGCAAGTTTGGACACTTACTTGTGGTTTTAAGTTCAGACTACCCTACTAGTGGAAGACCGGGGGGGAGCGGAGGCAAGCAAAATCTGTGTTGTAAAAGGGTCTCTAGCCTTTGAAAACATTGCATCTTTTCATACATACTTCTATCTGCCATTTGCACAGTCTGCCTCCCACTGGTGTCTTCTGTCTCAGTAGATGGGGAGGATCCAAAAGAATCTCTGGCTTGGGGGTTGGACTCATTTGACTTCATTAGGAGGCTGCATTTGCTATTTAATTGGAAAGAGTGTTTGGTTCTGGCTCCCCTTCTGACAGCCAACAGATTATGAATATAGGGCCCCTTTCAGCTGGAAGCTAGGAGCCATTTCCCTGAAATGAAGGCAGCTGCAGCAGTTTAAATCCTTATGTGGAAGCTGTATTATTTCAGCTAGGATTTCATTTAATATTAACAACACTGACAGCAAAAATAAAGTTCAGTTTAGATCACTAAAAGAGAAGCATTTGTACCTAGCCTTAAGTAAAAGACTGTATGGAAACCACACCAGTAACCCAGCAGCCATGGAAGAGAAAAGCCAAAAATACTGTAACAGCTGTCCTGTTGATCAGCTTGTACTTATTCAAAATTGTGCAGATCTGACATTCAGTACAAAAATAACCATTTCCCAGTCCATTCGCAATTACATGGGGGAATTTGGTAAACTTTGCAATGTGTGCTTGTAAATAAACCTCCTTACCCCTGGAGAGAAGCATTCCTAATAAGTAATTAATTGAAGGATTAAGTTCCAACTCTTAAAAAATAAAATAAAATACAGTTTTGCAGGAGCTGATCGCTCTCCATATCCTGAGTTACTTTACATATTTGTCTCATTTGCTTAAGCAACGTCCGTTTTGGATCCAGATCACATTATTTATGTATTCTGGAATTGGTATTTATTCTAACCTTGTTATGCAATGGAAATTACCTATTTGACTGCCACACAAGGAAAGATAAGTTGCTTAGTGTCTCAGCTAAAAAATGCAAAAGTTGCAGGATCTCAGGACTGAAATATATTCTTGTTATAGACTTTATTACTACAGACTGTCTATAGATAAATAGACTTTTCATAAGCTTTTCTTTGCACAGGAGTATTTGTCAGTCACCATATGTCTTTCTTATTCTTTCTCCTTACTTGCTTTCTCCTTGCTTTCTCCTTGCTCATAGCTTTGCTTCTTGTATGCCAATCTTCCTTTGCAAAGCTATTTTAAAATCATTTTGAACACAATTGTTTTCTGTTACCTGTCAGGCTGTGGTGTGTATTGCTCTGCTTGCTGCTCTGTGTTTATTTTTCTTGAAGAGCCATGGCAGTGCATGGGAAAGGGGAAGGCAATACTACCCAGTACAGTGGTTTCCCTTTAATTTCTCTGGTCAGAATTTCCTCTTCATCATTACTGTCTTTCCTCCAAGGATCAGATTGTACAAGAACAGTATGGGCTGTGTGAAGAGGAAGGTATGAACTAGTACCCATTGACATCCAAGAGGCCATTGACCTCCAAGAAATGGACACGGATGCAGTGCAGCTAAAAGTAATGAACATGAAAAAACAAACATCATTGTTCTGGCTGGGGTAAAGTTAATTTTCTCTGTAGAGGCTCACTCAATGCTAGCTTGGATTTTGGATGAAAATAGTGGTGATAACACACCAATGTTTTAGTTGCTGCAGAGCAGTGCTCACACAGAGCCAAGGACTCTTCTGCTCCTGGTGTTGCCCTGCCAGTGAAGAGGCTGGGGGTGCATCTGAAGCTGGAGGGGGACACGGCCAGGACACCTGACCCAGGCTGACCAGGGAGATATACCACACCATGTGGTGTCATGCTCAGCAATAAAAACAGGGGTAAAGAAGGAGGAAAGGGAGATGCTTGGAGTGATGGTGTTTGTCTTTCCAAGAAACCATTATGAATGATGAGCCCTGATTTCCTGGGAGTGGCTGAACATGTGCCTGTGGATGATCTAAAGTTGTAAGGATTCAGCTTTTTTTTTTTTAATGTTTATTTTCTATATATTTTTAATTTATTATTATTATTATTATTTTAAATGTAGGAATTCTGACTTAACCAATATATTTTTGCAGGAGGCTGTAAATTTGGCAGCAGAATTGACAGCTGATTAGTACAAGTGAGGGGCAGATCTCACTGAAGTCAATAGAAGCTATAACATACAGCATATCGTTTTTTCTTCAGAAATGACTGTAAGAACCTTACTGCTGTATCCAAGTATTCAGGCTTCACTTGATCTTTTTTTGTTTTATCAGGTTAAGTCTTTTCCCAGCTCAGCTGAAGTTCAAAAATATTGAGTTGCTCCTTGTGTAACAGTCAAGGACTTTTGAAAGATAGCTTTAACTTTTAACTCCAGTAACTCTACGACAATGATCAGCTTTTTAAAAGTCTACATGTGCATTTTTGTGTGAGTAACAATGCAGAAAATCTTTCTATTGTTTTTAATTCCGTCACAATCTGATTATCTGGAAAATAATAATAATTAAAAAAAAAGGCAAAAAGAAAGCAGCCCTCAATTCTGTTAAGTGATTAAAATAATTTGGATAAAAAAGGATAAATAATGGATTCAGAGTACCTTTTGATCAGTGCTTAGTAGGGTTGTCCTAACATCAGTAATATTAATCAAATCTGATGTTACAATTTGTGCTCAGTGAAAGTACAATATATGTAACAAAATTGTACACAACAAAAATAAATGTCAGATATTCCACTTTCCCTGTAGTCTTAACAAGTAGGCAGGCTCTACATACAGAGCCCACCTAAAACAGGTTCCAGGATGTATACACAATTCTTAGCTGTGTATCTGGAAGACTGTCTTTTTTTCTTGCAAAGGGTTTCGAAGACAGATGTGTGAGTGTATTGCAAGGGAGAATGGACATATAGAATGAGACAATATGGTTAAATAACAGTAAAGATTATTATGCAATCGGATGGCCTGCTCTCTTTATTGGTATGATTAATCTGTTTTGTGGAAAGTCACTTTGCTGACCTATCTTTCTCAATCTTTCCAGACTAAATTATGTTAGCAGTATTACCTCTGCTTATCAAAAGCATTATTCAAAACTGACTTTATTTTTGCTCTACAAAACTCCTTCTGTCTTACCTTGAGTTGCCTCTTCATCTTATTTTTGGCTTTGAGATATTTCTTGTTCTGCATTTTTCATTTATCCATAAAGTTAATTTTCATTTGTTTGTTGCTGTAACTGGATCTTTTCTGTGCTATTTCTTCAGCATTTCTTCCACTCACTTCACCTTTTCTATTATATGATTATTTTAGTGGCCAGTTCTTGAATTAAAAAGAATTAAAAATTAGCACATGGACGATGCATCTGCTTTTATTGAACGTGCATGGAAGAGTTCCCTTGAGTGTGCTCCTGAAGTCTTCATATATATCCATCTGCATGGGATACAGAGTATGGCTAAATGTCCAAAGGCAATCTTCCTTTAAGGAAATGTTTTGTTTTGTTTTGTTTTGTTTTTTAATACCTGTTTCCTACAGAGTGCCTCTCCCAGGAGGCAGAAGATCAGTTTTAAAATGTCTTTCTCTAAAAAAGTCAAAATCTTTTTCTCTTGCATTCAAAAGAGCAGCCTATCTGCTGGCATGGAGGAGGACAGAATCTGCTTTTCCTTTTAAAGCTCTTCTGAGGGCATGATGTTGTAGCGGACAAAAGGAACAAAGTAAAGGAAGACTGTCTGAATCACATGCTCATCTGGGAGAGGAGATTTCTGAGTGCTAGTCCCTGTTCTTACTAAAATTTCTGTATTTTTATACAGTTACCTAGAAGGTAAATTTCATTTCCCTGTCTTGAGGATTTAAAAGTCTTGGCTTTTGCTGATGTTTTGCTTCTTGCTGCTATCGCTAACTACCTAAGGGTCTTGAATTGTTCTCCATTGTATCATCCAAAGGAAGAAAATGCAAGTACATGAAACGGGTCAGCGAGTGCTTTTGGCACAGGGCTTGCAATAACCCAGCAGGTAGACTAACCAGGAGACCTGCAGGATTATGCTCCTGCACAACAAAGGCAGAAGGCAGATTTGAGCAATGATGGTTAGCCTGAGGCTTGCATGTACTTCACAGGACATCTTTGGCTACAGACCTCTGTGTGCAGACTGAAGAGCTGTGAGACCATGGGGTATATTTCTTCTTTCCAATTTTTATTTTTTTGTGGAAATCAGGGTGCAGGAGGGAGAACTGTAATGTAGTGGGGTAAGAGTGCAGCCAGGGCATGCACCCAGGCCCTGAAGCTGGGAGGCACTCAATTGTCATAGCAGGAAATGAAGGAGGCAGTCAGAGGGCTCTAGCTGTGACATGCTGCATTCAATTTAAAAATCCTAATTTGTAGCAGAACGTAAAACCCAGAACATTTTAGTACTCAACTTATCTGATAACAGTTATCTGAAGTGACTGCTTGTTCTGGTCTGATCTGACCCACAGGCCCCATCTATATTTTCATGTAGGTGTTCAAAGCTGCTGTTTTGCGCCTGTGATGATGCTATACTCCCTGCCTGTTCCACATTTCCCTTTTATAGGCTGTACTGCAGATAAGCATGCAGTTGAACACTCAGTGGAAGCCCTCTCTTCTGCAGCTTTCAATATGCTTGTGTCACAGTCAGTCGAGCAGCTGAAGTTTGACAGTGTTGGCAGAAATTTTCCTTCCTATTACAGCAGGGCAGTGGCAAGTTCAAAAGCTGAGCCTGAGGCTCTGTTGACTAAAAGGCCTTGTTTATCGCACAGCTGATCACTTTTCCGAAGCACTGTCTGGCGTACAGTTCTTTGGCAAATTCTGTCACTTCCTATGTCTCTGAGTGCTGTTGTTGGAAACAAAGGCTTACGAATATTTCCAGAAGTCAACAGCAGTTAACCATCCATAAACCTGTTTACCCTGTTAAAGGGGTCTATGCATGCTTCCAAGCCACATGCCCGTTTTCTCTGTGGATGTGCAAAATATTCCTCTGATGCTTCAATGCCATTTTAGCTTCTCTTCCCACTAAATAAATGTATACACCTACCAAAGCTTGTCTGCTCATTGTAAAGCTTGTGCTTTACTGTCATCCATCACTTCCTATGAAAAGCAGAAACTTGAATAACTGCAGCTTAGTTAGTACCCTCAGCAGCCCAGAATACTTGCTGCCTTTCACACCTCCTCGCTGTATTTTATTTGTCAAGATACAGATTTAAACTGCATATGGACATGCAGTTTTGGGAGAAGGAGGAGATGGTAAACAAAAGAAATCAAACTGAGCTGCAAAAGAAGTCTTTATGTTGCTAGCAGAAGTTTATTGGAATCAGGTGGGAGGCAGAGCATAACAGGTTTCTTTCCAAGATCCATTCATACTGAATTTATTTATTTTGAGCTGTAGAGAAAGAGCAATCTATCCTGTCCTTGAGTTGCAGCTGTAAGCACAAATATAAACGGCTAATTAAAACTCACTTCCAGGAAAACCTCACAGTTTTGGAAAGGAAGAAAAATGTCTCTTTGCAATTTTACCTTGTATAGGAACATAACTAAAATACTAACAAGCAAGCAATATATAAAAACACTTCATGTAATTGATCCAAAAATGTCTGGGTTCATGAGGGTGCTGAGACATCCGAAAGAAAGTCTGCTTCTGCAAGCAAGATAAATCAAGGAAATACAAAAACAGAGCAATAAATCAAGATTTCTCACCAGGACCTCGAAGTGTCCAAAGGAGATAGATGTTCCTAATGTGGGATTTTGCACTAAGAAGAACAAGGAAAAATCAAGAGGTGCGAAGCAAGCAAGCAGTTGTCAGCAATACCAAAGAGAAGAAATGAAATGTATTTACAACTTAGCTACTTAGCTTTTGAGCCAAGTCAGAAAAGAGTTCCTGGCAATGGAACATCTTCTGTTTAACAAGAAACTATAACAAAGATGCACTGTCTAAATGCCAATAATTTAGATGGAATTTAAGGTGGCTGCTTTTGAGAGAAACTAGTTAACTCTTAGAAAACTTTAATAAGAATTGTAACAAGTCCTCTATCATTAGGAAAAAAAAAAAAAAGCTGGCTAATTATATTCAGCAACAGATTATATTTTAGATAATTTCTAGGAGTGATCATAATGTTCTTTTCCTAGATTTACATTTTTATTTTTTAGAGTCAGAGTTATCTGATACTTCCACATGCATACACAAGTGAACAGCTAAGTAAAAGTTTTCTTTATCTGACTCATACCTCTGCAGATTGTACTATTTTACTACCTTATAACTATTTCTTACTTATGAAATGAAGCTGTGAATAGTGTTTCACCTATTTTGAGGTATGTAATCTAGATCAATTGAGAAACCTGTCTTTTTAACGTTTCTTCCTTTTACCAAATAATATCTATAAATAACATTGGAACTGTGAATTTCATGTGGGTCTTATAAGGAGATATAAATCATAAGAAAATGTATGAAGGATGATATTTTCTGCAGATAAACTTTTTCAACATGAAATAAATTCACATATGCTTCTATTTTGAGTGTTGTATTTTAAATGAAATGATGAAGCTGGACAATCATGCACTGTATAACTTCCTGAAGGGAGGTTTGTGATGAGGAGGGGGTCGACCTCTTCTCCCAGATAACTAATGATAGGACTCAAGGAAATGGCCACAAGATGCACCTGGGGAGATTTACATTAGATATCAGAAAAAACTTGTTCTCTCAAAGAGTGGTCAGGCACTGGAATGGCCTGCCCAGGGAGGTGGTGGAGTCACCATCCCTTGTGATGTTCAAGAAGCACCTCGATGAGGTGCTATGAGATATAATTTAGTAGCTTAGTGGGTAGTATTGGTGATAGGAGGACAGTTGGACTAGATGATCTTGTAGGTCCTTTCCAACCTACGTGTTTCTATGATTCTATGATAAACAAGTTGAGGTTCCTATCTGACAGGTGATACAATGTGGATGGACTAATTTCCAATGAATACTTTTCATATTTATTTTTGAGATTCTAGACTTCAGTTAATATATATTTCTTTCTAAAGAGATTTCTGCAAGAAATCCAAAAAAAAAAAAAAAAGGAATGTGAAAACTAACTGAAATTTCCTATCATAGTTGCAGTGCAAGGGGAACTGCTTTTTTCTTTATCTACTAGTCAACTTAAGTTTCACTTCAAGTTGACGTTGGATGTGCACAGGGACTATGAAAGACACCTTTCCTTATTTTAGTATTAATCTTCTAACTTCTTGATTACAGATGGTGAAGACAAAGTTACATTTCTTGGAGGTTCATGGTGGAAGAACAGAAGGCAACAGACACAACCTGGAACATGGGAGATCCCAACTTGATTTTCCTTTTTCTTTACCATGACAGTAGGGTGATCCTTGGACATATTCAAATCTCAACTGTAGAGGAGTTTGAGCAACCTGCCTTCAAAAGACATTCCATGGGCAGGAGATTGGGTTAGATGAACTATGGAGGTTCCATTTCAACCTACTTATCTCTACAATTCCCAATAAAGTGTGAGAGACAATCTTTTACCTGAATCAAGTGGTGGAACTGCTTGCTTAAATATTCTTTAACATCTGAAAATGTAGTCTTTATTGATGTGTTAAAGCTTTCTTTTGGATGTAGAAGTCATTAATTGCATCACAGTGTAACATCCCAGTGTAACAGAGGAGTCGATGACAGCTCCCTGTGACAGTGAGCAGTATTTAAAGTGTTTGTTTTTCTAGTTTGTCACTGTCATGAATCTGATGAAGTCTGTCTAGCTTTGCACTGTCATGCTGAAAGGAGTAAATAACAAGAATATGAGAAGAGGACAAGTGCTTGCTGGAGGCTGGGGAGGGTACAGGGCTTACAGTTTAGTTGATTCAAAAGCATTGCCTGAGGAGTTTTTCTTCCTTACAAGCATTCAGTCACTTTCTGAACCAATGTACAATTTTAACATACACCGTTTACTAGGATGAGATGCTCAGAGTTTACTGTAACTTGTGTGGAAAAAGTATTTCCTCATCTGGTTTGGACATGCTTTCTGAAATTTCACTTAATGGCCTCTAGTTTTGTTACTGCAAGAAGATAGGGAATCATTTATCTTTCCCTTGCATGTGTCGTTTTACAGATATCAATTTTATCTTTGCTGTCAGTAGAGGGAAATAGTAGTCCAGGTAAAGGTTTTCTAGTTTATTTTTTGTGCTTATGTATGTGAAGTCTTGGGAAAGATGGTGACCAAGCTGTGGAGTGGTATTGATGTCTATTCAGCAACTGAGAGGCTGATGAAAGTAGAAAAGTATCAATACTAGCACAACTGTATTTATTTTCTGAAACTTTGCAGAAACTTTTGCAGCTTTTCCCCAGCCCATGAGTCTTCCCACTCTCTCATTGAGAGAGTTCTTCTTTGTTGTTAATAAAATCTGTTATCTCTGAGGCATCACTGAATCCCATGTGCCAGTTTCACAGTAGTGGTCGTACACTATTTCACCACACAGACTTTTCTGTAAAAAAAAAAAAAGTCATAATTAAGTAATCAGAGTGAGGATTCCATCTAGAGAAAGAATGGAAAATCAAATTAAAAAAAAAAAATAAATAAAAAGAAGCTTTACTCTATGCTTACAAACAAGATTTCCATTTAAATACTTTTCTAGTGTCCTCATCAAAGTCCACATCTCCTTTACTCCTCCTTTGACATTCATTTCCTCTTCTCTGCTTTCTTTCTCCTTGAATGTGCTTTAGTTGCCATTCATGCAATGGATGATAACCATATATGGATTGAATCTTAAATCTCTTATCCCCCAGAACTTTTTCTGTTACTTGTTACAACAGAGCAATTTTTTCTAAACAGGGGTCTTTTGTAGCAGCCATATTTAGGGACTGGTACTTCGGTTTGGACTTTTCCTATCTCTGCATGATGAATGTGAGCAACTAGAACATAATGGTGAGCTTTGTAAACAAAGGATATGCCAAATCTATTGATCCATTGCAGCTTATACTGCAGTAAGTTAAATTTGAAACACTGAGACTTCTGAAATGAACAGGAGCTTTCTGACAATTTTTCTCCTTATAGCAAGACAAAATTAGTTCTATAACAGTAGAGTACATAAAAAATGTGTGCCTTTCTCTCTCTCTTTTTTTTTTTTTTTTTTTTGGTTTGCATGCATGATTAAAAAGCACGTATTTTGGGAAATAATGGTGAATTTTGGAATTTTGGCCTCTTTATTTATTTATTTTTTATTCAGCAAAAAAACTGTGATGCTCTGTAAGAGCAAAGGAAATATAATTATTATTGTTGGCCCAAGTTCAACTAGAAAGTACCACAGGACAAGACAGATGAGGGCAGCAGTAATGAGATACTTAGCTGTTTACTTCTAGGTCACTTACTTGAATCTGATCCAGGTCAATACTGCCTGAAATTTCTTGCAAATTGATAGCTGGTCAGTGGTTAAACATCAAATGAGTTGGCATTACCCCTACTACATTATAATTTATTTATCATCTTTAATTTCTGAAACTAAAATGGCAGATATTGCAAAAATAAAAGCAACTGTTGGTATAACTTTTGCTGCTTATTGGATGGTCACCAATGTTTTATCAAAGAAGTCACTGTCTCAGCAAGCACTATCTGCAAAGCTTTACCCCGCAGCCAGGTCCTAACATCCCTGCAGAGTTGGGATTTTTTTTTAAGTGATTTTTTTTTAAGTGGCAGGAAGGCTCTGCAGGAGGATCTGGATAGGCTGGAGCGATGGGCTGAGGTCAACTGTATGAAGTTCAACAAGGACAAGTGCCGGGTCCTGCACCTGGGGCGCAACAACCCCAAGCAGAGCTACAGGCTGGGAGATGAGTGGCTGGAAAGCTGCCTGGCCGAGAGGGACCTGGGAGTATTGGTTGATAGTCGGCTGAATATGAGCCAGCAGTGTGCCCAGGTGGCCAAGAAGGCCAACAGCATCCTGGCCTGCATAAGAAGCAGTGTGGCCAGCAGGTCTAGGGAAGTGATTGTGCCCCTGTACTCGGCTCTGGTGAGGCCGCACCTCGAGTACTGTGTTCAGTTTTGGGCCCCTCGCTACAGGAAGGACATGGACGTGCTCGAGCGAGTCCAGAGAAGGGCGACCAAGCTGGTGAGGGGTCTGGAGAACAAGTCTTACAAGGAGCGGCTGAGGGAGCTGGGCTTGTTCAGCCTGGAGAAGAGGAGGCTCGGGGCGACCTTATCGCTCTCTACAGGTACCTTAAAGGAGGCTGTAGCGAGGTGGGGGTTGGTCTGTTCTCCTACGAGCCTGGTGACAGGACGAGGGGGAATGGGCGAAAGTTGCGACAGGGGAGTTTTAGGTTGGATGTTAGGAAGTACTTCTTTACCGAAAGGGTTATTAAGCATTGGAACGGGCTGCCCAGGGAGGTGGTGGAGTCACCATCCCTGGAGGTCTTTAAAAGACGTTTAGATGTAGAGCTTAGTGATATGGTTTAGTGGAGTACTTAGTGTTAGGTCGGAGGTTGGACTCGATGATCTTGAGGTCTCTTCCAACCTAGAAATCTGTGATACTGTGACTGGGTAAACAACTCCCAACCACAGGGAGTAGAATCAGTTGACAGGAAATTCCTTTTGGAAAGTGGATAGGTAAGATTCCTAGCAACTGCAAGTGTATTGTCAGGGGTGTATTGTCAGGGTAGGTGCCATCTGGACCACCATTTCTTATCAACCTTCTTAGCCACACAAAATTTAGGAATTCAAAGCTTTGGATGCTGTTTCCATAATGTGAAGCCTAGTTATTCTCAGAGCCCTCACTCCAAACCTTGTTTTCAAGATTTCAAGGTATCTGTCTGCTCTGTCTGCTAGGAGTCTGTGCAGGGTTTTCATCAAACCCTATTTGCATTCATCAAAGGTTACCAGGCTGCTGTTGTTTCAGATAAAATGGTTTTGTTGGAAAATTTCTGACCAGCTGTTCTCACAGCAACCTGTTTCTACTGCTGTTTGTATGAGGCTCTAATTTCTCTGCAACTGAAGATCCCAGACGATGGATGAATACAAAGTAATGGGACTAATACGGTGTATGCTAATCTTTTTGGCTCAAATGCTTCAGTTTTTGATATATCACATCCTCTAGTCATCGTCTGTTAACAATCTCTTTTTGCTAGCTATTTAAATTGAATTCTTTCAGGCATAGATGTCTGCCTCATTTTTCATGTTCAGCACTTTAAAAAAAACTCTGTAAAATAATAATTGTCTTTACTGTTCCATTCCATGGAAGTCTTGTGACCAAAATGAAAGGAGGTTCTGCTCTAACTTTGTGCTCCAGCACTGGAAGAGAGAAGTTCCCAGCCCACTGTGTTCTTTTCACCCATGCACATCCCATTTACTCAACTCTTAAGTATATTAAATGATCTTTATCTTGCATGACTAAAATACTTAAAATATGCAATCCAATCACTTTCAACAATAAAAGTGTATAAAAGATAGAAGGACAATAGAGGTAAGAAAATTCTTTGTAACAGTAAAGAATGTCTAACATGGAATTACTTGTTCCTAATCTTGTGAGAATATTTTCTTTAAGGTCATATTCAGGTGTGATTCAAATTTATAGAGGTCCTCAGAGTTATGGTTTACTTCCCACTGGGATAACAGTCAAGTTGACCTACTGATGTCTTTGTGATGGAGCATTTAGGTATTAAAAAAAAAAAAAAAAAAAGAAGGGATCATCAGTTTAGAAATGTTCTGCTCAGGTAGTGTCGACAGAACAGTGCTGATCTCCTCTGGAGTATATCTAAAATAAAGGTCCAGACAGCAGCCCAAGCATGTTGATTTTTGTTATGTTTGTCAAACATTTGTTCCTTCATAGGGTGGGCTGCACAAGCAAGCTCAGGCTTTAGCTTTGTGCTTTTCAGTTCAAAGGTATTGGATAGAACTAAATCACCATTGATTCTCCAAAAGGAATTTAGGATGACTTAAATGTTGTTAGCACAAGGTTAACAGGGGGAATGGATATTCTGTGTTTGTGTGTGTGCATGTACACACATGGGAGGAATAAATTTTGTTCTCCAGTTTAACTTTATCCAAGATCAGAAAAGCTGTGAACTGTTTTATTTATTTAGTACAAACATGTCAGAAGTCTTATGAAAGAAGAGTATAATGCTTGGCAAATCTCTGCATTAAAAAAGTAGTTTGTAATTTGAAGAATGTGTAAGAACTTTAGAAGCTGTGTACCCCAGATCCTGTGGATCAGCTGCTAGAGGAATGTGCCTGTAGTGGGGATCATCACTGGCCATGTGGGCTAATGCAACACTTTATCTTCCCCAAGACAGTGATGTGGGATCATTTGGTTCCAGAACGCTGGAGCCAAAACAATTTAGAAAACTTAAGGCAAACTTTTAAGAAAGTGATGGACAATGTTAAACATGATCCAACAGAAGGTTTTATAATTTTACGGCAGTAAAGCAAACAGAACAATTTACAATGTCCTGCAAACTCATTCTTTTCATAATTAAATGAATCAGGCTACAATGTGCAGGGGACATATTAGGGATAAATGTATCCTGGTGAGCACTCAATGCTCACCAATGCTGTGGAAGAGATCTGATCCAAACTTGGCTTTTCCAACTCACAATGAACTTTTTTTCTAGGAATTTTCATACTTTAAAATCCAGCAATTTGACACTGACTGAGAACAGAGCTGCTGCAGAGTTCTTTTTTTTTTTTTTTTTTTTTTTTTGTGTGTGTGTGTGCAAAACTTGTTATTAAAGAGAAACCAAAATTCTGTATAGAGAATACTGGTTTACCTTCATCAGCAGAGTTAAGATGTGCCACCAGGCTATTTGTTTTTTTGTGCAAATGAAAGGAGAAAAGAGGGTGATGTGGTGAAGAGTTCATGGCATCTTTTCAGAATCCTAGTGTCATTTTCAGGATAAAAGCTAGCTTAGAAACAAGGGACTGGTCTTTTTTGCTCATAAAATCTCCTACAGTGCAGTGTGGTGGTGCTGCAGAGGTGGTGGTGAGGAGGGGGCAGTGCTACCCAACGTGCCCAGAAGAGCACCTGACAGGATTGTGGCATGGGGTCTGGGTCATTTGGCAGAGTTGCTTGTCTCTGTGTCTCTGTCTGACCTGAGCAGTATGTGTGGTGGTCAGTGACCTGTTATGGCACAGGTTAGTCTCCTGCGTAGTCTGTCCTGTCTTCACATAGCTGGTGCCCTGCATGCTAAGCTATATATAAAGATGTTGAAGCTGATCAAAGATCAGAAATTCAGGTATCACCTCTGCTCTGGAGTGGCTTCCTTTACTTTGTTAAAAGAGCATTAAGAATCAAATTACTGTAAAAACAATATAAAAAGTCAGAAGAGAGCAAACCAAGTATTGTTCACCTTCTATTTTTAACTAAATTTAAAATGTGCATTTTTTCTAAATTTACATGTCTGTCTTAAACCAATAACAGAATATTGCCCTGTAGTATGCCAGACTAATTCAAATGTACAGAAATTTAATCTCTTGTTCTCTTCCACCCCCTGTAGGTAATGCAGTGCACTGTTTTGAACTTGGTCTAAGCCCCAGCCTGCATGTACGTTTGAGCATTTATTGGAAACCCTAAATTCTCATCTTTTTTATTGATAAGTGCTCTGGTTAATAACCCTGTTGAAGTGGAGAACTTCACAACATAGCTGTGAAATACAGTCAATACCAGTCAATTCCAGTGAAATACAAGTCAATTCAGGAAAAATATAGATGTCTTGTGAAACAAAACTATCTTAATCTCCATTTGTCTCTTTAACAACTTTTGATAATTTACTGTTATATTATCTTTTGTTATTTTGCAGAAGAAGATATGTATATTTTTTAAAGAATTAAGAAGGGGAATTAGTAAATTGTGCAGAAATATCTTGGTGAACTCCGTGACAAAAGCTTCAAATTATCAGGCTTTAACTCCTTTAAATTAACTTACCATCTTTAAAAAAAAAAAAAAAGGGGGGGGGTGGGAATCTGTTGAAAAACAGATCCTTGAGAGCAAAAGGAAAAGATGCCATAGTACAATAGGCACTACTCTTTGAATATGAGTTGTTGCATTTATCAAACAAGCAATGAAATGGAAAATAGGGAAGATGCAATTCTTAACATATTAGTGATGGGTGTAGTGTAAGTCATGAATACTTTCCTGTGAAAGAAATGCAGAAATTTAAAAAATATTCTTGAAAATTTATTAACTATGTGCAACTACTTTGTATCATTTCTGTTGCTGATGCACCTCTATTCTGAGACATTCACATTCAGAAAGACACAAGAGAAACTTAAAGCAGCCATGTTGTTATCTTTTTTTGTGAGAAGCTGTCTCCTACTTTACAGCCAAATGCTGGAAAAAATAGCAGGGAGATGATGAATATAGGGGACTGCTGGTGGGATACACAGATGTTCAGGACACGGAGCAAACACCTGAGAGGTTGAAGGAGGTGAGAGGAAAAATGAGGATTTTCTGTGGGGGAAGGTGAGCAAGTTTTATTGTCTTTAATACAGTGAAATTTCACATCTTTTCCTAATGAAAAGAAAGATCAAAGCTCATTCTAGCAATGATTCAAAATACACTAAAAAAAAAAAAGTAATATTATAATCTCAAAGAGAGTGAACAGCTGTGCTCTTGGAATTATATAAAATGTTTGAAGTTATATTCAAATGGTGCTCTCTAGTCAAGTAATGACACTATTTTTATTAAACATAATGTCCATTGATAGATGCTATTTAACTTTCTGTTAAAAGTTTTATGGAGACATGATGAAGAGCCTAGACGTCCTTTTAAAGAGAGAAGAAAGAGCCCTGTAATAGGTGAAAAGACAATTATAACAATGTGCACATCACAGCTCTGAGAATTATTCATTATTATCTCTCTGGCAAAATAGAAAGAGAAATCTTAAAATACTTACCCTGTTGCAGAAAAAAAAAAAAAAACCTTATTGAATAGCAGCCCCAAAATATTTTGTTCTGCTTGATTTTTTTATCTAGTTTTAGACAAAAATATTCAGTATAGCACTAGCAACAGTGGAAAATGACCCGGTCGAGGGGAACACCTGGAAGAAGGCAGTGAGGCCAAGAGAGATCACAGTAAGACAGGTAGGGTGGTCAGTGGTGATTTATGGAGGTGGAGGAGGTATGGAGAAAATCAACAGGGCGAAGGGGGCTAAGAGTATGGAAAGAAAGAGTCATTGGGCTGTTCTCAGGTAAATTTTAAGGAATTGGGTGCATGTTTTCCTCTCATCTCCACTTTTCCCTGATGGAATCTTACCTCCCTGGGTAGCTGCTTAACCTTACCCCGTATAAGAATTCCAGCGTAGCTTTTTTGAACATCTGCTCACAAAAGTGCTGCCCCTCACCAAGGAGAAGACAATGGAACAGAGGGCTAGTGTGTATATATATTTAAATCTGAGTAATCACTGTCCAAAACCTACATTGACATTGAACAAAATGCCAATTTGCAATTCAGCTGCAGATCTTGAATTGGTTATTCCTGCTCTGAAAGGTTCTCAGTTTAGGGACAGATCAGTTTAATTTCTAGAGATAACATGCTAGCTCGTATTTCAGCTAGCAAAACAACCTATACCATTTTCAACCAGTTTAATGCATTGTCTTAATGCATTTCAAAAGCACCAGTGTTTATTTATTTTGTCTTGGAAAGCTAGAATGTTTTTTAATCTTTCCAGGTCAGTATTTCCCCTCCTCCCTTTCAAAGGAAGGAGGAAACCCCTGAATGGTTTCACTTTTATATGCATTTTTGTTCCTGTTGTTTATCTGCTGCTTATTAGTTTTAAAAATGAATATGATATTGTTTATATGGAGCTTTTATTCATGTTCTTCGCATACTTTACAGAAATTAATAAATAAATTACCAGTTACTGCCCTCTTAAATGGGAGGGAATAGCCACCTTTTATAGCCATAGAAAATGAGGACCTGTGAGATTAACTGTCCCTGGAGAAGTAAATAAGAGGTGAGAAGAGCACTTGTTTCCTGTTTTTCCACTGTTGGGTTTTACGTATCAGCACTCTAGCTTGATTTAATCACTGTTTTCTTATTTTTGACATGCTAATGCTTTACATTGTCTATATTATTGAAAATTCAAACACTGTCTCAGGGATTGAGAAGAGGAAGGGCATGGATGGCTCTGCTGACTTTTGAGCTAGGATTTCGTTCCCTGAGATTATTAGAATTACAAGTCTTACTGTTTTCCATGCAGGATACAATGCCTACTACGATTACTTTTGGACAACAGGTAAACGGAAAAGTGTCTCTGCTATGGAGCTGGGGAAAGAGGAAGGTAAACTTGGTGAGCATTCGTTAAGGTCTGTGACAACAGGTGTAATAAACTATGTGAATAGAAGTCTGTTAATGGCTTATAAATTGCAACAAACTCAGTGTTATAGTCTTGAAACAACAGTGCCTGTCCCTAAAAATGTCCAGCATAAGGACAGAGTGAGGTTCCTGTAGTTAAACACAGCTCATCCATGAAGGAGGCAGAGATGATCAGGTGGATTTTGAGGAGAGACTTGAAATAACATTTAGGAAAAGAGTTTACCAGATACATTTTGGCAGATATTAGTAGATAAAGTAGCTCTGTAGAAAGTTTGAATTTTACCCTGAAGATTGAGATTTTCATTCAATCATACAGAATCCAAAAAAGTGCTTCCATAAACTACCAATAAATGAGATTGTAGAACTGAATTCAAATTAAAAACTTCATTCCATAAGCCACAAATATATAAGGTGAATCATCAAATACTTATGTCTAAGACTGCATTGTTTGATATATTGGGTAATCCTAAACATAATGAGTCCCTGGTTTTCATGTGTACCTCAATTCTACTGCAATATGAGTAATAAAGCAAGGTAAACATGGTCATAATCTCCCAGATTATATTACTAGCGTCAGTAATTTAACATTCTTATTTGGATCAATGCAACAGTAAAAACAGTATGAAGGAGTGTTCTTTAAATTCATACAACTATATTTTAAAGATATTATAAAATCATAGAAAGAATCAAATTAACTGGGGATTGTATCAAATGTAAGGCTTTGTTTTTATTCCTTACATCTATTGTAAAAGTCTGTGAATTTTATTTTATTTTTTTCTTTGTTTAAAAGCAGTTAGGGTGAGAAATTCATTTTAAGGTTGTTGTTTCCATTACTCATGAATAATTATTATTGGAATACTTAACGAGAGAATAATTATATTTTTAAGAGATAATTTTTTGCATTGATTAAATTTTCTTATGGTTAATAAATAATTTTGTAACTTGAAGTTACATTTTAATTTATGTAGCTGAATTTATTCAGTAAACAATTTATAGTGGCAGTAAGTTAGCTGCTAATTAAAAAAAAAAAGGAAATACTCTTCTGCAGCTTAGATTTTTATGGTTCTTTTTATTTATTGAAAAAATATTGATCATGAATAGAAAGAAATAATTTTCTTGCTGTCAGATATGAATTTTATATTATCACTAATAGTTTCATTTTCATAGTAATTTTCAGTAATTTACAATCTCTGAATGTCTTTCATCTTTGGGGAAAGGCTAATTCATAAATATTCATATTTAGATGAGTTAGACAGAGCCAAAATCCTCAAATGCTGTGCATGTACTCTCAAAAATGTTGTTTTTCAGATGCCTCAGAACAACAGCACCTAAAATCACTAAGAAAGAACAAAATCTTTGCTTTTTCAGAAGTATGAAGATAAGAATTAGACTTATTTAACAAGGAATGAATAAACTTTCAAAGTTTAAGAAATTAAGAAACAAGAAAATTAGGTTGGCAACTGAGGCCAAAATAAGTACTAACAGTTGGATAAATGGGTTTCCAGAAGATTGTGGATCAGAGGTCCTACCCTATCAATCTTATCTCAAGGTTCTTGTGTCTGTATGAGTTATGTTTTTAAGTCAAGATTATTTTTTTTTAATGGGAATATCTTTTAGAAGGTTGTAGACCCATGTACACTAATTCTACCATCTTTTGGGAGAAAAATAACACATTTGTATCCTTTGAAAAACCAAGTAATAACTTTCAGAAGTTTCTGAAGAACTTTTCATGTTACTTCAATTTACTTGTGTAAAGTTTCTAGTTGTCTAGTTGTAGCAGGATTTTTGTTGTGTATTTGTGCTGTAAGTGTAGAATGACATGCAAGTGTTATGTTCAGCAAATAGTAATCTGTGTGTGCATGAATGTTGAGGTTAACACATTAACCTAGTGACTGCACTTGAAAATTGGTCTGTACCTTACAGTATGATTGTTACTGTAAGTGATTTCTGATTTTGTTATCTTATATATAACAAAACAAATTGTAAGAATGTGAAGTCACAAGTAACATAAGTGAGATTCAAGATAAGAAAGAAAATGTTTGATAGCTGGAATTCAGAAGTAGTAATGTGTGGTGCTTTTTTATTTAGTTAGTTATTATTGATTTATTTATTTATTTTTTTCCATCTGGGTTGTTTGATCTAATTTTGAAGAATGGAGTCTTAAAACACAGGTACTGAAATTTATGTAGAGAAGTGAAAGCTCCCATACTACACAATACATACAGATGTCATATGTACAAGTGCAAATTAGGTAGAAGTACAAAAATAATATTATGGCTGTGCCTACAGAGTTACCTGATTTGCACTGAAATCACAATTATACTTCTGAACAATCAAGCTTTTGACCTTTCTTGGGTGACGTGTTGCTCTCTAACTTCCATTTTTATTCTTCTTTTTTGGCATTACATTTTTTTTTTCCTTTTATTCTCTGTGAAAAAGCTTCCAGGAACAAAAGAAAATACATCATAATTTCTTCTTATGCTGTGTTAGGGTATTGATCCTTCCTGAAAGCCATCATGGAGAGCAATGCTGGGTGTGTTGTCTTTTATTACTTTCTTACTCCATCCTCATGTCCAATCTGTCCTAATTGAATTGCATCAGGCACTTCTGCAGTGATTATTTTACCAAACAACAGAGAAAATAATTACAGGTTTTCTTGCAAAATTTACTGTGTAAGGAAATTACTGCTACAGTCTAGCCTGGAGCTAGATGAATAAACATAATAAGCTTTATTCACTGCTCTCTTCAGAAATCTCCCTTAGTTTGGCTGTCAACAGTTTCTAATCTGAGTATATGTCATGAACTCTTCATCATGTAAACTGGATATAGATGCGATATGGATATGGCAAAAAGAGTGCCTGGGTTACAACCAGAAATTCAGTTCCATCCTGAAAAATAAAAATAAAGACAGAAGGAAGAAAATTTGTATATAAATGCTTGGTGATTGCTGGTATGTGAGTTTAAACATTAAAGCTTTCAGTGCCTTCTTGGGTGTTATGATGGCTTTGGCATTTTATGTTTTATCTTCTTGTGTGTATACCCCCAAGAGAAACACTGGTAACTCTATTTTAATGCCAGCACAATATTTCTTGATGTAAGAAGGACTGACTTATCATTGCAGCAGAGCTGCAGGGGAAGAGAGGGATAGGAGCTCAAGTTCAGCTGTGTTTGGTCTTGGCGTGGTTTTGCTCTGACCATGGTGGCTGACTGGCAAGATGTGCAATGCCCTCTGGAATGCTGTGTCTTCAGCCCCATCCTTTGCAAGGGACCAAAGTGCAAAGAGCTCCAAGAACACTGGTGCATATGCACAGCACACTGCAGTGCTGTATGAAAATGTAAATTAATCCCCAAAGCATGGTGGTGCACTCAGTGACACCAGGGGTTAGGGCTGAGGGGATGCATCCGCCTTGATGCCTATTCCAGTGCTACCTTGGCTCATGATGGAATGAGCATTTCTGTACCTCACTATATGTTCAAATGAAAGGCTGTAAATGGAGATAGTCTCAGAAATGGAGGGTAACACTGGAATGACAGAGCTTTGCAAAGTTGTTAACATTGCACTCCTTGACAGCAATAAAACAGATTATATATGTAACTAAACAAACCCTTGATTTTTTTTTTTAATTAAATATTTTATTTTAGTGTGTATAGGTCAGCTAAGCTAAAAAAGACGTAATGTAAGTGTAACCATCAGAAACACATATATTTACTTTTTTGTTTTTGTTGTTCCCCAGCAAAAAGAAATGAAACATCCACTGTTTATGAAACCATAATTACAATTAATACATTAAATAAAGTTGTACAATTCTGAAAACTTACACTATGATAGCAGAAAAAAAAATCTAAAAATGACAAACTAAAAATGCCTAAATCCACTAACAGCTGTTCAAACATATCATCATGCACAATCTACTTTCCTGAAATGTTTAAGTAAAATATTAGGTTCTCATGAGACATGGTAGTTGTACGTGGATTCAACCTGTGGGACATGGAAAACCTTCAACTGGAAGGTAACCTACTCTACATATAAGTATAAATCTTACTTGTATGTGTATATGTATTTGAGGATTTTCTAGCTACTTGCCCTGCTAAGGTAGTCTGATGACATGAGCTAACTACTTTTTGAAATAGAAGAGATTTTTAGATCCTTTTCTGTAGCTGGAAGTTTTGCTTCTATGTGAAAGGGACAAGGAATCATAAAATTTATCCAAATGAATCCTACTGGTGTGGAACATGGTGAGAAGGATTAGAATATTAACCCTCAAACATAACCAGATAAGAAGGAAAATTACAGATTTCAGGGTGGTACTGCAAAACTGAATGCTTCCAAAGGGCATGTCATAAAAACAGATTGTTTTGGGTTGGTAAAGACCTTAAGGATAATCTAGTTCCAACCCCTCTGCCACAGGCAGGAAAACCTTCTGCTAGATCAGATTGTTCAAGGTACCATCTATCCAATCAACCAGCATTCATGAGCAGCCTACTGTTTCCCAAACAGGTATGTCAAAAACCTAATGTGAAGGAGAGATTTCTCATAAACCATCATCATCAACAACAAAAAGATAATACAGTTCTTCTGTTCATTCATTTAGTTTTGTTGCTTATGTTGAAATAAGGAAGGGAGTTAAGGCCAGACATAATGGTCTGATCCAGGTAAAATGAGACTGAAGAGAGTAGTGACTCAACAAGAGTACAGTGGGCAATACTTTGCCTGAAAGGTCTGCAGTTGCCTAAATAATGTGTGTACTGAATTGATATGAAAATTAATGGGAATTTCTTATCCAAATCTCCAAAGTACTGTTCTTGAATATCTCAACATGTGCTTCTACAGACTCTTTATTGTCAATGCCTTTACTACTTGTTGGTACCTGAGGATAAGCTTGTTATGCCTACCCTGCAGGTGAATCACAGTAGTTTAAAAGTGAAACACGTGACCCAGAAGACTGCACCAATCTGCATTCAACACACCAGGGTACGTTTTCTAGCAAACTGTCACTGTTCAGGCATATGACAAAGAGTTTAAATGTGGCAAGAGTTTAAAATGTAGTTTTTAAGAGCATCAACACTCATTTAGAGACTACCTGTTATTTTGCGGAACTGATTGTGTGAAGGTGCATAAACATGGATTCTGAGATACACACCTGCAGCTGAGTGAGAATTTCTAAAATCATGGAATCATAGAAAAATTAAGGTTGGAAAAGACCTTCAAAATCATCTGGTCCAACCATCACCCTCCTACTAATATCACCCACTAAACCATGTCCCTACACATGAGGTCCAACCTTTCCTTGAACACCCCTAGGGATGGTGACTCGACCACTTCCCTGGGCAACCAGTTCCAATGCCTGACCACTCTTTCTGAGAAGAGATGTCTCCTAATTGTTTTAATTGTTGAAGTGCACTGCTCTTTGTTCAATTCTTTGTTTTAATTGTTGAAGAGTAGGGGCATGACATTTCCCTTTTTCCACTCACCAGTGACATCGCCTGACTGCCAGGACTTTTCAGCTATGATGGAGAGAGGACCCTGATATTCATGTCATCAGGTCCAATAGACTTGTACTTGTTTAGATTTATCAGGTGGTGTCGAACCTGCTCTTCACTTACAGTGGGTGGGACTTTGATCCCCCAGTCTCCATCTACGGGTTCAGGGAAATGAAAGACTTGGGAAGCCTGTCTAACAGGGGAAAAAAGAGGATTTGCTCAAGAAGTTGCTGAGTACCTCAGCCTTCTCCATGTCTATCGTTACCAATTACTCAGGTATAGTAACTCACTCCTAATATAAGAAATTAGACACCTATAATTGCTTACACACTACTATTTTCACCCCTCAGTCTATTTTCACAAATGTTAAAGGTGTATGGTGGCCCTCAGGGTCTCCTCCTTTCATCCCAGTGCAGCAGCCCGAAGGAAGCTGGGTCCTCTCTTGTGCTCTTCCTCGAGGCTCTGTGCAGAAGGAATACCACCTCTTGCACAAGGGCTGGGGGGATGGGAAAGAAGCACTCACACAAGCCCTGAGAATCGGCAACAGAGTTCTTTATTGCCGGGACATCCCGCAGGTAAGTCTGCGGGATATCCGTGGTGTTTGGTGGCTCCAAGCTAATGCTTGGGATGGAGCTTGCGCGACGAGTAGGGAGCTCACCGGGCACTCCTGCGATGCTGTTGGTGCTCTTTGATGGCAGAGAGTGAAGACATGCTGGGGTAGTCGCAGGTCTGATCTGGCCGAGGTGGATCCACTTCCATCGGTTCCTCCACATCTTTTGGTGGATCCACCTCCATGGGCTCCATGGTGTTTGGCAGAAGGACAAGCCAGTCTTTGCCCGGGACTGCCCAAACGGGATTCCTTCCGTCAGGAATGTTTTCAGGCCAGGGCGCCGAACCAGGGGGATGTCCAGTTCCACCCCTAGGTCCCATGCCACTGTCTGGTTGATTTCCATCTGTGGGTCTCATGCTGCCGTCTGCTTTACGGCCATGACTGGGTCCCATGCAGTGTGCCAGACTATGGGCATGCCTCTGCTCCACCTGGCTGCCTGCCCAGGCCCCCTGTCGCTGTGTGGCTGAGGGGGCGGCCTGTTCCCCGCGTCATTGCGGTGCCAGTGGTACTGCCTGTAAGTGTCTGTGGGCTGTGCGCCAGAGGTCTCTCGAGCACTGGTGTCTCTTGTGCTGCAGGCGCGATCCCTCTGCCCATGACACTTCTCATTCTCGTTAAGTGCCTTCCTTCTCGGTGCTTCCTTGGACTGCATCACTGTCCTCTCACACCGAGGAGGCCTGCTGCTCGCCTTCCTGCTTCTGGACTTCTTCCTGCCGCACAAGCTGGCTGTCAGAGTGCGTAGAAGCTCAGCGACTGGTGGGCCAGCTGCAGGGGTCCTGTTTTATAGGGCCCGCAGCAAAGGCGGGGCAGTGGTGGCCACTGTGACCTCAGCAAGCCTCTGTGATGGAGTGGCCCACACATGGCCAAAGGCCACTGTGTTGAGAGCGGCCTGGAAGATGCCCTCACGTGGAATAAGGAGGAGGGTTGGGGGGGCTGAGGGTCCCTTTTCTGGGGCAGGCTCCCCCAGGCCATTTATCTTGCCAGAGAGAAAGGCTGCCCCTCGGCCACAGGGACTGCCCTCCACCTCCCATCTGGTGCCCTGTATTTATTTACTAGAACAAGGAGTTAGATGCAAACACCGAGCTTGATAATGATACCTAATTTGGGGAGAATAGGCAGTGAAAGATGTGGGACAGACTAAAGTAAACTTCAGAACAGTTCTTTAAAACTCAAGTGAGGGCAATATGGAAAGTCATCTTTCTTTGTACCTGTACTTCAGAGTCTATTTGGGGGGGTTATTTATTTTTATTGTTATTATTATGACTTAATTACTTTAGAAAGGAGTTTAATTTCACATTCATTATTAGTCCTTTTAAAGCCTAATCCTCACTATGGACTAGAAAGAGTCTTGGGCTTTCTGCATTTAGCCGTGCATTACCCATACTGAACATATTCCCTAACATACACTGCCTGTATATCTATACAACATTGAAAATGCATAGATAACGTTTAACAGTCATTCCCATCTGACCAATAGATGGCTAATCAATCGTCTTTTGTTTTTTATAGAAAAAAGAGTTATGCTGTACAGGTGAAGATATCGCTCACATGAACCTCAATGAACCTGTCAGCCTGACATACAGGACCAACTAGCTGGTTGCTAAAAAGAAAAGAAAGGGAGAAGTGAGGAAGGGAAAGGTTTTCTGGGTAGGTTTTCTTGTCTATTTCTCCAATTGGGAAGATGTTACTAAATGCTGTGTTCAAAAAGTTATCCTTTTAATTGTTAGTTTAATATTACTTTTGTCCAATGCCAGAGTAGTAATATGCATCTGCAGTTGTATTGATTGCTATTTTAAACTGCTTTTTTTCCTGTCTGGTTTGTACCTGGACAGGTTTACAGAGTAATTAAATGATTTTGTGTTACTAGACTGAACAATGTTCTCCTCTAACTACTTTATAGCTTATTCCCAGGCATGTTGATTGATTATAGGCCTGTTATTAGGATGCATAAGCCAGCTGTGATGCTGCCTATCTTTTGGGTTACCATAGGCTGATGAGAAACAGCTACTGCTTTTCTAAAGAGAGAAAAGGACCAGTTGTTTGAACAAAAGCATACCAGTGTATAAAACAATAGTTTTGAATACTAATTCCTCATAGACATCTGGGCATAGACAGCTAAATGGATAGGACATCAAAGGGGTGAATTTCAGGCTTACACATTCTTCCATTCATCATTTTCTATTGATTGAGTCATTCCACAACTTAGAGTGATGGAGTTCATAATCATATTCAGATCCCCACCTTTCAATTTACAGAGAGTTCAAGCATGTACTGCAGCCTTGTGAATTTGATTTATGGAGTTGGATATCTAATTTTTGTCATTATATTGGATATCAAAATGCATAGTTCCTGTTTGGATCTCACCTTAGTATGTGTGGGCCCATGATAGGTTATTTAATAAATCCTTTGTGAAGGCTAGTACCACATGCTTCCTACTTTCTTTTTATTTGTACCTTAAAAAACTTACATTGTTTTATTTGTCTCTCCTTAATGCTTCTCTACTTTTCATCTATTTGGCATAATTGTTGATCAACATTGTTTATTACTTTAAAGATTTCTATTATTCTTTTATTTCCTGGAATATTTCCTCAGGGGATGATCGATCTTTAGCCTTGCTTACAGAATGAAAGTGGAAAGTGATAAATTAATTTGAGCAGAGTCAAGGAGGTTAAGCAGTTTGAATTTATTATTTGATTTTATGTCCTGCACAGATTGGTCTGCTTCATGAGGAAAATGTCTCTGTAAACTAGTGACAGTATATTTGGGAAATAATGGGAGTCATGAGACTAAATTTATGACTCTTCAAAAACTACCTTAGAATTTTCACGTGCAAAGGACTACTCAAAATTACCGAATGCTACTTCTGTAGGGTAACTACAGCTAAAATTTGTTTTACTTGTAATAGAATTTTTTCATATACTTGTTGGCTTTTTTTTTTCTTTTCTTTTCTTTTTTATTTTTTTTCCTTAAAGTGTTCTGTTCTTTGCTTATAATGAAATTGCAATGAGATTTGTGTGGTTAATCCTGTTCAGAAAACCCCAGACTTTCTAGCATGACAAAAAGTACTGCAGGAGTCTCCTGGAAGGTTGCCCCTCTTAATTTTGCCATACTTATAAGTCCATGATTCAACAAATACAGTTTAACACCTAAAACAGTTTATTCTAGAGCTTTTAAAGTTTCTCTTTCCTCTATAATTCCTGTTTTAATACATGAAGTTAGACTAGATGATCCCTGTGGGTCCTTTCCAAATCAGGATAATCTATGATTCTATGACTTTTAAAAAAGAAAAAGAAAAGTTCCTATGGGAAATATACTAGAGCACATGAAGAAGCTTGGAAAGGTCTATTAGGACTAAGTTCTAGGCTTTACATATTCATAGGTCAGAACAGAATTACCCTGGATTTACACCATGGCAGTTTGTTGCAGGATTCATCTCTTGGCTACTTTTAAACTAAGTACAAATTTATGTACCATTCACAAGGCATTTCAATGAAAGAGATTAATGAAGGAGTTGGGGAGACAACCATATGGAAAGATAAGAAAACTTGTTTGTCATTTGTTGCTCGTTATAATACTTAGTTTTCACTGAGGTCACTTAGTGACACTTAGGTCATTTTGAAATAAGAAAAATAACAAAGCATTACAATGAAAATGGAACTCATAGGGCTGTTGCTGGTGATAGAAATAAATTGTGTTTGTACAAGCAAACTTTGGCGAACCCTGGAACAGATCATAGCAGGAGAATTGACCTATAGGTGGAAAATAAAATAATTTACTTCCACTAACACCACAGAATTCATATTCAGTGTGTGGAGGTTGAATAGATGCCATTCAACAACACTTTGCAAAGCAAAGCTGTTCCTCGTGTGATTCTGCAGTGATTTGAAAGGCTGTCATATATTACCCACATTCAAGATGAGTTGTCACTCAAACTTGGAGAAAGACGCAGTGAATCTAACCTGCCTGTGAGCATCTTCATTCAACCCTAGCCCTGCAGGCAGCAGAATTCACAGGCATGTTTTCTCTGTGCAGGAAAATAAGATGGTCTTTGCTGGTTTGTCTGGTTCTTTTCACTGAAACAACCAGAAATGTCACTGGATGAGACTTTTTATGGCATATGAACATAATGATACTGCTTCCAGACTGGCGCCAGTGTTCTTGCACAGCCCTGCATTGTGCTGTGCTAGATGTATTAGCTTGGTCCATATCTTTTTCTGTATTGGTGCCAATCTTTTTATCTTGTGTATACTCCTGATGTTAATTCCTTTTACTTTTATACCATCTGCAAACAACAGTGAATGGAAGAAGATAAAACAAAAAATGGCATTATTTATTAGGCTATACAAAATCTGCAAATTAAATATTTCATTTAAAAGTATGAATTTGAGATAAATGAGGTTCTGTGCATAGTCTTTAACTATATTGGAGACTGAGATCATTCATGCTTAAGATTATTTCCATATAATGAATTTAAACATCAAAGTACTACAATATCTAACATAATTCTCTGTCTGATATGCATTGTATTTAAATTTATTTGACGTTGATAGGAGAAATTGCTTGCTCCTACTTGGTCTTCACTGTACTAGGGATAATGCGGCAATTTTTAAGATGGTGCAATGGTGAAAGAAATTAGGATCTGTTTCATCATTGCCTAATCCTCTTTAGAGCTGTTGTCTCTGACTGAAATACAGGGAGTATGTCTGTCCATACTTCTGAAGAGAGGCATGCTGAATGTGAAACACTAGTTTCCGGCTTCTCCCATGTTTTGGTGAACGCTTCTTGGCCACTGGACTTCACAGGGAGTTGAACATTGACACCCTGCACTAGTTTCCGTTCAGAAAGTTTTTGCCTGGAGAATCAGTAAATCAGATCAACAGACCAGTACAAACATACAGTGAATATCAATGAAAACATTTTTCATGGAGTTCACTTATTCTGGAAGTGTGTGTGTTAGAAATAAATTATGAATGAAAAATCAGTGCAAATATAGTAATAGTATAAATATATATATAGAAAATATAAATGTAATTAAAAGTATACAACTATATATTTGGCAAATCCATTATTAAGACATGTTGAATGGCTGTGCAAAGCTTTTTTTTTTTTTTTTTTTTTTGAGAGAGTTGGGATTAGAAGGAGATTTTGGAGAAGACAATGACAGCATTAAATGAACAGTGCACCTAAAATGACAGTAGCAGCCTGGATTGCTATTGTCCCTCAAAGTGTAGACATTTGGAGAGGCAGATCACAGAAAAAGCAGCCAAAAGTGGTATAAAAAATATAATAATAATAATAATAATTAATAATAATAACAGTATATGTGTTAATATATATATATTCCTTTTGATTTAGTTAAGGTCACCGACTGATAGTATTATTGTATGTCCTTTTGCCTTGGAGCATGAAAAACTTTGAATAACTGTGAATGACTTTGACTTATTTATGCTTCATCTCCATGTAATTCACATTTTTATAACCTTCTCTTGTGCTCCCAACAGTTTTCTCCCTTCCATAGATTATAGAAGCTGTTTTCAATTTCCAGTCCTCTAAGCGGTCTGTTTTTTTTTTCCCCTTGAGATGCAGAAAAGGGTATGTAATAGTATATAAAGTGGCTAAATGCAGTGTTGTTTTGTTTGTTTGTTTGTTTTGTTTTGTTTTGTTTTGTGGAATATCTGTGGAATATTTCAGTACAGGCTGGTCTCGGTGAACTTCTGAGTTTCCTTACAGCCTAAATCATTCTATGACCCTTGAAACCTAGCACAGATTTCTGTTATCCAGTTTTGCTGCTAAAATCCAAATCCTTCTTCTTTCTGCGAGATGATGGCATGAAGCAAGGAAGAATCTAGCAAAGACCCATGGTTCAGAGGAGTGGAAAACAGAATGTTCAAAACAAAAATCCTTAGATTTTTTACTTGGCTAAGAAATTATAAATTTTTTATGTTATGGTGTTGTTGCAAGCTCTCTGCTTGGTTTCTGAGTCCAAGATCAATTTCTAATCTTTCATTCTTAATATTAATGGTCACTTTATTTTATGTGTTAAAGAGCTAGATGACTGGACCTTTTCAGACCAGTTGGTCTTTTAATCAAAATTGTATTCATCTCCCCATGTTCAGCATTTCCACTTTATTAATCTTTTCTGCTGCCTTTTGGAGCCTGTTACATTTGTTATGCATCTGAGAGCACGAGATACTTGACATGAATACAGTAGTGCTCTGGTGGAAATCAGCCGTTTTAAAAATCACCTCTTAGCGTAACTTAATTTCATGCTGCTTTAACTCCCTACTGTCAAACCTGCTTAATACCTATCCTTTAAGTTTGCTCACATTTTCCCCCTAAATACCTTTCTGCCAAATGTACTCGTTACATTAAATTGAAAACATATGGCGTAATCATAGCTTCTGAGAAGTAGTAAATACTGGCTTCCTGAAAGTGGTTATTATTTCCATAAGCTTTGGATAAATTTGCATATATAGCCAATTTATATAAATTTCAAAGATTTTTTTTTTTTTGTCCTGGCCATTGGGTATTTTGGAGATGGTGCTCATGGAAACACGGGAATAGCTAGATTTGGATTAAGGTTTATCTAACCCCATACACTGTCTTGATTAGTGAGAACCCCAGGTTCTCAGGGAGGAGTAAAACACTGGAGCAAGCATTTCACTAGGTTTCCTAGGCATATACTTCCTGTTTCAAGAGAACTGCTGTTTGTGTTTAAGCGTGCATTTGTTTGCTTGAGCCAGAACTGGTATCTACGCATTTGATTGTCCCTACATATCCATATTTTCTTGTCATATCCTCATCATGTTTAAGCCATACACTTTTTGGTATTCATGCAACTTATGGCAATGTGTTGCAAAGTTTACTTCCCACGATGTGAGGCACTCTTTCCTCTTGATTGTTTTCAACTTCTTGATTACTGAAATGGCCCCTAATGCCTGTGCTTGGACAGTGAACAGGCATTTATATTCACCTCCAAGCTGCTTGTGATTTCATGAGCTCTTGTCACAGATTTCTTTCCCTGCTATTTTCAGACTTAGGATTGTTCTGAGTTCATTTATTTTAATGGAAAAAATAATAATTCACAATGAAGGGATACAGGGGAGTGGTAGACTCTAACTGTAACTTGTACCTTACCAATATCATAAGTCAGTCAAGTCAGTTCAAAAGTGAATTACATACTGTATTTTTTGGGGGGTGTTGACTTCAGGGTTTGTGACAGGCTCTGAGAAATAGCAGAGTGGACATTGGTAATGCAATATGTATGTCAGTGAATACCATTGAACTTAACAAGTTAACAGTGACATTAGGTAAACAATTCCAAGAAACAATGATCATTCCTGAGTTGTCAAGTATAATTTCTTGTGAAGCTTTATAGATTTTTATTTTTTCTTTTAAAGTACAGTATGTGTTTGCACAAAAGTTATCTATGTGATTGGGTTTAGATAGAAAAATATGTAAATACAAGTTTGACTGTGTGCAAGCACTTTTTGAATTTCATCGATACAATGTGTGCTTCATTAGATACAGGGTCATCCTCCAGAAGATCTAGGTGCACTTTTGAATATTTAGTTATTCAGATATGCTTAAAATTGGCCTGATTAGGAGTGATAGGAACTTATTTCAGTGAAATGGACTTCATTCACTGCTTTAGTTAGCAAAAAAAGTGTTTTGTGTTGAGTGTGGTATTTTTGATATCTGCATTCACAAAGCAGCCAACTTGCATCCCTCTAAACCAATACTCCATGGATTATCTGTGGTACTGAAAAGTGGAATGCAAATGTGCTAGTTTACTCTTGGCTTCATGCAGCAATCTTCTTGCTGAGTAAAACAGTAACAATTTAAGAGTACACCGAGGTAAAAAATCATTATGGCCTCATCTTTCCAACAGCTCTGCTGGAGGCATGGCACTTGTTCCCTCAGGAAAGAAAGTGATGGCAAAGTTCTGCAGTACCACTGTTTTTTCTCATTTGGGTTTCTCATTACCTTTCCCTCAAAGATTCAAAGCCCTGCAGCTTTTTTGAGCTTTTTCTTCACTACACATTTTTCATTCTGATACTTTGCAACTCAAGCAACCAATCCTTCCAAGCAGAGCATGAATTTCAAATATCATATTGTGGATATCTGTTCTAAAATACTACAAGATAGTTTGTTGCAGAAGGATAAAGTCATTTGTGAAGTACTGGTGGCGGCAGCGATTCTGGATGCAATTTTTCAACCAAGATTTAAAATCAGAGAAGAGACCTGCACATCTCTAAGAAACAAAAATAGCATGGAAGAAAATGTATGTCCAAGTAGCACCTACTAACAGATGAGAGAAATATTAAGTTAATATACAGCTTGCTGTGAGTTATTAATTTAATTTTACTAGGGAAAAAAAAAAAGCACAGACTATAAAATTCCACACTGGTGAGAAATAGGGACAGTAAACACAAATTTAATCACTAGCTAAGTATTTATTAAATCCCTTTCAAATCAAACGATGTGGTCTCTTGTAATTTGGGATTGAGGGAGTAAAGTTAAATCATTAGCTGTTTTTGGCTCACCATAGAGTAATCTGAAAATTAGCTTATAAAGTTTGTGCGCTCTGCAGAATGAGGAAAAGTGTTCCACTTTATTTTTTTTTTAGATATATTATTATTTGGATTCTGAAATTCAAGATAATATTTCATATTTATTGCAGCAAATGTTGCCATAGTGAAACTGCTACTGAAACTGTAATTGACAATACAGTTCAAAAGTATTTAAAATTGTTTATATTAACAGATGTTCATGCATATGCTGTTTATTTTAATAAAAAGGAAAACAGTATAATAGTTCTACAGTTTTTATTATATTGATTTCCAACGCAGTGAATGTGAAGTGGTTAGATGTACACACATACAAAAGCACATATGGTTAATGAGACATCAGTCCATGCTTGGTTCATTCATAGGTACAACCACTGGGATTCACTTCAGAGAATGGTTAATTCTCTCTGACTTTAAACAGAGCCTAGGGTGAATGACACGGGTGTAGACATGTCCCTGTAGGTATCTGCAGCATGTGATCTCTAGCATCTGTTCAGTGTATGCCATTAATGTGTCTCCTCCCTGAAGACTATTAGCTTTGAAAGTTAATGCTGGCCAGCTCCTGTGGTTGTTTTTCCAATATCTTCATCTCTTTGTTCGGCACCCCAGAGGGAATTGTTTTTTCTGCTGTAGGATGTTTTTATTCTCCCTGTCCAAGCTAAAAATTTCTTAACCCTTCACATTTAACTAGGAATCGTATTTAACTAGGAATTGTATTTTTGGTATTTTTTCCCTTTCCCTTTCCCTTTCCCTTTCCCCTTCCCTTTCCCTTTCCCTTTCCCTTTCCCTTTCCCTTTCCCCTTCCCTTTCCCCCCTTTCCCCTCCCCCCTTTCCCTTTCCCTTTCCCTTTCCCTTTCCCTTTCCCTTTCCCTTTCCCTTTCCCTTTCCCTTTCCCTTTCCCTTTCCCTTTCCCTTTCCCTTTCCCTTTCCCTTTCCCTTTCCCTTTCCCTTTCCCTTTCCCTTTCCCTTTCCCTTTCCCTTTCCTATCCAGTCAACTATCTTCATAATGACCTTTGTTATCAGTTCTGAGATAATCTGGGCTGATATGGATTGTTTCTGTCCAATAATTGGTTCACTGCATGTACACCACATGTTCAGAAAGTCCCAAATCCGTACCAGTCCCTACCAAGTGCAGTGGCCAGCATCCTCAAAAAGCTGTCCAGCAATTTCTTATGAACTATCATCAAAAGATTGAATCAGAATGGTTTGGTTACCATATTTCTCATAATTTATAACATCTTCCTCCACCTTCTTCACACACTTCCCCATTTCACACTAGAAAGTTTTTAATGTTAATCAATACCTGGATACTTCTGTCATCCATGTATACCAACAACCTTGAAATTGAGAGGAGAGAAGAAGAGAGGAAAGTTGGAATTCTTCTAAGATGGTTGAGACCTGAATCCTAAGAGTGAAATTACCTTAGTCTACAGATGCTTGCTTCTTGTTTCCAGCCTAAATCTTGACTGTGTTGTACTTTTCTGTTCATCATCAGGGCTTCCTCCTTCTGCTTTTCAACAAGTCTTACATTTTTGTCTCCTTGAATTTCCTGCATGTTACCTTTTATTTTTATTTTCATTTATTTATTTTTTTCCCTCTATGATTTGTCTTACAAATAAATCTTTGCTCCCTAAGCAGGTGCATCTGCCCCGCTTCTTAATCCCATTGTACAAGCAGTTTGGGTGCATTTGTTTCAGACAATTAGAGACTGTCCCTTATGCTCACAGTTCGATAAGTGGTCTGCTGGACCTAACAATACTTCATATAACTGTTCCCTCACTTCTATGCTTCCCACACCTTGATCACCCATTGCTGTCATACCTATGTTATTTACCTATGCTTTCTTCCTTGAAGGCTGTCTTTCATGGTCATTTTTTCTTAGATTTTTCTTCTTTGTTCTCTAATGAGAGTTATCAGTCAAGAGCTCTCCACTGCAAACCTTTCCCCAGAGCATTAGGTCATGGATAACAAGAAGGTACCTCTCTGGCATCTTATTTTTAAAGAGAAAACAAACAAAAAAACACCTTACCAAGGACAAAACAATGTTTCTCTTGAAAGTCAGAAAAGCTACCCAGGAGAGAAAGCATTCTGTTTCTCTAAAAAGATTTTACCTGTAATAAAGTTAGTTTTTCCTACAATCATTGCCATTTTATCTACATATGACGATGGACTTTTGATGATCTTAAGTGTCTTTTCCAAACTAAATGATTCAGTGATTCTATATATCCAGGCACAGGACTACTAGGGAGGCAATTGCTCACTGAGGAGTTTACCATTTTGAATGGGTATGAGTTTAAGCCATCTCCAGCTATTTATAGCACAGCTGGTAATGGCCTTGAACACAGTCAATGGGAAAAAATTATTTCTCCATTTTAGAGGTTGTGTCTGAAGGTATGGCACTGTCTGGATATTGTTTATAGAATATATGCTATTGCTGATTTATAAAAATTCAGTGTCCTGCTTTAAAAGTAATGAAGAATAACCTAATGGTAATTTAATAATCTATCCCTACCTGGAAGCTGAACAAAACACAGGAAGAAAATTCAAATTCTATATTAGATACCTAAATCAATAGGAGTTTTCAATAGTGATGAAATAGTGATTAAAAGATATCAGCAAATATATACAGTTACTCAAGTCCATTTTCAACTAATAAAATAGTGCTGGCATCCCTAGGTGGCAGTCCAGTGTTCATAATATTCCTTTTCTATGAGATACAGATGCCCCTTTTTCATATATTTCTGAGGCAGTAAAAGTATTAACTAAATGAATGAGGCAGTAAAGAATTTGTCCGTTTCCCATAACCGCCTCTTTTGAAGAAGGAGCAGATGCAAGAAGAGTGGTTGCACTGGGTTTCTAGCTTAAAAGAATGCTGTCCCCTGACATGTTGGTCCAGGTGACCCATGAGCTTGGATGGCTCTTGCTCTTCTTCCCTGCGGCACCCTTCCTATGACTGGCAGTTTTGCTCAAAGCTCAGCGTAACTAATACTGTGGTATTTTCACTGTCAAAATGTATGGTTTTGTGGGAGGGAATCATCCATATATTAACATGTTCTTTGATGTAAAATGATTAATTTCTGAAAATAATGACAACTGGGAAATAAAAATATAAGATTAATCTCCTGGAGAAAAAAATATTCACAGTTACCCGACTGTTGATTCCTGGCATACAATATGCAGCCAGCTCTGTCTTGCTTGCTGTTCACCATTACACTAGTACAGTGCATGAGTTTTTTTTGTGTTTTTTTTTTTTTTTTTTAATTTGTCAAACACAGGCATGCTATGGTACCTTCCCTTTCTACCTCTTCCATCCACTGTCATAGTCTTAAGTCTGCTTCATATCATCAGTAAGTGTTCAACACTAAGCTTTTGAAAATTAGCATTCATAGCATTCGTGCCAGGTGAACATTTAAAAAATGAAAAATTTTCTTGCAGTTTTAAAGCTCTTCGTATAGCTGTGCAATTTACTTAGTAATAGTACCTTTCTGCAAGCCAGAGACTATGAAACAATTTGCAGTTTGGTTCAAATAAGTATCAAGTATTCATCTACAATCTTTCTTGTGGTCCTGCATCAGCTGAATTGGAGTAAGCAAAGCACATTTTTTTTTTTTTTTCACATTTCTATTCATATTCCATTTGTGATTTGGAATTTTCCACCTAATATGAAAAACATTTTTTAAACAATGGTGCAGGTCTACATTGTATGCAGGTCACTTGCAGATTACCAAGATTTTAAATTGTAATTTCTTCTTGAGAAGAGGGGTGACAAATTAAATGAAAGTGAAGAGAAAGTAATATGATATGTATGGAGTTGTTTGCTGGTTCAGATCCTCCAAAATCTCTTTGAATATTGTGTAGGCAAAGAGAACAATTGCAGTATACAGATACTATTTACTTTTTAGTGGAAATATGTAACATTCATCTTTTTTTTTTTGTTGTTAGAAAATGGAAAAATGGCTTTATTAAACAGGAATTTAGGGATTGTAAGACTTAAAATATATGATACCCCTTTAATAGATGCAAAACATGAGAAGCTGTGATCTTTTATGTGCCTGAGAAAAAGGTAGTAAAGTTCACAGCTTCCTCTGGAGCCTCAAAGGCCAATTGTTCTGAGTGCAGCAGAACGTAGATATTGTTGTCATAATGGCTGCAATAATATTGTTGATGGGAACTTAATGTGAGCCAAAAACCAAAGCAGAGTTTTAGCTTACAGAGATATTTTGGCAGGAATTTTAATAATGAAAATAAAGCAATTAAGTCTTCAAACATATTCTCTGCTTTTACCCCTACAGCCTGTACTTTATCTCCCCCACCCCTGTCCCTCACCATAAATCTCCAGAATTCTTTTTTTTCTACTTGCCAGAAATTAAGGTCATTTTTACTGAATATATGTTTATCGTTAAGAGAAAAAAGACTCTCGAAGGTGAATTGTGGGCAAAACCTAGGACGCAAAGCCCCAGAGCAGCATGGTTTTAACTGTCATAAACAACTCTTTTAGCCAAAGCCTATTAGCTGTCTCTTTCCCAATATCTCACTGTACCAAGGGAGCAAGAAAGGTTTATATAAAGGTGCAATTATGACATTTCTGTGCCATTCAGGAGTTTCTCTGTGTCAGATGAAAAGTTAAGATGGCTTCACAAAGCCTCTGGGACTCTTGAGTCTTTGTGGAAGGGAACAACTCCAAGTCCTTAATCTTGCTCCATATTGGTTGGTAAAACACACCAGAGTTTAAAGTTTAATCAACGGTGGTGCAGCTGAAGCACTGGGTACAAGCAGAAGACACATAGAAGACTTTTGTTGTTGTTGTTGTTGTTGTATGTGTGTGCGCGCAAGCACAAGGATGCACTTTAGGGGACTCTAGCTTACCCTCTCTATTTTTAATAGCTGCATTTACATTCATACTCCCACTGACATTTGTGACCACACAGCTAAGTAATTACAAAATAAAATCCTGAAGTCTTTTCCTCAAGACTGGTTACCAAGAAGTTCAGTTCCTGCTTCCAGTCACTTGCTGCTCAATGGTATAATTTATTACTTTATTACTAACTTTCAAACAAGAAATATCAAGCACTAAGGAAATTTATGATGAGTTAAATATAGTTATTTTCTCACATTACTCAAAATTTTGTATATGATGCTTTCTAGCATCCATGATGGACTGCAGTGTTTGAATAGCGCAATCAATAAAACCCCAAAATAAATAGTTATAATAATGAATCCCAGAAATAACAAAGACCTTAATGTGCAGCATCCATAGGATTTGTATGCTGACCACAGTTCTTGGTCTGGCGTCATTTCAGGAAGACAAAAGGCAGCTCTTCTGTTTTCCAAGTGTTTGTTAAATAATAAATCCAAAATGCAGCCTGCCCAATTTCTAGACTTAACAATGGTTTAATAATAGTATTGTAACATGAATGCCAAAGAAGAAGTATGCTGAATGTGCCCATCAGAAGAAATTTACTCATGTAAAGCATCTTACTGAAAGTTCATATCCAAATACCAATGCATCTGGGAAACTTTCAGATTATTCTAGAATTCCATGAGTTGATTAAATATTTTCTAAAGAATATATGGTTCTTTAACCTGTTCCTTCAAATTGCAATGTAATCTAAAACAACAACATCAAACAAAAAACAAACAACAAAACACACACTGTTTGCTCCATATCTGTTGCATTTTTCTGTAAATAAGAGTTATTTAATTATTTTGGACTTTTATGTGTTTGATATTTTCATTAAAACGCAAAGTCATCTGAAACCCTCAAAAGCATAACTTTCTATTTACTTTTTTTTTTTTTTGTAACTGGCTACCATCACACCCATATTTTTATTTCATAGAATAAATAAATATTATTTATAAATAATTTTTAGTCCATAAAATATTTATCAGTTTTTTATTATATTTAATTTTTATCTACTCTGAGCTGTGTGATCAGCTTTTTTTCTTGCTAAAGAAAACCTATGGAGGTTACACTTATAACCTCAATGTTGAATAAATCACAAAAAAATAAACTACTTCAGAAAATTATCAAAATAAGATCTCTACCATAACATCATCTGGATTTAGTAGGATGGCATATCATTGCTGTGTGAGTCCTGTACACACTCCTTCACTCCTTTTTATGTTCTAGGAAATATTTTTTTCTTAAATGTGAGTATATGGGAGAAACTTTACATAAAAGCTTTTTTTTTTTTTTTTCCAGTTTTAACAAGTAATTCCCTTGATAGATTTCTGTTTAAAAAAAAGAAAGAAAGAAAGAAAAAGCCTGTTAAGACATTATATGGAGTTGGTTTTATTTTGTCATTGCTTTCTAAAAAATGTTTACTTGTTTACATAAAAATTTTAAAAACCTTATAAAAACAATTTCTCTCAACTAGAATAACACATGGAATAAATGTTTTCTTCTTTTCAAAGTGTCTTCATTAGTTTGATCACTGAATTAATTCTTTCCCATTTAATAAAATACAGAAATATTTTTTGCAAACACAGAGTGAGAAAAATGATGACTGATTTTTTTTTTTTATTTTGTTTCTTAAACTTCAACATATTCTGAAGCCCTGCATTTAATCCACATAAATCAAAGTCCTTGTAACAATAAATGAAATTAAACAATATGAAATTAAAAAATAGATTTCCAAAAAAGCCTGTTAAATGACTGGTCAAAAACCTTATCACTTGGAATACTTTCATTTCCAAAAAGTTTTCAATTTTTACCTGACCTTTTTAAAAAACATGCATGCTTATACCAGAATAGATAATATTAATTAATTACTCAATGGACAATGTAGTTTGCAAATGTCAACTGCATACTTCAGACACCTTCGAATTTTTATTTTACTTTTTGGCACATACAGTAGAAAAATGAAAGTCTACTCAGTTTTGACCTCTGTATTTTTTACATGTTAAGTTAGTAGAGTGTGGTTTTCAGCTGAACTATCCAGAAGATGATACCTTTCAGAACTGAGAAAAGAAAAAATACCTTTGAAGTGAGGAAGATGTAAAAGTAGAGTCACAACCTCTTGTCTTTTCAGTTTCTGTCAGAAATGAAAAGCTAATTCGGATGGAAATGGTACTTCCTTCAACTCTTTGTCTCTCAAGGCTGACCTAAAACTCCAAGTCACTGTATTCTACTTCTCTATATTTGTCCCCTTCCGTAATCTCAGGCTATAGGTGAGCTTTCAAAAATTGTGAAGAAACACTAAAAGTGTAAGCGTGAACAAGCCAAATATCCTGCATTGTTTCAGGATTTTTTGTTTTTGTTCAATGACAATTTTGATTCTGATTTATGTCAGATGTCTTCTGTTCTTTTCTCAGTTTTCAGTCCTTGTCTGAAATGAAAACCACAATATAAACAAATTTTCCAAGTAAAGTATAATGATGTATGGTAAATAATTATAAGAAAATCATTTACACTGTTAAACATTTGGATTTATGTGTTATCATAGTATGGTACCAAAACATGATACTGGAAAGAAACATCTTGGTTCAACATATTCATCTTAATAGCTTCATTATTAGTTATTCTCCTTTATAAATAAGTTGTGTTCTTTCTAGCTTTGTTTCCATTCCTGCCATCTCAGGGAAGATTCTGATGCCAAGCAGGTCCTGTGTATCATCAACCAGAATTTTTCTGCGAGTGCTACTGAGCAACTATCAGGAAAATACTGCAACATTTCACAATGGAATCTAATTGATTTTCTTTTGTTTATGTCTCATTTTTCTAATGTTACCACAAAATAGTAAAACCAAGAGAAAAAAAGATATTATTTTAAAGTCAGCAAATCAGATATGGAATGAATTCTGTGACTATGTCTGCAGAGTCAGAAAATACCATGTTTTCTAACTGCTTTGTGGTCCAGCTCTGTACCAAACTACTTGAAAACTGTATTTATTTGTTTTTTTAATCAGCTTTCCTTTGTGTGCTTCCATCAGAATTAATCTAAATACACGTATATATATAAAGAGTTATTGAGTTGTAAAGAAAAGTGGAAAGGATCTCTTCTGTGCATCCTGTCAGGATTACCTTCTGATGGAATTTTGTCACCCTAGATAATTTCTCCTGCAAAACAATAAATAATGGTTCATACAACTATATTAAACAAAAAGTTGCTCAGCTAGAAGCCCATGATAAAAATAAAATTTTAAAAGGAATTAAAGAAACATCCAAGAAAAGAATGGTGTACAAGTTTACAAACAACAGGAAGTAGCTACTTAGCTGGACCGCCTGCACATTTGGCTGAAGTAGTTGGGAAAGACCTTCATCTCAATAGAAATAAATAAATAAAAATTAAAAATCAGAGATGAGGCCAAATGACTTTTTGCAAGTCATTAGAGTTGTATTTAGGCTAAAAATTTATTCTGGGATCTTTGATTCCTCAAGTGATACATAAATTATAACAGTTAAATTAACTCTGCAACTTCTGTTTGTTGATTTATAAGATAATAGATTTTTGAGCATCAGAAATTAATGATGATGGATATCTTTCCTTCTTTAAATGTTTATACCTTGAAAAAGTAAGAGTTCGTAATCAAAATGCCTTTGATATATGAAAACACATTCAACCTAGAGTCCTCCTCATGCTGTGTTTCTATCAAGACTAGCAGTCTCCTAAACCCATGAATATTTTAGACATTTTTGATATCATATATTCATTTGTGGATATTGAATCAAGAATATGAGGAACAGTAGATAAAAAATATTTTATATAGTTATCAAAGCCAAAACAGCATGATAATTCATCTTTGGTAGCTCTGCTTTAGAAGTTGACAAACAATATTTTCTCTTCCAGCAACAAAGTATCTTGGGCACAGCACGAAAGCAGTGCTCTCCAGACCTAGCATTAATATTCTGCATTCATACACCTCCAAGAGAAAATGACAGCTTCAGTTATTTTCTTAATCAAAACTAGGTGAATGAAAGCAAGTGCAAAGCTTTTAACTAAAATATGGTCTATTAAGGAACACATTTCACTTAGAATCATAGAGTCATTATGATGATCCAAGAACATCTTGTCCAACCATCCCCTTTCCACCAATATCACCCACTAAACCATGTCCCTAAGCACCACGTCCAACCTTTCCTTGAACACCCCCAGAGACAGTGACACCACCATCTCCCTGGGCAACCCGTTCCAATGCCTCATTACTCTTTCTGAGAAGGAATTTCTCCTAATTTCCAACCTAAACCTCCCCTAGTGTAACTTGAGGCCATTCCCTCTAGTTCTATCACTAGTTATCTGGGAGAAGAGGCCAACCTCCAGTTCCCCCAACCTCTTTTCGGGTAGTTGTAGAGAGTTGTAGAGAGTTGTAGTCATCTTCTCCAGACTAAACAACCCCACCTCCCTCAGCCGCTCCTCACAGGACTTGTGCTCCAGGCCCTGCACCAGCTTCATAGCCCTTCTCTGGGCATGCTCCAGGGCCTCAATGTCATTCTTGTAATGAGGGGCCCAAGGCTGAACACAGTACTCGAGATGTGGCCTCACTAGAGCAGAGTACAAGGGGACGATCACCTCCCTGGTCCCGCTAGCTACACTACTGCTCATACAAGCCACAATTCCATTGATCTTCTTGGCCACCTGGGCACACTGCCAGCTCATGTTCAGGCGAGCATCAATCAGCACCCCCAGGTCCTTTTCCTCTGCACAGCTTTCCAGCCACTCTGCCCCAAGCCTGTAGCGTTCCATGGGGTTGTTGTGACCCAGATACAGGACCTGGCACTTAGCCATGTTGAACCTCATCCCATTGGCCTCTGCCCATCTGTCCAGGTCCCTCTGCAGGGCCTTCTTACCCTCTGGCAGACCAACACTTCTTCCCCCCAACTTCGTGTCGTCTGCAAACTTACTGAGGGTGCACTCAATTCCCTCATCCAAATCATCAATAACGATATTAAAGAGGATGGGCCCCAACACCAACCCCTAGGGAACGCCACTCGTGATCAGTTGCTAGATGGATTTCACTCCATTCACCACTACTCTCTGGGCCCAGCCATCCAGCCTTTTTTTAAACCCAGCAAAGAGTGTAACCATCTAAACCATGGGCTTCCAGCTTCTCCAGGAGAATACATGCTTTGATCTCCAGGAGAATACTTGCTGTTGCTATGAGAATGTCAGCAAAACACCATAGCATACTGAGAAGAAAAAAAAAAAAAGTTTTTAATCTCTTCCCTGGCCTTACCATAACATTTACAGATGAGAAAAAAGTCTTAGAGTGTAAGTAGTAGGTAAAGATATAACATAGACATATTTAAAATGAAAATGATTATTTATTTCCCAGTTTGCATACAGTCTAATCTTGTTCTTGTATTCTCTGTAAAACACACTTTTCTGCTTCTAATAAGATTAGGTTTTGCTGTACAAGAAACTGTGTTGAGTTTTTTTGTTTATTTCTTTTTAAATCATTGCTACTGTATTAAAAGAAATACAATACACTATGTCATCTCAAATACATAGCCATTCTTCCTACCATCCAGAAGCGTATCTCTACCTTTGATCCATATTAGAAATGTTAGGTTTTGATGATAGCTATGATGGAAATCTTCTTTCAGACAAATCCTATTTTTATTAATTCCAGCTGTTAAGTTTGATGGAAAATCCACAAAATAAAAGCATTAGAAATATCATCTTCCTAGAGGTGTAAAACAGGTGGTGAATTTGATAAATAAACACCAAAGGATTTTTTATTTCCTTATTATCAGAGGTGAAGTGGGATTTGATTTGATCACATGAAGTGTAGTCCTGACAGTATTATTAAATTTCATTAATGCAACTGTTTGTATGAAAATATCTCTGCAGGTATTAAAAGGCTGCAACAGCTCTAAAGAAGCCTGAAATGCACTCTCCTGGCAGAAAAAAAAAAAAAAAAAAAAAAAAAAAAAGTTTCATTTCCATGCTAGTGGTGTCAGGCAGTAAGTAAAGGCAGTAACCATGACTAATAGGAGCCTCATAGTTCCCCTTCCCCCCCCTTTTTTTTTTCTGACTTGTTTCTTAGGGAAATTTCCTGCTTTCTCCAGAGGAAAAAAAAATAATGTCCTATTTAACAGCAAATTGCTGATGTACAGATCAAGCAGTAGATGTTTAAATGACACTGGCATCAGGGAAAGATTTCACAGACTAGATCACTGCTCTTTCAACAAACCACATCATGCTGATTTACAGATGATTTTATAGACAAAAATAGCCAATATTTAAACACTGACTGGGGTAAAATGAGAAATGTTTTCAAAATAAATTAAAATCAAGGTGGTATTCTATTGCATTGTCTTTAAGTTTTTAACAGTTTCAGTTCAAGGAGAGAAGATTAATTTTTATGTATTTATTGTCTGGAGAGCATGACTTTTCAAACAGAGAATATTTTATGTGCATGCAATGATCTAGGAACTGGGACTTTCTCATTGTTATAATAGTGACTCAGAAAAAGTTAGAAAAGGTTACTGATTTCTCTCTTCTAAACAGGAAAATTTCAGCCACAGCTGGAAGAAAAATCAAATATATAATGTACATACTTAACAGTGCCTGTATGTATAGTATAGAGAAAATGTCAAGGACTTAAAGATGGAATAAATTTAGTCAAAACCTTACAAACAGTTCTGGGATGACTCAGCATCCTGTTTTTGTCAAAAACATTTAATGACATTTTCCCTAAAGCATCTATCATTGATTGCCTTGTTGCTTATAACCCCATTCTCGCACTGTCAGGGATGACCCTGTTTTGAGCAACAAGGTGGTACTGGAACCATTCCCACAAGACACAGTACTCATGGAGGTACAGCAGGGTGCTCTCTAAAAAGCTTTTCAGCAGCCAGATTTGACCTGTCTTTCATAGCCTCATGCTGGTATATGCCACTCATCATTTTAATTGTAATTTTTAACAAAAGCAAACAAAGAAACACCCAGGTGGAAAGTCAGTGGCTGTGAAGTGAGGATCGATTAAGAGTTAGTGGGATGTATCTCTACTATTGGCCCAGGGATAGTAGCCACCCTAACCATTCACCATTTGGCTTAATGTGCAGAAGTGCTCCCAGCATGTTTGTCATTGCTTGACAGAGGAAAGCTAAAGACAATAATTTAAGCAATATTATTTCTATAACATTTCCATGACTTGTTGTTTCATATGTAAGTCCCTTGGGCTCTTTATTGCTTTGAAAAATCATGATTGATGTCCTTGTGAATTTGCCCCTCAAAGAGCTGTCTTCATATTATAAAGCATGAGAGTAAAATATATAGTAGGAAGGGGGAGGTTGGTGTCTCTTAGATTTTTGTCATAAGCTTTTGCTCCAACTTTGGCTTTTGCACATCCTTAAGTATTTTCAGGAACTGGTCAGTAGCACTCATCTTGGCTGTGAACATTCTGGGTTTTTGCTTCTGATACTGGGTTTAAAGGTTAAAGCAAAGTAGCTTTCCTTATCCTCACACCTTCATGAAGCAGCCCTACTCCAATACTGAAATATGTATGCAAGCTTTTAAAGAGGTAGCCAGCAGTAAATTAGGGCTGGTAAGATAAATCTTCTGAAACAAGTCAATATTCCATTAACAGTTGGACTACAAAATGCAAATGTGCTTGGTCTAGAATGGCCAGACAAAATCACCATATCAGCTAGTTAGTAGCACAATGTGATAACTCTCATTTTCTTATCCTGTTTGTGTTATCACTGCAAAATTTCATTTCCTTGTTTATAAAATTTTCTTCTTGTACTTCATATAAGATTGCACTGTTGAAAGTGGAAGATGTCCACTATTTGGGGTGGTTCAGTTCTTTGTCTGCAGTCATGCACTCTTGCCTCTCAATTAAAGGCAAGATTTTGCCATCTTTTACTCCTTAAAAGCAGCATACAATAAATGGGCAAGATGAGATATTCACAGTGATTGCAGAAGTTTCTGAAAACAAATGTCAGTTTCCATGAAACTGTTAGTGAAACTGCTTATAAGCATTCCTTGAGTCCCCCTCCAAAATGATGTAAACAATGATTTATTGCTGCAGGATTTGGTGTGGCTAGTTAAGAGCACTGCTAGACTGTCCTGGGAACCATGATCATGTTTTTACGGTGCATTTCCTGGTTTTTAGACCTGTTCCTCTCCACACTTTTTGGGACAAAATGGTGCAATGTTTTAGTTTTTTTTTTTTTTTTTTTAAATATATATAGGATTATGAAATTCAGTTCTCAATGGACTTTCCAGGTTGAAAAAAATTGAGCTCAAGAAACCAAATGTCCCACCTAGCACTGCTGGCAGTCCAGTGCTTGATATGAAAGAATAAATTTAGGGCAGGATGCAAAAAGAATGCTTGAATATGGAGGAAAGGCAACCATTTTAAGAAATTATAAGTTTTAGAATTACCCACAGCTCAGGCCATTAGGATTTCCCCCTTTCCCCAAACCAAAATTGACATAGTATAGGACCTTCACAATAAATGCAATTACTCTCTTAAGAGAAGTAAAACGTCAATAGCCAAGTGTCTCATCTCTAGGGAGAGTTTTCATGCATCCACATTCAATTGATTTTGTTTCAGATTGGCATAATCTCTCCCAGGTCATTCATTTTAAGCCAGATTTTGTTTTGCAAGCTGTGGATTTCAGAATGTATAGAAAAAAAAAATTTAAAAAATCCTTTGTTCCTACTTATAACGGTTTTAACAGACCAGATTAAATTTATTCCAAAGCAAACCCTATGAATTACACCCACTAGAGTTGAAAGAAAGCCCAAGAAAAAACTGCCTGGATCTACTGTTCTGCTTCGGTAGCACCAAATTGCTTAGTAATGCAGATATTGCCTATAGGATTAATAACAGTCTTGAGACATAGGCTTATTAAATACTGACTAATGCAGTAATGTTTTCTGCTATATTCATTCAAGAAAGCTTTGAAAGACTGTGTTATGGTACTGATAAAAACTGCTGAGAAATCAGAAGTGAAGACAAGGAGATATGGAAAAGCAGAGAGGAAAGATGGAAATTTGGTCCTGTGACAGAGTTAAGGTTACTTGTAATGTTTTATTTCAATGTAGATTTGGGATGTTTTCTGGTTATTAATGGAATTAAGGTATTAAAACTAGAAATAGAAGTTGTTTCAAAATAAAGATTAAATATTTTATTCTGAGAAAGCTAAAATGAAAACTGAAGTATTAATCTTTTACTACAGTTACAAAACTTTCTAATTTTATTATCTTTTTTTTTTCAATTTTTAAACTAGAAATTAATAAAATAGTTATATGCTATTCAGTGGTAGGTAATTTCATCACAATTAATGATTTCTCCAGCTATTTGTGAACCAATAGTGTGAGGTGAATCTATAAGGAAAATGTGAATTTCTAACTGTATCTCGTACTTGGTTGTCACTGATTATTCACTTATTCATCATCTGGGTGTTATATGTATAAGAATTATGGGAAATGTTAAAAGTAAGAATAAAAATCTAGAATAGCATTTTTTTTTCCCTTGCATACACTAAAAGGGAAAACAGTAGCTGAAATAAGTGACGAAGGTAAAAGAATCAGAGATGGAGAGGTTGGGAAAGAAAAATGTCAAAGGAAACTGAAGGAAAGGAAGTGTGTTTGATGTGGTCTAGGCAGTAGGGCTGTCAGCATGCATTTGAGATACTTGAAAGACATTAGGATGGCACTGGTGAGACAGTTATGACGTAGCTGCTTTGAACGCATGTATACCCAGGCACTGATGGAGGATATATGAGAGGCAGATCTGTTAATGAGGATGTCTGGATGGTCCATGTTGACGTTTGTTGCACTATCTGGAAGAGTTATGTAAGCATCTCTGAAGCTCTAAATACCTCAATTGCTTACTCCAGGATTTGAATTCTGTCATTTCCTACAACAATTGAGCTGGAAGGTTCTGCTGCTGGTTAGCACCTTTTCAAATAACTTTAAATTGGAGACAAAGAGGTAGCTAATCAAGAATCAAAAAGGAGACACCAGGCACCTGCAGATTATTTGGAATAAGGGGAGATTTTGGCAAATTTGGAGAAATTTGGAAAATGTTCTTGGAAAAAGAAAACCACAAGAGGTCATGTGGCCGGCCTAGTGGCTGTGAGGAAGTATCAAGGATGTGTTTTAATCCTGAGATCTTTCTCTAACCCAGTTTTAGTGGCAGCAACTGACGGAGCCTTCACAGCCTCCCACATGATCTATTCTGATACTTCACAAACCTTTATCATAAAATCACAGTAATCTCCCTGAGCAATTCATGTTCATTATCTCATGGAGAACATATTATTCTCCCCTTCTTTGTTACAACCTTTTATGCTTTAGAATATCAGTATTATGCCATATTATGCTCCTAAAATTTTCTTCTTTAGGATAAATGACCTCAGCTGATCTAAATGTGCACCTCTTTTTCCATTGCTGTCTTCTTTACTGCTTCAGTTGTCCTATATTTTGCAAGAGTCCAGTAACTTCTTAACTAGATAGGGAAGTTGCAGCTGAAACTTTCCAGTGCTGTGGAGTGGAAGAATTATTTCATTTGTCTTGTGTATAGAACTCTGTTTACTTCCTTGGATTGAGTTTTACCTTTTTTTTTTGCAATGATATTTTTTACTTCTATATAGTTTAAAATTCACATCAATTATCAGATCTCTTTTATTATTATTATTATTATTATTATTATTATTATTATTATTACTGCCTGTTTTCCATTAACCCCCCCCCTGTATTTTAATAGTTTATTACTCCTGCCTAATTTGTAAGTTAAATCAGCTACCATAACTTTCCCTTTCCTCCTATTGAATCAAATATTTTTTCCAGGTACTATTTTCTTATTAAAACTTTAATTACATTCCCCAGCAAGCTTATCATACTCTTCAGCTTCTTGTAATGTACATGCTATAGAAATGTGCTCCTTTTCTTCATCTCGGTTTTAATGAAAGTACTGAAGAAAACTGGATCTAGCCAGAAAACTAGCCTCTGCAAGAGTGGAGTTCAGCATCCTTTTATTTAAAATACAACCATTAATTAATATTTTCTTTGGTAAGATTATTCAGCCACTTTGCTACTCACCTTTCATTTAGGGCATACTTCACTATATTGCTTGTAAGAATTTTATATCCAACTGTATTAAAAGTCATCATAAATGACAATTATTCTTTCTTCTCTATTCACAAATTATGTTGTCCCATGATAGACTCATTAGTTTGGTTTAAAACAACTTACTTTTCAAAGATCCTTAGTAATTGCTACTGATTTTTTTTTCTGTATATACTTTTTCCCTCATTTTAATTATATATCATTTGTTATTTTAGTTATGCCTCATTCCAAATTGCCTCATTCCACTCTCTAGTACCTCCGTTTCCTTCATGAATTCACACATATATAATGGCCTTAAAAGTAACTTGGACAAATTTTCAACTAGTTAGAAAAAAACTTTCCTGGCTTTGGTAACTTAATAAAATTTATATATTTTTTCAGATCCTCACTGACCTGCTCTTTCCCAATTGTGATATTTTTTGCCTTTGATGCTGATATTAAATTGTGCAACTCCACTAAATTGTGCTACTCTACTCTCTACTAAAGACAGACAGAAGAATGCCTTGAATACTTTGGCTCATCATCAACTGTTTAGTTTTACGTTATTTAATTTTCTGTCCCTGATGCTACAGTGCTACAGGGGATTCTCTCTCTCCCTCTTTCTCTCTCTCTTTCACACACACACATACACACTATTTCTTGTTTTCTTTATTGTCACTTGCAGGTCATGTTATAGCTTTTCTGACTTAACATCTACACATTCTACTTATTTCTACATGTCTTTCATAACCTAACCCAATTTCCACTTTAGCATTCTTCCATTCCTGTAGCTGAGGTCATAGTTCAGTCACGGCCTCCATGCTTTTCTCTGCACTGGGACAGTTGTACCAGTTGTTTCATCTCTTTGAGGAAATGCCAGCTTTCTCTAATACGTTCTTTTTTTTTTTTTTTCTCTTTTCTTTTTTTTTTTTCTCTTCTCTTAGACCTTCCTCATACGAATTGCAACATAACAAATTTCTGAATCCAGTGTTCATCAATTTTACTTTTCTGTTCTCCTCCTTTCCCTTTCTCATAGGCAGCCACTCTTTCAGTGAATGGTCAGCCTCACTGAAGCTGCTTTCTATGTTGACTTTCTCCCCAGCTGGTAAGATTCAAACTCAAATTAGTGTCCTTAAGTGACATATTGCCCTGATCCAATCCACCAGATGCCATTATTACATAAGATATAATTATTCTTTGTGTGAGGCAGTTGAAACTTCACAGGCATGAAGATAACTTCATAAGGGAGGAAATGCTGTAATATTCAGCATTTGCTGCTGGTGTTAGGCTTTTTATGTACAAATGTTTCAACAGATTGACTGCTCTTAGTTTTCTTGGAAAGGTGATGAGTCCTTTTGAAGTGATGTAATTTGATGTAATCAGGAGTCTTGGGTTCATTTTTCTCCATCCTTTTCCTTTGATATCACTAAAGAGCTTCCAGCTCACCAGTGAACAGCACACATATTCCACCTCTCTTCCTGAAGTATCTTACATACCCAAACTGTTTGTTCTTATTCAGTTCAGCACCCCATTTCTCTTCAGTACTATCCTGATATTAATATTTTTAATATTATATTATTCATTAATAATTCATCTTGTGTTCACATCCTGTTTACTTCAGTAGAAGTTGAATATGTCATAGAATCATAGAACAGTTTGAGTTGGAAGAGACCTTAAAGATCATCCAGTTCCAACCCTCCAGCCATGGGCATGGACACCTCCCATTAGATCAGGTTCCTCAAAACCCCATCCAACCTGGCCTTGAACATTTCCAGGGATGGTGCATCCACGACTTCTCTGGGGAATGCATTCTAGCGTCTCACCACCCTCAGGGTAAAGAATTTCTTGTTTATATCTAATATAAATCTCCCCTCTTTTAGTTTAATTCCCTTGTCCTACCACTACAGACTCTGATAGTCTCTCCCCAGCGTTCCTGTAGGCCTCCTTTAGGCACTGGAAGACCACTATAAAGTCTCCCTGGATCCTTCTTTTCTCCAGGCTGAATGTTCCCAGGTCTCAGCTTGTCTTCATAGAAGAGGTGCTCCAGCTGGCTGATCATCTTTGTGTCCCTCCTCTGGACTTGCTTTAACAGGTCCATGTCTTACACCGGGGGCCTCAGAGCTGAACACAACATTCCAGGTGGTGTCTCACAAGAGCAGATTAGAGAATTCCCCTGCCTCAACCTTGCTGGCCACCATTGATGCAGCCCAGGATACGGTTGGATTTCTGTGCTGCACGCGTACATTGCTGACACAGGTTGAGCTTCTCATCCACCAGTATCCCAAAGTCCTTCTTTGCAGGGCTGTTCTCAAATATGCCTAGAGTTAATCAGATAGCCAGGTATCTGCAGGTTATTGCAGCCTTGTTTATACAGCATGCTATTATGAGGCAACTCTGGAAACATTTTTAATTATTTATGTTTTTCAACTCTTTTGTCAACTCTTTCTATGAGGAAAACAACCTGTTTCATAGTCTGCACACAGTGGCCACTGCAACAAATAGCTGTCTGATGATTTCCTTGCCAGGTCACAGTGTGTTCACTCACAGCAGCCAGAAACTTGAGATATGCAGAACAATACCTGTGAAGCACGACAGTGCTTCAGTTAATAATATGTACTCATTCCTTCATGCATTTTATTCATTCTGGTAATACACAGCTGACTGGCTATTTTTTTCTGCAATGAAAATACCAAATCACCAGCACAGTCAACAGCGTATGCATCTAACAATTTTGTGGTAACAATTTTTATGCTTTAGTGATATTTTTTGAGGTACAGTTATTTGAAGCAGGTCTGTTTAGGTGGTAGCTAAATCACTAAAAAATGTGTTTGTATGGAAACACACACACACGAAAAAAAAAAGTATACTCATTCTGAGACTTCTCTCCAATAGAAATCAGTTTCCATAACACACAGGCAACGTAGATTAAGAGATTAAGGTAATATATTTATTTAACCTCCAAATTCATCAAATGTCCTAAATCAAGAATTTTAGCTAGAGCTGTAAATCAACATAGATTATTTTTAAACTTTAATCTCCGTAACATGGCAGTTAGTAAAACGAAATACATTTTTCCAAACTCTTTCCCTTGGTAGTTTTGCAATGCTACTTATTAAGACAATCAAATACAAGGAAAAAATGTTTAAACAAGCTGTAAAGAAACTGAATGTTTATTTGTATGAAAAGCCACGAGAATTCAGCCAGGCTGTGTACTGTACAGCTTGGGGCACAATTAGGAAGTCAGAACAGATGCAGTGAAAGTGAAGAAGACAAAGGTTACGATCCCCAGAACACAAAGGTCTTTTTAATGTATTTATTTTATTTTTATTTTAATTTTTTTTTTAATTTAAACTTACTGTGTGTCTGACATTTTACTAAACAAGACAGAATTAAAATTCAGCCATATCAATGCACGTCAAGGCTACCTAACTGTAGGAAGATTTATCTTTGAATAATTAGATACCTGAAAATGCAAAATGCACTACTTGATTTTGAATAAGCTTTCATTAAGAATTCTTAGTGCTGTCCTTTGAGACACCCACAGTATGTCTGTGAAATACCTGAAAATGCATTATGAATACATTATGGAATACTTTGTTTCTCCCTTTGTCCTCAGTGAGGTGTTATTTAGTCAGTGTGAACTGAAAGTGATGGCTGAAGTGATGGCTGGACTTGGTTTGCCAGTTCTATAGACTATAGTTACATTATCCACAGAAAATGATGGATGAGAAATCAAGATATACTTAGTTTATTGATTTCACTGAAGCAACTTTCATATCATTTTCCTTGAGAAGGTCTGGCCACTATTTGATGTATCACATCAAATAGCTGAATACACAATGCTTTGCCTTTGTTTTTTAATGTGCTGAACAAAAATACCAGCACTGTTGTCTTCCACACTGCTTGTGACATGCATATAATTGCTATTCAGACTGGCAATAATGACATCCAAACATTTCTGGTTAGCCTGCAGAACATATTCTACTCAGCCTGGTTTTAATATCTCCTCTCCTCTGTGGAATTCAATAGAAGTCTATATTTACTGTAGCCATGTCACAAACAAGAGGCCCGATTAATATTTTTGTGTGTTTAAAAAATTTTATAATTAAACCTACATCCACAAAACAAGCAAGTAAAAATTTATAATTTTTAGCATGTCTCAAGAAATTTTCAGTTAATAATCACATGCATCTGCCCAGATTATGCTCTGTCAAAAAGAATATATGCTGCAAGCAGGATTTCCTCTTACATGTAGTACATCATGTTTATGGTTAGCAGCTACAAATATACATTCATGTACATGACATATTTTGTGTATTGTAGAGGAGAAGTATTTTTTATGAAAACTTTCAATGTTTTCCCATGTTGACTTTAAAGGTGTATTAAATATGAAAGAATCTACTTATTTCTGTTATTTTCATTATAGACTATTTTCGATGCTGATAATTATACTACAACAAACAAAGCTGACACAATAACAAACACAAATAGAAACTTCTTAGTGCAAAACATGATAGAGCTGCATAATAAGGAAACATTTTCTGTTTTAATCTCATTTAAACAAAGATGAAACAAAGATTAAATTCTTAACAAACAATTAGGGGTTATGGGAAAAATTATATTTCTGGCAAAACGAAACAAAAAACATCAAGGCTTTGAGAATATTGGCTAGGGATTACTGCAAAATTGATTTTCTGTCTGCAAATTTAGTATATTTTTATTAATTTTATTTTTTATATGGAAGAAGAGTGTCAATAAATCTCATGGAAAGAAAAAGTATTTTCCTCATCCCTAGTAAGGAGGATTAGCTCAGCAAAGAAGATAACTGTGGAAGTTAGTATAATTTATTCTCTTTTTTTTCATATGTTCCCAACACATAATGTTTTGTTGGAAAATGTACTTTATTTTTCTAGCAGTTATGATATATTTTAATATATATAATGATAAGTGAAGGAAAGAGGAGCTTAGGAACATTGACATCACTTTGTAACAATTCCTTCCTAAGGTTGCAAAATGTTTTCATACAGAGCTTTCCAAATTCATGACACTTTCCAATCATGCAGGCACACACAAACACAAACACAGAAAAGATCATGTTTGATAAAATTGCAATATCCACTTTCCTTTCCCAGTGCCTGCACCAGCACAGATTTTCTTCCAGATCCTTCCTTTCTCTATCTTTGCTGTATGGGCCTCCCATGGTAACTATGACTTCATGCCTCTTTCCTATCAAATTCCTGCTTCTGCTCATCCCAGCCCCTTGCTTAGTTTCTGTTCTCCCAAGTCAGCCTGCTCTCATCATCTATTGCTTTCCAGTCAACCTGGATTTCTTTGAATTGTGTTTTTGTTGTACATAATACAATCACAGGTAGAATGGAAAAAAGTTTGGGGTGCAATTTAATTAAGGGCTTTGTAACATATTTAAAAATAACTTGGACCCATCTTGTTGTAATGTAGAAAATATGAATATAAATCATGATTTCCAGTGTTTAAAATCTACTTGTTGGCCAGGACTGTTTTGAGCTACATCCCAATAACAAACATTTCTCTTTCAATTTGAAAAGGAGTGTCCTGGTTTCAGTTAGGACAGAGTTAATTTTCCTCATAGTAGCTGGTAGGGTGCTATGTTTTGGATTAGGATGAGAAGAGCGCTGATAACATGCTGATGTTTTAATTGTTGCAGAGCAGTGCTTACACCAAGCCAAGGACTTTTCAGTTTCTCGCTCTGTCCTGCCAGCGAGCAGGCTAGGGGTGCAGCAGGGGCTGGGAGGGGACAGACCCAGGACAGCTGACCCAAACTGGCCAAAGGGGTATTCCATACCATCTGACGTCATGCTAAACAATATATAGGGGTGGCTGGCCGGGGTGGGGGGCCGGCTGCTCGGGGATAGGCTGGGCATCGGTCAGCGAGTGGTGAGCAATTGCATTGTGCATCACTTGTTTCGTACACATTATTATTAATACTATTATCATTATTATTATTATTATTGTTATTATTATTTTCCTGTCTTAATAAACTGTCTTTATCTCAACTCACAGGCTTCACTTTCCCGTTTCTCTCCCCGACCCCAGAGAGGGAGGGGGGAGGGTGAGCGAATGGCTGTGTGGTGTTTAGCTGCCGGCCAGGTTAAACCACAACAGGAGTCACCTCTTCTTTATGTTTCTTGCTGGTGAAGATCTTTTATTCTGTAGTGTCATTTGGGTTCAGTTTATGTAACTGATTTAATTAGTCTGCATAATCTAAATCACTTTAGCATGTTTAGAAAGAGAGAGTCCTGTAGGAATTTCTGGATCAGAATGTTTTCTGTTTCTTTGAATAAAGATTTAAGTACCTGAACCTGTGAGGCTTTCCTTAAAAGATGCTGTTATTGTCGTTTAAATTAGTGGTGACTTCACAAACCCTTTAGCTTGGCATGCCCTCTGTGACACTATTGGGCTGCTTTTAGATCTGGAAGAAAATTTCTTTTTAATATTATATATTTCTTCTAACATATAGTTTGTTATTTTGTCATATATCTTGTCAGCAGTATTTCCCATGCACTGTGAGTTATAAGTTTGAATATCTCAAAAGACACAATAAATTAATCTATGTTCATCCTTAAAGAAAGCAAAAAATAGTAAATATCTACTATTCCTTTTTCTGAATTTGCCAATCCTCCCTTCATCTGCTGTATGATTATTTAATCTGCTTGGGATCATAGAATTGTAGAATCATAAAATATCCCGAGTTGGAAGAGACCCATAAGAATCATTGAGTCCAACTCCCGGCTCCACACAGGTCTACCCAGAAATTCAGACCATATGACTAAGTGCACAGTTCAAACGCTTCTTGAATTCTGACAGGCTTGGTGCCGTGACTACTTCCCTGGGGAGCCTGTTCCAGTGCACGACCGCCCTCTTGGTGAAGAACCTCTTCCTGATACCCAGCCTGACCCTCCCCTGTTGCAGCTTGACACCATTCCCTTGGGTCCTATCGCTGGTCACTAAAGAGAACAGATTGGCGCCTGCCCCTCCACTCCCCCTCGTGAGGAAGCTGTAGGCCGTGATGAGGTCTCCCCTCAGCCTCCTCTTTTCCAGGCTGAACAGGCCAAGTGACCTCAGCCACTCTTCATGCGTCTTCCCCTCTAGGCCCTTCACCATCTTAGTAGCCAAGGAAAGGTTGGACCTGGTGTGTAGGGACATGGTTTAGTGGGTGACATTGGTGGTAGTGGGGTGGTTGGACCAGATGATCTTGGAGGAGTTTTCCAACCTTAATGTTTCTATGATTCTGTGTTACACTGATGAGAGGCTAGAGCCTGAGCTGGAAAAGGTCATGTGGAACAAGGTCTTATCAGGCTGCAATTTGCAAGGCCCTGCAGTTTTGCCACCTAAGCTAACCCAACCCATAAAAGTGGCCTAAAAGAAAGCTGGAGAGGGACTCTATCAGGGAGTGTAGCCATGGAACAAGGAATAATGGCTTTGAACAAATGGAGGGGAGATTTAGATTAGATGTGACGTGGGGAAGAAATTCTTCATTCAGATCACATGGGAATTAGGGCTGAAGTTGCACCTTGTTTCTGTTCTTTTCCATAATGAATAGAATGAAATTACCTAAAACCCAGTGTTAAAAATAAACCCAGGGCAAAGGATGGGAGGTGGAGGGCCATCCCTGTGGCCTAGGGGCAGCCTTTCTCTCTGGCAAGACAAATGGCCTGGGGGAGCCTGCCCCAGAAAAAGGACCTTCAGCCCCCCCAACCCTCATCCTCCTTCCACATGAGGGCATCTTCCAGGCCGCTCCCAACAGATGGCCATTTTGGCCGTGCATGGGCTGCTCCATCACAGAGGCTTGCTGACGTCACAGTGGCCACCACTGCCCCGCGTTTACTGTGGGCCCTATAAAACAGGACCCCTGCAGCTGGCCCACCATTGGCTGAGCTTCTACGCACTCTGACAGCCAGCTTGTGCGGCAGGAAGAAGTCCAGAAGCAGGAAGGCGAGCAGCAGGCCTCCTCGGTGTGAGAGGACAGCGATGCAGTCCAAGGAAGCACCGAGAAGGAAGGCACTTAACGAGAATGAGAAGTGTCATGGGCATGCCTGCCCCTCCACTCCGCCTCGTCAGGAAGCTGTAGACAACAATGAGGTCTTCCCTCAGCCTCTTCTTTTCCAGGCTGAACAAGCCTAGTGACCTCAATTGCTCCTTATATGTCTTCCCCTCTAGACCCTTAACCATCTTTGTAGCCCTTCTCTGGACACTCTCCAATAGTTTCACATCCTTTTAATATATATTTAAAGGGATATTCTATGCTCTTTATAATTTGAGATATAGGCAATTTTCTCTTTGGAGCAACTGAAAGAAAAAATCACTTAGAGACAGTGAGCTTGTTTACTAAGATCTGCTCTATTAAAATTTGTTCAGGACAAACACAAATTTTCTAGTGCCTTGGAGAGAGTAGTGTAGATGTATTAGAGACACAAGGTATTTCTTGTTAGCCTCTTGAATTCAGAAAATATTTTACCATGATTCTCAGTACTATCAGTGATTGTTTGGCATGGTGTATATTTTAGCCCTTCACAAGTGTTTATTACTATATTATAATTTGTTTAGCATTTTTACTTTGTAGTGCATACATTATTGTTAGATAACTAATCAAAGCATATTCTCAATTCTCTCTAATACTTCATTTTTCTTATATTTTAGAAAAAATATTCAATACAATTGACTATTATGACCTATGAATATGAATATTTAAAGATCTCTATAAAATTCTTCAGCATGGGGAGAACAGTATCTACTAAAATCTTGAATGTCTTTTAAGTTCACAGAAAAGTTTTCCTCATCAGTTAAATTTTGCAACTTGTGTTGAATAATTTCACGAGAAACCACTTTCTCTCATTCAATTTTTATGTTCTGTGAGCAGAAAAATACTGACTCACTTGAATAATTTTAATATGAGACAATTATAATTTTCTGTCCTATGTTGAGTATAATATGATATATTATGTATGCAAATAATTAAAGACCTTAGTAATAAATACCATTCAAGATCCCTGCTCTTTTTATTTCAACAGAAGGTAATGATTCTTTATACAGCATCTGATGTTTTTGCCAATAACATCTAAAGAAAATGCCTACCAAAAAGAATCAGTTTTTATACAATAATTTGTTACATTTCTCTACTATGGGCTAATAAAATCCTTGATGACAATTTTTGTACTTGTTACAGTGACAACAACAACAGAGGTACTTTCTACTGCTCTGCATCACCTCATTAGTATGTGCATTTGCCTTTACGTTTTTTCTACTTTTTTCACTGAGTCCTGGTGGTGAAGAATTTGCTGCAATATTTGTGTTAGTATTCATTCACACTAGAATTCACCTCCATTTTATTTGAGTCTCAGTGAAAATGAGGAAGATGGAATTAGGAGGGACAAGTAGAGGCTGTCTGACCAGCTCAGCATTAGTGAGCAGAACTTGTTAACAGAGAAGATTAATACATAGCTCAGCACCAGGTGATATCTGAGCAGCTGTTCTGACTGAACCAACCAAGCTGCATCTACTACATCCCCCTATGGATCCCTATTGGTTTCAGTCTTTCTGAGTCCTGTTCCAACTCTATACCTCCAAAAGGCTGATACATTGCTAAAACAAAAGATGGAGCTTAAGCTGTTTAAGATGTTTTCTCAAAACAAAAAAGAGTTTGTTTGTTCATTAAAAAAAAAAAAAGAAAAAAAAATACTTTGTTGAAATTTTTTTTTTTTTGGTTCTAAAAAGTACTTCTGTAATTCTGACACATCTTTAATTGTCAAAACTGTTTAAAAGTTTGTCTTCATACGAGTAACAAAATTGAATTTGATTTCTCTAAATCATATTAAAAAAAATCATCACACTCTGGTCATCATTATATTTTTCATTATTCCAAGAATTATTTTTATCCAGTTTTCAAGCAATTTTTCTTACTCTACTCAAGACTCCATAGAAAATCTTGAGTTAGGGGGGAAATAATCAATACTTTGCAGTACAGTGAGACTTTCCTGAGGTTTCAAGTCAGGTACCTAAAAACTGGAGCCAGACAAGCTCATTGGTCACATTTAAAATTCATAGTGTATATGTGAACATTTTCCTTATTTCTAGCAAGCTTTCCTTCCTCCTTGTGGAGCTGTCAATGTCACATAATCTATTTTCAAAGTGCATGTAAGATGTACACAACCTTGAGATGTTTCTCTAGGAGCTCACCAAATGTGTGTGTTAGTTACGTCTGTACAAAAAATACTTAGCATTGTTTTTCCAGCCTGAATAAAACTTTCACTTGCTTATGTCTTTTTATCATCTTGTGATACAGTGGACATTACAAGTCCATTTTTCATCAGTAACTTAGTTCAACACGTATCAAACTGTTCCACTTAATCACAGTGATAGTTCATCTTTGCTGAGTAATGTTACTGTCACATCCTCAGTTTATTTTAACTGCTGGAAAATTGGTTTGAATCTTACACGTTTGGGTGAGCACAGAAACAATTTTACCACTGTAGATGTGATATATCAAGCTACAAGAAAGTGAAATGTTGTTTGGCTGGAAGGTTAAAGGTACATGTTTAAGAGTGAGACAGCATCATGGCTGTTAGGGGGTCAAGTTATGTTACACTTGATAGAAAAAATGAACAAATACAAACCCTTACTTTTAGCCATAAATTCACAGTCCTTTGATATACTGGGCAGATCAAGAGAAGTAAGAAATAGATAAAAAAAAATCATTGCAATATCTGAAACGGCTAATATGCTAAACAAGCTGATAGAAGAGAGTTCTCTTTTACCTTAGGTCTCTGTATTATGTATTAATTATATAATATTATATTACTACATTTTTCTATATGAATGATTTTTTTTTTGAAGTTTCATCTACTCTTTTCTGCAGGTGCAAGGCAACATTAAACCAGCTATTTACCCAAGCTGCTTTTCAAGTTTTTTAGTACTTACAATTCTACATCACCCATAGCTTATTTATTCAAATTTGCTGTCCCTGGCACTGTTAGAATGGTTTCCTTCTGTTTCTTTCTGCCACTTAAAGTTATTATTTCTTTCTATAAACACACTGCACAGTGAAGACAGGTAGTGTTCTTCCTGCTTGGAGCAGTATTTTAACCTTTCGAGGACTAGTATTTTGTATTCACTTAGGATTCTCCTCTTGCTTAAATTTACCTACTCCTTGGTTCAGTCAGTCTTTCCCCACAACTCATGCTTTTTAGGCTTCTGATCAATCCTGTTGCTCTCTTCAGGGCTGTCTCCAATTGGTGACTGTCTCTTTTTAAAGAGCAGCAGCAAAGCTGAACACAGTTCTCAAGTGCCAATCCACGCCGACTGAAAGGGTATTACTTCATGTCCTTGTAAATTACACTGCTGTTTGCACTCTCAGATGATATTTGCCTTTTATACTCTGTCATTATTGACGTGTTTAACTTGTGGTCGGATATTACCAACAACCTTTCCTTCTGAACTGCTCACTTTATTTATTTTTCACCTTTTTGTGTGTGTGGCTGACTACACCGGCAAAGATACTTCACATGTACATATTGAATTGCATTTTATTTAGATTATTTTTCCAATTTCTTAAGAACAAACTATTCTGTAATATACCTCTAGTGCTTTCCAGGATAATGCCATTATTTCTTGAAGGTAACTTTGAACAGGTTTGATATTTATTCACTCCTCCTTTAATTTTCATGGTGTTGTACCCAAACAGTCTGAAATGTTTTGTTTCTATCTCAACTCTCCAACTTATGTTTCTTTACTGTAAGTCAATAATATTTTCTATGGAACTATCTGAGAAGATTTTAAAAACTCCATTTAGCATGAAATTATTTTTGATAGTTTTTTTTCTGTGTTGGGTAGCCTTTAATTTATATATAATTTATATATAATATATAATATACAATATATATTAAATACTATTTCTTGATATCCTAGATGTCACCTGTGAGATGTGCTTCAGTTCATCCTGGCCTATATGCACACAGTATTTATCTATAAGCCTTATGTAATCTACTCTGTTTCCCGTTTTCCCATTCTCTGTATGCCTTTTTGAGGATGAAATCATGGAGTAGGACATCCAGATCTGATTTTGACTACATATCCCGATTCTTCCCTGATGCTCTGATGCTATCTTTCATTCCTTCTTAATTTTTTTTTTTTTTTTTTTTTGGTCATTCGACTTGCCTAGAAATTCCCTTAGTTTATCAACATTTTGTAATAAATGATCTGTTACCTTTGTTTGTAAAGACTAGAAAGACTGAAAGACTAGGAGCTCTGCCATCATTCATTCATTTATTTATACATTTATCTAATTTATTTATTTATTTATTTATTTATTTTGTCACCTCTGTTAAAATTGCTTTAATTCTCATTCTGTAATTTATAGCAAGGCTTCTGTCTGGACTAGTTTCCCACCTATTCACTTTCTTCATCTCTGTATAAAGAGACGTCTTAAGACCTTAAGGGACTCACTATATCTGGCTTTACCCACCCACGTACAGTTAAAAAAATGCCTTTCATTGATATGTCCCCTTTGTAGGATGATTATTCTGGTTATTCATGAAAATTCCTGTTCATATAAACCCACAGATGCAGCCATGGCAGCTCTTAAGCTTTTCTCATACATTCTCATTAGTCTTATAATTCTTGCACTCTCTACTTGAACAGAGACTTATTCTTGCTATATATTTTTCTCCCTTACTGAAATTCCCATCTTCTATGGAGATTTCATGATCACTTATGTTGGAAAAAAAAAGAATAATGGAGTTGCTGCTATGTGAATCAGACATAATTTTTAGTCTATGAAACTTTTATGAATAACCTAAAATCTCAGTCCTACTTTTAATACTCTGCTAGATCAACATCAACAATGACAGCCACTATGTGAAATATGGAGTGCTGGCTATGAATTCAGGATTGTTGGTCTGGTCAATATAGTGAAATCACTGTGATACTGTGATATGAAGCTCATAGCATAAATTTATGTGATATATTTACCTGAAAGTTGACCTGAATTAGGATCATAGAATCATAGAATATCCCGAGTGGGAAGGGACCCATAAGGATCATCAAGTCCGACTCCTGGCACAGCACAGGTCTGCCCAAACGTTTAGACCATGTGACTAAGCGCACAGTCCAGTTGCTTCTTAAATTCAGACAGGCTTGGTGCAGTGACTACGTCCCTGGGGAGCCTGTTCCAGTGTGCAACCACCCTCTCGGTGAAGAACCTCTTCCTGATGTCCAGCCTAAACTTCCCCTGCCTCAGCTTAACACTGTTCCCACGGGTCCTATCACTGGTGTTTATGGAGAATAGGTCCCTTGCCCCTCCACTCCCCCTCACAAGGAAGTTGTAGACTGCGATGAGGTCCCCCCTCAGCCTCCTCTTTCCCAGGCTGAACAGGCCCAGTGACCTCAGCCGCTCCTCATACGTCTTCCCCTCTAGGCCCTTCACCATCTTCGTCGCCCTCCTCTGGACACTCTCCCAACAGTTTAATGTCCTTTTTGTACTGTGGTGCCCAGAACTGCACACAGTACTCAAGGTGAGGCCGCACCAGCGCAGAGTAGAGCAGGACAATCACTTCCCTCAACCGACTAGCAATGCCGTGCTTGATGCACCCCAGGACACGGTTGGCCTTCCTGGCTGCCAGGGCACACTGCTGGCTCATATTCAACTTGCTGTCAACCACAGTCCCCAGATTCCTCTCTGCGGGGCTGCTCTCCAGCATCTCGTCGCCCAGTCTGTACATATAGCCAGGGTTGCCCCATCCCAGGTGCAGGACCCAGCACTTGCTTTTGTTAAACTTCTTGTGGTTGGTGATCGCCCAGCTCTCCAATCTGTCCAGATCTCTCTACAAGGCCTTTCCACCCTCATCCGAGTCCACAACTCCTCCAAGTTTGGTGTCGTTGGCAAGGATGAAGGTCACAAACATAGTTTATTGTCTTCTGGTGGGTCAGGCATGGACTTGAAACATTTTAATTCTAGAATCAGCCTAGAATTTCAAAAAGTCAGGAGGCAGAATAATAAACAACAGGCTTCTTAACTTCTAAGTGAAAGAAAAGTCAGAATTTATTTACTGGGAAGTAAACACAGAAGATGAACCTTTAAAAAGTCCTTGAACACAAAATACCTTAGCTCTCTGTGAATCAAAACTAATTAGTGTTATAGCTGTCAGTTTGATTAAGAGCAATGCCATTTGTTTTCAGGAGTTTCTGTATTTTTTGTTTTTGTTTTTGTTCTTTTTTGTTCTTTCTTTCTATGCCTAACAGTGTTAATGTTGTACTTATTGTTTCTTAATTATACTCTCATCTTGGTGACACTGACTAATCATCCAAAAACTCTTTGCCATTGTCGCAGAGCCTCCTGGGTAATAACAGTCCCAACGCTTGACAAGTGGCTGCCAGATAAAATGCATGTTTTGTTCAGGAGGAGCTGTGTCAACTATAATGCTAAAAGACATGAATCAAGACAGCAAAAGACCATAAAAATTTGCTTTAAGTTTTGGTTATTGAAACTGTGTACATTCAAGTTAACCAAATGTTTCAGGGAGCAGTACAGCTTAATTTTTACTTCCCATCAAATAGGACAGAGTAACCAAAAGAATGTTGTTTTTCTATATATCAAGTACTCTGTTGGGGCTTATAGTGATTAAGTCTTTGCTATTTTACTATTTGTAAAGGATGAGTTGGTAATAGAAGCCCATTTCTGACTGAAAGAAAATATACATCTTTTAAAGTCTTTACACAAAACCAATAAAGAGTGAAAGATGTGGAGACGGAACTGCAGCTTCTATATATTCTAGATCAGAGTGTAGTGGTTAATCAGAAAGAAATATGGTGCAGTAAGTAGGAAGATTAGCATGTTTTTATAAAAAAAATATTATTTGGAGGGAGAAAGGATATGAAGGGGACCAATTAATTGCATTGTGTATCTATGCAGAAGATAACTGCAGCCACTGAACTTTAATGATCCTTCCTTCCTTCCCTCCTTCCTTCCCTCCTTTTCCTTCCTTCCTTCCTTCCTTCCTTCCTTCCTTCCTTCCTTCCTTCCTTCCTTCCTTCCTTCCTTCCTTCCTTCCTTCCTTCCTTCCTCCTTCCTTCCTTCCTTCCTTTCTTTCTTTTTTTTTCTTTCTTTCTTTCTTTCTTTCTTTCTTTCTTTCTTTCTTTCTTTCTTTCTTTCTTTCTTTCTTTCTTTCTTTCTTTCTTTCTTTCTTTCTTTTTTCTTTCTTTCTTTCTTTCTTTTTCTTTCTTTCTTTCTTTCTTTCTTTCTTTCTTTCTTTCTTTCTTTCTTTCTTTCTTTCCTCAGCTTTTCATAGATTTATTGTTGAATAAGCAATTTAGGAATAATTCCTAATTCAATATATTTGCCTTTGTCAGAAAAGATCCATGAACCCAAAGTACATTGGGTCGTTGATCAATCTGTGCATGAGTCACTTAGTTCGGGACATCTGTACAGGGTGTGTAAAAAATGCCTCCTGTATAACAAATTTGTGCAGGTTAGGAAGTCGTTCATCCCAGATACAATCCAAACCTATTTGGGGAATCCTTGAATATATTAATTATTGGACAATACGTACATTTAGATCACAGCAGGTTGTTATAGCCAGCAGAATTGTGCTCAAAGGAACTGCAGCAACAATATTTGAGAATGAGAAGCAAAGATAAGAAATTGGGAATTATAGCTAAGAAGGAGAAACTTACTTTTGAAAAGTTTACATTAGACTTTTACATTACTGTTTTACATTGTTTGCAGATGACACCAAGCTAAGTGCGTGTGTCGATCTGCTCGAGGGCAGGAAGGCTCTGCAGGAGGATCTGGATAGGCTGGAGCGATGGGCTGAGGCCAACTGTATGAAGTTCAACAAGGCCAAGTGCCAGGTCCTGCACCTGGGGCGCAACAACCCCAAGCAGAGCTACAGGCTGGGAGATGAGTGGCTGGAAAGCTGCCTGGCCGAGAAGGACCTGGGAGTATTGGTTGATAGTCGGCTGAATATGAGCCAGCAGTGTGCTCAGGTGGCCAAGAAGGCCAACAGCATCCTGGCCTGTATAAGAAGCAGTGTGGCCAGCAGGTCTAGGGAAGTGATTGTGCCCCTGTACTCGGCTCTGGTGAGGCCGCACCTTGAGTACTGTGTTCAGTTTTGGGCCCCTCGCTACAGGAAGGACATGGACGTGCTCGAGCGAGTCCAGAGAAGGGCGACCAAGCTGGTGAGGGGTCTGGAGAACAAGTCTTACGAGGAGCGGCTGAGGGAGCTGGGCTTGTTCAGCCTGGAGAAGAGGAGGCTCAGGGGCGACCTCATCGCTCTCTACAGTTACCTTAAAGGAGGCTGTAGAGAGGTGGGGGTTGGTCTGTTCTCCCACGTGCATGGTGACAGGACGAGGGGGAATGGGCGAAAGTTGCGACAGGGGAGTTTTAGGTTGGATGTTAGGAAGTACTTCTTTACCGAAAGGGTTATTAAGCATTGGAACGGGCTGCCCAGGGAAGTGGTTGAGTCGCCATCCCTGGAGGTCTTTAAAAGACGTTTAGATGTAGAGCTTAGCGATATGGTTTAGTGGAGTACTTAGTGTTAGGTCGGAAGTTGGACTCGATGATCTTGAGGTCTCTTCCAACCTAGAAATCTGTGATACTGTGATACTGTGATTATTGTTAAAATATATCAGGTCAGACTGGTCAGGGCTAATCACTGTCCTTTTATCAGAGCATGGTTGCTCTGCTGTTAAGTGGAATAGACAGCGAAGTTTCTGTTATAAGGAGTGGTGTAACTTATTTAAAAAATGAAACTAATTCAAGAACAACGTTTACTGTGGAAAGCTGTGTGGCCTTTGAGTGAGAGCTTCTGTAGAGTCCGTCTGTGTTCTTAGCTAGAGAAAACTATCTAAATTTGTTCTGAAATTGTGTTCTAATGTTTTCTTATCTGACCTTAAATCAGTGAATCGTGAAGCTGGTGCACTGGGATGGATCAGATCCACTTCTGTCTTTTTAAGAGCATGGAAATGTTCTTCTTTTTTTTTTCCATTCTTTTGTTGTTGTTGTTGTTGAAAGGGCTGGGTATTATGTGTGTTACAAACTTGGATCACCTAATCTTAGTTTTCTACAAATCAGCTACTCAGATATGCTTATTACCAAGAAGCTGGGGTAATGGTTAGGTTGGACAGACCAGCAAAAGCCAGTTAAGTTTGCAGTAGTCACAACTGTCCATCATTTGACATTTTATTACTGCATTGGTGCATTTAATTTGCTGGCCTGCAAGGATAGAATCTCCTTCAAGCTTAGGAGAGTCTTGATTTAAGTGCCTTTGATTTCAAGCGTGTGTCATGATGAAGTTCAGCAGCTCTGTGAAGTCATCTAGTTTCCATCATTCAGTCTGACAGCGTGCAACTCCCTCTACTACCACTTTTCCCTTGTATTCTCTTTACATATATTATTAAACGTTAAATTAAATTCTCTTTCCTTTTGTCTCCCCTTTAATGAGTTTTCTTATCTCATCAGAAATGTAGTGTATTGAACTTCTCTTGCACTGAGTTCCTCAGGAACAAACCCTGTCAAAAGTTCAGGATGAAGGGAGCTGGCACATCTGAGTAATCTTTATCACTTACAGATTTCGTTACTACAATTAAGGAAAATTTCTTAAGTCATATATCTGTAACACCACTGAACCCTACTGTCCTCATCCTGCACATCCTTTGAATCAGCTAGGTTAGCTTAAAGATGGCAAAAGAGGCCCAGAAGGAATATTTTCATTAACTGAAGCTTTTTTGTGTTCATGTCCATGTTCACATTCCTGTTCATGACATACCCGGGTTCTTTTATGATTGAGCAAAAATATAGTCATAGCCTTTGGAATTATGATAAAAGTTGAAGTCAACATCAGATTATTCTGCCACTGTTCTTCTGTTCTAGCCACCTCAATATAGACAGACAGTTTTCACTGTGGTGGGAGGTTATCGGCAGAAGGTTATCAGCAGAAGCTCCTAAAATCTGTATTAAATATTATAAACATATTTTAAATTGTTTTGAAAAACAAAAGGAAGGTGGAATGACTGATTTGTAGTTAATGTAACTTTTTATTTTTCTTTTATTTTTCTTTTTTATTTTTTTTTCAGTCTATCTAAAACATAGAAGAGAGACATAAGTTTCTTGTAAGATTGTCTGAAAAAACTGGCCGTTGAAGTGCAATGAGTAAAATGCAAAGATCATGAAACACATTCTGTGGTGGCTTCTCTTTATACATATGAAGTCAAGAAAAAATGCCAGGAGATCCGTATGGATGAACAAGGATCTCCTGGCCAAACTCAAGCAGAAAAAGGGGGTTTACAGAGGGTGGAAACAAAGACAGCCTGGTAGGGATACTGAATGAACTGGCTTTCCTCTGTGCTCTTACCTAAACTTCTAAGTGTACCATATGCTCTTTCTGTAAAACTGCAATGGTGCTAAAAAAGGAATTCTGAGAGGAAAAGAAAAAACAGCTCTAGAAATAAGAGGGTAGGAATGGGGATATATAGATAGTGTCTGGCTTTTCAAAATATTTTCTTCATTTGTAAAAGAATGTGAGTGTTTGTGAGAGCAAATAAGAGTGTCTTCCTGTGCTTTTATGTTTTAATTGTTTCTAGTGTCTGTTGGTAATATTGGCTAAGCACCTCTTAAACAGAAGGAAATAGGAATTGCAAAATGAACTGGATAAGCTCGTCTACGGATTTGTGGAACCAGAGCATTAGTATTATATTCTTCTTGCCTATGGTGCCTATGTTGTCTGAGGAGATGAAACATTGTATGTTCAGTTTTATTTAAACCATAAAATTCATAAAATTAGCAATAAAAATAAAAAGTCAAATACAAGATTGTGTGAAATTTTAAGCTAAGATGACCACAGACTGTCAATAGGATGGTTCTCACCCAATTTGTTGGTAGGAAGCAAAAACCTCACTGCAAATGTCTGTGGCAAATTAGAGTTAGACCATGGCCAGCAATATCCCTGACAGTCCTGAATGCAGTGATTAATGTACAAATAAAGAGATGCCATTTTATATCCAAAAAAAAAAAAAAAAAGTGATTTTAGGATATTTGTATCTTTTCAGCTCATATGATGGTGATGGATTTATTCTCCATGAACACTTCCGGCTATCACAAAAGAATGACTGGCTTTTACAGCAGAAATGCTGAAATAAATCTAAACAAAGTATCAAGCTGAAAACCGGGCAAATTTGTTAGCTCTATTTCAGGTGGGTCAATCACAGTGTCTTTAAAGAAAAAGTGATGTTCTTGCTTGCCGATTACTTGTACCATGAGGCAGACCAACAGAAATGGTAACAGGCTTTATTAACATTGCAATAAGGTATTTCACAAAACTGATATATTACCATCTGAGGATGTAGCAGTATGCACATAACCATGTATATGCAATGTAGAATGTGGAAAAGTAAAAATTAGCAAAAATTTTGCCATAACTGCACAGAAAGTAAGTTGTGGTTGCATCCATATTAGGCTTGTAAGAAAATGACCGGGCCAGAACAAATATAGATGATGTAATAACTAAGGAAATGTACAAAGAAAGCACATATTACTTACTCATGATCATAATAATCAGTATACTATTACTACCAACCTAGAAGCTACAGCATAACATCCAAGAGATAAAATAAGGGTGTTGGCAAGACTCACAATGAACATTGTGTTAGATTGGTTATGCAAATTAATTTTCTGATGTTTTAAGTAGATTATTTATTTGTCCCCAAAGGTGGCTAATGTATAGAAGTATGCTGTTCTATTGCCAGAACCTACAGCCAGCAGGCATTTCTGTGGCATTAGTCACAAACTGTGCATTAACAAGATATGCACTAAATGAGAAGAGAAAGAGGTCTTCTAGATATGATCTAAGTTTGATGATGAAATATGATCATTCCCTGAATATGACCAGAGGCAACACACAGCTAAGCTAGTGTAAGATTCCAAAATATAAAGGATTATGAGCTTTCTAGAGAAAGAAGATGAGTTTTATAATGCACAAAATTTCCTGTACACAGTTCTATCACTTATAAGTCTTATGTGTGTGCTATATAAACCTAAGTCTGATACCAAATACATTTCAGTATCTGTTTTAGTAGATTGTGTGGTCATTTCTGTATAGATTGCAGGACACAAAGAGTTATTTACTTAACACTACAGTGTTATTTACAAATTGTTCTAAGCTCCTACACTGTAGTATTTGTATATATATGTTTTTCTTGGTGAGCATGTTTTGGTGAGTTATGTTTTTTTTTTTTTTTTTTTTTTTTTTGATGAGCATAAACCTAAAAACGTGTCCCATAGAAATCAAGAAAAATAAGAAAAGATGCTTTTCCCACAAGAAAAGGAAGAACACAGTGTCAGGATTATTCACACATTTAGTCATCAGTATATTGTAGGAAATGGTGCTATATGCACACAAACATATAATAAATATAACATATAATATGTACGGTGTAGCTGGTTCTCTGTGCTTTACCTAGCTGTTTATATCAAACATCGAAAATACATGCTAGTATATAGCAGGGTTCATCTTCAAAAACAAGCAAACAAACAAAAAAAAAGAAAAACAAAAAAAAACAAGTTGATACGCCTTACAGTCAGAATCAAAAGAAAATAAATGAGTGCTGTTGTAATGTACAGAAATCCATAAGATTTCTGAAAAATAAAGTAACTAGTAACTTTTCTAGCTGACACAATCATACATGATCCTTCAGCTAGAGAAGATATCCCATGTCTCCTGAAGCCACTGTAAAGTTCAGATATCATGGATGACTATCAGGCAGGCTTGCAGGTCAAGCCAGATGGACACCATCACCACAGTTATATGACAGATATGGTTTAAAATAGCCAGTTTCCAGGTTATTGCCATCCTTTTTGCAGATAAGCTAACATAAAATTTCTCGAAGACCCTGCTTCAAATTACGCCCACTGTCTTAAACATGCAGTAGCTGTGAACATACGGAGTAGAAGAAATGATATCCCAACTCCTTCGTCTTTTAAAATATGCCATTGTAGAAGTAAGGTTAATGTAAATAAAGATGCCTTTATAAACCACAGTATGGGGAAAAGGTAGGCAAGGTACAACTGAGATATACGTCTAAGCCCATCTTACCTAAATTCCCATGAAAAATGCACTTTAATATGCTTTCTTGCCCTGGTGCTGACTTCCTTCTTTGTTTTCAATCTCACTTTGATGTGAGAGTCAGGTATGGGTTCTGGGTCACTAAGACGATGTATACTTTTTGGCAGAAAAGTGTCTGTGAGTCTCGGTCAGTGCAGCAGTAGGCAACATGCCTGACTACTAGCTGTCCTATGTTTCTTCTGCAGCAAGGCACCCTGAGTTGCCACTTATCTTTCCAGGCACTAAATCTTCATACAGTGGTTTGGTGGCATTTAATGGGAGGTCAGTGTTGCAGAGCATTTATCACAGACTTGTGTAAGGAAATGGGTAAGCTACCTGATATTACAGGAAAAGGCCTGTGAGGAAGCAGAAAAGACTCACCTCCTCTCTGGCTGCTAGTCAGAGATATGACTACCTGTCTAAAATATTTCACCAAGAATACTTCAAAATGTCTGCCTGCAGCATTACACAGCTGGATATATTTTCTTTCAGCACATCAGTAGCACTCAGAAAATGGAAACATTCCCGGTTTTCCATCAGTCTTGACATTTCCACCTTCCTGTCTGCTTCCATGTGACGCTTGATTGCTCCTGCAGTGACGTGTGAGCAATTTGCTGCCCTCAGTATATGCTCCTTTTCTGAATTAATCTGAAGCTTTACCTCATTCTTCCTACTGAACTAAACTTGCTCAGTAATGATCTCATGGCTCAGTGGCTGTGTCACTGGAGATAGCTGGCTTCTGCATTCACGGTCTCCCATTCTTCCAGAGAACACTGTTATGGCAAGTGATTTTCATTTCTATCATACTTTATACATTTTCTGAGGATAGTTTATCACATTTGCACTTATCCATACTGTCACCTTTTTTTTTTTTTTTTTTTACTTAGTAATGACATGTTCAAAAGTTATCTTCTGTTTTCTATTGAACATTTCAGTTACTGAGTTTCATGTTATGGGTGCTGATCAGTACTTCAGTAGTGCCTAACAGGAATATAACTGAAACACTTTTAAAATTATTCTTTAAAACATCCTTTAATCAGATGGGTATATCCTAGAAGGCTGTAGATAACCTGAAATCCAAATACTCAAGGTCTATGAAATTCTAAAAGTACCTTTTTCTGCTGAATTCTTTTTACCATGACAATCATCTGGGAAAGTGCTTCATGGTATTTTATAGACTGAATATGTTTCCATGCAAAAAGAAAAGTTCTTCAACTCCATCTGTAGCTTTCTGCCTGTTGCTGCCCATGTTACAAGTTTTTTTTTTCTTTTTTTTTTCAAGTAGAAAATAAAGGTTCTCTATGTATATAGTCTAAGCTTCAGAAAATATCCTCCCTACATATTTTATTATAATTATTTCCCCATCTCCTCCAAATAGTATTTTGCCAATAGACAATGTGGTTTGCAACACAGACTTTTGCAGGCAGCTTAAGATAATGTATATAATCTTTCATTTCTTTATGTCTGCTGCGTTTTGTTGACATATTGTATAGAACTGAAAATATTGTTTGAGTAACTACAGCAGCTGGAGCAAAGCGGTGATTAGTTTCTCAGTCAGTTCCACAAACCTGGCCAAAATCCATATGTTAATTAGGTAAGCACATGAAGTGAGTTAGATTTTAGAAGTGCCCGGGCACAACTAATTACATCTAGATGAGGGAGTATTGAATTCCACTATGAAAAATACTAGCCAAATATGTGGTTATATTTAAAATATGTAAAAGTGAACCTGTTTCATTCACATTCCAGTGCTAGCAAGACTTTTGAATGCTTCATTTCTCAGCTGCTGATGCTGAAAGTGCAAAGGAAGATAAAAGTTGCAGTGGAAAATCTTCATAATGGAGAATATTTTGTGGATTGAAACATCATAATGCTTGGAATGTTTTTTCTAAGCTGCCCTTATTTAGCCAGGATCCAGCCCAAAATACCAGCTGTGAAAACTTATTAACACATCCTTTTGTTTATGATGACTCATTACACAGGGGCAGCATATGAACAATTACCCTTGTTAAAGAAAGTGCCACTCTGTTCAGCTTAATTATGTGAGATTTGATGTAGACTGATTATTATTGCAAATGAGGACATAGGGACAGTAGGAATCTAAAAGCATCAAAGAAATGCATGCAAATTGTTGTAACTTCTATAAATCACTTTGCTGAATGGTAAGAACATTTACATATCATTTTGCATATGTATTGCCTACTCTACCTAAATGACAATGTAATTTCTGTTAGTGGTCTATTGGAGCCATTGGGTTGTAACATACAGTGTGCACTTCTGTGGTAAACTTGTGTTAAAAAATAACATAAATTGTGGATTGTCAAGGTAACCACATGAGATACAGCAATTTCTTTTTAAAGTGATGACTAACAGAGTAGGCAAGCTATGCTTACAGTGTCAGTCAGACTAATTACAAGAATTCACTGCAGGTGTTGCCATGCAAAAGTAGAACAATTAAGTCTTCCATCAAGCTTTTGGCACCAGATAAGGCCTAATACTTTGGTTAGAGACAAAAATCTCATATTCTACCTGACCAGTTCAACATGAGTATATAAACACTCTGACAGCAACATCAGAAAGGCTTTGTCCTTCCTGAATTAAACTCATCATGAACATTTCTACTTTGTAGTCTTTTTTTTAACAGCTGGGATTTTTACCAGATCATTCAAGTTCTTTATCAAAGGTTACCTGTTGACCGTGTTATCTTTGTCTCTTGGCTAGCTAAGTAAGAATCCAATAGGCCCTTCTAACAGAATGTTGCTAAGGGCTGGCAGGGATCAGACTAGATTTCTTACTGTCTAGCACTCTTTTCATAGATGTGGATGATTATACAAGCTTTGATGGACATTCTCAAGATATCAGGAGTTTAAACCCTCTTTATACCTGTGTAGTGTTAAAAATAAGTGGTAGTAGAATGATGGAGAATGATGTTCTTTGGTTCTAATGCACAGTTTTGTTTAATGGTAAGGAATAAATAGTTACTCTATAGAGTTTCTTTATACATGAGTAAGAGTTCGGATGAAATCCCTATCTGTTTGAAATAATACATTAAGAGAATCGGAGTTGCATTTTCATGATATTTTTCTGATTTAAGAAAAAAAAAAAAGCTAGTCATCATGAAATTAAAATTTCTTTACACATTCATGCTAAGAATGAATAAAGATATATTGGATATCTTTAGGCTTCTAAGCATTCAAGTTTTCTTTTGAGTTATTGTGAGGAGTGTCTGTTAGTAAGAGACCAATGTATGGTGACTAATTAGACAGTATGTCAAAGAGAATTGATCTCTTCAGCAACTTTTCTTCCATATCGCAAACTGAGTAGTAACAAGAGTGAAAGATCAAACACAGTATTTAACTATATGGAGATAAACAACAACAACAAAAGCTGTGAAGTGTTTTCTAATAAAAATCTTTATGCATGCTTCACATCCCACCGTTTCTTCTGCTAACTGTATTTCTTTTTTCTTGATGTGTCATCCCATTGTTACACTTTTTAAAAGCTTATTCTAAATTATTCTTATATAAGACATTAACCTTAATAAGGCAATGTGTTCCCCTGGTTGTATGTGATCCCATAGCACTGTTTAAAACAGGACTGTTTCATGTAGGACAGTTCTGTCTTTGAGCTTAAGGAAATATTTATATCATATACTGTTACTTATATATAAACCTCATATCATTTTGATACAATAATCCAGTTTAAAGCCTTCAGTCTGGCACACACTTAAATTTTTATCAGCAAAGTATGAATACATTTTGGTTCAAAATTCAAGAAGTTGTTACTGTGATAATTGAGGCAACACATAACGTAAGAAGACTAACATAAATCTAAAAGCCTTCTAGGCATAGGGACTGTCCATCCCTTTATTTAGGGTCAACTAAATCCCATTAAAATGTTTATCAGACAGTTAATTAGCCATGATAAATGCCCTATGCTGCTGAAAAATAAACTGTAGTCACAGAACTATCTGAAACTATGCTAATGTCAATAAGTGGGCAAGGTGGGTTCCAATGCAATAAAATTATGAGACAGCATAACATTACACACAGCACCATAATGCACAGACAGAAAACTTCACAGGCAGTATAGTTCTGACATTTTCTAACTTCTGTGTCATTATCTTAGAAATGAATAAGAAGTGCTTGGTTGTTTGTTCTTCTAGACCTTCAAGCAGAAGTGCCATTGGAATATCTGTTCCATATGCAGACCAAAGACGACATACAGGTACTTCATACTTCACATACTTGGCTGTATAATGTAGGAATAAAAAAACAAACAAACAAAAACAGCAGAGACAGTAATGGATCGATTAATTTTCATTTGCATGGATTTCATCTATAAAACTAACTTAGAGTGCCAAATTCTTCTGTCAAGCAAGGAAAAGATTTGCAGTAGCCATTAAAGTAAGTATGGGAAAAAAAGTTGGACAAACCAGAATTGTCTCCAAAGACACTGGAAATGCAAGCTACTAAACGTAATTTTCATAGGATATCTACGAGTATTTGTGAAAATTTCTCTCAGCTCAGATACAAATGTGATTCTATATATTTTCTCACATTTTCTTTCATTATTGTTATTTCAAAAATGTGCCCTGTATATATAAGAATGAAAACAGAAAACATTCCAGTGACAGACTGACACATGCTGATGGAAATGACTGTGGAAGTGTGATAACTATGATAACCCTGTGAGCTGTGGAGCTGATGAAGCCTAGCTTTCTACAGATGGGCTTTTTGCTGTTTATGGAGCTAGTAACTCCAGATAAGTTTTTCTTGCTGCTGCAGTGCACATACTAGTACTCTCTTACATGGCTCTTCAGTGTCTGTAATAAAATTCATATCACACTTTTTTGTTTTTGTTTGTCAGGGTATTAATAGGGCCATTCATCCAGATTATTTTCATGACACATGTAGGTTGTTAATGCCTCTGAAGGCACTGTTCATCTGTCATATTGGCTGAAATTGTTCAAAAAGTGTTAAATGGAAAATGTGTTTGTATAAAAAACATAAAAAATGTGATTGCATTCACCTCATTCCTTTTGATAGCTGGACTAAAAATGCAATTTAAGTTAAGATACAGAGTACATTTTTCAAAGGAATCAGTTTTACGGAAACATTGAAAAATGCACCTTGCATCTGGGTAGGGGTGGAGAGGCAGGGGGGGTAGCGGAGAGTCTGCTGCCTGAACATAAGAATCAGATCTTATGTTTACAAGCACATCCTACCTGTCATCCAGCTACCTCTTCAGGAGTTTCTTATCAATCTTCTGTTTATAACTGTCCACGCAGCTGTCTTGGATAGATAGGTCATCTAAATAATAATAAATGCTTGTATTTAGGCAACTGAGTCACTTCCTTAGAATTTTGGTTCTTCAGGACAGAGACTGTCTTCATAGAGATAACTGCAAAATGTCTGACTAACTGCTGCTGTTATGGAAATGGCAGTAATACTAATCAACCTAATGTTGCCTCCTGTCATCCTGTTACGGATATTGCATGTGAAGCTTCTGAAAATAAGGATTTATAAATTTTATAAACTGCTTCTATTGATAGCAATTTTCTGCCTCCCACTTCCCCCCAGTCTGAAGATCTGAATTTCATGCTCTTCTGTGAAGGCTTTCTTCCAAAACTAAGAGCCAGTACAGGAAAAATTGCAAACCTTGTCTCTGGGCTGAAAGTGGATCATGTCACCCATATAGAGTATTTCCTTATTTACCATCTCTTCAGGTTTCAAGTAACATGACTGAAGAGAAAGGACATTAATCAAGATGTCATCCTCCAGTTTTCCCTCAGGTCTATAAATCACAGCAGCATTGACATGATGCACTTTCTTTTTATAGGCTAAAAATTATCTTAGGATTTCTCTAGGGATGATGGGTCCTGGAGAGCTTCTTTGCTAACTCTGCTTCTATTTAAACTTACCTTTTTTTTTTTTTTTTTTCAAAATTTGAATACTATGAGTTTTCAGATAAAAATGGAAGTTTTTTTTTTTTTTTTTCCCCAGTCCTAGTTACTGTAAATATGTTTGATTAGAATGTTCTGGATAAAATTTGTAATCCGTAAAGTCAGTGAAAGAAGTGAAGAAGTGTTGGAACCCAGGAGTATCTTAGCACTTACCTCCCATCTGAGTATCTTAGCACTGGTAACTTGACCCAATCGATTCTTTGTTTAGACTTGTGGATTCCATAATAAGAAACAGGCAATTGCAATTACATGTTATTGTGCTTATATTTCTTTAGACACATGAACCTATGCAGTTTCCGAGACCTAAATCTTCTTTAAAATATTCTCAGTCACAATACAGTCTCACAATTCACATCTGGGGAGCCCTGGTCTTCAGACAGTGGTAGATGGTCCACATTCATACTACTTGTTTTTGAGAAAATACAGTCTATGTCTATAAATCCTGCTGACAATATAAAACCTACAGCCTGCTTTCCTTTTATTTATGGAATAGAAGCATTTTTGATGAATCATCTCTACAGATGCAAGAACATACTAATATACTTACATAATAATAAAATGTTAAAATGAGAGTGGTATAAAGTAATTCCTTGCTTGCAAGTCAATCAGAAGATGTATTAGAATGAAAAAAGGTATGCTTGTAGGCCACTGATGAGTGCTGCAACCTTCTCTTCTTTCTCATTCTGACAGTATTTATGCCTGTATACTCTAGCTTGAAAGTTTCTCTGTGAATTTATGCATCCAGGTGTGGAAGGCCACAGTGGGTCAGTGAGGAGGCAGTTATTGCACAGACTTTTATTTTTTATTTTGTGGCTGCGATAGCTCTTTGATGCTCCTGTCCCCGTTAATATTTGCCCTTCATTACAGAGCTTTTTTTTTTCTTCATGAAAACCACTTCAATTAAGTATATGCAAGCTGTTACCCTCACACCATTTTATCAGATTCAGGTGTTGTCATGCAATCTTTCAGGTTTGTTTATTACCTTATAATTTGGTCATATGCTTTCCTCTCTCCTACAAAAATCTCATTATCTTTTTCAGACTCATTCTATCTTAGCTACTTTGAAAGGTTTTCATTCTTTGTAGCACTATGGACTTCTCTAAGACTCATTCTCTTGCTTTAAAACATGATCTGCTGATATTTGACCATATTACACTAATATTAATAGCTGATGCAGTCAATAAAGCACAGTCTACTTCTTCCGTTGCTCACATATTCACCCTTAAAAAAATGGGACCTCAGACACTTTATTATAAGGCCTTAGAAGAGGCTGAAAGGTTTTGTTTGTTTGTTTGTTGGTTTGTTTTTTCCTTATCTACAAAGATTACTCTAACTTAAAACTATGTCCAGACATTTTATATCACCTTGAGCTCACATTTCAGAATAATTCAGCATTTGGGGCAAAAACCTACCTTACTAAACAAAATGCTTATTGCTCAACTGAAAGGCAAGAATTAAAAGAGTGATTTGACATACCGCACACCAGAGTTTCAACCCAGATAGACCTCAAGGACTGGACAAATTGGTCAGAAGAAATCACATTAACTCCAAGAAATGAAAACCTCTGCATCTGGAATGGAATAATCCCATGTATCAGTGAGGACTTGGAAGGGAATTGCTGGGTAGAAGCCTTGCTAAAAAGTGCCTGGTGTTTACTGTGGACACCAAGATGAACACAACCCAACAATAAGCTCTCAATGTGAAAAATGTAAATTGCGTACTAGTATACAACAGGAGGCATATGGTTAGCAAGCTGAAGGGAGCTCTCCAGCACTCAGTTCAGTGCTGTAGAGGCCACATATGGATCCTTAAATTAACATTAAAGAAATTAAAGAAGTTTCTGTGGAGGGCTGGAAAGTGGTCATATATGACTTGCTAAGAAGGACAAGAAGTGGCAGACTTGTTTATTCCTGCAGAGAGAAGGCTAAGGGGTAGGAGATATAATAGTCTGCAACTACTAGATTACATTAGATTGATTATAAAGGTGATGAAAGGCTGTTCTGAATGGTGTCAAATGACATAATAAGGGACATGGGCCACAAATTGTAAGTTCAGAGGTTGTATATCCTCTGTATTTCTGATTTCAAGATTTGGCTAGACAAAGTCTGGGCTGAATGGGTTTGGAAATACTTCTGCTTTGAGTTGGAGACTGGTCTACATGACTTTCAGCATTCCCTTCCAGCCAACATTTTCATATACTCTTTTAATTTATTTTTTTTTCTCTATGTACTGCTGAACCAAGGTTATAGATTTTCACATATTTTATCCTGATTATGTTTTTATTAAATTGTCTTTTTAATTACCTGAAAAAAAGTTATTTAATGAGAGAAATACACTACTTTGCACAATTCAAGATTTTTTAAAAATTATATACATAACAAAGCCAGTGTAATGAGGCTTCATATTCTTGTCAGTCATGTCCACTATTTAACATATGATATGGAATATATTCTGTCACCTTAAGTGTAGTTACCTAATGTGACTTTCTGGAAGACATATAAGGTCATTTCTCAGTAGTGAAAATATAATTACAAGCATTCTCTTCTCTAGCTGAAGCAAATGAGGTATTTGCATATTATTACTTTCGGGGAAACCAGCACAACTGGATGCCTCTCTGAAGTGTCTGTCCGCTAATGCATACAGCATAGTGAACAAACAGGAGGAATTGGAGATCTGTGTGTAGTTACAGGGCTATGATCTCACTGGGATGATAGAGGCATGGTGGGATGCAGTGGTTGGATACTGACTCTTTAGGAAAGACCATCTGGCATGTCAAAGAAAGTGCAATCCTGTTTGTGAGAGAGTAGTGGAAACACATGGAACAATGCCTTGGGACAAATGAGGAGCCAGCTAAGAATTTACGGGTCAGGATTAGTGGGCACATCAATATGAGTGACATTGGGGTAGATATCTGCTACAGACTACATGATGAGGAAGAAGAAGCAAATGACTGACTGGCTGGAAAGCAGGTTAGCAGAGAAGGCTCTGGGGACCCTGGCAAACATCAAGTCAACCATGAGCCATCAATATCCTTGCAGAAAAAAAAAAAAAAAAAAAAAAAAAAAAAGCCAAGAGCAGCCTGGGCTGTGTTAAGAAAGGCATCAGCAAGTAAATGGAGGTGATCCTTCCTCTCTGCTTACCACTGGCGAGACAGCTGTTGTGCTGCATCCAGTTCTGAGTTCTCCAGTATGAGGGAGATATGGACATGTTGGAGTGAGTCCAGCAAAGAGGATGGTTAGGGGACTGTGGGCGGAGAGATGTTCAGAGAGCTGGGACTGTTCAGCCTGGTGAGAAGAACAGACTCAGGAGGATATTATCAATGTGCATTAATACCTGCAGGCAGTGAGGCAGGGATGTTCTTAATGACAGGTTAAGAAGCAACGAGCACAAACTGAAACACAGGCAATTGTGTTTAAACATAAAAATATATTTACTGTGAGGGCAGCTGAACATTGGATCATGTTACTCAGAGAGGGAGTGGAGTCTGCCCTTGGAGACATTCAAAGCCAGATTGGGCACATCCATCAGTAACCTGCTGCAGGTGATTGTGGTTTGTGTGTGAACAGGGGGTGGACTGAGCAATCTTCAGGGGTCCTGCCCATCTCAGCAACTCTGTGATATCTGTGATTACAGGAAGTGAGAATCTGTCACGGAAAACAAAAAGATTACTAGCAAGTTTACATTGATTTAAAACCAGTACAGACCACTGCTGTGCAGTCTCACTTTGGACAGTCACAGGAGTTCCATATTCACTAGAAAGAGATGAAAAAGAGAAAATTAAGCCATTGGTTTTTGAGGTATTGATATGTGAATAGCTCATTTAAATGCAAGTTAGTGTCTGAATTATTCCAAACACAAATAAGGCTGGGCAGAGAATTGATTGAGAGCAATGCTGAGAAGGAACTGGGGGTGTTGGTTGATGAGAAACTCAACATGAGCTGGCAATGTGCCCTTGCAGCCCAGAAAGCCAACCATACTCTGAACTGCATCAAAAGGAACTTGACTGGCAGGTTGAGGGAGGTGATTCTCCCTCTCTACTATGTTCTTGTGAGACCCCACCTTGAGTACTGCATTCAGCACTGGGGTCCCCAACATAAGAGGGACATGAACCTGTTACGAGTGGGTCCAGAGGAGGGCCATGAGAATTATCAGAGGGCTGGAGCACCTCTCCTATGAAGACAGGCTGAGGGAGTTGGGATTGTTCAGCCTGGAGAAGAGGAGGCTCTGGGGAGACCTTATAGCAGTTTTCCAGTACCTAAAAGGGGACTACAGGAAAGCTGGAGAGGGACACTTCATCAGGGAGTATAGTGAAAGGGAATAATAATTTTAAACTAAAAGAGGTGAGATTTAAATTAGATATAAGGAGGAAATTCTTTACTCTGAGGGTGGTGAGGCACAGGAACAAGTTGCCCAGAAAAATTGTGGATGCCCCATCCCTGGAAGTGTTCAAGACCAGGCTGGATGGGACTTTGAGGAACCTGGACTAGTGGAAGGTGTCCCTGCCCATGGAAGGGGGCTTGGAACTGGACGGTCTTTAAGGTCCCTTCCAACCCAAACCATTCCATGATTCTGTGAGTTAGCAGCACATTACAGATTCTACAGTAACAGACAGGGTATATTTTCTCTGTAGCAATTATGGTTGGTTGTATATTTATAATAATGTATATGTATATGTATAAAGGCAACTGCCAAAGAAAAGCCAATGCAAGTCCAAACCCTTGCTTGTCTCATGGTCACTTAATCAAGTAGTCGTAGAATCATTTCAATTTTACTCCAGGATTGTCAATTTGAGCTCTAGGGCTAACACTGAGAGGCCATAAGGACAGAATTACATCCAGTAATAGCTACATTTAATTGCTACAGAGGCAGTTTACAGTAAATGTCTGGAATGTTTAAGATTCAAGAAGAATATTTTTGTAAGTCATTTGCATGTATTTGACTACATCAAAAATGGTTCTTAAAACCAGAGTGAGCAGGTTGTCTGAGCTAATTTTCTCAATGCCTCTTAAAAGTGCTCCTGGGAAGAGGACAGGGAAAATACATTTCAGAGCCAATCAGAAGTTCGGAAATAACTTCACACATGCTGGGTATCAACCCTTTATTCAAATAGTGGTGCTTGCAATTTCAGTAAACAAAAAAGAGGAAAATAGAAATTAGGCTTTTACGAGAAAAACTGATTTCCATTTGCAGCGTAGATAGTCCTGCTGTTTTCAAATAATCATTTTAACTAAGTAGTTGTTTTGCACTAGGAGATGCTGGTCTGTTACAATCCCAGTAAGAATGGCACTCAGGCTCTGTAAAGTATCCTTTAAAATACTATTTATGAGAGATAATGCTGTAAAGAAAGAAAGAATAGTAAAGATACTCTTACATCCCTCAGATACTGGGAATCCCCAGGTACGCGGCTTTGAATGAGCCTCTGACCATGGGTAGCACCACATGCAGACCCCGGCCTTGGAAAGGGTGACCCCATTTTGGTCATTTGGGCTTCTGTAGGATTTTCTTGCAAGAAAACAACCTATTAATAATTTCTACTGTCACAGAAAGGATGTTCCCATGAGAACTTCTTATTGCACTTCTAATTAAAGGCAAGGAGAGGCAGGCAGCCCAATCCTTCAGCCAAGGGACAGGTGCAGCACAACATAGGTGTGAAGTCCATGCTGGATGTGCAGCACAGCACAACATAGATCTGTTAACTATCAGGTTAACTGCTGTGTAGCTCACTAACTCCTCCATGAATAGTGGTCTCCCAGGCAGGATCATCACAGCAATAGCTTTTAAATATTCACTATATATTGTTTAGAAAATATTTCAAAATACCATATTATCTTGAGTTAACTTAGGAAATGCCTAGTTCCTTTTCTGGCATTGTATGAGTAAGCTGTATTTTATTGTATATACATTTCTTTGGCAACTCCTTTTTACTCCAAAAAAATAGTTATTCTTTCCTAATAAAACATATTTTTGGACAAAGATTTGCATTCAATATTTTTAAACTAAATTTTGAAAATCTGAACTTCTCTAAAAAAAAATAGAAATAGTAAAATATCAGATCCTCTAAAATTGACTTGATCTCAGGATTTGATTGTAAAGCAAGGAAAGTTATGTTAACTGTAGGCTACCTCAAGCATTTATTTTTCAAATTATTAATTTATTTCAATTTTAGCTGTTCTAAAGTAAGATGTTATTCTAATATTATAATGTGAAATCTCACCCTAAGTGACTGACCAATTATAGAAAAAGAGTCAGAGGTTCTGGCTGACAGCAACTTGAATATGAGCCAACAGTGTGCCCTAGGAGCCAAAAGGGCCAACCATACCCTGGGGTGCATCGGTCATGGCATTGCTAGCTGTTTGAGGGAAGTGACTGCCCTGCACTGCTCTGTGCTGGTGTGGCCTCACTTTGAGTACAGTTTGCAGTTTTGGGTGTGTAGTGGGTTTACGTGGCAAGGTTTTGGTAGCAAGGGGCCATAGGGGTGGCTTCTGTCAGAAGAATCTAGAAGCTGCCGCATGTTAGGTAAGGGCCCTGCTGCTGGCCAGAGCCGAGACAATAAGTGATGTTGTTTGCATCTCTGTGAGAGCATATTTAAGAAAGGGGAAAAAAACAAACAAACAAAAAAAAACCTGCAGCTACACAGTAGCTGGGAGAGTGAGAGGAGTGAGAAACAGCCTTGCAGGTGCCAAGGTCAGTGAAGAAGGAGGGGGAGAAGTGCTCCAGGCGCCAGAGAAGAAGTCCCCTGCTGCCTGTGGTGAGGCTCCTGGTGAAGCAGGCTGTCCCCCTGCAGCCCATGGAGTACCACGGTGGAGCAGATCTCCATGCTGAAGCCCGTGGAAGAGCCCCCAGTGGAGCAGGTGGACCTGCACTGATGGAGGCTGTGACCTGTGGAGGACCCCCAGCTGGAGCAGGCCCTGGGCCGGAGCTGCAGCCCGTGGAGAGGAGCCCACGCAGGAGCAGGGGTTCTGGGGGGAGCTCTTGCCTGTGGGGACCCAGGCTGGAGCAGTTTGCTCCTGACAGATGAACCCTGTGGTACAGACCCATATCTGGAGCAGTTCTTGAAGAGCTGCTGCCTGTGGGAAGCCCACGCCGGATCAGTTCGGGAAGGATGGCATCCTGTGGGAGGGACCCCACGTGGAGGAGGGGCAGAGAGTGACCGTGAGGGAGCGACCGAGACGAAGTGTTAGGGACTGACCACAGCCCCCATTCCCCCATTCCCCCATTCCCCTGCGCTGCTTCGGGGGGAGGAGGTGGGAGAGGGTGGATGGGAGGAAGGTGTTTTTTTTTTCTTTCCTTTGTTCTTCACTTCTCTAGCTTGTTAGTAATAGGCAATAAATTTTACTGTCTCCCTACTCGGAGTCTGTTTTGCCCGTCAGTATCTCCCCCTCCTTATCTCAACCCTGGAGCCCTTTTCATTGTATTTTCTCCCCCTTTCTCTTTGAGGCTGGGGAGTGAGAGAGCAGTTGAGGTGGAGCTTGGCCGCCGAAATGAAACTATCAGAGAGTGTCCAAAGGAGGGCTAGGAATATGGTGAAGGCTCTAGAGGGCAACAGGTATGTGGAACAGCTGAGGCCACTTGGTTGCAGAGCAGAGCAGAGCAGGCAGAGGGGAGGCCTCATGGCAACCTGCAGCTCCCTCACGAGGGGAGCGGAGGGGCAGGCGCTGAGCTCTGCTGTCTGGGGACAGCGACAGGACCCGAGGGAATGGCGTGGAGCTGGGACAGGGGAGGATCAGGCTGGGTGTTAGGAAAAGGTTCTTCACTGAGATGTGGTCGGGCACTGGGACAGGCTGCCCAAGGCAGTGGTCATGGCACTGAGCCTACTGGAGTTCAAGAAGCATTTGGACGATGCTCTCAGGGATGTGGTCTGATTTTTGTGTGGTCCTGTGTTAAGACAGGAGCCTTCTCTTCCAGCTCAGGATATTCTATGATTCTAACAAAGAAACAAAAATTTCTGATAAGTAAACATATCATGCATTCTGTGAAACATTAGAGCTTCTCAGTGATTTTGAAGCTTGTCAGCAAGGTACTTCTGAGGTGGACTTTCATAGTGGTTTTGTACACCCTATATGATGAAATATGTACAAAAGAGAAAAAAAAACACTCAGGATTTATTAGCTTGTCAGTATTAATTGCAATATTGCAATATACAGGATTGTTCTTTGGTGGAATAAGAAAATCACTCCAGGGTAGGAACAAATGCTTCCAATGAAAGTCAGTGCAGGTAACTTCATTTTAGCCCTTAAAGCTTTTTTCTTAAAAGCAGAAAAGTGTTAACAAACAAACACAAAGATCTAAGCAGGCAAACAGAAAGACCAGAGGGAGGAGTGAAAGAAATATGGTACTCTCCATGTAAGGAAAGAACCCAGGGCAATAAGTGAAGATAACTTCCACCAAACTTCTATTTTCCAAATACAGGACAAAGGAAGGAAAGCCTCTGCAAGGCAGCAGACAAACTAGAGACACCAGAAGAGAGGAAAATCAGTATGTCGATTGTCACAGCTGGACTTTTTGCCTCTGAAAGGATGCTACAAAGCCTGAGGTCTGTTTATGCCTGGTTAAAAATAGGGACTTTTCAAAGCCAAGGTGAACATGCCAGTTGCTACAGAAATGGAAGAGTTCAAGCTGTGTTAAGCAGGATGAAAGCTCAGGATTTTATTTGCTATCAAGGTGATTGCAGAAGTGGTGAAAACAGATGAAAGGTAAAAGCACTAATGGTTAGAGCTGTTGGTATGTATTAAGTGAAAATGGGTACTGGTGATTTATGGACACTAGGGAGAGTTGAGAGTTGATTTAAGGCCAAGGTACTGATTTGTGAAGGTCTTGTCACAGACATTAATAGAACTGGCTGCAGTTCTTGGCCAGCCTGGACTGCATCAACTTCAATATGTAGATGAACAAACTCCTTGAGTGAATGGGCCTTACCCATCTTTTGAGAGCTTCCTTACTGGCAAGCAAATGATTATGCATCATTGTTCTTACTATAACATGGCAAAGGAAATAGCATCATGCAAGTGAATGAACCATGCATTTGACTTCCATTAAGAAAACTATGTCCACTTCCACTGGGATTATGTGCTATATTACATTCTTATATAATCCAGGGATCACATCTCTTTCAGAAAGCTAGAGACCATGAAAGAGTATTATTGATATAGACAATAGTCAAAGTTCATGGTTTATAAAGTTGTTTGATCAATGCAAAACTTCCATGGGAAAGTGCCTCAAAGAAAACACAATCCTAAAATAATTTTTTTTTGCATCCTTCTGTGTTTTGGAGGAAGTTCTTCACTCAGAGGGTGGTGAGGCACTGGAACAGGTTGCCCAGAGAGGTTGTGGATGCCCCATCCCTGGAGGTGTTCAAGACCAGGTTAGATGAGGCCCTGGGCAAACTGATCTAGTGGGTGGTGTCCCTGCCTATGGCAGGGGGATTGGAACTAGATGATCTATGAGGCAGCTTCCAACCTAAGCCAGTCTATGATTTTATGATCCTAAATGAGCTCTTTCTTGTACCTCCAGGATGCCTGAAGATGTGCAGTTCATCATTTATAAAAGTAAGATAATTGCTTGTGGAAGCAAAGTAAGCCTGGTAGGAGCTCAGTTACAAATCCAGTCTTTGGATCATCCATTCTTCATTTCAAAAGGTGTACATCATGGCCAGCAAAATAATAAATAAATAAATAAATAAATAAAAAGACCTTGAAATTAAACTTCTCCTGTCATCTGAAATATATTTTTTCATTGACAAATCCCAACATGAAGAAAAAGAGAAAGTGCTATGGATAGGAGATCACACCTTTGAACTATCATATCTAACCAAGATCCAAAAGCAAGATACTAATTTTTTTGTTTTTCACCCAAGGCAGAAGTTCATATATCAGGAGAGAATGCAGAAGTAAAACTGTTTCTTTCAGATTTCAGAATAGAGGTCTTTGATAGATGTATCAGTTAAACAACCACTGCCTTCCAAATATCTACTACCAGACTAATGACTGACTGCAAGGAGAATGCTCATTAGTAATCACCATAAAGAATACCCAATGGAGAAACTGAACTGCAACTTCACAGAGCTGTGGCAATTTCCAGTCTGACATTTTTTAGTTTCTGAGTAGACTGCATTGTCAAGTATTGTAGAGCAAAAGAAGATGTGTATAGCGAAACAGTTGGTGTTGAGTACTCGGTGGCCACTCTATATTTATTTTGAATCTTTTTTTTTTTTTTTTTATCTATGTTTGGATTTCCATCCTATGTTTGGATTCAGGTCTCATAGACTAAACACATTAGCAATTGGAGAGTGCTATTTGTACTCTTGGGCCATATTTTATCATTTAGTCTCACCCAAAATAAATGCAGTTCTTATATTCCAAAATCACTTCATGAAGTGTGAGTCACAGTATGTAAGTAGGGATATGCAGAGATACAATTCAGAAATGCTAATTATTTCTAAAATGTTAATACAAGTGGATAGATATACTTTGTCTTGAAATTAATGCTTGAGTTCACTCTATTCATAAAGCATCTCACTAAAGTTTTGTTTGTATTGATAGTGAATTGATGGGATTTTTCATTGTGTAGATTTTCTATTTCAGTGAGATTGAAGAGTGAAATTAATTATAATGGAATTTCATTTTTGACTGCGATGATAGCTTCTTTGATGGGGCTTGATAAGAGAAATAAACTTTCAGTTTTTGTTATAAGTGGAAACACACCTGTGGGGGGGAAAAAAAAAAAAAAACACTTTTAAAAATTATTCTATTTTATGCTATCTTTTTTTTTCTGTATTTTTTCATTAATGAAGAAGAAATCCTTACCAAGAAAAATAATTTTTAAATTTATCCATTATATGACTTGAAATATTGATGTTCTTAACAGTTACAATATCTTGAGTGACTATCAATGCAGTCTTTTGGGATCCTTCCACAAGATTCCATGAGAACTTTGGCTCAGATTTTAAATTTCTTTCTTTTACAGTGTTCATTTTTCACAGAGAGTTGGGTTTGTTGACAAGTGACCCTAAATCACAGTAAGAAAGAAGATCAACCAGTATATACCTGTGATTGTTAGCAAAGAAAATGCCAAACAAAAACACTGCTTAAGTTTCTCTGACGCTGATCTCACATTTCTTGGCATCCTAATAAATGTTATAGGTTTCCATTAATAAGTACTGACATTAATAGATTATTTTCAAGCAGATATATAATTTATAGCTCAAAATGTTTCTATCTGTAAACAGGGGACTCTTTAAAACTGTTTAGATCCCATGTATTTTTTGTTTTACATGATAGTTTATACTTTTTTTCTTTGCTTTTTTTTTTTAATTTACCAATATCTGGGAGACAAAAAAAAAAATTGTACAATAGGGAGTCTTGCTTTATAATTGCTCTACAGTTCAACAGAGCAATAAACAGCTTATTTAAACAAAACAAACAAACAAAAAGTCAATTATAGTTTTTCTCCCAAGACTAACATTTCTGGCTTAAAAGAAGGCAAAATTCTAGTGATGTTAAAAAAAATATAAAGAAAGCAATGCAGATGATAAATAAATAAAAGATTATTGAAGATAGATCAAATGATGCAGAAGAAAGGAAAAGAGATAGATAGTAAAAAATCCTTTCAATCAGCTTAACTTCTCTTTAGCTTCAGTTCTCAAAAACCTGCCAGGGACACCATTGCTGCTGAATCTTGGCAAGCTGAAGATGTGTGGGAAAAAAAATTGTTACAATAGTGTGTCCTTATGCTTGGAAAGGATGTGCATTGAGGAAAAAACAAGAAAGACATTACACTAATCCTGACCAAAAGTGAGGAATGGAAGCTCTGGAAAAAAATAAGAAAGGTGTATGAAATGAAGATAATGAAGTGGTAGGTGAAGGCTAAGGGAATTGGTGGAAAATTTGCTAGAATTTGGGGCTTTGAAAACGTTGACAAAGGTAATAACAGCAGAACACATAGGGGATTGGTTCAAGGACCCTATAAAAAAGCCTTGAAACACATTGCAGCAGAACATTCAAATGGTGGACTTAGAGCTGCAAAAGACTATTTCTCTCCTCAGAGGATTTAAACTGTCTTTGATTTTGTACCTGTACCACTTCAGAACAATCTGGGAGGTATCTCTCTGGCTGGAAGTCCTAGGAAACAATAATGCCAGGGTAGTGAGGATGGGTGACCTTGGCAGCCCAAACCACCTGGCTGGCAGGTTGCCACAGGGCTCTACCTATCTTTCTATCTTTCAGGAAACAGAATGGGTTGTAAACCTCTCTGGGACTATTAGACTCATTTCCCCATCTCTGCTAGTTTTCCATGGAATATCCTTTCTTTGAGCCTCATTTGCCATCCCATGGCCTCCTGTTGAGAGAGGAAGAAGGCTCAGTAACTTTTCCTATCTTTCTAAGGGAGGGAAATGGACAGAGAACAATGAAGAAACAGAGGAAGGTGGGCAGCTCTCTCTTTTTTTTGTTGCTGGACTAGGAATGAAGATAGTGTTAGCTGAAACTCCTGCAGAGGGGAACCACTTCTTTTCCTTCCATGTGGTAGATCTTACACGGTTCAGTACTTCCCTCAGCTGCAACAACCACAGCAATGAGCAATGATTATAGGAACTGAGTGTGATACTTCAGTCTGGAAGAGTTCATGCCATCTCTTCAAACATTGGCGGGTGTTCAGGTTGCTGTGCTCCACCTGCTGCCTTAGGCAATTGCCTTCTTATCCTATTTTTGAAGCCAAGAATGCCTATAAAATTGACTTTTTTATAACTCAGAATAAATAATTGTCATTCTTAACTAAGTACAGCTATGGCTGAAATGATAGGAAATGTAATAAACTATGTCATTTATAGCATTGTTTATAATTTTATGTGAGTTTTCCTGTCTTCCTTTCAATTATAAAACCAACAGCCTTGCAGTGATTGTTTTTGTCATATCCAAAGGGCAAAAACATCCTTTCGTAGTTGAGCCAATTTTCTTTCATCTGTTTTACTTTAGGATCCTGCCATTTTCACCTTTTAGCAATCTCTTGTATTTTTAAACATTCAAATATAGTAGTGTTTATTTCCCAAACTCTAAAATTTCTAAACTCTCACAGGTCAAATAATGAGTAGTTGGTTTTGTTTAACATTTATTCAAAGTATGTGCACCTCCAAATGCTTAATTCTCTGTTCATGTACAATTATCAAAGTGAAAGCCTGATGACAGCCTATTTCATTGTGGCTAAAACATAAATTAGTACACTAGAAAGTGTACACTAGAAAGTATACACTTACAACTATATTTGTATAACAACTTTTAGCCAAACAGAATTTGGAGAAGATACCATAAATATCCAGCTAGTTACCTAAATAATTTTTTTTGGTGATGAATCTGTATTTTGCAGTACAAAAGCAGAGTGAGGAGTATATTGTCTTGTTGTGGGTTTTATAGCTATGTTGTTTCTACAGGAAATCGTCAAAGTTGATCTTGCTTGGGAGCTGGGGAATGGATGCTGTTATTTCTTGAAGTCTCTTCCAAACAACAGTTCTATGATTTTATCGAACAAATCATTTTGTGATGCGAGGGATGTAGTAGCAGTGGTTTGTAAAGGACTGAAGAGGGAATTCTTTACAATCCTTCTCCTTAAGTAGCTACCACTCTATATAGTCTCTACTAGTCTCTCATTATTCTAGGAAACAAGTCAAATTAAATCAAAACAAAAACAACCCATGTTATCTCTTGTACCTATACATGAATTTTTAGACGACAGTGTTTTACTAATATCCTGTTGTTTATTTCAAACCTGGCTCCCACTAGCTTCATTTGATGGCCCCTAGTTCATTGAAAGATGTGGAATATATTCATCTCACTTATTATTTTGAGCGCCTTTACATATACCTGTTCGCATTTAAGGAGCCTCACATAGAAAGATTGAGGGCTGGAAGGAAATCTTTCTTGTCTCATCCTAACCCTTTTTCCAGGTGCAATGTCCCTTCATTTTCTCTCAAAGATTTATAATTTAGACATTTTTCCCCCCCTTTTTAAAGTAAAATGACAAGAAGCCTATTCCTGGTACCAAGGACAAAGCTGACAAGTTCTGAAGCACAGCTCCACTGACAAAAGACTTGTAGAGTTTATTTTATTTTATTTTATTTTATTTTATTTTATTTTATTTTATTTTATTTTATTTTTTTGTTTGTTTTAATGTAGGAAAACAAAACAAAACAAAAACCCTTTATTTGTCTAATTGAGGTCTTAAAAGTGTCTGGAATTGGAAAAAGTAACAGTCTGGAAAACAGCAAATGAAAAAGTTCAGATCATAAGATTGTCAAAATCATAAGGAGATTGAGAACTGCACCTCAAAAAGGGGAATATAATAGCCATCATTATAAACAAGGCTAACAGCCTTGCCTCTCATCACTCAGTTTTCTTTGCTTAAAAAATACAGGACTGAAACAGCAAAAAGACTGTAGGAAATCAGCTTTGTTGTATTTGCCAGGCCTGTTCTTCATGATTAATTGGTCCAAAACACTTATCGGCTGTGTGGTTTAAAATGAGTTACTTCATTATTCTCCTACCAGCTACAGAATGATAAAGGGTGATGGTAAGGATTAAAGTACTTGATGAAGTCAGTGATAAAGTGACTTACATTCAGCTGGTCTCAGCTCCTGTTGAGGGTCCTACAGTTCAAACTGAGATCATTAAAATCTCTTTTTGGTGGAAACATTTTTTTTTCCTTTCCTGTGAGGAAGTGTGTTGTAAGGTAAGCAGCTAAATGTAAAAGTATAGAATCTGGATGAAGAACCCATTTTCTTTGTCCTAGCAAAAACCATGGATGAGTGGATGATTGAGCTCATGGTGTGCAGAAATGCCATTTGCTTTGCTAAACAAGCAGTGTATCATTTGTGAACAGAAACTGGGGGTGGTGTGTCCTGGTCCCAGTGCCCTGGAAAATGAGAGTCTCATACATAGAAAAGGATGTCTCCTGGGCTGTCTCTGCAGAGATGAAGAAATAAATGTCTGATCTTTTACTAACTATACTACATCTAAGTTTTAGAAATCAATAGGAGCAGAGAATGATGCTTCACATATCTAGCTGTCTATAATGATTCTTACAATAGTCCAATCACTTTCTTTATTAATGAAGTAGTTTGAGTTTTGTGCTAGGCAATAGAAGTATGAGGGGCTGGAAGTAAAGAAGACAAGGAAAAAAAAATCACTGGTGAAGGTAAAGTAGGTTAAAAAAAAATGACACTGCAAATGGAGAAAAAAAGAATGATGGAAAGGCAAGAAAAAATAGACAAGGAATATAATGAAATAATACTGACAATACATTTTCATAAATCTATAAATATTTTGTAGTAAAGATTTTAAATGTCAAAGTACTTTTTCTCTCTAGAAAAACAATGAGTATTAACTAAAAGAGGGAAAGAAAAAAGTGAGAAGATCCAACATAAGGGAAAATAACATTGGGAAGAACAGAAATTGAAATAATTTGTGAACAATATTACACATAAAATGACTTAAAAAACAAAGTGTATAGTGTAACGTTTAATTAAGGAGCCTAAACTAGAGGTGCTGTGTTTTGATGCCTTTTAGAGACATCAAAACAGTTGTGAATTTTTTTGAGGCAAGATTTGTGGGAGTGGAAACCTCTTGGAAAAACCTTTTAGACATATAAACAGTCTAAGAAAACCTAGGGGGAAAAATATATATTTATTATTATTTTAATTCAACATAAATTGATATGGTGGGTATCGCTGAAGGACTCAGAGCCAGAAATGTCAAGAATATGTTGGTGTTCCCTAATACATACCAGAGCATACAAGCTGCCTGCCCTCACCCAGCTTTGGTAAGGGTGTCAGTAGCCTCAGCCTCCCCCTGTAGCAGACTTGCTGATACCACCATGGAGGATGGCATCAAGGATGGAGATGTGTGTTTGTACAATTCACAATAGCACCAGAGAGCCTGAAATACAGGGGCTTGGGAAGTCAGTGGGGACATGCCCGTGGAAGCTTCGAAACACCCACCAAAGAAAGGATCTGATTTTTGCTCCAGTGAATGTTGGAACGGAAGCACCAACAATGAAATCATTCTGGGCAGATTTCCTCTGCTGTTTCTGGCATTTTCATTGCAGGTCCAGCCTTTTCCAGTCTGAAATCTTTGCTTCTGTTTTTGTCATGTGGTACTGGTTAAATTTGCCTCCAATGTGAAATTTCTTTAGTTCATTCTCAGGAGAAATTTGCTATGGTTTTGCTCAGTCATTTCCTCTTACTTCAAAAGCATCTAGATATGTAAAGCCTGCACTTTTCCCCACTTCTCCCTCAGTTTGTGAACTCAGACAGCTGAAGCAGTGAGATTTAAGTCCCTTTTTCTTGTTACAGTGGCAGAATATAGCATTGTCCGAAGGATATCTCTGACCTGACATTTTTGCCTACCTCTGCTTTTGTCCCAAATGCACTGCAACTCTAAGGATCTCCAAGCTTGTTGCAGGTGATCCAAGGTGCTTTGAGTACAGCTCTTCTGTGAATTGATCCACTCCCTGAAAAATGTATCAGCTTCGAGTCCACTTTAAAATACTGAGACCAGCTTTGGCTGAAAACAGCAGGTTTTATGTCAGTAGTGCAGAGGCCGAGCATTCAATTACAAAAGCAAAAACACCATTTCAAAACACACCCCTTAAAGATAGACAGATAATGAGCTGAAATTAATCTCTTTTCCAGGCTCTCTTTTAGGTCTGTTCTTCACTGCCTTAGTGAAAGGCTGTTCTGCCTGGAGGCAGCCTGGGAAGCTGCTCCTCCAACACACAGGGCTCTCACCTATGCTAATGCTCCCAGGCCACCTCCTTTCTCTGCTGTGATCTCCTTCTTCCTCCTGCCTTTTAGCGCTCAAAAGCTTCCTCGCTGCTTTGTCAGTCATTCTCACATCCCCCTCAGTTCATTTGTGCAGTGTGTTCTGGTTTATATGTAATGTTTGAGAACCCTGTTTTTAAACCTTGCTCCCCTTTTGCAGTTGAGTTCCCAGAAACATGGTGCAGAGGAAGTAGTACAAAATCCCCTTCAGAGATCTCCAAATCACCACTTTTATTTCACTCCTTAATTTGTCCTTCCCGTGCAGCTTGAGCAGAAAGCCTGTTTATCTATTTAACTTCTAAAACTGCCAGTGTTTTATAAATGCAGTCTGAGAAAGATACATTCTACATGCAGCATGCCAACCCACACCCTTTGGGTCACTGTCAGATTCTCAGGGAGACTTAGGTATTGCGTGATAACAATGTAAATGATAGCCTTCAGGCATAAAGTACTTTTTCTAAATTCGTTTTCCTTCCCTCTTCACTCCCTCTGCTTTTTCCCTCAGTTTGATGGCTGTTACAGCAACCAAAATTGAAAGAATATTTTTCTTTACCATATCTAAGTCTTACATTCATGTACTGTATTATTATTATTATTGGGTTAAAATCAGCATCTTTTATTGCTGAAACATACGCAGTTTTTAACTAGGAAATTTCTGTAGTGACGTTTTCCAGAAGCTGGAGGACACACTGTAAAAAGCACCATTTGATATGGATATGTGCAACAATTTTTGTGCATTTCTCAGGGGTATTGACAAACTGACAGCTAGCATCTGTTACAGATAAGATACTCTTAAAGGCGTCCTGAAACTGATGCTTAGCAGTATTTCACCACTCCAATAATATTCAAGTTTATTTATTTATTTATTTGTTTTCCATTTATGATCTGTCATTTTCATTGGCTGAACCTTCAGCTGGAACAGCATTTGTGTAATTTAGGGAGGTACTCTTTATTAAAGAGTATAGCGATAGGGCAAGGAATAATGGCTTTAAACTAAATGATGAGAGATTTAGATTTGACATTAGGAAGAAACTCTTTACTCACAGGGTGGTGAGGCACTGGCACAGGTTGCCCAGAGAAGCTGTGGATGCCCCATCCCTGGAGGTGCTCAAGGCCAGGCTGGATGGGGCTTTGGGCAGCCTGGTCTAGTGGGAGGTGTCCCTGCCCATGGCAGGGGAGTTGGAACTGGGTGGTCTTTAAGGTGCCTTCCAACCAAACCATTCAATGATTCTATACCTATTGATATATGTGCTTCCTTTCTGTCTGGTCTTTTGCAGGCCAACACTGTTTGAGAGACTTTTCTTCTCATATTGAAACTATAGTTTCAAAGGAATACTTTTTTTTTTTTTTTTCTGCAAACAATTTTCACTTTTTGAATCATCATGGAAGAGAGTAACAGCTTAATTTATTGGTTTGTTTGTTTGTAAATGTATTTATTTATTTATTTTAAAAGTCCCTCTGGCAGAAGGAGAAATATATGCTGAATCAATGCACCATACTCAGAAGGAATTGATTTTATATGTTACTTCTGTAACACTGTTATGTCTGATGACTCATTTTACAATATTTTAATAATTGGCTTGATTAATAATGAGGGGTAAATTTTTATAACTAGTTTTTAAACCATGTGTCTTTTCTAGACAACAAACTTATTTTGTTCCTCCCAAAAACTTTAATTCCTTAATTCTTCAGGATAAACGATGCAAGGGAGCCTTGCCCCCCCCCCCCCCCCCCCCCCCGCAAAACAAACAAACAAAGAAAAGTTAGAAAGTTTGGTTTTGAACAGTGAGACCTTTGCTGCAGTCTGAAAAGAAGTGAGCTATATCTGCCTTTTCACATTCACAGTCCAAAAGGGGTATTTGGAGAGGAAAACCCTCTCAGTATGGTACAATTCAGTGTTGTTGTTTGTTTGTTTGTTTGTTTTTTTACCACCATACTTGTCTGCCTCTTATAATCACAGCTGAATCAAATTATTCACATGGCTTCCTAAAAATCTATTCTTTATTGAACTGAATCTGTGAAATCCCTATTCACAGCCTTCAAGTTCTTCTGAAGCTCAATCTATTACCTATCAGCCCGTAACATATCATGGCACAGTAAGGAACTGGCAGGAGGTGAAATAAAAGCTTAACTCACTGACATGTTTGATGTTCCTTCTAAATAAGGCAAATAATTCCTCTGGCTTCTTTTGAGTCTTTGATCATTTTTGAACAACTTTGTGGAAAAACATAGGGCTCTTGCAGAATTTCAGCTATAACAGCATTTCCTGAAAAAATCCTCTGTAAGGTTTCCATAGTCCTATGCAATTTTCTGTTTTGATCTCTCTTCTTTATCTGATGGCTGCCTCTGAGGGGAAAAGAGAGAGAGAGAGAGAGAGAGACCTTTAATACCAAATTATATTAATTATATTCAAACCTCCAAATTCCTGCAGAGAGATTCCATATGTTCTGTAGCTATCCAGTCACTAGTTCTTTTTTCCATAGCGTACATTTTTCTTTCATTAGCAGGTACCCATTTGTATCTTCTCCATTTCCAAATTTAGGGATAATTTTTAGATTCAGTTGCTGGCACCCTACTTATTTTGATTAAAAACTCTGAAAAGTCAGAAAGGCTTTTTAGACTAAGCTCCAGGGATCAACAGTGCATTTTCATTTTTGTGACTTGGCTCTGGAAACTCAGTAGTACTTTCATCCTCAGAAAAAGTTTGTCTTCATTTTTACATGTCCTATTATTATGAATGACAAGGGACATCGGAGCATTCAAGTGGGTTTCAAGCAATGTTATTAAGTTCTCAGCTGATTAAATGCATATTTAAACACTAACTTACAGCTTCTGTTCTGTATGTAATTAAACTTCCTTCTATCAGATGTTCTTATGTTGAGACTCACTCATTAGCCAAAACAGTGAAGTATATCGAACACTTTAAGATAGCAGTGAGCACTGAAATCTTATGGCTATCCATAATGCCCATAGAGTACAGAGCTAGAGTTCCTTCCATTCAGACACAGAGATAGATGCTAGCTGTACTGAGCAACCAGCTAGGTAATTACCTGTGCTAATACCCAGGAATCTGCATGAAGGTCTGCAGACCAACAGAAATACTTTTGGCTAGCATATGTATCTACAGGCAGCTTGAGATAAGAGGATCCTGGAAATGTGCACTAATGAGGCAGCCCATGAAGTGCAGGAAGACTATTCACTCATACTGATCTACAATTTTTACATCTACTAGATGGTAGCTTCTTGCCAAATTACTATCACCCCACAGCACCAGCAGCTACTGTAACGATACTAAGTCATGGGAGACTACATGTCTTCTTCATGTCCTCTTAGTACCATCCTCTGTATATTTATCTCAGAATGAAAATGAATGCTCAGATGTTGTCATGACTCCTGGGACTGAAGTCCACTAAATAGATATATCTTTGATAAAACCAGGAAAACAGGAAAATGTTGGGCAAAAGAATCAGACTGTGATATGAAGGCCATGTGGAACCAGCATGTCTACAATGGCTGCTTGCTCAAGAAAAGAGCCAGATATTTTGCTTTAAGAAAGGAAATCTGGGACTCCTCTTCATCTAGATCTCTCTTCAAGACCTCCATCAAGATCTTCATCAAGTTCTGCTGGCAGCGGCACCTGCTAAGCCCTCTTGGCCCCTCTGGGGGGTCGCTGATCGTGCCAGCCTGCCTGAATTCAGCTGTCAGCTGGGTTTCTTCTCATGCAGTTTTTGCATTTTCTTCTTGTAGCTTCTATCATCCACATCATAATAAAATAAGCCTGTACTGCGCTTTTCATAGTTTTTTTTTTTTTTCCTCTTTAAGAAGAAATGAAGGTAGGATCTATGTGACTCCAATGGAGTTATTAAAACCAATAATAGAACAAGCAGCAAAATCAATCTTGAAAAGTTTTGTGGGTAAAGGAGAAAGGATGAATGCTACATAAGGATAATACCTGCTGATAATAGACTTGTGGAGTTTGTACACAGCTGATAGCTGCTCATAGCTGCTTTTTATGCACATCTAGAGCCATTCTTTAGCAGTAAGCATATCCATAGCAATCATAATAGCCTGCACTAGCCTGCCAGCCAGCCTGGCTAACATCTGGTGCCAGAAGGAGATATGATTAATTTTAGTTTGCTCTTCAGAGGTTGTGCAATGAACTGTGTGTTTGTGTGGATGTCAGAATTAAATGCACATTACCTCCTGTCTGATCTTCACAAACCAAGAGCTGCAGGACTCTCCCCTGCAGGAGTCTCCTAGGTAAATCATGGAGGACCCTGCCAGTTTCATAACTGCAACAAATGTTTACATTTTCTGTGAATAGGTAAATCTAAATCCAAAAGTACATTCAACAAGTAATAGAAAACTTTTTTTTTCCCAGAACCATAATATTTGTATTTTTAACATTCAATAATATATGTAGCATTTTAGACATGTTCTCATTGCTAAGTATTCGTAAAAATAGGGAGTTAAAATATTTACTGACCTGTGTGTTTAAAAAAATTAAAATCTAAACATTACCTGTATTTTGCTGCTTGACTTAAACATAAGAACGTTATTTGAACAGTTCTAACTTTAATTTTTCCTGGTGTTACATCATATGAACCTTTCCTGTGCTTGGTCTTCAGCTTTAGGTGATTATTGTGGTACTTGATTCTATCCAACAGCATAATATAACATTATGTTTTTCTGCAATCTTATGAAGAAAACAGATAAAATTAAATATTTTAATATTATTTATTTATTTATTTTTACACATCTTTCTATTTGATAGCTCAGGGTAGTAATTACTTAACTGGATCTTGGTAAATTTTATAAAGAGATTAATTACTACTTTTTAATAAAATAGTTGCAATGTCTGAAACTTGTCTCCACAGAGACAATGATAATATCATCCATCTCCTGGTTTGTGGGAGACAATAAAAAGTTAATTTAATTGAACTTGGCCCACAGATTTATACAGCAGAAGTAATTTCAGAAAAAATTAAACCTAGCAGGATCTTTTCAGGGAAAAACATTCATTTCATCAGAAAATATTACTTTATGAAAACCATAACTTGTAATGAGAAAAAAAAAATCATTAGACTTTTCACATTAATATTTTTACAAGTCTTCATCTTCTTAATATATCTGTCTTTTCTTTCAATAAAATAATTTTAAATGTAAACTAATTACACTTTATTCATATTTAATTGTAATGGAAACATTTAAAAGCAAAAATTGAAACAATGCTTTGAAATTGCCTGATTTTTTTTTGACATAGCTTCTCTTTCATGTAATTTGTTTTTGACTTAAAATCATTTTTAAGAATAAGTAGATAAGATAAATACTTTACATCTAGTGAATTAGCATAAGCATTCACAGAGCATCTTCAAAAGAATAATGAATTTAATGTTATATTAAAAATGATGATTGCATAGGAAATTGAGTGAAATCCTAACTAATTTTTTCTTTGTAAGTAAAAGTGTACTTTTATGGTAGTAATTTCTTACTCTCAAAGGAAGATGTCTCTGTGAAGTAGAAAATAAAAATTTCCATTTAAAAGTACTTGTTCTTTGGTGAGAATCCAAGGCAACTGTACATAAAATGATTTACTGGGTCAAGATGAAATTGAAGAAAATGAGGGTATGCCTTATATAATCTTTTTATAATCTTCAGTAAACATCATAAAGCCAGTCCAGTAATCTACTTACTCCTTAGCATCTCTGATTTGATTTTCCTCTGAGGCAGGGTTCTAGGCAGTGAGGACAAAAGTGCAGCTGCACAGTTCCATGGAGCTGAAGAAAAAAGGTATTTTCTCAACTTTTCCTTCCCCCAAAATATTAGTTAAATCATGATGATTTGCGCACTTAATCTCAGAGAGAAAATAAAGCAAGTTTCTCTATAGTGTCTTTGATAGGGCGATGTGGAAGGTCCACCTATTTATTGTTTTATCTGACGCTCTGACTGAAAGGGATAAGAGAGATTACTAAAATGCATTTGTCATAGCTGCACTGGGCTTAATATTTAGGGCGTGGGAGAACAGTGGGGCCTCCCAACCTAGAAGAAAGAGTATGAGAACTGAAAATACTGAAGGCCTAATAGTACTTCCTGACATCATTCAGGTTTCCAAAATGGTTTACTATCATGTTAGATCCTTTCTCGTTTGCTGTCACAGTAACAGACAGCAGAAAACAAGGCAATATTTGCCGTTAGAAACGCCCTCATTTTAACATCTAGAAGGATGTATGGGTTAGAATCGACAGTTTTCTATCTTGAAAAAAGTTGAATATTCACCAGTCTTTGATCCACCATACTGTATTTGATCCTATTCTTACAAGATCCAGTTTGTCAGAGGAAGTCTTACAATTGATTTACTGAATTCAAAGTAGTTGTGGGGTGGGAGGTGAGGGAGGTAGAGTTAAGAGAGGAAAGTCTTCTGTTTGCAGCCAGGCAAGCAAAATTAATAATAATAATTTATCTTTCATGGTAGCATGTATGGGTGTATGTTTGTCAATGTGTAAATGTTCATACACAGAACAGTCACCTTTTAAACCTGCCCACACACTTTTCCCAAACTCAAGACCAGTAAAAAACTTGTGCCATTCCACACTTTTAAGAAGTGTGCACCACAGTGTTTCAGAAAATGAAGTACAGGTAAATAGAGTGTAGAACAGGACTTGAAAATGTTCTCTTCAAAGACGGTATAAGGTGTATAGTATGCAGCTATGCAAACGATGTTAAAAGCTGACTGGTGTACACTTCGAGATAATCTTCCCCGACTCTAATCTTCCATCTGTATCTTTGTTACACCCCAAGCCTAAATCACCCTCTTTTATCTGAAGATTCTTCCTGTATTTTGCAAGTAAATTACTCTCAGCAATTAGCTGCATGAGCAGGTTTGCTCTCTGGTGTTGATATCCACAGGGCTGCACTTCTGAAAACTCTGAGCTGCTGGTCTTCAGCAGCTCTGGACCACATGAAATTATCTGTTAGTTGTACAGAAAGGAAATGCAAAGCTTTTAGCATCTTAGCTACACTTTTCTCCAGGAAAAAACAAAACAAAACAAAAAACTATTAGTATAATCCATGTCCTACCATTTCAACTGTTCTCTACTGAATTAAAACACTTGCTCTGGCTGCTTTGCTGCTTATGTCCGTTTTTGTTGTTGTTGTTTGTTTGTTTGTTTTCTTCATTTTTATTGTGTCCTTGAGTTACTCTCATGTATGTGACATATTAGGCTAAATAAAGTTCTCTGTACAAAAATAATTAGATTTCTGTGCAGTAAGTGCTGCTGTCATTTACAGTGCGTAATAAAGTATTAAATTGGCAGAAATTTTGAATTAAAGAGAAATCTAGTTTTCCACAGCAAATTTCTCAGGTTTCATTTGTTACTCAAGAATAAAAAAAGAGGAAAAACATCTGGATCATACAACAGTTTCACTTAAAATAATGAACACATCAACAACAACAAACTGCTCCTTTCCCAGTCACATACTGGAAGTGAGTGAGAAGCTTAGCCCTTGACTGAACTTTTGGAAATATTAACACTTCTGTTAGTAATGTTAAACTTGAGTTTCATGATCACTTTGGATTCACTCTGGGTATACAAATTATCTGCCTCATGAGTAACTCCTATCTTCAACACACATAATTTCTCTTAATTCACAAATTCAAAAGTTGTAATTTCACAAGAACTCACTGTGATTTTTGCTTCTTATATACTTTACAATACAGGTTGAAAGATTTTCCTGAAGTAATTTTGAGCTAAATGCTAGATGAGCTATTGCCAAACAGAATATTGACAGTATCAATATCTAGCCAAGGGGAGTCCTTACCTGATGAAGGAAAACATCATATGGGACTAAGAGTCACCTTTCTGGTATAAAAATGTTTTAACAGTTAAATGGTACTTAGAGATCTAAACATTATTCTGGCAGCTTCCCTCGTCAGAGATTATTAAACAAATCAAGATGTTATTGGAGAAAGGGGAGCATAGTTTTTTGTAGATTTATAATTCATGAAAGAATGGGAATCAAAAAGGAAGAGCAGATCAATTTTATCAATAAAAAGAGGTTGTCAGCAGAATTTCAAAGAGATCTTTTGTACAGATGTATGCAAAAAAGATCTGAAAGGATGTAAATAGTGAAGGGATAAAATTTACTTTTAGAATTAAAAAAACTATTAAAAGGTAAGCTGACTTGAAAACTGAAAACTGTGCTGAGTGAGTAGACAATAAAATTAGAGAAATTCCGTCTAACTCCCTAGAAAATACTGTAAGTGGGGGAAAACAAAAAACAAACAAGCCACATCCTAATTCAACATAAAGAATAATGGACAGTAAAATAACTGTTCTATTTAGGAAGGAAGCTTGTGGTCAGTGCAGACAGTTCTGTGAAAATGTTACTTATTTTTGTAAAACAGCAAATAGAGTAACATGGATGAGTAGAAAGGGACTAGAGAAGAAACTCAAAACATCATTACACTACTGTAAGTACCTATGGTTCAACAGATTATTCTTCATAATCCCCATCAGAATGACTGTATGGCAAAATAGGAAAGCCATACAGAAGAGCAGCATGAAATTGACTTCTAAGGAGATTATTTTTATTAATAACACTTCAACCTGGTAACACCACACCACATGCTGGAAAGGACAGGAGTCTATAAAGGAATGGACGACAATGAGTAAGTGATGGGAATGCTTCTGCACTGTTTCTCAAAATACAAGAAGGGAGGGGTAACACAGAAGGCTTGCAGGGAAAGATAGAAAATACCATCACGTATAGCTTACGCATGTCTTGAAAAATTTGTGCTTTAGGTTTTTTTTTGTTTGTTTGTTTTGTTTTGTTTTAGATCAATTATAAACATATCCAAAGAAAAATGAGTCCATTTCAAGGATCACATACCTATTCTGTCTATATGTCAACGCAGTGGTCTGAATACAGCTTATACCTCAGAAAGTGCTGCTCAGAAATGGTCTTCATTCCTATACTTTCTACAGGCATCATCTTTGCTGTTGCCAAGGACAAGATACAGTTTGTGACTGGCTTCCTGCTTGGGGCAGTGACATTTTTACCTCTTTGTAGTATGTTCAAAAGCAGCAAAAATATTAAATCATGTTTTAAATTTACAGTATAGCTGCTCATAGTTGCTCTGCTGGCTTGTAAGTTTAATTCTAGTTAGGGCACAGAGTATTATGTATGAAAGGAAAAATCATAGGCAGACACAGCTGCCCATTAGTGTCAGCAAGAGCAGGATATGAAATAATATTTCACATGGCAACACACATAGCTCCAGAAAAGCTTTCTAATTTTCACTGCATGTACTCCATACCACCACGGAGAAGCTTAAGGAAATTACAACAGGGAAACAGTCCACCCACTAACATCTGTTCATAAAAGTTAGGAAATGGTCTGCTGTAACACAGGTAAGGTAAGAATTACTCTGGCATCTCTGAATTTATAAAGAATTTATAAAAAATATATTTTTTTTTTTTGGCACAGCATCTGCTCTTTACTCTTTGACAGTAGGAAACATCTAATAAGTTGACTCAGAAATGATGGGTTAGAGAAATTAAAGACTGTCCTTGTATCACAGCTATTAATGAAGAAACATATATTACTAACAGTAAAACATTTCTGTAAAACCAGACACTTTTTAGTTTGGGGCCACCTTATGCCTCAAAGAATATCCAGGTAAACACAGTTAGATGAAGGGGATAGAGAACATGCTCTGCTGATGTTTGCTTTAAAGAGTCTGTGGCACCAGCTCATGGTAAGCAGGAATATTGCTCCACTTACCAGCTGAGGACAAATTTATATGTGGACTTTTGGAAGACAGCATATGAAAACAGTGAATGGTACTCAGCGGAGTCTCGGGGGATACCTTTAGACATAACACACACAGTTTCCTGCAAGATAGATAAGTCTTTTAAAAATTCTTTCAAATGTAGTATGAAGTTCAAAACAAGTGCTGGAATGGCCCTGACAAAACTTTAGATGTCTGTGGCACATCCCCTTTCTTCACGAGTTAAGAGGGAAAGAAAATTAGGAAGAAGGATTGTGCAATTTTGTCCCAGGAGCCTTTGTGGCCTCTTAAGCTACATGTAGCACCCAGGTCCTCTTAGGATATTGGTATTGCAGAACAACGCAAATGACAGTTTAGTGCCAGTTATTTCTATTGTGTTAGCAACTGTTCCAGGGCTGTATTTCTCTTCTAGCCCCTTCCTCAAGTCCAATTCAAGCCTATAGCAGTAATCCAGTCTTGCTATATGAAACATTGTGGAAATGAGTGGCCTGAACTACTAAATGTACCTTTGCCATTATTTCATTATAACTTAATTTTATGTTCCATTACCCAACAAAACTGAAATCCGATTTAATAGGATTTATCTTAACCAATTGTTTTTGCTAGATGAAAAGATTCAGACCTAGAAAGTAAAGGCTCACTCTCCAGGAAGTGGCACATAATTTAACATTTAGGAAGTGATTTAAGGTTGCAACTGTGCTCTCTAACCAGCACTGTCCCTATCTTAGCATAGATTTCTCTTCAATGTCAAAAAGTCTGTAGAAGTTCTTGCTCAGACTGCCAGCATAGCTACCCAGAGAAGTTGTACAGAAAATAAAGCTGTATATCACAGTATGACCAGGAGATTGGGAACCATTAACCAGGAAAATGCTTAGGCTTGGCTGATGAGAATGGGAACTTTTACTGGTTTACTGTTTGTTAGAACAAGTATGACAATAGGCAGTGGAACACGTCAGCTAAGAAACTAGAAAAACAAAATAGTTTAAAATATCCTGTCAATAATAATTTTAAAAAAATAGTGAAATTAGTTTTCCCATAATACTGGAAATGGATTTGAACTGGTCCATTGAAAGTCAGTTTGCTCTGTGTTTAGGACTCAGTCAGTTTGCTAAATCACATTTTAGATACAACTCTTCATATGTCATCCAGCTGTTGTTAATAATCTGGCCAGCATGAAACATTTTGATCATATTGGAGAAAGGAGATGGAAAACTAATTGAAGAAGAAAAACATATTCATTCCACCGGGGAAATAAGGGAGGAAAGAAATATTAGCTTTTGTGCTGTCATTCTCTGAGCCTCCAATTTTAATAAAACAGATGCTTTATAAACAATCAAATTTGAAATGTAGCTCAAAGATTAGACCTTTGTGGTCTTCTCAAAAATAAAATTAAGGTTAACAGCAATCTCAGATTAGTCACATCCTGAATTCTTAACATAAAATAGAAATATGTTATATTATAGACACTAGTAAAGTAGATATAAAATAAATTACGCAAACACAATTTGATACTTATCATGTAGAAACACTAATTTCTGAGAAGCAATTCCTACCATCTATGAAAATAACAGTTTCTGTCTAATACCAATACAAATTCAGATTTACATAAGTGCACAGTAACAACATGTATTTTCTGTTAGATGCCTGGGGATGTTCTTTGCCATTCCAGCAGTATGTGGGACTTCTGCTGAATGCAAAGTCAAGGTTCAAGCCCAGAGTGTCACACACATGCTTTGAGTTGTGCTGTGCCTGCAGGTAGATGCTATTGATTCCCAGGGGACGTGGGACCAACCCTTAGGGAATAACTAAAATCTGACACAAGAGTACTGATGGAAGAAATATCTTCCAGGTTTTAGAAAACACTGAAAGAAAGTTTGGGATGAAGTGCATGGTTACATACGTTAACATGAATTGGAGGCTGTAGTGGAATAAAATTGGCCTACCATGTGTGAAGTCCTAAACCCCACTGAAATCACTGCCTTGTGTTATTGATGTGAACATGTATGACACTCAACATCTTGCTTATGGGCAAAGCAGAAATACACATTACGTATATCTACTGAAAGCTAAGAATGTATTGTTTTTATAATGGAAATCTTCAGGACCTAGTCATTCAATCAGTCCAGATCTGGCTGTTACACAAAAATAAAGAATAACAATACAATTGGAATTCCTATACACATTCTTCTTAGCTCCTACCCCTTTTCTGGGTGTTAATGATCCTCCTCCCCCTACATGTCTGGGTCCTGTGGTGGTGGATTCAATTTGATGACACTGTTGCCTTGTTACAGTGAGTTGACAGCACCCTGAGTTCTTTTCTGGGAGGAAAGTGGTGTTAATTGTGATAATTTCTTCTTCCTCACTATAGGATACACTTGAAGTAATTTCTGTGTTTGCTATCACACTTTTAAACCTCTGCTCTTTCTCGCTTGATCTGCAGCTCTATGTTGCATCTACATTTACTACATATGATGCCTTTTGCATTTGCTAGATACTAAAACAATCATTGTCTGGGTCTGCAGTTTTTGAGTCCCTGTGAGTTTTTTTTTCCTCCCTAACTTTGTCTTAATTTTTTTAAATAAAAAAGGTTGTGTTAATTAAATCCCAGATTATTCTCTCACACACACACACACACAAAAAAAAAAGTTAAATACCATCCTACAGTCCTTTGATACTAAAATGAAAGTATCTTGCTGGAAGTGAATAGAAATCTGTATTGTTAGACTTTTAAATCACACCCTTTTGACTCAGCTGGGTTCTGGTGGAACAAGAAAGACTCTTTATCCCATATGCAAGTGGTCTGTGGAACCTATGTTTTTTTTTTTTTTCTCCTCATTTTTCTCAGGTAACAGAGATGTTGGGACTAGTTGGCAGGAGTGTTTATGTGAATCTGCATTCTACTACAGTGGTTTCTAGAGAAAGTCTAGAAGTGTTTTAACTCAAAAAAAAAAGTTATTATGTGAAAAATAGAACTTATTACTTTTTGAATACCACAAACTGCAATTGAGTAAGGAAGATTAAATGGAAATTAAAATTAAAGTTATGAAATGTACATATCTCCCTCACAGTCCAAGTGCACGTCCTTGTTTCTAGGGAGTTACACAGCAACTTCTACATAGCAGAAATCTTCCACCTAGAGAATTTCTTTCTCTAACTTCAGGCTTTCTGCTCCCTGTCACTCTTTCCAATCCCTGAGACTGAGTCTACATCAAACTGCTCTAGATAGTGCTCCTGGGCACTGGGACTCAGTCATTTGTGATGTTAAACTGCTGGAGTGGTGGATGTTTTTGCTCTGTGTTGACCAAGGTTATACGCGACAAATCACAGATGATACATTACCAGAGCCAGCACAGCCAAAGACCATTCCCAGAAGATGCACTGGGCTTGGCCACTCTATTTTGTACAGTCAAAGAGCCTAATAGTGAAAAAAAGGGCTGCTCCATGCCAGCTGAATGCAGTGCCAGAGAACGATATCACAAATATTAATAAGGACTTAATCTCTCCAGAGACTTTCAAGTCTCTGCAATCTCTTATCCTTGCTCTTCCCACAGGAGCTAGGGGATCCAAACTCCACATTGTGCCTCTCTCCTCACTCCCTCTCCACTCTGAGCAGCCTTCAGGGAAACAAGGAAATCTTTCTCCAGTCTAGGAACTCCAGTCTTTTTTCTTTTTTTTTAATTTGCCTGATAAAAATGTGAACAAAAATCAAACAAGCAGGTGCCACTCTTTTTTTTTTTTTTCCTTTTTTTTTCTTTTCTTAATCAACATTAACGGCAAGTAGTATGGATCAACTCTGCAACACACAGAGACTTTGCAGTGCATAGCTCATGTGCCCAAGCTTACACAGAGTGTTGGCTTTGGATAAAATAAATTTTCTCCCAGTCTTGGTAGACATGGTATGAGGAAACAGAGAAGGGCAAAAGAGGTTTGCAGCATTGGGTATGATTTGCCTGCTGGGATCATCTCGCCATAGTTTTCCAACAACAAAGCTTAAGGTACAGACAGTGTTTTAGTCTTTCCCCCTACTCATGGCAATTTGAGAACAGAAACATCGGGTTTAAATAAATCTTTAGATTTGATAATGAGTTATTTGTATAAACCTTACTGACCTGTGGTATATAAAAGGTCAGCCTAGATGATCTGATGTTCCCATCTGTCTCTTCTTTCCGTGAGACTAGAAGGTGACATTTTCAAAAATGTTTTGTTCAAGGTCTGTTTGAAGCACAGATGAAATCCCCTTGTGACATAACTCTTCCAGCAGTTCTCTGAACCAACCTGCAGTTGTATCTCAGATGATTATCATAAAACACACGTCTATTTCAGATTAATATTCAGTTAGGTGAGAGCACATAGCAAAAGGAAAGGCCAACACTCCTTACTTCTCAAATCAGCTACCTTCTGTGAAAGCTAAATAACACTTTTTTGGGTCTGGTTTCTGAACAACTAAAAAGGGAGCCTATAGTAAAGAATTAATTACAGAGGACTTCCTTAACATGACTTCTGAGAATATGTATAGTCATATTATATTAATTTTTCTTTTTTCCTTTCCTCTTTCCTGAATCTGGACTGACATTAGTGAGCATAAAAGGACTTTCATTAAAAAAAAAAAAAAAAAAAAAAGAGGGAGAGAAGGTTTCTTAACAAAAACTTAAAAGTGGGAAATTTTGCTGCTGCTGTAGAAGATCAAGGGTGTATACCACATTTTAAAGAACAGGAGTTTGTAGTTATAAACTGAAAACAAGATGAACTGGTGACAGAACTACCTAGACACAAGACTCTTTAAAGGACAATGTAGTTATTCTTCAGGGGAAAAAAATATTAACCACACTTTTAAATTGTCTTGGTTCTTTCTCTTGCTTATACATTTATTTCAAGTTAATACTTCTCTAATGATTGAATGAAATAAATACAAACTTTTTTCTTGTACTGAGTTTAGGTTCCCAATCAAACAATAAAAAGAGCTAATTGTGCACATCTTGACACAGAAAATAGGAAAGATTTTTCCTATGGTAGAACTTAATCTTAAAGAAGATATAAAGCAGAAAGTGGAAGAGGAGTTAAAAGGAGAAAAGAGATGAACTGAAAAGTCATAAAGGAAAGAAAAGATAGAGAAAGCGAGAAACTGAAAGTGAGAGATTTTCATTTCCACAAAAGAATTCAAGCACCTACATGAAAACTGAGGAAGAGCAGTACTTTAGTAGTGACATGAGAGAACAGACTTTTCAGGCCCTAGGCATACTGAAATTGCAAAATTTTAAATAGTGGATATATTTTCCTCACTGTAGATCTAATGTTGAAACCTTAAAAAATATCTGAAAAACATGATTGGACAGGTCTGCAAACAGTCTCAAAAAAGTCATGTGGATTCAAACTGAGGAACTGAGTATTGTGGGGAAAAGTTTTACTGGAGGTATTATTAAATACAAATTAAAAATATATATCTTTGAGAGCAAAAGAAAAGAAAGATAAAATTAGGTGAGAGAAATCCCCACACCAAACATGTTACCTGTGCAGCAACAGAACAAGCTGAACAGTAATGTCCTCTCTGGCTCTTCTGACAACATGTCCACAGGACTAATAGACAGGCTGCTGCTATGAGAGACAAATGCCTCAGATGCCTCAAATCTTCATATATACTGAGTGATGGTGTTAAGAAAAGAGGCAGAGTGGCTTGAGGAAGCTCTTCAAGCCTGCTCTAACAGAAGCACCAGGAAGGCTGCAGGCAATTTAACAGTGAATGCTTTTGTGCTTCTGCCTGAAAACAGGCTTTGATAGAGCACCAGGGGGAGAGAAGCCTCTTTGAACAGAAACGTTGAACAGCTGGGGAGAAAAAAATGAGTGAGATTAAGCAGGTGACAAGAACAGCAGACTGAGTCACACAGTACTTAGAGGCTTATATCTGTACAGTTATCCATACACCTCCTCAGTTCGGCTTGGTAAATGTCTGCCATCCTTACCTACTTCTATGACCACCAATGATAATGTCTTCACTGACTTAAATGGCTTTTACTTATTGAATTCTAAGAGATCTTTTTTGTTGTTGTGAGTGTCTCTGTGGGACATCCTCCAGAACCATGGGGTACTTAATCTTTGATATTTTTATATGGAGGAAGCAGAAAAGAACCTAGTTTGTATTGCAACACAGAAAAGAATACTTATCTTGTGTACCTTCAGAATCTGAGGAGTAATTTCACACTGTCTGGAACAAGTTGCAGAGGATCAGACATGAATTAAGAGCTACAATAAGAGGAGATATGGACTGAATGAAATACAGAATTAATCTAATTAATCTAATTTTATAGAGGGGACATGGCCATCCCAGTTGTTTTATAAAGTTGGTTGTTGATTTAATATACGTTTAGGTTGAATACCCATGAAATTAGACTATATAATTAGGAACAAAAAGGCCTAAACATTAAAGAATTTCCTGTTAGACTCATGAGCTAGAACTGAAACGTGGTATCTGAAGCCTAGTACTACAAAATACTTGTAAATCACAGCAGCTACAACATATAAATCGTCTAAGAAGAATGAAATTTAAATATTGACTAACGCAACGCTTAAGCTGCCACTGTTCTTAAAATTAATGTAATTATGCCTACATCAAAGGGACAGAATGCAGAAGTGTTGGCACTCTATGCCATCTCCTGAGGATGCTTATCAGGTCTGCAGGACTGCTGCTAGAATTAAAAAGTTGACTACTCCTGCTGATAGCTCCTGAAGGTAAACATCAATAACTTAAACTAACACTGACTAGAAAATAAAAGTGAAATAACTTTCTTAAAGTGTAAGTAACATACTCAGAAAAGAATGTATAATAGACATGTCCTCAAAGCTATGTTTATTCCCTTGTGTTGTCTTAAACTGTTTTGTTTGTTTCATACTGGTTTCTTAAATTTTATATATCTGTGTCTGTATTGCTCCATAATGAGATTTTTCTCTTGCTTATATTTCCATGCTTACTCACAGTTTTCTAGGATTTAACAAGATACACTGTCATTCCCTTGAAATCTGAAAGATTTTGAGCTCACAGCAGAGTTCCCTCTCAATTTGCTTTTTAGCACTCTGTGCATAAAAAGAGACTGATTTCCAACAGCCTCGTGGGGCTATTTGTACTTATTTAAACTGGCTGAAAAATGCTATTGATTCAGAATAATGTAGAAAACTAAAAAATGTACAAGGCTGTAGAGGATCAAACATAGTGTCTGACATTTCATTGAGCTTTGTAACCAAGAAAGACATAGTTGCTATTCCTCCATATCTATAGAAACATCAGTCACTGTTCTTCCTGCAGAGTATTGACTAAAAATATACTTTCCCAGTGAAACACAATTTAGCAATAGCATGTCATCAGATTGACTTTTACCATTTCATTTCTGATTCCTAAGGGTAAAATATTAGTCTAGAAAGTAGTCAAAATTGTGTTTAACCCTGTGCACCACTTTAACCAGGAATCATTCTGAATTACTGTGGCCAAAACCAGAGAATTTTCTAAAGTCCTGTGTTCATTTTTTGCTTTAAGCTACATATACCTCCAGCACTCTTGAAGTGAACAGTGTGAGGAAAGAATACACGACTCCGTTGATATAAACATTCATTAATGACAAAGAAGGAAAGTGGCAGATATAGGAAACATTCACCAAACACTCTAAACATGACCACCACCAACAACAAAAAACCAACAACAGTGAAACCATAAAAACAATTATCCAGGTATGTAATTTCAAAGTTTAGTTTCAAAGAAAATTTATCTGAAACTGAAGTCAGTGTTCATGGCTCTGATTTCCATGTCAAAGTTTAATGAAGGGAATTGTTATATAATTCATTTTGATAACTTGAAACTATAAATAAGGAAAGAGCTGATTTTATTGCTGATTATCTTTTTTTTTTTTTTTTTTCTTTTCCTTTAAAATCACTGCTCTCTATTGCTGTCTAGGTATGCATGTGCTTAACTTTCCTGGTAATTTCAACTATCAAAATGCCCTGCACAAAATTGGAGACTAATTTTTATTACCTTTTCATTGTTAAAAAAATATTAAAATGTCAAGAACAATGTCCCCATTATACTGAAATCATATCACTTCAGTCTAATTCTGTTTAATAGTACATTTGAGTTACATTCAAAATGACAGGACGGAGGCAGTAATGTTGGTAAGGACAGAAAAACAGGATATGCTTTTTCTTACTTCGCCTTGTCATTCTGTTCTTGTTGTAAGAGTCTTTTCACATTGCTTAATTTTTCTAGTCCTGAATTTCCCCTGGTATGCTCACTGAATCATCACCTACATCTTTGAGAAGATTTAAGGCAGAACTAATGCAGCTGTACTTGTATGACTTGAATGGTGAAACTGGAGACAGACTAAACATCTGCAGGTTGACCACCTGCTATGAAGAGTGTGTACCACAGTGTGAGGTCCAAACACAAACGCAAGCCACACTCGGTGGAATTTACAACTCATACCCAGCATTGCTGCAATTCTGTGTGCCTTCTGCTGTATATAACTACACACGAAAGAAAAGGTATCTCTTAGCTCTAGAGCAGTTAGACTACCTACAGTCTCAGCCAGCTGGAGGCCTGGCCATGCTCCATAAAGGACCTCTGGCTCAAGACTCACAATGTACACCTAACCCCTTTGGCAAGCAAAGCAGGCAGATTTCAAGGAGGAATTTCTAAATTGCAGGTGCAGCACTTTGAAGCCTCAGAAAGTTAGAAAACTCTGAGAAGGAAACAAACAAACTAGCAAACCAGCAACAGAAATTCTGTGTTAAATTTCTGATGGTTTATATCACTCTTACTGTAAATCCTGGAATTAAAATCAAGACCAAGAGTTAAAATCTACAAACTCCTTTCCATCTTCTTGATTTGGTCTACTGGCATGCAACAACAGAAAAGCTTCCTTTCACACATGGTGATAGAACTTTTTTTCTTTACCCTGTTAACATTTTCCCCATCCATGGCATTAAATAAAGTAGTATCATATTCCTCTTACAAGTACAAACTATTTTATTTCACTGGGGAAAAAATAAATTAGAAGTGAAATGTTTTAAAAGCCTGTTAATTTGCGGATACCCAGCTACAAAATAAGTACGTTGCTCTAAATCCAAAAAGGAGACTAGAAAACAAAATGAAGATTATTGTGAAAATTGCAACAAACAAGATATGCTGCTCACAAAATAGAATGGTGCTCACAGTTGCATTCAGATAGTGCTCAGCTTGTTGCAGGTGGTAAAGAGAAAAATACTACCTTTCATAATGGATTAAGTAGCAAAGAAATGGAGCTGAGTTCAGTTTTAGGAAAAAAAAAAAAAAGACCTTATATAAACTGTAAAAATTATTTTTTAAAAAATTTGCTGTCCAGGCGTAAAGACACTCTTCATCTTATTCCATTATAACAAACCAGGCAGTTTAGCTTTCCTTAAATATTAAGCTTGCTTAATTTTATCTAATTTGAATGTCAGAGCAGGAAAGGATAAATATTAATCCTCCATTCATTGAAGTTTGGATGTGAGAAGGACAATACATATTGCCTACATATGACATGACTACTGTTCTGCAAATCCAGTACAATGATCCAGGTGCCTGTCAACATGCTATTCAGAAAGCTTATGTTAAAAGTTTTTAGAGATGAAAATGGTTATGAAACTGTGCATGGATATTGATTTTCTTTCTGATGGCTTACTGACAAACTACACAGAACTGTTTTTCCTGATTTAGTTTTAGTTGAGATGGATAGGTACTGTACAAAATAAATAAACAAATAAGTAAATAAATTAATAAATGATCACAAAAATAATAAAATTAATAAAATGATCACAAAATGTGCAAAGAACTTACAACTTAAATCAAAGAGATAAAAAAGCAGGTTAGGAGTGTTGGGAAATATTAAATAGTTAGCTGTTTAAAAATCTTAAGATGCTGATAAATTGATACTTGAATGATATATATATCGTGGATAATTCTTGCTCCATTTTCATAATTACTCATAGCACAGAGAATAATATGTCAGTAGTTATCCCCTCCTAGCTACAAGTAAGTATTTCTCTGTTAATACTATTAGGAAAGTAAGGAACAGTTGATGTTATTGCCCAGATATTTTTGTTATTTCACTTTAAATGATGTGCAAAAGTACCTTTGCTGGGCTATTCCTTACAATGGAGACATCCCAGACATTACTCTTCTCTAAAGGCTGTCAGCCAGTGAGCAGTCATGACAGAGTCTGCCACACAAATAATAATCCCTGCTTTCACTAGTTTTTGTTAGATTAAGCTGTTATTTTTGAGCAATCTGAATCTTGTGGTATTTTGAATACCTTGATACTGGAAGTATTTTCCTTACCTCTTCCATTTTGAATTGTACTGCTGTTTCAAATTTTGTCTGTAAGGCACATGAATATTTTTCTTCACATACCTTCAAATAATGAAATATCTGCCCTGGTCATCCCTCTGTTGTGGAATGCAAATTATTTTCAGTCCTACACAGATATATGAAGCTTTATAAACTGGACAAAAAGGCAAAGCTGTGACATGGTTTTACCACATAACATATTAAATCAGTGGAAAAGAAAATTCATCATATATTGCTTTTGTAAAGAAAATGATATCAGTTGTTCAGAAATCAGTCTTTCCTGCTTTGTTGCTCTTCCCTGTATATAAAATTCTTTGTTACTTCACACCATCTTACTAGATAAAAACAAGAATTGCTTGATTAGACTTCTGTCCCCCTACTAAGATAGTCCTGGGGCTGAAGTGGAAAACCAAAAGCTGATGATATCTTTTAGTATTTTCCTAAGATACATTTTAAGTCTTTCCAAAGATTTAATGATTTTTTCTTATACTCATATTTCAAGAACATTGTTTTAATTTGATGTTAGGCACAATGAAGCTTAAATATTTTGGTTGCTATTGAAAACTTTTATATGCCTTCACTGTATAGTCCAAAACATTCCCTCTAGGATATTCTCAAAAACTTGGTTCACAAAGAATAATTTATGTCTTTGGAGCTAGTTTTCAATCTGTCTACCTTAGCAAGTAAAAGTAAAGATAATAAGGCAGTATGACTGAACATTTGCTTTTCACTTTTAATTTTCTTTTCCCCAAATCTACCTTCGCATCTCCATTTCAATGATGCTGTATTATATCTACAAAAAGTATTATTCAGATATCCATTAGAAGACATTTTGCATGAGTGATGATTGTCAGATATACAACAATGAAATTATAGGCACTGTAGAACATATGAGGTGAGACAGCCTCCCTGGGAGAGAACCCAGTCCAACCCCCATGCACAAACCACAGCCACCTGCTAGCAGGTTGGTCACAACTGCGTCCAGTTGGTCTTTGAATATTTCCAAGGATGGAGACACTCCACACTCTCTCTGGGAAACCTGTGCCACTGTTTGACCAACCTCACTGAATAAAATAGCATTTTCTTCTGTTTAAATGGAATTCCTGTGTCCGTCATCTCTTACCCTGTCACTGGACACTACTGAAAAGAACCAACCCCATCAGGTATTTATACACACTGATAAGATCCCCATGAGCCTTCTCTTCCCCAGACTGAACAGTTCCATCTCTCTAAGCCTCTCCTTATAGGAGAGGTGCTCCAGTCCCTTCATCATCTTTGTGGCCCTTTGCTGGGCTCTTCACGTCTCTCTTGTACTGAGGTTCCCTGAACTGGACACAGCACTCCTCACCAGCATTGAGCAGAGGGAGACCACCACCTTCTTCACTCAAGACTTTTCAGGGCTTTTCACCATATCAAATAGTGTTTTAAATTAGTTTTGTTTCACAGGATGAATATAAGTCACTAAATTAGACTATTCTTATTGATATTCCTATTCATAGTGCTAGATATACACTTTTTTTTTTTTCCCAGTAAAAAAAAATAATGTTTTCCTTTATTGTTTGGAACAAATTTCGTTATCCATTTCTCCTAACACACTAATAGAAATCAAGAGGAAGATGATGAAGAATAGTAATTATCCCATAATAAATTAGAAGAACCCTAACAAAAATCACTTCTATGCTCACCATAATCATTCAAAAGTTGTTGTTGGACATAAAATTGATCTTTCTTTCTTTTTTTTTTTTTTTTTTTTCTCATTTAGAATTTAAATTTGACCTTAATTAAATGAAAAGCAGCAAAACAAACACAGTGTCCTGGATGGCTCTGCTTCAGTGGACTTCTGTCCCATTGAATGAACCAATGGTTGCAATAAATGTTAAATTAAATTTTTTTAAAAAATTCTTCTGTTGCTATGCAAAAATATAGGATTTAAATTGTGGATTTACTGTTATTATTTAAAGTTTTTTAAGTAGAACATAAAAGAGGGGTACTAGAAAAATTTCCCAATTAATGCAACATTTTTCACAGAAACAAAACAAAGCAAAGCAAAACAAAACAACAACAACAGCAACAACAAAAATTGTCAACAATATTACAGGAACTTAGTTTAAACACATTAGTTTGACATCCTCCATATTCTTCAGAAATCACAGAATACTGTTGCTGTGTCCTGTTTGGCCCATCAATTTTTCTTCAGGTATTTCAAGGTTCTTTTAGCCCATGTTAAAGTAGGGGGTGTTTTTAATCATAATGATGAAATGGAAGTAATCCACATACATAAATGTATGTCTCTATATCCCTATTTTTCTATATACATACATAACTCTTTGACGACGTTTCAGAAGAAGAGCTCTGAAAAATGTTTACTACAATTAACATGTTCCTTTGAATATTTTAAACTGCTGATTTAATTTATGTCTATACTATACTTCACATCTTGTGCACTTACTTTCACGCATAGTTTTTAATAATAGAGCCTTTCAGTACCTATGATACAAAATGATCCAGAAGTTACTCACTGAATTAGAAATCAAAGATATATATGTACAAAGACCCCCAGAATTTGGTTCTATATAATTAAAGACAAATTCAAAACTATACAAAATTAAGTTATGATTTAAGGTTATAGAGCTTTTGAAGAAATCAGCTTTGTACAAATAATCTGATGCCAAAATTTAAATATTTATGAAAGGATGACTAGGCACTTAGCTCATTATTGCTTGTATATTTGAGCTTCCTTCTGAAAAGTTATTTTGCCTCTTCTAAGTAAAAGCCAAAGTATGCCTCTTCTGGGAATTCAAAGTTCTTACATACACGACATTCAGCATTTGTTCTTGTTATTGTTGTTAATTCATTCATAAGTGCAACAAAGAAAATGTCTTAAAGGAAGTTTCTTTCTGTAAGCACTCTTTTTTTTTTTTTTTTTTTTTTTTTCCTAGGGAAGTAAATTTTCCCTGTGAGAAACAGATGAGAAAAACTGTACTTTTTCCACAGGAAAGATAAATCCACACATTTTATAATTTATACTCAGTTGTCAGTTATTCCAATTTACATGCAAGTATTTGTTTTAATCTGCATTGCAGGTTGCCCCGATCACTGTGAGAATTGTGCCTTTTGATTCTGAGAATGAGTTATTAGCTAAGATAATTGTTTTTACCACATATTTTTTCATCTATGTGAATAGATGGATTGAATTTCAAAAAGCATGGAATGTTTATGTTCTCTGTTCTGCTTGGTATAAATCCAGCCTCCTGCAGAAATGACTAGCAGTGAAGTTACTCGGTACCTTGTCATTCCCTTGTTGGTTTCAGTCATAATAATAATCTACATTACTTGTTGAGGAGAAAGTAAGAGCTCTCTATATTAAATGGAAATGATCTTTTTGTTTTATAGGTAACTTTGATACATGGCAATAAATGAATGCTTCGCACAACATTAAATTACCTTAGATTCAAGAAGAAATACTTAAAGAAAAATAAAGTGCAGTAAACGTTTGTTATTTTGAAAGGTTCTGAATTAATGACTATGCAAACTTTTTTAGAAGAATAGATAATTCAGAAATGAGAACCATCTATTTTCATCATATAGTTTTTACTCTCTTGACATCAGCAGTAGTCATGGTGTATCTCTGCAAAATGCATCCTCCATGGTTCTACCTGGACCTTCTTCCTGGCAGTAACATCTGCTTTATTGCCAAATGGACCCACACATGCAGCATGTGGATCCACCTAGGAGATCATAATGTCCTTGTGACCAGTAGCATTTCAGCAGGCCATATGTAAACAGTCTTTCTAAGGAAAGCTCAAACACTGATAGTTACATCACAAGCTGGGTGGCTGTGGTGGTTTTACCTTGTTGGGCAGCTGAACTCCACCACAACCGCTCTCTCACTCCCCAGCCTCAAAGAGAAAGGGGGAGAAAATACAATGAAAAGGGCTCCAGGGTTGAGATAAGGACGGGGAGATAGTGATGGGCAAAACAGACTCAGTGTTGGGAGATTACAGAAATTTATAACTTATTGCTAACAAGCTAGAGAAGTGAGAAACAAAGAAAACAAACTAAACTTCTACCTATCCACCCTCTTCCGTCTCCTCCCCCTGGGTAGCACAGGGAAATGGGGGAACAGGGGCTGCGGTCAGTCCCTAATGCATCGTCTCTGCTGTTCCTTCATGGTCACTCTGCCCATGCTCCAACTTTTAGTCCCTCCCACGGGATGCCGTCCTTCCTGAACTGATCCTGTGTGGGCTGCCCACAGGCAGCAGCTTTTCAAGAACTGCTCCCACACGGCTCCGTACCACGGGGTCCATCCCCCAGGAGCAAACTGCTCCAGCACGGGTCCCCCACGGGCAGCAGCTCCCCCCAGACCCCCTGCTCCTGCGGGGGCTCCTCTCCACGGGCTGCAGCTCCGGCCCGGGGCCTGCTCCTGCGGGGGCTCTCCATGGGCCGCAGCCTCCTCCAGGCCACATCCACCTGCTCCACCGGGGGCTCCTCCACGGGGGGGCTGCAGCGTGGAGATCTGCTCCGTGTGGGACCCATGGGCTGCAGGGGGACAGCCTGCTCCACCAGGGGCCTCTCCACAGGCCGCAGGGGAACTGCTGCTCTGTGCCTGGAGCACCTCCTGCCCTCCTTCTGCACTGGCTTTGGTGTTTGCAGGGCTCTTTCTCGCTCCTCTCCCAACTGCTGTTGTGCAGCTTTTTTTCCCCAATCTCAAATCTGCTCTCACAGAGGCCCAACCAGTGTCTCTCCCTGGCTCAGCACTGGCCAGCAGTGGGTCCCTTTTGGAGCCAGCTCCATCCGGCTCTGATCTGACATGGGGCAGCTTCTGGATTCTTCTCACAGAGGCCACCCCTACAGCCCCCCACTACCAAAACCTTGCCACGTAAACCCACTAGAGTCGTTTGTAATACTATCTTCAGGGAAAAAAAAAAAAGGCTTCTTTTGTGCACAATGATACTTATTTATTTATTTATTTTTAATTTAGGGCATATGTAATTATGTTTTATATCCATAATTGTTTTATATCCATGAAAGATACCGACTCTGCTTTTTGTTCATTACATCTTCTGTATGAATCCCCACTGTATTCTAACTGTGGAACCAAGTAGGCTGGAAAGTAGAAACTAGCTAGGGAGAAACAAATGTTTATGCAAGATTTGATGAAAGGGTCAGGTCATTTTGATTTTTTTTTTCTGTTTAATTCTATCATTCTTTTCTATTTAATTGTATATGTCATGCTAACAGGAATCTCAAGTGTTTTTGTTGTTTTTTAAATGAAGAAAAATATCTGGAGAAAGTATTTAGTACTTGCTTATACCACTAGTTACCCTAATAACTTCAGGAACATTTCTAAGATAATTTTTGGAGGTTATAAGTGGTTTGGAGTCTATTAATTCAGTTGTAATAGGTTTTCAAAGGTATCTGTTGTTATGTAAATTAAATCAATCCAACCAAAATTATCTTTGCAGCAGACTCTACAAACATGGCAAGTGATAGAAGAGAGGTAATTTTACTTTGGTTAACACTTCTGAGACTGGGTGAAGTTAATCTGCCTGTATCTAGCCATCCACAGTCTAGACATCCACATTTCTTTTAATTGTTCTTTCCAGTGTTAATGGCAAAAAAAATAAAGATTTATAGAAAGCAACTCACATCATTGTATAAAAAAAAAATAATTAAAAAAAAAAGACATTTAGAATACAGCAGAACAGTTTTGCATTTGAAGTGCCTGCTCTCTCTGCATAAAGAACAAGAAAGGCAGCATGGGTGAAAATATGTCTGCATTATGGACTTTTAAATAAAAACAGGATGAGTTGTACCTTGCCACACTTGATATTCTCGTAAGCAAAGGAGACTGAATTAGTCTAAACCGAAGGACTGTTGATGTATGGAACTGAATAGAAGAAAAAGAGTACAAAAGTGATTGGAGAACTGTGCTGTAATATAATTATTAAAGTTTTTCCATTAAATTGAATTTATTAAGTTTTTGTCTATAGTTATCATCAAGACAGTACTTTTCAGTATTTTCCTACTGACTTTGTGGTGAGCTAGAGGATGTTTGTTACGTTTGCAAATGACACCAAGCTGGAATAAGCTGCAGACTTGCTGTAGGACAATGGCAGAGTTCAAATCACTTTAGAAAATTCAGAAGCGGTCAAAAAACAAAACAAACAATCAAACGACAACAACAAAAAACAGAATTCAACATATCTACAGGGAGAAATGCAAGGTTTTACACTTAAGTAAGAAAGCATGCACCAACATTAGCTGGAAAAAGAAAAGAAAGAGAAAAGGAAAGAAGGAAGGAAGGAAGGAAGGAAGGAAGGAAGGAAGGAAGGAAGGAAGGAAGGAGGGAGGGAGGGAGGGAGGGAAGGAAGGAAGGAAGGAAGGAAGGAAGGAAGGAAAGAAAGAAAGAAAGAAAGAAAGAAAGAAAGAAAGAAAGAAAGAAAGAAAGAAAGAAAGAAAGAAAAAGAAAGAGAGAAAAGAAAAAGAAAAGAAAAGAAAAGAAAAGAAAAGAAAAGAAAAGAAAAGAAAAGAAAAGAAAAGAAAAGAAAAGAAAAGAAAAGAAAAGAAAAGAAAAGAAAAGAAAAGAAAAGAAAAGAAAAGAAAAAAGAAAGGAAAAGAAAGGAAAGGAAAGGAAAGGAAAGGAAAGGAAAGGAAAGGAAAGGAAAGGAAAGGAAAAAGGAAAGGAAAGGAAAGGAAAGGAAAGGAAAGGAAAGGAAAGGAAAGGAAAGGAAAAAGAAAAAAAAAAGACAAAAGAAAAAAAAAGAAAAGAAGAGAAGAGAAGAGAAGAGAAGAGAAAAAAGAAAAGAAAAGAAAAGAAAAGAAAAGAAAAGAAAAGAAAAGAAAAGAAAAGAAAAGAAAAGAAAAGAAAAGAAAAGAAAAGAAAGAAAAGAAAAGAAAAGAAAAGAAAAGAAAAGAAAAGAAAAGAAAAGAAAAGAAAAGAAAAGAAAAGAAAAGAAAAGAAAAGAAAAAGAAAAGAAAAAAGAAAAACATCATCTTGAAAATATGGTCAGTGAAGACCTTGTTAAAGGTAGGCTCTTATCTATGGATCTTCACTTATCTCTCATGAGTTCTTAGGACAACAGCTAAAAACATTATGATTGCTTCTGCCAGTTCCATAGATGCCTTCTAGCTTGGTAGCAAAATCTGCTGTGGAAGTTTCCTATCAAAACAGCTTTTACATGTGTTTTATTATTTTTTTAAAATGCAATTTAAAGATTATTACTGAGCAAAATATGTAGGAAATTACATAACTGGAGGGGGGAGACTTTGACAAATTCCATATGAAGGAAAAATTGTGCTGGTGTTACCTTGCTCTTAGCCACAAAATTTTGAGCTTACTTTTAAAGCAAAGAATTTTTTCCAGAGCACATTTATTTCCCTTCAGAAGTACAAAATGAACAGAATAGTCTCCTTGTGATCACTGCATTTCAAGTAGTTGCTGTGATTTGAAGACTGAAAAATAAAAATAAAAATAAAAAAAACATGAACTATAGCTAGAAGTCTTTGAAATTTGACAGAAAAATAATTAAGTGATAAAGCATGTCAGCATGTGCCAATATTCACCCCATGAGCCCAGCTACCACCTCTATTTGCTTTTATGGGGAAAAAGATTTCAGTTTGCAAAATATCACATGGTCATAATCAGATGCCCTAAGTCAGATTCCCTGCTGTTGAGAAACAGCTGGGTGCTAAGAGAAGCAAAGAATGAGCAGTAACAGTTGTTTCATTTTCACCCTACAAAATTAAAGTACTTCAGAGAATTTAGAAATAGAGATTGTCAAAATGTTTCTAATTTTGAAAAATTTCCATGAAGTACAAAGATATGCTTTGGTGAGAATTATTGTAAAAGCTCTTTTCATTTTGTTTTGTTTGACTGGATCTAGACTACAGGGACTGAATTATGCCATGGTTATTCTTGTTTGAACAGGAAACTTTTTCTAGTGAACTGATCCTGGAATTCTTTTCTTTGTGGTGGTCACAAGGTATTTTGTCTGCAAGAGTAATTTAAGGAATTGTCAAAACACCAAGGAGAATATGTGGATTATGTAATTTAAGGGAGAAAAAAAAAATAAGGTCGTGATCAAAGAGGATGTGGTATAAGTCTTTCTATTCTTGCCTTGTTTTGTTGCCTGTCTCTTCCACAACATGAAAAGCCATGTTCCTCTGTTTCCTTGGCTTTATAATTCTTACTGCTAATGTTGCTATATGACAGGGATTCAAACAATAATGCCATTGATCAGTGAGAATAAGAACTTCTGAGCTCTGGTGGCAGATTTTAAGTTCAGGTGAATGTCCTTTGACAATTAATCATCTTAACTGGAGGAGTTATTCCTTCAATAAATAATGGGCATGAAGAAGAAAGCCAAGGCATCTCACTGTGGGTAGCATTTCTAGACTCGCAGGAACAGGTGCTTCTGCAGCAAACTATCTTTAGCTACGTGGCTATCTGGATAGTGCTAGAAAAGGCATTTCTAGGCACACCTCTTGCTCTTGCCTCAGTGCCTACATAAACTAGTGCAGTGTTATCATACCAGTGACCCTGAGATTAGGAACAGATCTTTGAAATCTTCCCTGTTGCATTATGAAATTGAGTGAGGAACTAGCAGGACACTCCTTTGTCTAGACTATAGAAATGTTTCCATCTGTTTTCACCCACCTCCCTTGTTACATACTGAACATCTGGTTATTTCACTTCTCCTTCATTTAGCAAGTCTCTATCATTGCTCAGTTTTGTAAATATTTCCATAAATATGCTTTCTGACCAACAGATGGCTACTATGTTTAACAGATTGCTTTTCACAGCTTTTTTGACATCTTTAGAAATGACAAGCTAAATTTTGTTTCTACTTGGTTTTAATGCTATACATCTAGATAGCAAAACGTCATACAAGTGAAAGAATATTTCTGTTTTCATCTGTCTATAGTATCTCAGCTTTATTATTTGAAAAAATTCTCCTAAAACAAAAGAAATTGAAACGGTTGTGTGAAAGTAAAGGAAGATTAATTTATCCTAATGGTGAAATATTTCATGCTGTCATTTCCATGAATATAGTCACAGGATGCCTATTATTTTAAGGTATTTTAATTTTAATATGACACATTAGAATCATAGAATCACATACCCTTACTGTAGACATTGAAAAAAAAAAAAAAAAAAACATTCTAATTCTTGAAAAATAAGATTCTTAACAGCTATTGGTTTTAAGATAATCTGTGGGTGTTCATAATTTCAGTGGAAGGATCTGTCTCTTGTAGAAATGGTGAAGAAAAAGAGCAGTTAAAGGACAAGAAGAACATTCAGACTGAACATTTAATAAAGAAATACATACAAAATTAAATTCTGCTGCATAAAATTCAGAGTGAATGCTTAATAACACTAATGTTCATGTCAGATACAGCAGGATGATTGAAAAATCAGAACAAGAACAAGAGAAAAAACATTGGTCAGCTATTTTATATGGAGGAAGGATATTATTCTTAATAGATTATACAATAAAACAATCTTAATTTTAAACAACTCTAACATAGAACGGAAATGGAGAAAGACTGATAATATAACCAGTTTTCTTAATCGAAAGAAAGCTTTGTAGAAAAAGGAACCAGGTTTGAGTGAGTTGTATTCCGAGTCTTTTAAAACTACATTTTGTAGTAATTATAGTACCAAAAGTTTTAACAATTAGCCAACATTTTGAAAGAGTGGAAAATGTACATAAGACACAAGTAGTGGACTGAATGAGATGTGTCAAGGTGAGAAGAAGCAGAGTTTATACTGGGAATAGCTGCAGTAGGTAGTAAATGGCAGAAGACCTCTGCCTCATGCTCTGCTCCTGATGGCTCTTGTATACCAGGTAATATGTGTGCTCAGAGCTGTGGTACTCCTGGATAGACTCTGCAACACTCAAGAGCAGGTATTTGTTATTCCTTAGATTTAGAAGATAAGACATGTTTGCAAGTCCTCTGAAAGGCAAAGCATTGCTTTACAGGTTGTTCTTTCTTTCTGTGGATGACACTCTCTCACCACCTTGAAGATATCTCTGGGCCTACGGACTGGGAGACCTACCCAAAGCTGATATTACAGTCTCCAAGAAGATCTCTTACTTCAGTATAATATTCTACAATACTATTATAATAATTTTCCCAATAATAATAAGGATCATTTCTCATAATGTACCCAGGTTCATTTCTCATAATTTTTTGAGTTTCACATCATTTTTGAGTATTTCATAATACTCAGGGAAATCCAAGAAGCGTGGCATTCCTCCTAGTTTGGAGGAATTCTACTGGATGTGAAGACAAGTTTTTATATTAATTGTAGTATTTCTTGAGTTTTCTCTGATATAATATCATACCACATATCATATCATAACACAAAAATGAAAGTTGTTTGGAAATTGTTATTGGAATGAATCTTCTTGCAAAGTAGAAAGCTATTATTTTACAAGACATGGAATTACATTCAAAATATAAAAGAGATCAGATGATAATCATGATGGTCTTTTTTGACAATTGCATTAGTGAGTATGTTCCTTTTTCCTTGAGGGAAAAGAATGTTATTGACTGATTCCAAATGTTGTAGATTGCCATTCCTGTGCTCTATCATTTGTTCTTTCTGGAGACATTTTTCTTAGATTGTCAGTTTATTTGTGGCATTCTCCTAAGTCGTCATGGTTCTTCCTGACATTCATTTTTAACTTGTTTTTCTGTCTTTTGATTGTTTGTTTGTTTGTTTTGTTTTTGAAGTCAGTGCTCAGAAATGGGATGAGTCAACTCTACTAAATTTAAACTTTGTAAGGAAGACATAAGAAGCCTCATATCTTGATATTTCATGAATCTTCCAAGATACATTTTCAAATAATGTTCTTTCTGTTAAATTATGTATGCATTTTTTGTGTAAAATATTCGAAGTTAAAAACGTCACACCCACCAAAATAAGCCACCTTTAGTGATTTATCCCCCTCCCCCCCCCCCTTTTTTTTTCTCTGTTAGATCATTATTTGTTCCAAACTGTCCAACCTTCAATATTCTCTGGCTGAACTCTTATTTGTATAATTGTAGTGTTAACTCAAAATGCAGGTTTTATTTTCTGAACTATTTTAAACTTTTTTTTTTTTTTTTTTTTTTTAATTTTGGTGTCTGCAGCCACTAGAGACTGTTTCTTTTAACTTCATGTACATATTATCCCAAGGATAGTTTGGAACTGTATCCCTCTTGGGTTCCACTTACATTATACCTACATCTGGTGCTGTCTTGTCTAGCAGAAAGTTACCCCAGAAGAGGACAGACATTATCAGGAACTCTAGCAACAAAAGCCAGAAGCAGTAGCTCTTCCAACAGCCTCTCCAGCAGCCTCTTCCAACAACATCGTCCCATGTTACACTTTTATGTCGGTCTTGCTGTCATCAAAATACTCAGCCCACAGAACAATCTTTCTGTTTATCCCAACTAATTTTATAGAACATCTCTATTTGTCTCTATGTTCTATCTAGTTTTCAGGTCAAAACATGATTAAATCTAGCATATTCTGCAGTTTCCTTAGCAGTTTTTTGACCACTCAAAGGTACCCAGAGATATTCTGGCAAATAGACAGGGAACTCTTCTGTCAAGTGCTCACCTGTTTTCAAGACATCTTGGAGAGCCCTTGAATTCATTTCTAAAACACAAGTATGTCAGTATTTGTAATTTTCTCAAATATCTTTAAAAAAAAAAAAAAAAAAAGATACAAAGGCTTTTGGGTGCCTGGCAGAGTTCTTCTAAACATTAATCATCATACTAATCAGACTGTCCAATACTTCCCAAGCCACAGACAGCTGTGGCAAATGGCACAGCTAGTGCCTAGGCAAATCCCTCCCAACCATTTTAATGTGATAGAAGTAATTAACTCCATTAGCATGACTAGGTCTGTCTACACATAGAAATAATGAACATAATTGCCATGCTAAGAGAATGAAACCTTTCTGATTATAAAGATGCAACTCAGAGGCACATGCTGGTTGGTAATTTGGGGAAAAAATAATGTGCTGGGTAAAAAAATATCGCGATAGAGCTGAAATATGCTTGTAATAATCCCTATAAAATATAAAGAAAAACATTTTTTTGTTGTTTTAAATCTCCCCCCAAATTATAAAAATATATTAAAATTGTCATATTAATGTTATCTAAAACTATAAGAAAAAAAAAGTTTATTTTCCCTTTTTCACAGAGCTTCAGACAGACCAGTTCAGAAAGTACTCAACCACAAATGAGTAAAGGTACAAATTCCTCTTAAAGGCATTGCCCAGTGTGTATGAGCAGTGATCCTGCAAATGAAACTCAAATTCATAATGCTCAGGTGTCTGAGGTATGCAACGCTCCCTCGTAGCTAGGGGTTGTTTTGAGTACAGCTATATCCAGTATATATAGGAGACCCAGAAAATGGGGAAGTGGATTTTTAAGTAAAAGCATCCTTCTGGGGCTGCCCTGTACATCACTAATATATTCATCAGTAGGTTTTGTGCAACCTGACATGCCAAACTTTCATCCCAGCCCCTTCTTCATGCAGAGGGAGGAAAAACACTTTAGAAAAGCTGTCAGGCTCCACAAGTACTGAATAAAACAAGGACAAAGAGAAAACTCAAGTGCTGTCTACTGATTATCCAAACAACCTATCGCAGTTTTGAACCATGCAAAATATAACTCTCACATGGTGCATGGGCTTAAACCAGAGCTAACACCCTGTATGGGTATATATGGACAAAACTCACCTCACTTGGGCTCTTTTCACAGTCTTAAAACATTAAACGTTATACCCCCTAACATTCAGATATGTCTAAACACCGAACACCAAGATATGCAACACATACTCCCAGGTTCATGTTATGAAAATGGCAAGCTATCTACATTATCTCAGAAACTGAATTGACCAAAAAAGGCTTCAAAGAATAATCATATATTGGACATAGATCGATGACATGTAGCACCTATGGGACACAGTGTTGGTCAGTCACTTGGCTTCACAGCCAAAGAATGGTCTCTGTCTCTATTATATTTAGTAAAATAGATGCAGTTATACTTGTTTTCTCTATTTCTAAAATGTTTGCAAATCTAGCATCTTCTGTCCAGAACTGGTGCCATGAACCTCAACTTTTTATTCGTCTTGTATAAAAGAGACTATGTAAAGTGAAGATGTCATCCTGATAATCTTGCTACACTAGAATGGGAATTCTGGTAAAATATTGTACTCAAAGGCTCTGTGTTTCCATAGTTATTGAGCTTCATAGTAAGACTTTCACTACCAGGTCTCTTGTAGTCCTGTTACACCATTTCACCTGTAACACATCACCTGAAACCTAAGATGGCTTGTGAGGATAAATTCAGGAAAATGGATAGTGAGGACAGCTATGGATATGGACCACTGCAGAGTCCACCAAACCATGAATACAGTGGTCATGAGAAGAATAAGTTGCATTTTCATAGTTTTTTGCAACATTTCATAGTCAGCTAGACTCAAAATGTAGAATACATTGCAAAAAAATGGTCATTTGCATTTTTCTAATCTACAAGAATTAACATGTCAACATGAAGTGAAAGTAATTTTTGTAACTGAACACTAGAAATCTTCCTTAGAAAATAAAATAAAATAAAATAAAATAATCCCTTTTTACTATAAACTACCAAAGGAAAAAAAAAAAAAAAAAAAAAAAAAAGGAATTTAAGATATTTTGGATTTACTGTGCTTTCCCCCTGACTTTTGCATCATTTTATTTCATTTGCAAAAGCAAAAACTTAGTCCTGCTAGGTTTTCATGCTCTTCCAGTAAGCCTCACAGCTTAGATACGTTCTTTTTTTTCAGCATCAGTAACATAGCAAAGCTTTCAGAAATCCCATCCCTAAGCCCAACTCAAACATATATATCAAACAAGACTGAGGTACAAAAAAATTATTTTGTTACCTCCTCAGTAAATATCTGTTTATGCCACCTTTCATGACATTGAAAAGTTCTTCATTTCAGAGACATCATCAGTAAGACATTGAATTACCAGTGGATTATGATCTCATTAGCTATGAGGCAAGGAGGTAAAATGAGGCTGATAGAAAAGACATAAAACTAAAGGAACACCCATAGTATGTCATTAACGTCAATTTTCCTCCCTTCTGGCCATGATATGCTGAATTACCCTGACCTGAGGAAGCATTATTATTCTCCTTTCCCCCTTGTATTTTAACTCTTCTGCTACCTCTGTTACATATCATTCATTCCTTTAATCACAATTACAGTTTTTAAAAGTCTCTTTGCATACCTTCCTTGCTTCTTGGAATTTCCTACAATGGACAGAAAGAGAGAGAACAAATGGTTAATATCTATCTATCTATCATCTATCTATCTATCTATCTATCTATCTATCTATCTATCTATCTACCTATTTGCTTAATGGAAGATAAATCACTATGATCATTTAAATGGGATTTAGTAAGAGGTAATTTAGATGGGGCAAATGACATGGGAGTGCACTGCATTCATTTTGAAGTAGCAGTCATCCAAACTCTATGTCACAACAGACGAATCATGTAGAATAAATTAGCAAATATCAAACACAGCTCTTCTCACATCAAAAGAAATGGCTGAATTAACATCAGGCTACTGCAGCAGGACAAGAAGCATCCAGCTGGCTCTTGAATTATACAAAGACACATTATCATCTCATTATGATCGTGAACTAATAACTGAGAAAAGCTAATTTCAAGTGACAATATATAAATATTCAAGTTTTATTTGTATGTCCTGAAAACAGTGATAAGAAGTAGAAGAGATTGGACTTCATAAAGAAATCATTAAAAACAAAAGAAAAAAGAAAATTTACCTCTTGAAATTATCCTGAAGTACAATTACATGTTCTTTAAAAAAATCAATGTTTTTGACTTCAAAATTATTATTTTTTTTTTTTTTTTTCATAAATCAGTTAAAGTAGAATAGGGAGAAACTGTGAACATGTTTGAGCAATTCAAAGGTTTTTTTTTTTTCCATTTTTTTTTTAGGACTAACTTTATTCACACAATATGAATCGTGATTTTTGATCAGAAGAGTATCTATTATAAATGAAAATGTCACAAATGTTTGGTCAAACCTCAGTTTTCATGTTTGTGTATCTAGTCTCAATCTTTTCTAAAGGTAAAGAGTTTTGGAGAGCAGAAATAGCACAATATAAATTAAATATCTACCACAAAGCATGAATAGCAAATTACTAAGTACACATTTACAAAGCAATATATGTGAGAGGTACCATGTGACCAAATGCTAGACTAAGCTCTACAGGCATAAACCACACCTTGAATCACAGATGACAGACAAATGTATCATCAAAGCTTAATCACTAATTATTCATGACTGGAAAACGTGATTTTGTTTATCAAGCTGACTGCTGTGAGTCATATGCTCAGTCTGAACAGAAAAACATAATCATGACATTGCTGCTTAACTTAAAGCAGTATTTGCTGAAGTCAGTGGGATTATGTGAGTGAGTGATATGTGGAGCTGGTCCATTCGACACTTTTCTGTGAAGTTAAGATTAATTTGTAAATTTGCACCTTCGGTTTGTGTAAGTTGGTTGATACTTTGGAATTGTAATTTGGAAAAGTCTCAATCTCATTTTTTTCATAGAAATGGAAACTCAACAATGAGAAATGAGAGCTATACGAAGGGTGCAGATAAAGCTGTGCTCAGAAATGCAGCAATCTATAAAGCAATCTGTATTCCTGTGCATTTGAAGGCAGCATATAACCGTGATGGTTTGCTTTCTTGGTCCTGTCTAGAGTCAGGGATGTGTCTGAGCTCTGAAAGCTCTGTTGTTCATCCAGGGCTTACTGTAATAGTGAGGATATTTAGCAGATGAGCCTGGCTGAAGAAAGGGATGAGATAGAAGCTGTATCATTTACGTGATAGATCCACAGACAACCCTGGCACAATCTTCATATCCACTGGTAAATCACTGTCTCTGTAGACCATGGTGGTGTATCAGAGCTAGGGCCGGTACAAGTATATCTTGACTTTTTCACACATCAGAGTGTATAGCGAGAGACTCACTTGGGGATGCCAGAGCGTGATAGCCTTTGTCAAAATTAGCTACACAGCCTCATTCATTCTGACTCAGTTTGAGTGCTGAAATTCTTTTTGTGCACAGCCTTTGATAAAAAAATACTAAAATTATTGTAAACTTTATTACTGTGCTAAAAAGGTTTATCATTGATAAAAGCACCATAAGATTACTCAGGAAAAAAAAAAAAAAAAGATAAAGATGAAGAGTAATATTTAATTATGAGAATTTTTATGAGAATAAAATTGTCATGCTTTTTTGTTTTGTTTTCTTGAAAAAAAAATCTTGAAAATTTCATGTGGGACTTTGTTGTCCATTATCTTTGACTTTTGGACTTTTCCCTCTGCATTATGTCTTCCTGGCATTATCAATTTTGTCTGCCATTTGTAACTCCAAGCATGAAATTTACAAAGGTATTTCCTCACTATAGAAAAATAATCATAGAATTATGTAGGCTATATGTATTGTATGTTTCTCAAGACTATTCAAAACTCCATTCAAGAACCTGAGTAACTTCATGTTTTGGAGCTGATTTCTATGCATATAAAGCTTCTGTTTTTCTTTCAAAATACTACAAGCGTATGTTACACTAAGGATGCAAAAATGTCCAAATGAGCAAAAACAACCTTGAAAGAAAATCAGAAACTGTCATTGTGTAATTTTGAGACCTGTATCTAGTCGCACATATAATATATCCATGTATAATACTTTACTGTTAAAAAGGAGTCTCTTCTTTATTTCAGCTCATTTTTATTCTACATCAGATATGTAATACTGACTCATTTAATGATGCTTTTGGAAATGTTCACTGACAGTTATCCTATCAGTTGGATCAATTAAAAACTAGTTGCAGATATTACAGCAGAAATCATGAATTCAGAAAAGTATAAACAAAGATGAGAACTATACTGTGTCATCCTAAAGAAAATACCATACATTTTTGAAACATTTAAAATATTCCCTAGTCACTTACAAACTCCAAACATTGGTCAAGGTACCTATATTATATTTGATAGACATTGTAGAAATATTTAAGAAACCCAAGTCTTTATTTATAAGATGAAATGAAATAAATGTTCATTTTAGCAACTAAGAAAATTAAAACCTATATTTAGTCTACAGATGTATTTTAGATGAAAATGTAGCATCTTCAGAAATACCCAGTTATTATCTTCTGGAAAAAAAATGAAAGTCTTATGTTTCCCAGAAGGTCAACAACAGACAGTGAAATACATCTTTACTGATACCACTAAAGGCAGACATAAAAGGCAACTAGCAAATATTCGCATTTACTATCTTCTTAAAAAGTCTTCTATCAAGATTTCTGCTGTTAAAGTTTACATTGCATATACCTTTAGAGATCAACATTCAAAGCAAAATCTTTTTGTGAAGATTAATAAACTTGAGGATTAATTTCCTAAAGTTTCAGATGTAACTTTATGTGTGTACATACCAACTTATAAACACATGGTTATAGGAGAATTTATAGAAATGTGGCAGTTGATGTTATATATGTATGTTTATATTGGCATCTGTACAAATTTAAATATTCTTTCTCATTCAATATTCAGGAGCTATTACCCAAAAGAAGACCTACAAAAAAACAGAATAGGTCACTTTGGTGACCTCTTCATCTGTCTTCTATTTAAATTAAACAGACAACCTTAAGTGAAACAAGTGATACAAGCCACGTTAATTTACTTTGCCAGAGGAAGGACCTGGAGAAGACAGAGAATGTAGACAGAGAACTCTTGAGTGATAAACAATACTGCTATCTAGTGGTAAGATTTTAATCCTACATTTTAAGGGGTCACGGTGACCTGTTAAATCTGTCCACGGAATGACCATATTTGACAGTCGAAGTTAATGTTGCTGTCATCTCACAAACATACAAGGCAACTACTGCCTTTACCTTCTTTTATATTATTTCCTTTTCTAGTTTGTTTTTCTTTGACCACAAAAGTATTTGATATCAGGAAAACAAACAAACAAACAAACAAACAAACATCGCATACTAGTGTCCAATGCAATTTTGTTGTGACTTTGGCTATATCTAATCTGCTTTTCATTATTTATAATGTAGATGTAACAGTTTTTACAAACAAGGTGTTATATGCAAGGTATCCTTCATTAATGTCTGAAAATTACTTTGAGGTCAACAGATGGTGAATGATATAATGAAATTAAATACAAATTTGTGACAGTAATTTTTGTGATAATAGTTCCTCAAATCCCACGAAAGCTCTTAACTGAATGCTTTAATTTAAAAAGGAATGAGTGAGTACATTTGTTTTTTCCCCAGCTTCCATCTCCTCCCACATATTATCTCCTTTTAAAAGTATAGTGGTTTGTTTACACTCTAATGTGTGAAAGACATGAGATGTATTACTTCTGTCTATTAGCCACAAAAAATGTTCTGAGAGCAATTTTTCTTATAGTATATCATTTACATGTATGTCATGGCTCACATTTGGAAAAAACAAAAACAAAAACAAAAAACATTAAAATAAAACAAAATATTTTATATGTTCTCCTACAGTTTTAGCCAGTTAGCTTTTTTTCTTTTACTTTTCTTCAAGAGAAAACACGCATTTCAGAAACAGCATTTCTGGCTAAATTAATTCTATTTCTTTTAATCAGCTTGTCATGGAATTACAATCAAACTTCTAGCAAACTTCTAGCAAATGAAATTGAAATGCAAATACAAAGAGTTTCAAACACCAAATGTCCATACAGGATTTTTAAAATCTTCAGGAAAATTGCAATTTTTTTCCTGACATATGCCAAAGTCAGGAAAAAAAGTAGAGGAAAGGAGTAGTAGAGCAGGTAGGGAAGATATATTTCCATAGCTGGTAGCAGCAGCTCCCTCAGCTGCTCCTAATATGTCTTGTTTTCTAGTCCCTTCACAGTTTTATTGCTCTTCTCTGAGCACATTCCACCAGCTCTATATCCTTCTTGTGGCCCAAAACTGAACACAGTATTGAAGAAATGGTCTCACCAGTGCCATTTACAAACAATCACTCTCTTAGTCCTGCTGGCCACACTATTTCTGGTGCAGACCAGGAGCCCATTGACTTTCTTGGCCATCTGGGCACTCTGCTGGCTCATGTTCAGCTGGCTGCCAACAAACACCTTCTAGGTCTGTTCTGCTAGGCAACTTTCTAGCTACTTTTCTCCAAGCCCATATGGCCACATCAGGTTGCAGGACCCAGCACTTACCCTTGCTGAATATCAGGACATGAAATGCCATGTCACATGACATGACAGATGTAATTTATTTTATTTTTTTTTTCCCTCAGGATCTCATGATCTTCAGTGTTTTTTGTTGTTGTTGTTTTCCACAGCACACCTGGAAGAGATTGCTAGTGAGCTGGTAAACATGAAAGTCTTGTCCTGGTGTAGTACCACAGGGCAAGTATCCAGCTTCAGAAGCACTGCTGATTCTCTGCGTTCTTCATATAGACATTCCCAGAAGGACTACAGTGAAAATAATACCCTCACTGGAAAAAATTTTTGCTTTTTCATGTAGTATAGCAACATAGAACAGTTCAAAACTATTAACTAAACTGTTTTTTTTTTTTTTTTAGGTCATAAGTTTTGCCAAATGCAAGCATATTTCCATTAAGCCATTAAGTTTGCACAAGTCATATAATTGCAAACATAGGTTTTGCACCCTAATTTCAGCTCCTGCACAAAAAAAAGAGGGATGTTCAAATAGAAAACAAAACAAAACAACAACAACAACAACAACAAAGACTATTAGCAAACATTTTAAGATGGAGATACATTTTTCCCCATCTATTTTCTTGGAAATGCCTGAAGGATATTGGCTGAAATTACAGTCATCAGTGCTACTTTATGATAATCACCAATTCATGCTGTGACTGTCTTCTGGCATAGAATATTTCAGCCTAAATTGTTCAATTTTAGAAAAGATCTATCCTATTGAAAACAGGATCTTGGGGAAAAATGACAATAGGTAGGGCTACCAGCCCTGCCAATAATATGATTAAGAGTATAACGAATAAAATAAGTTTAGAAAAGTGAATTCATTTTACTGAGGTAAATTACATAAACTTGCAATTCTGTTGATATATTGCAATAGTACCTTGAAATGCTTCTCAGACCATGCTGTAGTTGCTTCCTCCAACTAAAGGGGTCAAAAAAGCACTTGGGTTGAAATAGCTTTAAAATAGCTACCATTTTGAGGGGAATGCTGGAGCCAGGAAGAATAGATCAAGGAAATAAATGCTCTACTGCTTTAATTTAAAATAATTCAGTTTCTGTAGAGGATTGCTGCGTGCTATTGGACTTGTGACATGACTCAGATAATGTCTTCCTTCAAACCACAGCCTTTTCGCAGGAACAGTTCTAATTATACCATGATTTGCTGTTTCTCTTTAAATAGTACAATCTGAAAGGTAAAGATTAAGCTGATGATAAAAAACTTTCCTTTAAAACACAAAGAATTTTATGACATTTTTTTAAATACTTATTGGCACATACTCTGGTGGGTGCTACCAGAAGGCAAACCCCCTTGACTGTTGAAAAAATGTCATGAGAAATAACAGTGAACACTTGGCTTGCCCAATCCGTTTTGCTACCAGGCCCCTTGCAGTAACTTGGCATCTGGTCTAGAACAGGAAATCATTCTTAAAAATTAGGAAAAAAGCCTTCTGTCATCCTCAGAGCAGTTGTAAAGAATATCAAATTCTTAGAAGACACAACCCCAGGGTTTTACAAAAAGACTGTTTTCTTGCACTCCTGCATTTATTCTAGAGATTTACCCTATAGCTGAATGTGACAAGTCTTTCTGCAGCATGACCAGAGGAGCAGAAAGGATTTGCTAATTTGAAACAATCAGCATTTTACAGGGAAATGTAAACTGATAACTTCCTGTACCCATCCCTTTGGGTCCAGGATACTCATAGTGATTGCTTTGCCTCTGTCATTTTACACCTCCATGCTCCTGTACTGCTGTATTGGCTTCTATGAATCATCATCTGACAGGGAGGCTGGGATTTTTCATATATTTTTCTTCATTTTTTTCCATGTAATTGTGACTGAAATCAGTGGGAAAAGTCCTACTGAATTTAACGGGATAGCATTCATCCTGGTTAAAACATCAAAACCTGCTTCAGAGCACACGAACTGAAAAGCTAGCTGCAGGTGGTGAGGATGAGTCTGACTTCTCCCAGCCTTGTACCATTTTCATGAATATTACATAATGTAAGGGTTTCAGCATAATTTAAGGGGAAATTTATATGTAGCTTGTTTGGGAAGATCACTGTCATTGTTATTTTTCATGCCAGTGGGACACCTTCCTAGCTATGAAACATCTGTGCATAATTTTTACCCCAAAATGCCATCTTATTTCTGAGCAAGCACACATCCAAATGCTTTTCATCAGTGGCTGCATAATCAGTGCTGGAGCTCCAAAGGTTTTTTCTGCTTTTTCTGTACATCAAGTCTCTAGACTTCCTGGACTTGGACTGGTATAAAACCAATACAGTTATAAACTTCACAGGTTTGAGTCAGGCTAGTCCGGTGACGTGCTTGTGAGCTGTGAGGAAAGACTTTCTAAGACATGTAGTCCTGTTTGCATCTGGTGATGCAGTTTAGCAAGCAGTCCTATCTGCAAGTCTGTTCCTGGGCAATGGGAGAAATCTCATAAGTCATGGCCATTCAATGACCGAGAAGGAAAGGGCTCAGGAAACTGTAGATGACTTTTTCTTTTCTGTCCAAAGAGAGTCCATCCTTCCTAGGCCTGGATGGAGGAATCTCCTTCAGTACAACTCTTCATCATGATGGATGCTATGAACCATAAAGAGGTCCATAGGAACCACCTGTGTAAGGGAGGACTTTCCAAAGCCCTCAGATGAGGGCAAGTTGTCTCCTGGAGATCTCTCTTAACAGGCACAGTTCCTGGGGAGGTCTGGCTTGCAGATGTCCCAGCTGACACAAGCACCTGCTGGCTGTTGCAGTGAGGCATGAAGGCAATGCCAGGGGAGGTGACTTGGGGTTCCCATAGCACCTGAGAAATTTTTGAGGATTGGGTTCAAGTCATCCTGAGCAAGGACAGTTCCATTACATGAATGCTGCCTTTAAGAACAGGGCACGAGTTTGATGTGGGCTACCTCCTGTGTTTCAGTGTCCTTGGAGGCACTCGGGCATTTTGGACAAGACAAAATGCAAGACAGTATGTAGGCAACATGGGAGCCTGGAACTCATCACAAGCCGTTTCCTGGGGCAATACTGTATCTCCTTGGGAGACCACTGCAGGCAGTCATTTAGGTAAGCCTTCACTCATTTTAAGGATATTTTCAGAGTCCGTGTGGTTGTCTAAATTATAATTAAAACTAATAGTTTCTGGGCTGTACCTGAAGTATTGAGCACAGAATTAGCATAACTAGACATTCAGACAATAGGAAAATATATGAAAGTTTCCATTTTGCCATTTCCTAGCTAAAGATTATTAAGATGAGTGGCACATTTTGCATCTCTCCCTGTTGTTTACTGACATTCATGGCCATCAGGCAATGCAATAACACATCTGCTGAAGAAATGAAAATGTTCAACAGCTATCAACTTCCTAAGAAATGCCATATGGATTATATTTAAGCAACGGCGGATGTTGCTTATACTTGAATGATCATTACTGTTAAGTATTTTACACAGAAAAAGACATAAAGGTCACTAAAACTATCTGGATTTTAATGGTAATGGGAGCAGTAACCTTGCATTATCAAATCATCATAATTTGGTGCATGCAATAAGATACATTTTCCTAATGTATTTTGCTAATTCCTGATAACAGTATTTTGTAAGCACCACTAGAGACACTAATTCCACTTTATCTTCATGTAGAAATGTAGAGATTTCCAGTGCTTTCAGAGCCATGTGTTTCTGAGGTCGTTATAAGATTGAGACTGTTTGTGACTGTTATTGAGGGATTAGCCCAAAATAAATGACATTTTATTGATCTCCTTGCTAAATGCAGCATCCATTATTTACACTTCTTCAGATAAATAAGTATAACACTTCTGACTTTTGGAATAAATTTTTCTTTGAAGTAATTTGTGAAATCTATTAGTAGCTTGTGGTATGGTTGCTGCTCATCATTCTGATAATCTGTTTTGAGGGAATTTCTGAATTATGAAAAGTGAGATTAAAAATCCGTCTCAGTGAATGGTGGAAACAAAGTTAAAACACTGAAAACAAGCTGACCAATTCTTCTAAGATGTGCAGCCTCAAATTAAAAGTTCACAGAAAAGATTTGAGCCACTGTCTAAAAGAAAGAAGGAAATCAGGTGTAAAAGCATCATCAAAGTATAGCAACAAAATACATAGGAAGACTAATGCATCATGTAGTGCCTTTTGTGAGTACGTTTCTAAAAGAAGAAATGTGAAGAGTACATTTTTATTTATTTTGGGTATCGGAGGTTTCAAAGTTAGAACATGCAGTGTAACAGCTCACAGAAAATAAAAAAAGGCCAAGAACTTAAAATCAGGTCACAGGCACCAGAAGTGGACATGGAGCAGAGAAGCCTTGACAGTGTCCATTGCTCCTGCAAGGTGTGCAGAGATTTAGGGAAGTCTCAAGTCTGGGGCTTACTTAATCTTAACATTTTGGAGACATATTAAGAATAAGAAATAATGAAAAAAGATGAATATAATAAATAGCTTTTGGAAAACTGAAAAGGTGCAACTATTTGTACAAGAAGAGCATAACTCTGGATTAGAAGACACATTTCATAATATAATTACTCTTCAGAACAGAACAGCCACTTTAAGATTCTGAAATGTACATCAGATACAGTTGTCATTCTTGTCAGCACAATAAAACTTCTCTGAAAATACCTCAGTAAGAAATTCCGTGGGGGGAAAAAAAAAATAAAAAATAAGATTCTTAATAAGCCCACTCTTATTAGAAATCACATTGTATATTCTTTATCCCATTTAAACTTCCCTGTGTTCATTTATTTATTTATTTATTCTTTATGCCATTAACTGCCTGGGTTATTATAAACTTGTCTGAATACTGTAGTTAGTAGAGGAATATTCTTCTGGTGGAAAAGTCCTATTTAGTTTGATTTCTATTGATGTTCGCATGAATCACCAACAATGCTCTTTCAACCTAATTATTTGGAGTAATTTTCTGTGTTTTCTTATCTGAAAACAGCTGCCCGTGTTTGCTTTCCATAGATTCCACTGGAGTTTTTTATTTGGTGATAAGAAAAGGACCAATCTGTCTGATGTCACAGATAATGAGGATTCTAACATTTCTGTTGCTTAAGAATTTTTATTTTGTTGTACTCTAATTGAGTCAAGAATTCTTTCTACCTTTGCAAGTGATCTGAGTTAAGTAAAGGTAGCAGACAACCAGGTCTTCAAAGAGATCTAGACTTCTTACTGGGATTAAAACATACAAGATCAAGCTACAGTCCTGGACACAACAACAGTGCATGCCTCAGTTTTGCCTCCACTTCTTTTGTTTTCAACTAGTTATGGGGCTCCTCCATGAAGCTGTAGTACCTCTCCAACTGTTCTGTCTCCCAGCAATTCAATGTTCTTTCCTATGACATGATTTCATTTTGCTGTTCCTCTATGAACATCCATTTGTGACTCCAATTTCTAACAGGATCAAAAATCCTTAATGACCTTTCTGGATGTTCTCAACTTCCCTTTAGGAAGTCCAGAATCTTTTTTCCTTTTCATATCTAGTTCCTACATTAAGTGCAACTATTTTCACTTCCTCTTAGTCCTCTTATCAGATGCATAGATAAAGATTTGGTTTCGTGGTCTAAATAAATGACACGGCACAAATTCACTGGAGAAGTTTGTTATTTTAGGATTTCTGTTCTAGCATCTCCTTTCTAAGAATCCTAATCTAAGAAGCTTGTGGAAATCTAGTAATTATAGAAACTTTGTACACACACACACACTTATTTTTCAATTTTAGCTCTTTATTCCTCCACTGAAAGAATGTAACTAGTTCTGTAGGTATTCTGGTACTCTTTGATAGAGGGTACTCATGCAAGTGAACAGGGAGGGGCTTCTGAAGCAGGAAACCCCCATTAGGGATTCCAGGTTGAACAAAGGGATTAAAAGATTTTTTTTCACAAAGATACTGTTGTAGCTAAACAGAGCAAATAAGGCAGAGGAGCTGTTATCACCTTCTTCAGTCTCAGAAAATTTGAACAGTTGCTACATAACTGTTTCTAAGATTACATTGTTGAAAATGTGGGACAAATTATGAGAAATATCCATAACCACTCACTCATAATGGTATATTGGATTGTCAAAAAATCCTTCATTATGTGATGGATCTGTCCATGACTCAAAAATCTATCTGTATGTATGGTTGAAAAGAGAGACCGTAACTGCAGCCCTAGAATAGTTTCAGCATTTCAGAACACCAGAAGAGGAGTATAGCAGAATACTTCGTCTGGCTGAAGAATGGGTAGATCTTGCAAAGCACAACGACATCACCTACAATAGGTAGTCTGGTCACACAGTGCTATGGAGATTCAGTCAGTTCAATGAATGCATCGTTCACAAAAGCAAACACTAAAACATTCAGATGCTGCCTATTTCAAAGTTACTTAACACAGAAAGAGAATATTTCAAGACAAGAGTTCAAACCCAGAAATCCCCAAACCAATATTTTCCACAACTGCCTTGACATCAAATCAGTTATGTAAGTGTCCATCTTGTCCAATTTTAATCTGGAAAAAAAATAAATCTATTTGATTGGTCTTGAATAAATAATCCCCACTGGAGGTCTTGTTTCTTTGGATAATTCCTTCCTGATCCTAAACTGTGTTATCAGAACGACTTCAAGTGTTTAATCAGACATACCAGTCAAGCACCTTCAAGCACTGTGCCACCTTGAAGTACGGGTACCCCTCACTCAATAGCCAGCTGCAGTCAATTGCCAGTACTTCAAAAGAAAGGATGCATATGTAGAGGAAGAGGAGAATTTACAAGTCAAATTACGGCCCTGACTCTTACAGCTGATCAGCTGAAACCCTGAAGAATGAGATCTGATTATAATCACAGTCCTAATGCAAAGCTGGAAGTGTTATGAGGGCATGCTGAGGGCAATGAAATCTATCCTGCTCTATTAGAGTTTAGTGGATGAAAAAGGAAACAATGACTCAGTCACCATGTGCCTTTGGATGCAGGCAGGAGACTGCTTATCCCAAGTAAGCTTAGAGAATAACTCTGAGCAAAACTTGGCCTTGCTTTAAAGTATTAGTTTTAAAATACACATTTTTCTGGAGATGGAAAAAGGATAAGTATTGAATGTTAGTTACTTTAGTATTTCTGTTCTTTTTTCCCTTCAGCTGGGTATGGGGATGGACTGACTGATGGAGGGAAGGGAAGAGGTATATTCAGAAGAAGCATTTTGTTAGAAGAGCTTGGAGTTAGAAATCCTTAATATGTCTAAAGAGGATTGCCTGTTCAGTTCTGGCTTTTACTATTCCCTTAACACTGCAAGTTTGCATTGCCACTTCTCTGTGACTCTGCTCCTGACCTACTCTGTTTGTTAGCTCTACTTAGACTCATCTCCCCAACTGGCACAGGGAAGAGGAAGGTTTTCCTCTAGACAATTATTAATTAGGCAATTATTATTTATGTTAGTGTAGTAAAATAGAGACATCAGGTCTGGACAAAGTTTGCAGTCCAGTCATGAGACAAGAAACAGGCAGCAGCAGATGAGTAAGTGAGGCTGTTAAATTATTGCTTATGCAGTTCAGTGTGCAGCAAGCACTGTTTATCAGTTGTCAAGAGATTTTTTTAGGCAACCTGGCAGAAGAGATTTTTCATGTGTGTCAAGGCTACAGGAATTAATGAGTGTTCGTAAGAACCAAGTCTCACAAAGGCCAGATATAAACAGAAGCTTTTTCCTTTTTTTTTTCTCTGAAATGCATTTTTCAGATTTTTTTTTAACCTCTCTCCTGTGAGTAACCTGTGCTAATATTTATAATAATGGAGATTATGTCCTTTTCGAAAACCAGAACCAAAGATACATATGTTCTTCCTATTCATCATCTCCTTAATGACCTTTCTCTTCGGTCAGCATTTTACCAGTTTGTTTTTCAAACTGTGTCAGGTGGATTTTAATGCCAGATGATATCTTTTAAAGATTTAGTCAGAAAATGCACTGTGACACATGGAAAGACATATCAGCAGTTAATCAGCCACTTACAATGCTAAATTTGCATTAAAACCACTAGGAATGGAGAGTCCACCTAAAAACCTTTGCATTTTTCTACTTGTTATTCCTCCCCAGGTGCAGGACTTTGCACTTACCTTTGCAGAACTTTATGAGGTTCCCATCATCCCATTTCTTCAGTCTCTTCAGGTCACTCTAGAGGGCAGCATAAAAAAGTTTTAAGTTCCCCTGAGATTTGAATTTAGGTCACTGGATTGAGGGTACTGACCATTACTCCAAGGAACTACCCAAGCAGTAGATGACATTAAGCTTTGGTGCACGATATCTAGAAATTCTACATAGCTATCTTTTTAAGTTCAAATGAATGGCCTCATCATCTAAATGGAATGCATGATTAACTATTAATACACCTGTAACCCAATTGCCATGGCAAACATTAGATGGATTATTCCCTCAAACATGGTTAGAAAATACGGGTAGGAAATATGACTGCTCTGAGTGGAATTGTAGCACCCAAACGATCAATAGGCACTTTTTTTTTTTTTTTCCTTTTAATTCAAAACACTGTGGAAAATGGGTGTCACTATTTTGAATGCATACCCTGTTATTATTATATAGACATACCTGACCTAGACCTCACTATAAAATTATTGTACTTGTTCCAAGAAAGAACAGGTAATATTAAAGATATTTTTTAGGCAAGCACCATTGTTAAAGCATCTTGAATATAGTTATAGCTTTTGTATGGAGAAAAGACTAACTTATATAGGAATGGCTCTACTCAACCCTGCTGAGGCCACATCTGGAGCACTGTGTCCAGCACTGGGCTCCTCAGTACAAGAGAAATATAATAGTACTGGAGACAGTCCAGCAAAGGGACACAGAGGTGATGAAGGGACTGGAGCATCTCTCCTTTGAGGAAAGGATAAGAGAGCTGAGACTGTCCAGTCTGAGGAAGACCTGATCAGTGTATATAACTACCTAAAGGGTGAGTGCAGGACAGAGACAGACTCTTTTCAGTGGTGCCAAGTGCCAGGATGAGAAACAACGGGCACGAACTAGAACCTAGGAGGCTGCCTCTGAACATCAGGAAGCACTTCTGTACTATGCAGGTGAAGGAGCTCTGGCACACTTTGTCCAGAGAGGTTGTAGAGTCTCCATCTCTGGATATCTTCAAAAGCCATTTGAATATCATGTGACAAAGGCAGCATTCATGCAGGAAAAATCAATATCTCAGTTTGGAAAAATAACTACATTCACATAGCTTCTTTTCACCACTGTGCTCAGGGACTTAAGGCAACACATCTATGGCCTTCTACAAAAGCACTGAAAAATACTAATCATAGCTGGAGTTATCATAAGAACCTGTGCATCACTGACAGACTATGGTTTTCAGCTGTGTTCCCACTGTCAATGCCAAGGCAACCTTATAAAGAAGGACACCTATAGAGCTATGCATTCATTTCCTCTAAGCCGACAGATTTTTTTTATTATTATTATTTTTATTATCATTATTTTTCAGCTTTTCCTGTTCCTAAGTTTCACTCTGATGCTGCAGGTATGGTTCTGACTGTAGCTTTGGCATATCTGTGCAGCTGGGTAGGGAAGGTGCAAAGTGGCTTCATCTACTTAATTTACCGAGCCATCTGCTGTCAGGAAATATGTTTTTTTGTTACCTGAATTTGTTAAATATTTATGCACACATAATATATTGTGGTCTTTGTGCTTCATGTGTCGGTTGGGGAAGTGCAGTTGTTCTGCAACATTAATTTTCAGACACATTGCTTTAAATCATGGAACTATAAAGATTGGTAGAGACTGCAGTGTGTTCATGATCAAGAAGCTCTTTTTAACAAACAGTGCAGAAGTGTTTTATATATAAGCTTTTGAATTTACTGGGCCACTGTAACTACCAATTAAGATTCAGGACTGGGAGATCCTTGACAAAGTCCTTTTACTTTGACCTATATTTTTCATACAAAGTTCTCTGGAGCATAAGCAGCCACTCTGTCCAAATAATGTATGAAGCATACAGTCACAAACAGTGTAATACACTTCTGGAGAGTGACTTCCTTTCAGAACTGTGCAGTACAGGGACTATGATTTATTCCTTCCTGTTGTCAGACAACACTGATTTAATGGAGGTCTTTTCCACTTAGTGGGAAGAACAACAAAAATATACCTTTGATATCCAGTAGTAAAATAGGTTCTAAAAACGTCACTACACCTAAAGCTTTTTTGTTTGTTTGTTTTGTTTGTTTTTCTTTTAAAAAGCTGTATTTTTCTTATCAAATTTCAAACATAAATTATTGTATAGGTTTTAATAAAAAGAATGCTTTGGTTTACTGTCTTTGCAGAAAGGAGTATAATGTTTTTAATGTGAACTTTTTACAGAACAGCAGTGTAGCTGTATCCAATATATGGGTTTATAGTAAAATATTACAGTAAATTTCAGACAAATGATTATGAAAAAGAATTAAGATTGTAAAATCAAACTGTTAAGATGGCAAATGACAAACAATGCCTAACATGTTTAATTCAACCCTTTATACACATCTTGGATAACTAGTTCAATATGAAGATGTGCTCAGTTCTGTAATGTGACAGAGCACACCTGCAGATGAGCTATGTTCCTATTGGAAAGCTGTTGCTTGTGATGTCTTCACCTGCTGCTGTTAGTGAAGAATTGTTTAGGAAATTGAACAAATTTTATAGGATCTTAGGATGAAATAACTAAATGCTGTCCTAGATTCTATGGCCATTATAGCTGTATAGCTGTCTCACACGTGCAGACTTTGGGTCCAGAGTAGTTATTGGCAATTCGTCATGAGTCCATGGGGATTCTAAGAATATGCTATTTTATACTTTGATATTTACAGTGAAATGTTTTTAAATTTTGAAAAAAAAAAAAGAAAATATTGTTAAATTCTGAGTAAATCACTGTTCTACTTACAGGGAAATGAGAACTTTGTAGAAATCATCAAGTTTTAAATGTCTCAGCTGAGATGTTATAATTAATCATTACCTTGCAATGTTTTCGTTGATTCTGTAACTGATTACCTTTCTGGAAAACAAATATCAAAACCCCTTCTCCTTGAGGTGAAGTATGAAGAGTTCTTCTGTTTTCATGGTCAGTCCCATTTAACAGAGAGTGAATATGAACAAAAGAAGGGTTTGAAATTGCTCTAGTAAATAAGGCACAGGAACATAAGCTGTTGAGTGACGAGAGAGCAGAACAATGAAAAGATACTTAGCCACTCATGGCCTGAAGCTCTGAATACTTATTTATTAAATATCACAATTTCTCTTACTGCTGTGATATTATGAGAACATATATATATATAAAAACAAACTAATGTTAGAAAAAGGCCAATAACCATTTCAGACTTTCCTAATAACTTTAAAGCTATACAGATGCACTTGTCTTCCAGAAAAAAAAAAAAAATGAAAAAAAAGAGAGAAAAAAAAAGCATTTGTCTAATTTGAATGGCTATTTCCTCTATTTCCTATTACTTTTGCTTGTAAATTGTATACTCTACTGCACATCCAACACATCAATAAAGTCCATTAGTGTGTTGCAACACTGTTCTTGGATTCTTAACTTGAGAGAAGGTGGGGACAAATCTCTTTTTAAAATCTCCTTTAAAGAAAAGACCCAGAACAGGATATAATCCTGTTTTTCCATTGAACTCGTTTACTTCCAGATGAGCCAGCTGGCAGCCATGAATCTTCAAATCTGTCTGAACACTTCCCTCCGGATGTGACCATCCCATTAGTTCTTCTGCCATTAACATTTCTAATAAAAGCCATAAGCAGAGTCCATAGGAGAGACATATAATTAGATGGGGGGCTATCTATGGATGAGAGACAACAGACAGTCCTTAAATTGCAGTAAAGTGAGAGTGTATTCATAAAATTGGTAGCAGCAGTCATCTCAGACAAGTGGAAGTAAATCTATGGAATATTTTCTCCCAGGTTGCTTTACTTGTAAGTGCGAGAAAGGAGTAAGTTCTACCATATATCTATATACACATACACATTAATTTGCATGAGGAAATATACTCCTAAAAGTCATTCAGTGTAGCAGAAGAACCTGTAGGCTTACAAGTTCTTTGGTCATGTTTCAGTTATTCCTTACAGCCATCTCCGCAGCCACCAGCTAGTTCTTCATTAATCTCATTTACGAAAAATCAAGTTTCTTGGTACTCCTTTTTTTTTTTTTTTTCAATCCTCTTTCTTATAAATGCAACATTCTGCACCCATCAGATTTGATTCTTTATAATAGTATATCTTTAGTGATCTGCATATTTACCAACATTCTTTAAGTACCTTCTTAAACCTTTTACAATGCTAAAAAATTAATAATACGGAAGACATATTGAGAAACTGTAGAAGAAAAGAAATAATTTCTTTCATCTGACAAATATCTGAGTGTATTCCTTGCATAATGAAAGAAAAAATGAAAGTTTTATTGTGATATCAGATATTTGGATATAAGCGATTTTTTTTTTTTTTGTAGAAGGCTTTTTTTTTTTTTTTTGTAGAAGATTAAATTTCCCCTGAAAGATGAGGGTCTAATAATAGGAGGAAGAGATCTGTAACATTTCAAATCTGAAAGAGCTTTTAAGCTTATTTGTGCAAACTGTATCAGAGTTTGAAGATGTTTCATTTCTTTCTAAATAGATTACTTTTTATTTTATTAGGTAGTAAAAATATTTCTGGAGATCCACACTACAGTCAGAAAATGTTTATACAATAAACACCTCATGGAAACATGTCAACTACTATGAAAACACTACTCTATTTATTACCTGATCAAATCATGTACCTAATTTATAGCAACTTCAACAACATAACCTTGTGAGATGCTGGTGAAGCAAAAGGATCCTCTTTCAAAACTTTTCTGCTACCATTCAGGTGATTTAAATGATGAGCTCCACACAAATTCTGCTTTAGAGCAATTTCACATTATTCTATAACCCCTAATGCTTGAACTACAGAGACACCATGAATGTCATAAAATACTATTGGCCTTCCATAAAAAAATATACAGCAACAACCATAAAATACCATTATATCTTCTCACCCAGTGGCTGATAATGGAAATATCTATGTCACTTCAAAGAAACCGCTACATCTAATAAAATAAAGTATTTTCAGTTTCTTCTAGATAAGTTGTGCTCAGTTTTCAAGTGCATAATCATACATAGATACACATGTATACATCACCTAAAAATTACATTGTCATTGATATTCTATCTTTAAATAGGTTTCTTACTACTTCAGAACAAAGCAGAAAAGCATGTAGATTAGGAGTGTAGGTTACATAATACATAAGATACTTAGAAGCACTTATATCCATCACCTCTGCAGGAAAATTCTTATGCATGTAATTTTAAACATTAGCACAAAAACAATTGATTTTAGCTCATCAGAGCCCTGATGAGGGTATACATCTTCATTAGACTGTGGATCTTCATATGCTATTTACCACTTGAAGAAGAGACTATTGAAATAAACCACTACTAGGTAAGATACAACGTAAATGAAAGATAGAAGAGTTGTAATTAGTTAAAGATGAAGTTTAATATTTATATGAGGGGGGAAAGGGGAATTTGTAACACAGTATGCAACAACATGCAGATCTTTAAAACAAGTATGCAGCTTTGGTGTCGAATCTACTCCCAAATTTTTTATAATGTAAAAATTTAAATGTGCAGTTACTTTGCTTTGCAGTACAACACAGTTCACAGAGTTTAATACATGTAAATTTTCTTTCCAGGTATACAAGGTTAGTGAAAACATACTCAAATATATAAGATCCAGTATAGCATTTTCTCACTATATTCTTTATTATTAATCATAGAATCATAGAATGGCTTGGGTTGGAAAGGACTTTTAAAATCATCCAGTTTCCAAACCCTGCTATGGGCAGGGACAACTTCCACTAGACTAGGTTGCTCAAAGCCCCATCCAGCTTGGCCTTAGACACTTCCAGGGATGGGGCATCCACAGCTTCTTTGGGCAACCTGGTTCAGTGCTTCACCACACTCTGAGAGAAGAATTTCTTCCTTATATCTAATATAGATCTCTTTCACTTTTTTATTTGTTATGAGGCAGTGCTTTGATGTGGAAAGAAACAGCTATGCACAGCTGCTGAGATGAAGATTAAATATTTGAGAATTGAGACAAAAAAATACACGTTATTTAGAAAGGAGAGTTTCATGCACATTTTTCAAATTTAATTCACATCCTCTGAATGTATCAAAGTTTTCCCACCACTACAATCATCTCTATTGAAAAGCACTTGTGCCATGAGCAATTATTGTGACAATCTATATTTGAAAACAGACCCAGACAAATTGTGTTTCAAAACTTTTAATTGGATTTTAGTGCTCCTCTTTATAAAGGTAATAGGCTTAGCACAAATCACTTTTAAAAAAGATTTTCCTATTTTGTATACAGCCATATGATTTATTTGGCAAATAAACAGTGGTGAATGGAAAAGTCTGACTTTCATTATTTTCTGTTCAAGTAATTAAGCATTGCATATAGTTAAATGTCACAAACACTTGGAAAATATTTATAGACAGTAAACAACAACATATGATAATTCATACATGTCTATTATTCTGTAATCTTCTTAAACTCCTAAAGAGAACATACACTTGTAGATAATGAAAATTATGTAGCAGATCAAAGCCTTTTTCTAGGACCAGTAAGCTCAATGGAAATATTCCATCTGACTTCAAGAGGTTTGGGATCACCCTATGACTTCTTTTCTTCTTCCATGAAGTTATGCTCTATGTCATAACTAAACTGGAAATATATCAACATCTTTTTTTTTTTTTTTTTCTTTTTTAGATATCTGATATGTCTCGATGTGAGCCAATAAACATGCATTATGGATAGGCTGTTTTCAAACTGTTTTCAGGCCATAATTTCAAACCATAGACCTGATTTTACAGACGTCCACACACCTTAGTAACCTTCTGAGTAAAGCATTCCTCTGCGATGGTACCTTGGAAAAAATTATTTCTGTGCTCAGTGAAGAAATCATGAGGGAACTGGATGAACAGTGATGAGAACCAGATGATCACTTTACTACACCACCATCATCCCTGCTTGTCAACTGTTTCATAATTCTTCTGTAGGCAGAGAATATCAAGATAGTAATGTAGAAAATATTAAAGTGATAGGCACGTTAGCCATTCCAGCTTTAAATTCTTGACCAGATTTATATTTTTTTCTCTACTGAGAGCATGAAGAAAATTGTTAGATTTGCCAGTTCAGAACAGGGAAGGTATTTTTAAACTATTTCTTAAAATTAAGATAACTTTAATGAAAACTTACATTTGGTCCCTTTACCTCTTGCTATCCAGATGGACATAAGTCTACTCCCACTCTACATTTGATCAAACAGCTTTTCACCTTCCTGGATATCTTTCATAAACGCAGAACTTGCATTCTTCCCATTGCTTTTTGTTGTTGTTGTTGATTTCTGGATTTTCTATACAACCCCTAATTCTAGCACAGCCTTAACCAAGACATGCTTACATAGGTATTTTGGAGCAAAGATAGCAAGCAAACAGTAGATCTTATGTCTTGGCATGGTGACGCTCATCCTCTTCCTTAGCCTAACACTTAGCACCAAGCATGGTGATTAGTAAATTTGTGAGCTATTTACACTGAGAGTCTAAAATCGGGATGATCTAGAGAAGAGAACATTAGGAGTTTAGGGCATATTAGTGGAAGAACAGGAGCAGACTAGGGACATATTTATGAGGTGATCAGGTACTGAAAAGAGATTACAAAATTTGTACCTGAGAAACATGGCAGGAATACTTGTCAGAGTAAAGTTCTTATTTGTTTTAAGCCAGTTCATAGCAATTGTAATTTGCAGACAGTCAGACAAAAGGAGAAACTAAAATTTGGCAAGTAAAACTAAACTTTATTGAAAGCAAAATTCTTGGTATAAAAAGAAGCTACTACTTGATCTTTAAAGACGTTTCAGAATATTTCAATGTTACAAAATGCAACATCCTTCTAGACCTAGACAGCATATTGAGGAGATACAAAGCATTGGAGCTCTCATGAGGAATTAATCCAAGTTCTAAATGCCTCATACATTTTCCCAGTCCAAAATGATTCATCAAATATCAAATGCAAACTGTCATCTGTGAAGAACAGGAGTATGGTTTAACTTCTGTCTGTACATGGTGCCCTGAAAAAAAAAAAAAAAAAAAAAAAAAAAAAAGACAAAACACAGACATGTAATAGAATGCTAAAACTTGCTGCTAGTACACATCGTAATCCACTCGGGACTTTCAGCAGTTTCTTTTCCTTATCAGAGTCACATATACAAAAGGTTGCCAGTTTTACAAGTTTGGTATCATTGTCTTTGTAACTGTTTCTCTTCTTCAGGTCAGCAAAATTTATCATGTACTTCACCAATATTTTTAAAGAGTTTACCAAACCTCAAGTCTCATCTCTTAATTCACTTAAACTCTGTTGCTCATGGTCATACAGTCCTTATTAGAATCTTTGTTCCCAACATTTATCTCCTTTTCAAAGGTATATGAGTGCACTGAACAAAGTAGAAAAACTGTGCAGTCACTCCTTATCTCATCCTTACTCTTCCAGCATGGTTTCATCACACAAGAAAAGCATGAATTCTGACAACTGCAAGAGCTAGTACTCTGTTAAGCCAAAGTGTAGCAGCAAACAGAGTATGACTGAAGAAACTTCCTGAAATGTTTTTCTCAATTTGGAATCATTGGGATTTCTCTTTCCCACACAAGAATAATACATTACTCAATCACTAAACTTTTGCTAAAGGATTAACTACTGTAAACTTACATCTCCATCTTCCTTCATCAATACCTTCTTTCTTCATTTCCATATTTAAGGTTATTGTAATAAATATTGTGATCACTCAGAGTTCAATTTTAGAAAATCTAAACATTCTAGGCATGGCAGAAAAAACAGGAATAGTCTCATCTCAGCTATAACTTTCAGAAGCAACACCAAGAAACCTATGTATACTTCCTCCACTTTCTTTTTATTTATCTTGATGAAGAGCAGCTGTGACAACACTTGTAAATACACATATTTCTTTTAAATTCTTTGGGATTGATATAAATGTTCAGAGGTAAATTGTGTTTATATCAACAGCAAACAGGACAGGTGTGAAAACAGTTAAAGCTTTCCTCATTGCCTTTCTCTCCTAGGTCCGGGGATGAAATTGCCTGAAATCTGAAACAATATATGCATATATGTAGTACATGAGTATTGTACAAACTGTTACTACAATTCTGATAATTCCCAGTGTTCTATATTTTGGTAGCATAAGTGCATATCAACTGTTACTGGTAACGTTTAATCAACAGTAGTTTCAGCTGCTCTGTTTTTAATGTGACATGCTTAGTGGATGAGGGAAAGGCTGTGGATGTAGTCTACCTTGAATTCAGTAAGGCTTTTGATACTGTTTCCCACAACATTCTCCTCAAGAAACTGGCTGCTCGTGGCTTGGACTGGCGTACGCTTTGTTGGGTTAAAAACTGGCTGGATAGCCGGGCCCAAAGAGTTGTGGTGAATGGAGCCAAATCCAGTTGGAGGCCGGTCACTAGTGGAGTCCCCCAGGGCTCAGTACTGGGGCCAGTTCTCTTTAATATCTTTATCGATGACCTGGATGAGGGGATTGAGTGCACCCTCAGTAAGTTTGCAGATGACACCAAGTTAGGTGCGTGTGTTGATCTGCTCGAGGGAAGGAAGGCTCTGCAGGAGGATCTGGATAGGCTGGACCGATGGGCTGAGGCCAACTGTATGAAGTTCAACAAGGCCAAGTGCCGGGTCTTGCACCTGGGGTGCAACAACCCCAAGCAGAGCTACAGGCTGGGAGATGAGTGGTTGGAAAGCTGCCTGGCCGAGAAGGACCTGGGAGTACTGGTTGATAGTCGGCTGAATATGAGCCAGCAGTGTGCTCAGGTGGCCAAGAAGGCCAACAGCATCCTAGCTTGTATAAGAAACAGTGTGGGCAGCAGGTCTAGGGAAGTGATTGTGCCCCTGTACTCGGCTCTGGTGAGGCCGCACCTCAAGTACTGTGTTCAGTTTTGGGCCCCTCACTACAAGAAGGACATGGAGGTGCTCGAGAGAGTCCAGAGAAGGGCAACGAAGCTGGTGAGGGGTCTGGAGAACAAGTCTTGTGAGGAGCGGCTGAGGGATCTGGGATTGTTCAGCCTGGAGAAGAGGAGGCTCAGGGGCGACATTATCACTCTCTATAGGTACCTTAAAGGAGGCTGTAGCGAGGTAGGGGTTGGTCTATTCTCCCACGTGCCTGGTGACAGGATGAGGGGGAATGGGCTAAAGTTGCGCCAGGGGAGGTTTAGGTTGGATATTAGGAAGAACTTCTTTACTGAAAGGGTTGTTAAGCATTGGAATGGGCTGCCCAGGGAAGTGGTTGAGTCGCCATCCCTGGAGGTCTTTAAGAGACGTTTAGATGAGCTTAGTGATATGGTTTAGTGGAGGACTTGTTAGTGTTAGGTCAAAGGTTGGACTCAGTGATCTTGGAGGTCTCTTCCAACCTAGATGATTCTGTGATTCTGTGATTCTATAATATACATCTCCATCCCCCCAAATTCCTTTTGCCTATTAGATGGTAATTCAACAATTCCTGTAAGTCCTATAAAAGTCCTACTGGACTGTTTTTGTTTTTGCTAGATTTGATATTTGCTATATAGATTAGCCTTGCCATCTACTCAAAGTAATTGGCCTATATCACTGAATGTTTGCTTGCTGGTAAATGCAAGAGTAGAATTATTGTTCTCTCTCTTTTTTTTTTTTTTTCTTTTTTCTTTTTTTTCCCTATCATTATTTTAACTTTTATTTTGGTTTTTGGGAGGTACTGAATACAAGTCTATTACTAGCAATGTTGCTGTTGAACCTGAATCATAAAACTGATGTCACAAAACTGCAAGGAGTAATTCATACAGTGGATGGTTGTTTGGCCATTTGGAGGAACCTTGAAATGCGTAAGCTGCTGTAGGTGATGACCCTGGTTTGTGCAGGACTAGTTGGTCTCCAGTGGGGCCTTGCCAGCTCAGCCATTGTGTCATACCAAGTTTAAGGTCAGAGGTGAAATGAGAAATTTATAGGTACACTATGATTACTAACAACAACAACAAAATTATAATCATAATTAAAGAAAGCTTCTCTTTCTTATTAAAGAGGCTCTATTGCCCTTATGCAGTAAAGAACTTTTTCTTTTCTTTTTTTTTTTTTTTTTTTTTGTGAAGATTCAGGGCTTACAGTTAAAATGATGAATGGACTTAAACAATTTAGGATATGTTTCCGGAGTTGAACTTTCAAAGCTTTATAAAATTTCAGAAATCATAATTTTTAGAAAGGATCCATGTCATACAGTCCAGCCTGCAATTTTGAGCAAGTCAGGTGGAGCTGTTGACTCCGAGGGTGGTGAGGCCTTGCAGAAACATCTGGACAAATTAGAGAGCTGGACAATCACCAACAATATGAAGTTTAACAAGAGCAAGTGTCAGATTCTGTACTTGGGAAGGGGCAACCCTGGTTATACGTGCAGAGTGGGGGACAAGATGCTGGAGAACAGCCCCACAGAAAGTTATCTGGGTGTTTTGATCGACTGCAAGCTGAACATGAGCCAGAAGTGTGCCTTGGCAGCCAGGAGGGCCAACTGTATCCAGGGGTGCATCAAGAACAGCATTGCTAGCTGGTCAAGGGAAGTGATTGTCCTTTCCAACTAGTATATTCTGTGATTCTATGATTGAATACTCCTAGGTATTCTAAGGATGGAGGATGCTTAAGTCTTTTTTGGAACCTGAAAAACACTTCAAAGTTCAATGAAGAAATCTCTGAGCAATTAAGAATAAGTTCACCATCAGCCATAAAGATCTGCCTTAGGTATTGAATAAACATTGAAAAGCTAAGGGCCAGAGGAGAAAGAAAAAAAAAAAATATATATATATACATATAGATCTTTGTTGGACAAAATAACCTTGAATAATGTCTCTCTCCCTCTTCATGTATGTGCTAACAACAAAAGACAGATGTCCATTCTGAAATTATGTTTCTGGAATAATCTGAACAGAAGACCATTTTCTAATGTGGACATTTCTACTGTCTAGGTTTACCATTATTATTTAATATGCAAGCAGTCTATATGATCTGTGGTCAGAACCATGGAGCTGGTCTGTGCCAGAACCAACAAGTGAATCCACACCTTGTCAGGTATGACAAGATGACTTTATAACAAAAAACCCCATGGTGAAAACTGGGGATGAAGGGTAAGGTTGAATCTGTGGGAGGCAGATTCAGCACTGTGTGGTATGAAGTGGAGGACAAAAGAACAGAGAGCAGAAGAGGCACAGCAAATGGAGTGGACAGAAATAGGTCAGGGTTGTTGAAAAGGATCAATATTTTCAATGTGCTGTTGAAGGAGAGTCCAAAAAGTCTATGTTGAATGGTAAACATTTCTAAGTGTTTTCCTAAGGAGAGATTGTTATGTCACTTTTAAATGAAAATGCAGACTAGTCCCAGGTGAATTAAGAGAAGGTTACTGTGATATTCCCCATCAGATAAGAAAATTTTGTTTGGCGGAATTCTCTGTGATTATCAATGCTTTTTGTAAAGATGAATGGAGACAGACAGTTATGTATCCATCCAACTCTAAACCTTAATTAATCAGGATTTGCATTCAAAGAACACAAAGCTTGACATTTATCTTCTCTAAAAAACAGAAAAATTGAAAGCCAAAGTTTTTCATGACAGCTCTGAAACCCCTTCATGATTATCTGGGGAAAGAAATTAAATATCATTAAAAGGTCATAAGAACTTGCATGGTCTGAAAAATAAGGGGAACACAATTCTGATAAAGAGTCTTTGAGAAAAATATTTTACAATTAGATGTGTTACCAAATAAGAATCTGCTTGGAAAGCAGGAACTGATACAGATAAGGGAGCATAAATTACATTTCAGTTCCTTATGAAAAATAAAAAATAAAAATCTTTGTATAGAGAAATACAAAAAAACTATCATGAATCCTCAAGTACTTTTAAAGTAATGTAAATAGTTGCTATGAATGTCAAACCAGACTTCATTTTGTTGCAAAAAGCAACATTTTTCAAGTAATAAATCAAAAATTCACAAAACTTCCATCACTATGCCGTCCATTAGTACTACACAAATTGCAGAATATGCATTTACATTTTAAACCATCTAATGATATTTTCATGATTTTTTTCATAAATTTTGTGTAAATATAAGTTGAATAAAATAGCATTTTACCATTTTACTTGAAAATTTAAAACATCTAAATTACATTTTGTTAACATAGAGAATAAGTTAAAAGTTACTTGATTAAGGTTGGTAGAACTATTTTATTGAAATAAATGTATTAAGTCAGAATATATAAAAGTGTTAAACCAAAACTGCATGAAATGCCTACAATATAGCTTTTTAAACCTTTTCGCCAATGGATTTTCCAAGAAAACATGAAGCATAAAAGAACTTTTACAAGTCTATACTGAATCAGAAGGCAGGATTCTCCATGACAACAGTTTTAAGGTTTTGAACTGGAGAAATGCTAAAACATTATTATTTTTTTCTATAATGAAGTCTCATCAGGTCTCCATAAATACCAGACTATGTCTCCATTAAAACAAAATAGCAAAAAAAGAATGGTCCCAGAAGCGCAAATGGTCTAATTACTAGATTCTTTGTTATCTAGCTCCTCTTTGAACCAGAAAATACTCTTCTTCCATAAAATCCTGCAGTAGCAAGCTTCAGATCTTGATTAGTTGCTGCGTAAAATCTAATTTTCTTCTAAATTCTAATTTTCTTTCTTTTTCTGTTTTGACATTATCACCCATCATTTTTACCAATTGTCCCAAAGTTCCAGAATGACAAGAATTGGTGAATGACTTTTTCATTACCTCATACAATGCATTCATGGGTTAGTAAATCTCTTAAACATCCCTTTGGGTTTTCCTCCCCAAACCAAATGATTTCAGGCTTCATCCTCACAATGTATGTGTCGCACTCCCTTCACCATTCTGATTGTGCTTCTCTGAAATGTCTCTAACTCCAAAATACCTTTCTTGAAATGCTTCAAAACTGCATATGACACCATGATGTCGATGCATAAAAAATTTATATAGCAAGAAGAAAGCTATCTATTTCTATTTTTCAGTACCCTTCTTGACGATTGACTGCATGTTGTTGGCTTTTTGGTTCTTCTGCACATTGAACAGTTGATTTCTGAAAACTGTTGAAGGCTGAAAGACCTGTCTCCTTATACAAGAATGATTTATAGTATTTTTCATTATATATATTGCTTTTCATTTATCTATCCAGAAACTCTTTTTACACCTTTTGCCTGCTCATTTTTCTGAGTTTCTTATGATTTTTTTCTCCAACAGTGGAGCAACTAGATGCCAAGTATAGTTTAGCATGATCTGAAAAAGGCGGACATTTCATTGCATTCTCCCTCTTCCAGGTTAACTGAGGAAAATGTTAAACAAAACCTCCCCAGCATTTATCCCTGATGGACCCTATCACTGATTATTCTGCATCCTAATAATTGACATTACCTTTGTTTCTCAGACTTTAACCAGTTTTCAGTCCATGAATGGACAGAGCAACTGTGAAACAGAATCAAGGAACTGTTTGCCTTGAGAAACAAAGTATTTTTGCAACTACTTAATAGGCTTTTTTAGGTATAGAAAGGTAGACTAGTTATGCCTGTAAATTTTAGGCCATGTTACTCCCAGATGAAATTTAAGGCATGCAGGCTTATAGGAACTTTGTGAAAAACAATGGAAATTCCGTATTGCATTAGAAAAGTATACTATGAAGCAATGTAATCAGAAGAATTTTTATTTATTTATTTATTTATTTATTTTTTTAATGGGAAGGAAAAAGGCCATGATCCATGATCGAGGATGTTCCATGAAATATCTAGATTTGATTTAGGCCACCACCACTAAAACAGGAGGAAGACAGCATAAAGAGCATCTTATTTGGAGACTTAAGTTTTGGATTCATACTGGTATAACAAGGTGGCTTTAATAAGTGTCATTAGTGAGGTGAACTGAATCAATAGAGGACAGTTTTGTGTGTGTTGTAGTAACATGTTGAATTAAGAAAAAAATGCCTTTTGTGACAACAAATGCTAACTGAGGAAATGTAAATTATGTGACCACATCTGTGAGGCTACAGATGTCATTAGCACAAAAGTATGTTTTTTGAGGGTCCTAATTCACAGTATATCCCATTAGAAACTGTGATTTCTAATAAAAATTTGAAAAACAGTAATAGCTGCTCTATTAATTGAAAGAGAAAAAAATTCAACTGGGCATTGTGTATTTCAATTAGATACCTGATATAAAAGTAGTGATGTTAACTTAAGATTAGTGACATCAAGATAATTACAATCCCCTTAGCAAATTCTTACAATACCGATTGGAGTGGCTGGGCTGGTCACCTGGGCAGTTTCACTGGTTACTTCTGGAACTGATAAAATATCATCCTGGCAAGTGAAATTCAGGTATTGACTAATGTTGCATTTGTAATTCAAAGGTAGTGGCTGACAGGGCTTATTAAGTTTCTGGTCTACCCACCAGCATCGACGTTTCCTCCCTTTTGTCCCTAGTGCCTCATGCAATTTAGTATTTCTGCCATTTACTTTACTTTTAGATAGTCTAATACATCCTAGTCTTAAGAAATAAATTCCTTCATCCTTAGGCTACAGTTTCACTTTTCACTCTGTCTTATTACTCTTACCTATAATGTAATATGGCACACTAAAAAATCTTGTTTATTCCTTCAATTTGTTTGTGTGTAGGCTGTCAGCACATCCCTTCTTATTTCACTTTTGCTGGTCCCAGTGCATTATAATCTCTGATTTTTTTTTTATCATGGATGTCAAAGAAATTTTCTTGTAACATTGAAAGCAAAAACTGAATATATCAGTTTTTCATCACTGATTTCTCTTCACTCTATTTACTTTATTTCCTCTTTCTTCCTTTTCCCAGAGCTGATTCTTTGCTTCTCTGAAATATGGGGAACGTAGAAATAAGGATAACTGATAACCATTCTTTACGGCCACTACAGGAATTCTCCAAAAGAAGTTAATCATGCAGTGGAAGATATTCACTTTGGGCAATTGACCCTCAAAAGGAGCAGCAATTATAGACAAACAACAACTGGCATCTTGCACCAGCTGTGCAATCAGCAATTGCAGCCATTGGTTTTCCAGGGATCTTGACAGAAGCAACATGGACCCTTCATGGATAACAGAACCTAAACCTTACATATAGGCAGGAAAAATAAAGAATATGCTAAGTCTTCACTTTGGAGAAGCGGTAGAAGATCCTTCCTCAGGCTCTTTATCATGTAGTTCAGTGCAATCAAATTATCTGTCAGTTGGTATAGAATCAATTTTCCAAGAAAACATGATGAGTAGATTCCACCACTAGATACTTTTATTATTTTTTTCCAGAAAGCACCTCTGGAGAGAGTGAAGGAAAAGGACCTCAACAACTAATCAACACTAATCAGTTTCCTCTTTTTTTTTTTTAATTTTTAATTTCTAATTTTTTATTTTTTAGTTTTCAGACAGAAAGCTTCCTGAAACAAATTCACTTTATTTTTTTAGCACACCTCATTTTCCTTCGAAGCTTTTAGTGACTGAATAGACCTGTCTGGGTGCTTTTCTGTCTCTAATTTTCCTTACAAGTTTTGGTCCTACAGTGGAGTCTGAAATTACTCTGAAATTGTATCCGTGTACTTTGAAAGAGCACTCACAATTAGTTTACTTTTACATGTGCTTATCTACATTTCTGAGTATTATTTCATTTCCTTGTATTATATTCAGCCTACCAGACTTTATGCTAGCTGATGTGCTGTTGATCTCAGTAAATAAACTGTTGTTTTAATTGTTCACTGTTGATGAAAACTGAAAACAGACAGCAGTCTGTAAATCACTTCTTGAAAATACTAATTCCTGATGGTCTTAAACCAATCTCTCAGAGACTCTCACAGAAGAAAACCCATTTTGCAAAATCATTTTTGCAGAAATGGCTATCTTTTTTAGGTGTTCTGCTTTTGCATAACATTGATAATACATCAATGAATTCAAAGTACTCCTGTTATCTAGATACAAAGATGTTATCTCTGTTTTTCAGATGGAGAAACTGAAATGTTGAAGAGACTTCCTGAGGCCATAAGTAAGCTAATGCTGGAGCTGGTTCTTCAGTTCTCCACTGTCTGTCTTTTAATTATAAATATTGAATATCTCCCAGAGTTAACTCATAGTTATTAGTTAAGATAATGCAGTATATTAGACAGGGTTTGATCATGGACAAATTATGAAGTATATATATAATCCATGTGATATCAATTACTGTGTATGACACTATATTAAAATAAATAGTAATATTAAAACAAAGATAAGTATATAGAAAAGAAGTTTGAAAAGTAAAAGGAATGAACTCATTCCACTTCAGCTTTTCTTTAGTGGAAAATGACCACCTAGGTGAAAGACCACATTTTGTGAAAGAGGGAATTACATTTTAGTATATGTAGGAAAAAAAGAGGTGATGGCAAAGCATGGTTCTACTTGTCATTCATAGTCACAGATGATATTAAAAAGCTGTGTAAAAAAAAAAAAAAAGCATAAACTTCACAATTCTGTGCAAGTATGCTCATGCTTTGGCATAAATTTTGTAAATATGAGAGTACTGCACACAATATAACAAGCACTGAGGATCTCATGGCCAAACAGTTGCTAGATGGTATTTCTTTTTCTGTTCTTTTGACCAGCCTGAAGAGGATTTTTCATTTGAGGTATGTAAGAGAACAGATTTAACTGAAAAGAATGTTCATATTGTTCCTAAGGAGTATCAGAACCAAAAAATCAGAAAAACAAGCAAAAAAACAAACAACAACAAAAACACAAAGCAGAACTATTTTGAAACATCTTGTTCAAACTGGTACAGAGTAGACAAGCACTTATCTTTACAGACAATTATACAAGCTCTTCTCTTGTGTAGCACTTCCCAAATGCAAGTTGACACATGTCCAGAGCCACAGCTTAGAACATTCCTCTATAGAAACTTCCTGCATATAAAGCAGTAATTATGGTCAAAATCCAGCCGCTGAACTGCCCCCACAGTTTTCACAGGGCAGGCTGGAGACAGCGGCAGCTGCTGAGTTGTGTTCTACAGGACTGGAATGGACAGTCCAGGCTCCCTAGGTGTGTACCATGTGGTTAAGGGGAAGCATCCAGGGCTGAAAACAGACAACTGCTCATCATCTGGAAATGCTGTGCATGAGTTTGGAAGAAGAAAAAATCAAATCTGGAGATGAAAGAATAGGTAGAATGCAAGTGTGTAGGATATAATGATTTAAATTCTGAAAACTGCACCAGGGGAAATTGCTTCTTTCACTGAACTGTTACCAAAGTATATGATATCATTCTGAGTTTTGCACTAAGGACTTGTCTATGAGCATCAGTGAGACGTGACCTTGTTCAGACTGTGGTACTTAATGAGATACTCATTGCTCGTACTAGGGTCTGTTAAGAAAGAAAAATAGAATGTTGAATGTCTAAGTTGTAATGACCTACAGAGGGAACCATACAATTGAGTGGGTTTATTTAATTGTTAAAGAACTGCAGCATCCTCCTAGTTTTTGCCTTATATGCTATCTTCTTCCTGAATATAGAACATAATCATTCATAGCTTTGTTTGGAATCTCATATTAATACATAAAGTATATTTTCCTATTATTGACTAAAACTGCTTACTTGGTCTTCTTCCAAACCATGGTGTATATACACATTCATATTCTGTAAATATTGCAGAATTCATATTCTGTAAACTTGCAAATAATTTCTTGTTTTGACAAAAATTACTATTGTATTCCCAAAACAGTTAGGAATTGTTCATTCACAGTTAGGAAAAACAATTTATCACCTTACAGAGATTTCAATGGAAATTATGATGAGGGGAATTTGTTTTGTTTTAAGCAGACTATTACACTGAGCACATGGTGTTCTCTATATGTTATTACACATAGATTTTGCAGAATATTATAAAAAAAACCAAGGGTGATTAATGGTAATAAAAGGAGCTACAAAGTTAACAGCATGCAGTCGTTGAATGTCTCTTTATTAAAGCTGCTATGCTGTTGTAACAACTTTTCTGTTCAGGTCACCAGTGCTGGAAGGCTTTCACCCACCATGAACATTCAGTTAATGGCATTGTAAGTAATTTCAAAGCAATATTTGCCCTTTGGCATAAATTATGTGAGACATAAATTATGAAAGACATAATTCATATCAAGGCCAATTAGAAACTTTTCAGTCTCCACTACATAACACAGTCTAATATCATCAGTATTTTCATCTATTTAACGGAGGCATGAATCTCAGAATTAATTATTCTAGTGAAATTATGTGAAGGACCTTGAAATCAAAGAGTACAGCAAAATTCAGAATTGTACTTTACATCAATAGTAAATATCACTCTGTGTTTAAGTTCTATCTTTAAGCTTATACTTTGGAAATTATTTTGATATTACAGTAGGTGTGTAATTAGTTTGTTCTAGCCTTGGATTTGATTTTTAACAAAATCAATAAAGAAAACTTAAAATAAGGTACAATGAAGAAAAAAATGTATAATAATATGAATGGGTATAGTAATAACAATAATAGTAATAACAACAATAGTAATAATAATTGTACCAGGATGATAAAGGATCAAATTCATATATATTTTCTACAAGAAAATGGTTGAAAGGAATACCCTTCCTGCCTACAAAATCATCATTTAATGGATAATATACATATATGATATTTGAAAAAAGGACATATTGAATTAACTTTTGCATACCTTGCTAGTGCAAAGTTAATTCATTGAAGACTTCTAATAATCTCTTAGTATTTGAAGAAGCATCACTTCTCTTGGGAGGTCTTAATTATTTTATATCACTTATGCGTGTATTTTCTTTATCTATTGCACTTTCCCAGTCTTTAACTTTTGGGGTTATCAATGAGTTCTGGATTAATGACTCTGAAGAAGGATCATATAACACAAATACAGTCCAGTCAACTTATTATCATCTCTCAGAAAGACTTATTTTAATCATTTTGGTCGTGGATGAGCGTACTCTTTGACTGGACTTCCTTTGTGATTTAAAAATATTTAAAAGTATTACTGCTTTCCTGGATTCATTTTATATGCATATCTTATAAACTTATTATATTTGCTTTCTCTGTTGCTATTTGCTTTCAAAGTGATGCTGGATATATATATACATTTTTTAATGATATTGTTATAGACCTTCATAAATGTTTTCTGATGACATAATACCATCAACCATAGAATCACCAGGGAGTCTTTAAATCCCTTCAAACATCCTGAAGCACTGCAAATGTTGAGATTGTTTGCTTTTGGCTACGTATTTGAAAAGCTTACTTTTTCACCTGTAAGTTAAAGCTAATAAAAATACATCTGGTAGATGTGTTGACATTTTCTGTGACCATGCTAGAATCTGCACTACACAGATAAGCCCTAGAAATAGGTAAGTGAAGAGCCATTATCAGCCCAAATAAATTTTACTGTATATACCATATTGTTAGTCTCTGACTGTCAGCAGAACTGCTACTGCCTTATGAACAATTAACTTCTGTGATATCCATATTTCTTCTCTGCTCTACTTCTTATCTTTCATTTACTTGGAATTCAATTATTCTACTTTTAGGGGTAAAGCAATTATTCATTGTCAAGTTCAGCTAAATAAATCTTTCTTTCTTAAAATAAAACTTGGAAGTACCTCTGAGCATTTTCTTACTTGTACATCCCACAGAATAAACATGATCACATCATTTTTGTGATCATAAAGCTTTGAATGGACAGAAGTCAGTCATACTATCCTGACATATTGAGGACATCAGCAGAACCTACATTCTTTCTGTAATCATTTCACATGTGTACATAGTATTTGCACTTTGCAACGTACTGGGGGTGTGCACTTGTTCTTTGGTCACAATGACTCAACCCAGAGGCAAATAAGTTACAGACTTCTGGTGGTTTGAATGTGTCCTGTGATTGGGGACTGAGTGGTCCATTATTTAAGCATTGACTATTCATCCTCATTTAATCATACAGTACATGGAGTCATTAGATATAGTAAGCTGCAGTAAATGAGAAATACACTAGCAAAATATCATTGTCTAGAAATTTGGGTTCACAGTCCCAGAATTAAATCTCTGCAAAAGAATTGGAGGACATTTTCTGGTTGGAGCACTGCAGGACTGGTGACAGTCTGCTTTCCTTCCTCTGGAAAACACACCAAGGGAAGGTAGAAATGGCAGGGTTCACATTTAACTGGCCATGAGGTTGTTTCCTTACCTATGTAGAAGCAGTCAATTAGGCAGAAAACAGTATACTGGCATTTTGTACTATCAACTGCATCTTAACTGAAGAAGCAGAAGAAAGTGGTTAGAAAACACATGAGGTTAGGTCAGTCTGGGGAAGACAACCCCTAGAGAATTATACCTACATCCCTTGAGATCAAACAGTTCTGTCATGTTTCAAAAATGTATTTACTAAATGGAGATGCCACCAAGCCCAAATGTTTAATGATATTTTTGTATCCATGTGAATTAGTATAAAAATTGGGCAAGGAAGATTACCAAGATTGGAGCTAAAAAAGTTTGCAGATTTCATGCATTTCTAGTCAGGTATCATACTGTATTGCCTGTGAAAGACTAAATTGTGATGTCCAGAAACAATTTCTCTCCTTTGTTACGTGCCAGACTATTGTGAACAGCCTGTGCCAAAAGTATAATTAGTCTTACTTGGAAAGTGGAAGTTACAATGGCAGCTATCCATGCAATTATCTATTATTTATTTATTTATTTATTATTTTTTATAAAATAATCCAAAAATGTTGTAGGAAAATAATGTATTTGTTATGCATTATACACCAGCAGTAAGCTATACTATTGAAAGTATGGGTTTAGGACCTTAAAGAACTGTTTACATTTCAAAGTATTTAAGTATTATACAGCTTACTCTTGCTGAAATTCAATTCAAGATTTCAATTGTTTTGTAGTTTCTAAGGTGGGCTTAAATGAACATCTCAGAAGAAAAGGCAATTTAGCAAATGCTGATTCCTTTCTTTTTGTGTTTAAAATGTGGTTCTGACAATATAGAATCATAGAACCATAGAATATCCTGAGTTGGAAAGGACCCACAAGGATCATTGAGTCCAACTCCTGGCTGCACACAGGTTTACCCAAAAATTCAGACCAGATGACTAAGAGCACAGTCCAAGCTCCGATAGGCTTGGTGCCGTGACTACGTCCCTGGGCAGCCTGTTCTAGTGATATTTTCCTCTTTAAAGGATTTAAAAACAAAACAAAAAGACCTCAGATTATATATCACATGGTATAGTGTATAATAAATGGACCTCTTCTGCATTATTTTATTACTAGTGCATTGAAAAAGAGATTAAATTCACATGACATAATGCCTGTAGTCTTCCAGTATTAGAACACTAAAATTGCCTGGAGTTGTCACTTATTTTGGGGAGTGGAGAGATTGTTTTGTGTGCCTTCTGTGATCCAAATCTGTTATTATTAATAAAATTGTGTTCATGTTAAACATGTTTGCATGAAAATAAATGCTAAACTAATTTAAATTAAAAATAATATTATAGTAGTCAAGGTCGGCTGCCTCGGAACCGGCGCAACTGCAGCTGCAGCACCTGACCACAAGTTACTGGTGGATCTCGGGCCCTTGCTTCGCCAGGGGAGGCCCAGGACAGCAGCACGACCAGGCCGCGCCCACCGGCTCTCACAAGAGAGGCTGACAGGGAGTGGGCATTGACAGGGCAACAGCGACTGCGCCCATGCCCTCTGCCTAGAAACAGCCACCGCGAGCAAGGAGGGGCCAGCAGTGTGTGTGCAGCGGTGCGCAGCTGGTGTGGCAGGGCGCGAGAGCTCTCCACCAAGTATTGGCAGTCTGTGAGATCACACACCTATCATGGTGTCCACTCAGCAGAGAGCTCACTGCGGAAAGGCTGTGGTGACCCAGACAGAGGGCCTGCCCAGAGACGTGCCTGTTCAGGCCTCTAGCTGCTGGGAGTGCCTGAGCCTGCTGCTGCCAGGGGAGGGCAGCAGGGAGACTGTCTGTTCTCAGGGGGAAGGTCTGCTCACCATGGTGGCTGTGCTCAAGCAGGAGGTGGAGAGATTAAGGAGCATCAGGGAGTGTGAGCAGGAGATTGCCTGGTGGAGTAACTCCCTGATGTGTCAGAGAGAAGGGCGCCGGGGGGATGCTTCCCAGAGGGTGGTGGAGCCCCTGCCCTGTCACTGTCAGGCAGAGGGAGGGGACCAAAAAGATGAGGAGGGTTGGAAGCGAGTCCCAGTTCGGCACCACAGGCAACCCCCCTTCCTACCTACCTCGCTTCCCCAGGTGCCTCTCCGTATTAGGTTTGAGGCCTTCGATCTTGAAGGAAAGGTAGTCAAGGATGTGGTGGAAGGCACGCCTATGAGGTCACATCAGAAGAGGCGGCTGACACCACACCTTAAGAACACCTCTGAAAAGAAAGAAAGAAGGGTAATTGTAGTAGGAGATTCCCTTCTGAGAGAAAAAGAGCAAATGTCACTCTGGTCTTCAAAAAGGGCAAGAAAGAGGACCCAGGTAATTATAGACCGGTCAGCCTCGCCTCCATCCCTGGTAAGGTGATGGAACAACTTATCCTTGGCGTTGTCTCTAGACATACCAAGGATAAAAAGGTCATTAGGGACAATCAACATGGCTTCACCAAGGGAAAGCCATGCTTGACCAACCTGATAGCCTTTTATGATTATATAACTGGGTGGATAGTGATGGAAAGGCAGTGGACGTGGAAATCAAGACGTATCTTGATTTCAGTAAAGCCTTTGACACCGTCTCCCACAGCATCCTTGCAGCTAAGCTGAAGAAGTGTGATCTGGATGATTGGATAGTGAGGAGGCCTTTTTACTGGTTGAATGGAAGAAGACAGAGGGTTGTGGTTAATGGGATGGAGTTGAGTTAAAGTCCTGTACATAGTGGAGTTCCTCAAAGGTCAGTAATGGGACCAGTGTTGTTTAATATATTAATGGATGACTTGGATGAGGGAATGGAGTGTGCTGTCAGCAAGTTTTCTGATGACACTAAACTGGGAGGAGTGGCTGACACACTGTAAGGCTGTGCTGCCATCCAGCAGGACCTCGACAGGTTGGAGAACTGGGCAGGGAGAAACTTAATGAAATATAATGAGGGCAAATGTAGAGTCCTGCGTCTGGGCAAGGATGCAGGACACCAGTATAAAATGGGGACTGCCCTGCTGGAAAGCCGTGAAGGGGACAGGGACCTGTGGGTCCTGGTGGACAGCCGTATGACCATGAGCCAGCACTGTGCCCATTGTGGCCAAGAAGGCCAATGGCAATGACATCAAAACGAATCTTCATTGACCAGTTTTCATACTGGTCTTCCTACTGCCATGTAAAACCATCATGTAATTCATGTGCTTTAATATCCACAAATGTGGTCATTTGTCCACACCAGTTAGCTCTGCAGCAGAGTTATCTGTGAATAGTTTTTTCATTAAATGGTCTTTTAACATGGGGGTTTGAGAATTTAGAAAAGATAGCAAAAATAATAAATAATAAATAATAATAATTAAAAAAAATCAAAAATGCCATAAACAAACAAACAAAAAACAACAGCAACAAAATATAAAACCAACAAACAAGAAAGATGATGTTGCCTCTTCAAGGATTTTCTGTTTCCATATTAGGTTCCTTTATTGGGTTACATGTTTTACTGTTTCTTCTTATGTGACTCTATTACTTGTGCTGACTTGTACAAAGCCAGTAACAGTGCCATAAAACACCAGTTCAAGATGTGAATAATGACATTCTCTACAATCATTAAATCTCATCATTCTGAACTTGAATTTTGTCAGAAAGGCACATATAATCAATATTGTTTGAACAAGGTTTAGTAGTATAGAAAAATATTACATGTTAGTAGAATGGAGCAAATGGTGCTGCACCCCTTGTTAGTCTTGGCATTATAAATGCCCAGCTGAACACTATTACTGGCTCATCAGTTATCCTTGGAACTGTACCATATCCAAAAATTGATCCATTCTGAGCAGTCAGTGCACATCAACCACATATTTGAAGTGAGGAAGAGTGAATTGTGTATGTCAAAGCAGAGACATTTAGAAATTGTTGCGTTGAGTAACAGATGCCTTGAAACCTTGAAGGTCAAGGGACATGACATCTGCCTTGTCCCATGACCGACTGATTAATGTGGGTGCAATATTTTTTAATTAGTTAATATCAGCTTGCCTAACCCACACTCCTCTCTCTCAGTTACTAGAATAATTCTGGTAAATTTACCAGAAGAAAGACCTTAGTATGCACATTTAGTAATAGAAACATCCATTTCTGACGGCTGAAGCAGTAGATCTTCACAAAACTTACACAATGTGCCATAGCTGCCCTTCATTTACTCATGTCATTTCAGACTGTGAACAATATACCAACTGTGCTACCAAAAAATTACATGCACTGAACTAGTGCTGAAATACCATGGTAACCAATATATTCCATTTTTGCTGTTTCTCTGGCCAGAAAATCTAACAATTCTGTAGATAACATTTTCCTCTTGTGCCCCATTATATTTTTACTCTTTGTTGATAAATTCATTTCATTTGTGGGGTGGTATTATTTTTTGTGTTTTGTTTTTCTGGAAAGGCTATATCTTTATGTCTTATCTACAAGATTATATTGCCAGCATATATATTATTGGTTTGCTACGTTGTTTATGCAAGTCCACTTCAGAGCAACTTTATTAATCTTAATTGCCTCCTCCAGGGAAAACATTGATTCCAAATGATATAGTAAAATCCCTGGGGGAAGAAAACAAAACAAAACAAAACAAAACAAAAACTTCTTTAAAGGTATGTTTAATATACATACTATTTTAAAAGAATAATTGTTCCACAAAGATCAGTTTGAAAGTCCAGTCCTTCTCTATTCATTTAACTTTCATTTTTCATTTCACTTCAGGGTTCTGAGAAATAAATTCAAATGTTGATTCTTGTTAGACTTTCAGCAATCCATCTAATGGAAGGTAGGCATGGCTTCATTTCTAATGCACTAGCTAATTTCCAGCTGAGACGGTAGGATCATTTAAAACTGCATGATCTTAACAAATATCAGCTCAAACAAACAAATAACTATGAGAAAAAAAAATGATGTTTCCAAAAACTATTTTCTTTAGTTGAGGGAATGGATAAAAGGAGAAACTGTATGAAGGGGGAGGGTTATGTATCAGACAGGAGAAAATAGATTTTCAAAATTATGGAAGAATCATTTAAAATCATTTAAATCATTTAAAAACAAATAATAGACTCTCAGGAAAAAAGGCTATGCAGCTTCGACATGAAAAACTTTGAGGCTTCCTGCCCTTATTTTTGAAACTTTGCAAATTTACGAGTTGGAGAAAGACAGCTCTTATGTTTTTCAGCTAGGGGCTAAGTAATATAAGTAATTACTATGTGATAGCATGATTTAATCAGAAAACTCAGGAGAAAAGCTGAGTTAAATTTTGCTGAGCCATGAGAATCTGTTCTTCACAAGTTTTCTGTGCCATAATTAATATTGGTGGTATAAGATATTATATACCGTGTTAACTAAATTGATGTAATATCTCGATATCTGACATAATCTTTTAGGTTATTATACTAGTGAATTTTAACCTGCCTTGAAGAAGCAAATTGTCTCAATGTAGATTCCACTAAAAGATCTGTCTGGTTACTGTGATGGTAATCTTCCATTGAAGAAGGGCATAATAGTGGATGGAGTTAGAAAAGCCAAATCCCACCAGGAGCTGAATCTGATGAGGGATATGGAGGGCAAAAAGAAGAGTTTCTACAGGTGTAGAAAAAAAGCAAAAGCTTTTGAGCAGCAAAAGTAAGACTAGGGAAAATGTGGGTCTGCTGCTGAATGAAAACACCGTGATGACAAAGGCCATGGAAAAGGCCAAGATACTCTGTGCCTTCGTCGCCTTGATCTTCACTAGTAAAAGTGGCCTTCAACAACCACAGGCCCCTGAGTCCAGTGAGGAAATTTAGAGCCTGGAAGACTTGGAAATTGGACATGCACAAATCCGTGGGACCTGATGAGATGTGTCAAACATGCTGAGAGATCTGGCTGATATCATTGCAAGGTCACTCTTGTCTATCTTTGTAAGGTCATGGCATTCAGGGAAGGCTCCTGAAGACTGGAAGAAAGTAAATGTGGCTTTTGTGTTCATGATGGATAAGAGGGGGGATCTGGTAAACCACAGGCCAATCAGCCTCACCTTGAGCTCTGGGAACATATGAAAATAATCCTAGAAAACATTTCTGAATATATGAAGGACAAGAAGGTGATAAAGAGTAGTGAGCATGGATTTACAAAGGTGCCTGATCAACCTGAAAGCCTTCTATAATGAAATGACCAGTTTGGTGGAGAAGAGAGTTGAATGTCATTTGCTTTGACTTTAGCAAGGTTTCTGTCACAAGAGGACAGAATGTCCTTGCTTCAGTGACACTTTCACTAGCCTGTCTTGGTGTTGACCAAATTGGAAGGAACTGACACTTTGAAACGGTTAGCTTTGTTAAAGAATCAAGAATAAAGCACCGACCCAAAGAATAAAGCACCTATCCGAAGGGAGAAAATTTAAACTAAAGGAGATGTAAAGAAAGGAGATAAGTGAAATTTAGGTTAACTCACATCTTCTTCAACAGCTTGTACTCCAAAAATTCTTCTCCATGAAAAGATTTTGTCCATTTTTCCATTTAGTTCTCATATTTTTGTCCTTTACACAGGCTTAATGGCAGGAATCCACAGATCAAGCCTAAGAGACAGGAAATAGATGACAAAATAAATTGCATAACTGGAGTGAAACAAAATTATTCTTTTCTTCTAAGTTCTTCCTCTCTCTGTCTTTTTTTTTTTTTTTCTTTGTCTTCTTATCTCTCATTTTCAGTCTTTGCATAGTACAAAGGCCTCTCTGAATTCTGCCAAAGTCATAGTAGAAAAGCAGAGATATGACAGAGTTCATCATGGAACTATACAAAGTGGAAAGAAGCCTCTATATAGCAGGATGTACCTTTAGGAATAGTAAGCTTATGTTATTCAAGCTCAGTATATTATAATGTAAAAGGTTTTAGAGAGATTCCCCTCTTCATGAGTTACTGCCACTGGAGAACAGAAACAAGCTAGGAAGTGAAAAGTCAGCAAATGCAGAAGAAGATATATAGTAAGTGTACAAATTCTCACATGCTTAAATCAGTGCATTAGACTAGTGGGAAATCACTCTTGTATTAGAAATTTACCCAGCTCCCCCATGGTTACATGGTTTAGTCTGCTCCTATTATCCTCTTGCCGAGGTGATCGGCTCCGGGGAAGACGCGTTCTGCAGCAGAGCGGGGGATCGAGACAGGCAAGGCTTTTTTTTTCGGCATCGAGGCCACTCGAAGCAGCCGAGGGAGCCGCCAGGACCCGGCAGCCCTCGCGAGGCTGACGAGGCGTAGGCGGAGCCAGCAGCGCCCCCTCCCTGGCCGTTCAAAAGCAGCCCCTGGGGAGCGCGAGCGACCAGGAGCGCGGCGAACAGGGCGGGCAGACAGGGCGTGGCACGTCAGAAGGGCATGGCGCAGCAGTTCGCGCAGGCAGGGCGAGCAGGGAGAGCCCCTCACCGCTCTCTTGCAGCGGTCTTTCCCTTCAGTACTGGTACTGGTAGCCTGCTTGCGAAAAACCTGGTCATGGTATCGACCAGGCAGAAAACCATGCCCTCTGCATCTCTTGCGGCCTCTCCAGCCACGGTCACCAATGTGACTACTCAGACGGAGGGCTCAGGGAAACACACCGCTGTCTGGGTCTTGGGCTGCAGGGTGTGCCCGAGTCTTCTGTCCATATCCAACAGCAGCAGTGAGGGGTATGCCTGTGGGAGGTGTGCCCAGGTTGAAGAGCTGCTCAAACACATAGCGGAGCTTCGGGAGGAGGTGAGCAGGCTCAGGAGAATCAGGGAGTCAGAGAGGGAAATTGACTGGTGGAGGTGTACTCTACCCTCTCTGAGACAGACTCAGGAGCCTGCCGCAGCACAGGTGCCTCCTGCTACGCAGAAGACAAAACTCCCCTCATCCCACCAGGCAGTAAGAGGGGACCTAGGCCACAGGGGGGAATGGAGGCAGGTTCCTGTTCAGGGTGGTAGTCGAGCCCCGTCCCTGCCCACCTCACATTCCCATCTACCCTTATGTAACAGGTACGAGGCTCTAGAACACCATAGTCAGAACAATGAAGTAGACAAAAGCCCATCCCAGTTGGAGAGGGTGCCTAAGGCAAGGCAACCTACCCCCCGCGTTGCTACATTGTCTGTCAAGAAAGACAGAATGATTATTGTCATGGGGGACTCCCTTTTGAAAGGGACAGAGGGCCTGATATGCCGACCAGACCCAACCCACAGGGAAGTCTGTTTTCTCCCCAGGGCTTGGGTGAGAGACTTAGCTCAGAAAGTCAAGTGCCTGGTACAGCCCACCGACTACTACCCGCTACTGGTCTTTCAGGCTGGTAATGACGAGGTAGCAACGAGAAGTCCGAGAGCAATCAAAAGGGACTTCAGGGCTTTGGGGCAACTACTTAAAGGATCAGGGGCACAGGTTGTGTTTGCCTCTGTCCTTCTGATAGGGGGGATCGCTGCTGATAAGTGGGCTCACCACATTAACACGTGGCTTCGGGACTGGTGCAACGGACAGACCTTCGGGTTTTTTGATCATGGGAAGGTCTACATGACTCCAGGCCTGCTGTCACCAGATGGCATGCTCCTCTCTCAGAGAGGGGTAAGGATTTTGGCTCAGGAGTTGGCAGGGCTGATAGACAGGGCTTTAAACTAGAGTTGAAGGGGGAAGTGGATAAAACCAGGTACGCCAGTGATGAGCTAAGGGATGATGTTCTAGAATCAGAGGGACTGTGTGCCAGTGAGGTCCTTCGGTCGGCTCCACAAGGTGCTGTGTGTAGGGAAGCGCATTTGAAGTGCTTCTACAGAAACGCACGCAGTATGAGGAATAAAATGGATGCGCTAGAAGTCTTGGCCCAGTCCCACAGCTACGACATCATCGGCATAAGTGAAACCTGGTGGGATGAGTCCTGTGGCTGGTGTGCTGCAATAGATGGTTACAGGCTCTTCAGGAGGGACAGGCAGGGTAGGCGAGGTGGCGGGGTGGCGATGTATGTGAAGCATGGGCTGGACTGTGTGGAACTTCAAGTTGGGGATGGCAAAGTTGAGAGCCTCTTGGTAAGGATTAAGGGATGAACAAATAAAGGGGATGTCGTTGTGGGAGTCTATTACAGACCACCAGGATGACAACGCCAATGAATTATTCTTTGCAGAACTAAGAGATGCCTCGAGATCAACTCCCCTTGTCCTTATGGGAGATTTCAACTTGCCAGACGTCAACTGGGATCACCACACGGCTGACACGAGCAAGTCCAGGAAGTTCATAAAGCTAGATGATAACTTCTTGGTGCAGGTGCTAAGGGAGCCAACTAGGAAAGGTACCCTCCTTGATCTGTTGCTGGTAAACAGAGAGGGTCTTGTGGGAGACGTGGCAATTGTCAGCCGTCTCGGTCATAGTGACCACGAAGTGGTTGAGTTTAGAATTTATGGTGACAGAAGGAAAACTGCCACCAAAACTTCAGCCCTCGATATGGGGAAAGCAGACTTCAGGCTGCTCAGGGAACTAGTCAGCAAGGTCCCCTGGGAAGCTGCTTTTGAAGGCATAGGCATCCATCAGTGCTGGTCAGTCTTTAAGCACTGCCTCCTAAAAGCACAAGATCAGGCGATTCCAAAATATCAGAAGGCAGGCAGGCAGGTCAGAAGGCTGGCCTGGCTGACCAGGGATCTTCTACTGGAGCTTAGGCGGAAAAAGAAAGTGTATGGCTGCTGGAAGGAGGGTCAGGTGACGAGGAAGGAATACAGGGACGCTGTTCGTGTTTGTAGGGAGAAAATTCGCGTGGCCAAAGCCCAACTAGAGTTGAAGCTGGCCATGTCTGTGAGAGACAATAAAAAAGGTTTTTTTAGATATGTTAACAGAAAAAGTAGAACCAAAGAAAACATAGGTCCGCTACTTGATGGGGAAGGTCTCCTCACAGACAATGACATAGGCAAAGCAGAGACACTTAATGCCTTCTTCACCTCTGTCTTCAATGCTGATGATGGGCTTTGGGACCCTGGGTGCCCTGAGCGGGAGGACCATGATGGTGGGAATGACAAATTCCCAACCGACCCTGAACGTGTGTGGGATTTGCTGCTCCACCTGGATCCGTACGAGTCCATGGGTCCGGATGGGATCCATTCCAGGGTGCTTAAAGAGCTGGCTGATGTCATCGCTGACCTCTCTCAATTATTTTTCAATGATCTTGGGAATCTGGAGAGGTCCCAGTAGACTGGAAGCTGGCAAATGTTGTCCCAATTTTCAAGAAGGGTAAGAAAGAAGACCCTAGCAATTACAGGCCTGTCAGTCTCATGTCAGTGCCTGGTAAAATTATGGAGAAGATGATCCTTGAAGTTATTGAGGTGCACCTGGGGGACAATGCAGTCATTGGTCCCAGCCAACATGGGTTCATGAGGGGTAGGTCCTGCCTAACAAATTTGATTTCCTTTTATGATAAGATCACCCATCTAGTTGACCAAGGGAAACCAGCTGATGTGATCTTTTTGGACTTCAGCAAAGCTTTTGACACGGTTTCCCATAGGATCCTACTGGACAAAATGTCCAGCATACAACTTAACAAAACCATCATACGATGGGTGAGCAATTGGCTGATGGGCAGGGCTCAAAGGGTTGTGGTAAATGGGGCCACATCCGGCTGGCAGATGGTCACTAGTGGGGTCCCTCAAGGCTCCATTTTAGGGCCAGTCCTCTTCAATGTCTTTATAAATGATTTGGATGTAGGACTAGAAGGTGTTTTGAGCAAATTTGCTGACGACACCAAATTTGGAGGAGTTGTGGACTCTGATGAGGGTGGAAAGGCTCCAGAGAGATCTGGACAGATTGGAGAGCTGGGCGATCACCAACCATGTGAAGTTTAACAAAGGCAAGTGCCGGGTCCTGCACCTGGGACTGGCTATACGTACAGACTGGGTGATGAGACGCTGGGGAGCAGCCCCGCAGAGAGGGATCTGGGGATTGTGGCTGACAGCAAGTTGAATATGAGCCAGCAGTGTGCCCTGGCAGCCAGGAAGGCCAACCGTATCCTAGGATGCATCAAGCACAGCATTGCTAGCTGGTCGAGGGAGGTGATTGTCCTGCTCTACTCTGCGCTGGTGCGGCCTCACCTCGAGTACTGTGTGCAGTTCTGGGCACCACAGTACAAAAAGGACGTGAAACTATTGGGGAGTATCCAGAGAAGGGCCTCTAAGATGGTGAAGGGCCTAGAGGGGAAGACATATGAGGAGCGGCTGAGGTCACTTGGTCTGTTCAGCCTGGAGAAGAGGAGGCTGAGGGGGGACCTCATCGCAGTCTACAACTTCCTCACAAAGGGGAGTGGAGAGGCAGGTGACGTATTCACTGTAAACACCAGTGACAGGACCCGTGGGAATGGTGTTAAGCTGAGGCGTGGGAAGTTTAGGCTGGACTTCAGGAAGAGGTTCTTTACCGAGAGGGTGGTCGCACACTGGAACAGGCTTCCCAGGGACGTAGTCACTGCACCAAGCCTGTCTGAATTTAAAAAGCAATTGGACTGTGCACTTAGTCACATGGTCTAAACTTTGGGCAGACATGTGCGGTGCCAAGAGTTGGACTTGATGATCCTCATGGGTCCCTTCCAACTCGGGATATTCTATGATTCTATGATTCTATTAGACAGCTTTTACCATCATCCTTATGATACAGGTGACCAAAATTAGCAAAATACTACCTGCACAGAACAAACAAGTGCAGCCACTCTTTTACATGCTTGGAGAGAAGATTCTGCCCCATTTATTCTGCCCCATCTGCACAGGTGCCCAAGGAAAGTCATCGAGGTGACTATATGAAATTTTTCACATGGTACCTGTTCTTCTCAATGGGCTATCTGGGATTCCTTAAACTCTCAAAGGCACAATGGGGAACTAATGTGGAAATAGAGAAAGGGGAAGTACAAAGGGGCAGCAGACAGACGTATGAGGTCGCTCTCACCTATATGGTTATTTTCTTTGGAAATAGGGATGTTTTGATTGGGACTTACAAATCTAAATGGTGAAGCTATATCAGTGAAAATGATAAACTCCAAATTTGAATTTCACAGGAGAAGACTTTGTTTCAGCCCATTATAGACAATCTGTGCATTTCAGAGTCAGACTTTGATATGCCCCACAATTTCATTCTATTGTTTGCTATTGCAGACAGGCATCTCATTTGGGATCATCCTGTTTCTATCTAGTAATTAACTGTAATTATGTGGAAAAAGGAATGACTGAAAAATGTACACCTGCTAATTTGGTTTGTGAAGGAACCTGCATGATATTTAAAGCATAGTTTATTTGACCTATATATTCTCCAAACACAGCACAATACTGCAGTGTATACTTCTTTGTTCAGTGCACCAGACCTCAGGAAAGCTGTACATACAGTATTCTACCATATAGTCACATTTGTCTTTGAAACATAATTTTAACTAGGAGTTCAAAATATTAGTTCATTCATTGCATAGAGAAAGTGGCCTGAAGGATATAGAACTACAATCATGTAACCATACAGTCATAATTCTTCGTGTGGGCTCTCTGTTTTACCATAACTATTCCTTTTTAGAGGTCACTTTTTCAGAAACTTTGTGAGCATATTTGTGTCCTTCTTGCTATGACAGTACAATTATTTACACAGCATATTTTTTGTACAGACAAGTATCTATGATTTATCTTTAAATCAATAATACAAGCTTTCTACATAAGCTTGGGTGTCTAATACTTTACACACAAATGAGAAGCATAGCATATTTAAGAAAACATCTTGATATTTGTAAAGCTTTTATTTTACTGCTACAGTTGGAATAACTATGAAGAGAAAATAACTGTAATTGCATGTTACGATAAAACAGGGAATTAAATGCATATACAATTAAAAATAACAGAAAGTGTTCCTTGACGTTACCTCTGAGATCCCAGAATAAAATAGCAATGGATAAAACTGAGTGATTAAAACTGTTTTCTTCAACACTTCTCTGAACTATTCTGCCCTTTAAAGTATCTAAGAAGAAAAATACTCTTCATAAGATTTTTTCTCTACCATGAAACAAACTTGAAATAACCTTGGAGCATCACTTTCCACTGTAGATAATTACATCAATTTCAAGAAGGAAATCATAAGTTTGATTTTGTTGTAGGGGAATATTTCTTAATATTTCCAATCTCTAACATTAGTTTCATAGATATAAAAGACAGTTTTTTCTGGCTGAGAATAAAGTTAAAACACATTTACAAACTAGCTGAATCATCTTAAACATTCTGAATATAATGCTACACAAAATAAAGACTATAATGATAAATGAAATTAATTCTGATTAGAGATGTGACATGGGATGCCAATAGTAATAACATATTTATGTTTGTATAACATTTCAACAGGCTGCTTGTGTTATTGTAAGCCATCTCTTTTGTTCTAATCAAAATGTGTGAAAAGTTCAGTTCTGTGAACATCCTTAGTGTAGACTCAGCTTTTAATCAGTTTTTGAGTGCACATCATCTAAATATCAAACATTTAAATATGTATTTAGGTGGTTAAGTAACCACTTAAATCCAGCATCTCTGTGAATCAGAGAAATGTGTGCAAAATTTTGCGAATTGTACCCTACTCATTTAACAACTATATTTAATCTCCAAATTTTTAAATGTTATCCGTTATAAATCTGCTCTTGGTGCCCTCATTATCAAACTAATGTATTGGCCACAGCTACAATATAAGATTCTATAAATGTCGTTGTATTTGGCAGATGACTTTTAAGGAGTATCAAAAGAACACATATATGGTGTGAAATGGTATTATGCAGTTTTTTTCTGTCCTGAAGCACAGTTTTTATGTCTGACACAAAGATATCACTGTAGAAATGTTAAGACACTCAGGTCAGGTCAAAGAAGATCATGTGTGGAGATCTTTACATGCTAAACTCCCCACAGTGAATGCTAATTACCCACAGTAAAGGAAGATCAATTAGCAAGGAGATGGAACATTTAAGCAAGGAGATGGAACTAAGTACATCTGAGTTGAAGCTGGTCAGTGTCATTGCAAGGTTGCTGTCTAAATTTATTCAGAAAGGTCATGGAAATCAGAGGATATTTTTAAAGACTGGGAAAAGACAAACATCTGCTCCATCAGACATGAGTACAGACTAGGAGAACTCATTGAGAGCAGCCCTGCTGAGACGGGCCACAAGGATGATCAGAGGGCTGCAGCACCTCTTCTATAAAGATGGGTTGAGAGAGCTGGGGATGTTCAGCCTGAAGAAGAGAAGGATCTTGGGAGACCTCATTGCAGCTTTCCAATACTTAAAGGGGGCTTATAAAAAAAGATGTAGTGCAACTTTTTACTCAGGAAGGTAATGATAGGACAAAGGGGAATGGCTTTAAACTAAAAGAGGGGAGATTTAGATTAGCTCTAAGGAGGAAATTCTTTACTATGAGGGTGGTAAGGCACTAGTTGCCCAGAGAAGCTGTGGATGCTTCTTTCCTGGAGGTTTTTAGGACCAGGTTGGACAAGGCCCTGGGCAACCTGATCTAGTGGGTGGCATCCACGCCCATGGCAGGAGGGTTGGGATTGAACGGTCTTTGAGGTCCCTTCCAACCCAAGCCATCCTATGATTCTATGATCTTCAAACAGGAACAAGGGGGATGGGGAAAATGCAGACTAGCCAGCCTCCTGTCTGTGGAAACATTATGGAGCAACTCCTTGTGGGAACCTTGACTTTAGAAGTGGTTTTGACTCTGTCCCAGTTGTAACCTTGCAACAAAATTAGTAAGATAGCTTGGTGTCCTATAAGGTGGGTGGAAAACTAGCTGGACCGTGATTAACAACCTGAGCAATGGGACATAATGCACCATTATCAAAGTGCATTCTAATACCACTTATTGGTATTAGAAAAGACAATTTGTGGAATATAAGAATATTTCTGCATAAATTAACTGCTTTCATTGTAGATGAGAGTGAACCTCTATTAGAATGGTTTGTGGGTGGAATTGTGGTTTACAATGATGTGGTTTACTCACGTGTTCAGACACTGAAAAGTTTGTGATAGTTATAGATCTGTATTGTTTTATGCTAAAATAAAGGTTTATCCACATATTCTTATGTAACTCTGAATGCTGTATTTTCTTTGTTTTAACATGATTTATAAATGGTTGATTATAGGCGTAGCTGGCTGATGGAAAGAAGTATTTCCTGAACAATATGTCATTGCTTCATCTTTGTTTTTGTGATAAGAAATAGATTCAATCTATTTAAGTGTCGTTTTTTTTGTTTGTTTTGTTGGTTTTTTTTGACAGTAAACACTATCAGATATTTGTCCCTGAAGGGCTCATTATTTTAAATGATTGATTTCCCCTTTAATAGCCACTGCATTCAAAAGAGTTTTGAGAAGTCAAAGGTAAGGTAAAAAGCTACTTTGTTTAATGAGCTATCTTGCAGGATATGAACAAGTTAGTTTGCCAACCTGTGTGCCTGAATACTTGTAGATCACCTATGAACTATAGTGATAATAAAGAGAAAGATGAGAGCAATTAATTTACACCTGTTCTTTCTTACCATTTTTTTTCTAAACTGTTTATCATTATGGTATCTCGAGCATACTGACATGTCAGACACAGAGGTTGCTAATATAATGATAACTGGTCTAGTATGGAACAGCTACTACCCTAGCCAAGGTCAGAAACTAATGTAATGGCAGCTGATATCCTGGCTAAGGTCAAAAGCTAACTTAATGAACCTGAAAAAGCAGGATGGATGACTTTTTTGAAATGATTGAGGGAAGCTTTTCAGCAGTGCTATGGAGACTGATGTATATTTACTTTATCTGTGTTGTTGGAAGAGCTCATAAAAAAAATAAAATTCACAGAATTCTAGTCATTTGCTGCAAAAGGCAGGGTATGAACACTGGAAAAGTGAAATATAAGTTTGTTCAGATTCGAGGAAAGAGTTCTAACATTTTATATTTAGGAAGCTTGGTGTCACTGGTATGTGACACCTTTAACTTTGGGATAGGGAGAATTTTCCATCACCTCTTGTTCCAAGTCCCACTGAGAATATCTGTCCACTGGTAACCTCAGAAACCCTTGTAAATTGTAAACCCTTGCTGTGTTCTACCCTCCTCAAGTAAATACATCTGAAAACATTGCTTTTTATCTATCTTTAAAGTCAGTTTAACTGACTTCTCTGTATGAAATTAAATTAAGATGTAAGCAAAACATTTTTTTTTTAATATAAATGTTCCTTGAGAGAACTTCTATTTTTAAAACCCAAATCTGCTTGCTGAATAACTTGATAAAAGTGAATCTTTGAGGGTACTTCTCAGCAATATTGTCGATATTGGATAAATACCATAATCTTATTCTATTTGATGTCTTTGCTACTGCTTTCTGTGTTAGAGCAATAGCATAGTTTTGTGTTCTTTGTATGGAATGTCCTGCCAGTTACCAAGGAATTAAAGAAAATGAATGAAACAGTCAACTACATTGTGCCAAGTGAATGAAACTGTTTCCAGACTGGACAGTAAACTGTCTTAAATACTTAGGAAAAAAAAAAAAAAAAGTTTCTATTGAATTTATTGAAATCTGCCTTACCTGGAACATATTTTTCTTTCATGATTATGTGAATGACATGAACATATGTCCATATGGTTAACACTACGAAAAGACTGACAGGCAATATAATATATCTGAAATACTGTTAATTTTTCTTCCATCCTGTCATGTTCAAGATGACACAGTCTGCAATGGAAATGGTCTGTAGAAGTATTTTGACTCCTATTCTAAACAATCCAGCCTAAACAATCAGCTGAGAAAATTTCAACCCCCCTGATAGAGGCATAAGTGAGGCACAATTGAGCAATGCTGTTGTCAAAGTAATCTGAGACATCTATTCTGATGCCTTAAACTTTCAGGTTACTATAGAGATAGATGATAAAGAACAAAGTTTTCCCGTGAAATTTTTGGATTTCTTTTCTTTCCATGGCTTTGTGGACTGATGACTGTAGACAGCAAACAACGTGCAAAAAAAAAAGCGTGTGCTTTTCTTGCTGATGCTGTCTCCAAGTTAGGTTCTACTTAGTGTCCCAGTGAGCTCCACTTCACTTTGCATTCATCTTTTTCTTCATCACTCAGCAGAAACATTGTGTTGTTAATAGTACTTTGCTTTAAGACTCAGGCTGTGCACAATCAATATATTTCCCTAAAAGTGGAGATTTCTCCTTCATATCGATCAAGGGAACAAAGAGTAAACAAGTGTCTGAGCTGACAGTGGGGAGGGAGATATAGTGTATGTAAATGCTATGTTGAGCAGTGTAAGGGAGGCTGAATTAGCACAAGTTCAAGAGTTCTCAAGAAGAAATATTAAGGAAAAAATGGAATATATTGGAGGAAAAGGAAAAACAAGGAAAAATGGGGAGAAAGAAAAGGAAATTTGGCAAGAAAACAGTGCAATTAAGTAGTCAGATGGAATCACATAAGTTTTTATAAATAGCATTGAGTCACAAAAGAACCTGTTAATGGAATGGTTAGTGGAATGAAAGTTTCCCTACCAGTGTGCAGGCACTTGAAAATGACAATATTCTGACAACAAATTAATACAACATTCATAAATATTACTCAGGGTGTAGTTTTTCATAGGAAAAAGTCTGGGATGGCTGGGAACTGGTAAGAGTTTTTATATAAGCGTAGATAAGAAATATCTTCCATTTCAGTAAAGTGTATGTGATTTGGAAGATGCTGATTACTTCATTTTATGTGGTACAGAAAGGTACTAGAACGCTACCGTTAAGAGGACGCCAATACAGACTGATTTAAAAGGAACCAGTCCTCTTCTTCAAAGACAAAGTGCAAAATTTATAGCAGAAGAAAGCTGTCTGCATTACAATAGCTTCCAGTCTGAGACTCAACTCCTCCAAAGAAAAACTACCAAGAATTAAGCTGATAAAAACTTAACACTAAACAGTTTAAGCAGAAAAGTAATGCTAAATTTGATTAACATATTAATCTGTGTACAGGTATCCTTAAAGCTTTTTCCACACATTAAGTCTTTCAGGTCTTTAGTCAAGTATTTTCAGTGCCTTTTAAGGGATGATAAATCAAAGTAATCTATCAGAATTTGTTAGTTATTCAGAGTAAATTATTCCTCCCATTGACAGGGTTGCAGATGTTCTTTTTTTTTTCACCTGTCAAAGTAGGCCATACTGTGTACATTAGAAAAGTAGAAATCAAGGACACCTTTATTGACAGAAGATAGCTTTGCAATATTTTTAACCTTCTAAAAATATAAGTCTTTGAAAAAAACTTTTTTTTTTTTTTTTAATAGACATTTGAATGATCTGTATGATACAGATACAGGGCTGCCAGCCCTGCCTGTCCGTGCCTGTCACTAGGCCCTCCATGGACCAGGACCTCATGTCTCCATCCTCAGTTTTGTTTATATTAGGAAAACATAAAACAAGAAAACAATGGTAGCTGTTGCGATTTTAAAATATTTATCCTAACTTTCCTTAAGACATAGTTATTGAACAGAAAATCAGCTTCTTGTAAGAAAGTTTCTTTACTCTGTGAAAATCTTGAAATCCCTGAACATTTTGAAGATATTCTTTTATAGCTTAAACCTATTTCAGGTTGGTCTTATGCCTCTATTTTCTTCTCTTTTGCAGAGAGGAAAGGGAAATACCCATTTTCCATTCAGCCTACACCATGTTTCTTCTTTGCTTTTTCCTTGATTCTCTTCGTTACCCATCTTCATTTGTCTGAGCAAGGCCATCCTCACATTATCCCTGTACAGAAGAATGTACATCAAGCATATTTTACCAGTGAAGTATTTCCATTAACCACCATGTCACTTCAGTTTAGAGTGCATGTTTTTGCCTCTCATACAGGGACTCCAGAACTACCATCATGAGCAGGTCCTAGGGTTTTTATAGAGTAGTGTGCTGTCACTCCAGTGGCCATTGACCTCAGAAAGAACGTCTGTGATAGCAGATGCTGAATTACCTGTGTTGTAATAGCACTTGAAATGCCAGAAATACAGGGTTGCATATATGTCTATCTAAACTAAACTGTCTGTCTTCAAATTCTAGGTTGGGATAAAGCTAATTAGCTCATTAAATTACATTTGAAATCAGGGTACACAAGGATCTGAGTATTAGTACATTATCAGACATTATCAGTATCAAACATTATCATTCATCAACATGTATCCATTTATGGAAAGAAATATTTCAATAATAAACACAAAAAATAATTTAAAAAAAATGAAGAAATAAGAAGTGAAATTTAGAATCAAGTTCACAACTACTCATTTCTTACCTCAAGGGATTTCGTATACTAGAATGAACATTACACCTAATAATTTCCTAGACAATGCTGACTGGGTTCAAATACTTCAAAGAATGAATGCCAAAACAGTTATTGTATATTTAAATTTAATGAAATTTTAAAAGTAGGTGATTTGATGTAAAGGATGTATTTTGAAAAGTTAATCTATTTGTTCTGAAATTACTTTTTTTTTTTTTTTCAGAATTTTAATTTTGCTGTAGATTCCATTTCTTCATTTCATCAAGACAAAAGGAAATTTGGAAATTCTCTTCTTCAACAGGATTAAAATTCTATTTCTTACCTAGAGTGAGAAGAATGTTGGTTATGTAGAAAGTCAAAAGTGGTTTAGAATGTATTTGTCTAAGGAAAATGTATGGAAGAAGAAATGAATCTTAATATTGTAAGAAAGCATTATTTAGTATATATATATTGCATTCAATTTCACTACACTTGCCCTATTTAACTATATTAAATACATTATTATAATGCCTAATAAATTATGTCAACTACAGTTGATATAATAATTTTATTATACATTTTTTTAAAATTAATTTTTCTGTAATTATCATTACAGTCCTTATCAGAACATATATGCTGGAAACGTAAATAATTTTAATAAGAAAATAAAAAAGTACACTATTTCTGCTTCATTTTGATGCAAAACACCTCTTGTTTAATGAACCTTCTCCTCACCTACCTAAATATATTTAAAAATAAAAAAAATCATTTTATCTGACAGCACTGAATCTACTAACAGGCTTTTATTTTACGTAAGGCAGTATTTTAGCATGAATATTTGGATCATTTCTGTCAAAGGCAAGATCAACAGAGAGGAAGGTACATAAAATGCTTAAAAAGTAGGGCAGTGCTGAAAAAATGTTGAAAGATCAATCAGTGATGACAATTCTTTTTCTAAGGAGCCATTCAAGGAAAGTGGAGCATATGTTATTTTACTATGAGGCACAGATAAATGTTCTCTTATTTATGAGATCTTAATTTTAATACATTTCAAAGAAAAGTATCAAATGTTTAAGAGGCAAAAATTGATCACCAGATAAAGAATTCAACTGTCCTTAGAAATGGTTGATTTATTTGTATGCATTCATTTACTATAATCTCTTTAATTTAGTACATAGTCATATTTCTATAAAAATGTATCAGCATTTGGCTGCATGTATTAGAACTACAAACAAGTTTAGTAAATATAGCTGTTATTACTATAATGGAATAATTTGGTATTAATACATTCAAATGTATTTAGTGAAAGGTAATGCAGGAAAAAAATAAAATAAAAATCTGCCTCTTAAAAATTAGACTATTGCACATGTTCCCGAGAATATCGTTTTTATAAACACACTCTTTTTTGTCTAATTTTGTGTTTCCCTCCTGGCTGCTTCTTAAGAGTATTTATACCTTCTGTGTTTTTGTGTAGGCTGAAGAACTCTGATATTCTTGCATTTTCTTTTCTGCAGTATTACTCTTTAGCTATGACTTTTATGAGACAAAATATAAAGTTTTATCTTTCTTTCACTTGAGTAACTAGTCAGATTATTTCTGAGCTCTGATGTCCAAGTAGGCACCCAAAGTAAAGTAACTGATGATGTCAGAGCTACTCTCTTAATAAAGCTAGCTCCATTTCTGTGGGAGTGTGGCCATGGGGGTCGACAAGCCCCATGGCTGGTGATAACATCAGACTCCTAACGATGAGGCCATCAGGAATGTAAAGAGTTTAGAGGGAACAAAGAAGGCTGATTCAGGAGACGCCTTGCCGGCTCGGGTTGCTTGTTCTCTGGCCGTTGGGACATGAGGGTTGCTGGGTGTTTGCGGTTGCCGGGCAAAGTGTTTGACCAATGAATAGATAGTGGGAAAGTACTGCTGTGGGGCGAATGGTATAAGAAGGGAGCCTGTCCTCGATAAGGGATATATAATGAAGTTACGTCATCAATAAAGGAGCAGCAGCTACTGATCCTAAAAGAACCCTGGTGTCCGCGTGGTCATTATGCCACACGTTTCCTAGCATGTAGGCAGAACACTACAGCCTAAGGTTACAAGGGCAGGATTAAGTCACAGCCACAAGGCTGCAGCCAAGAAAGGGAATAGATCATGGGAAGACATGGAGCTTAGATGTGTGAAACAGTGGGTCTGCTCTAACACCACAGACTTCAGCTGCAAGACAGGGCCAGCCCAACTTAACAACCGCTGCTCCTTCTGCAAATGTATGGCTTCTCTTCCCAGTGCTGCAGCTACACAGTTCTGCTAAAGGCAAAGTACACGGTAGTTGACAGCTATTTTTCTGTAATCCAGTAATCACATTCCCTTGGAAACTATACATTTTAGCAATTTCTAGAACTGATCCTGCTTCCCAGTACTGGAATAAATAAATAAATAAATGAAAACTAAGCATTTCTTGTATATGCTTACACCATGAAGAAGAGATGGGTATGATATTCAAATTCATTCTGGAATTGAACTGAATTTTAAAGTAGAAATAACATTTCAAAATTTCTAATCATTTTAAAGTACAACCCTTAAGCTAGTCCAGCCATGACTGATAACCACATCATATGGTACCATATGATAGTATTTGTAAAATGAAAGACTCCTTCAAAAAATTGGTTTCTGAAGTAAGCATTAAAACATGTTTTCTTTTTGAAGATAGCTTGCTCAACCACAGCATTTTAGAATTAAAAATTAATAATGCAGAAAATAACTTATCCACCCACTAGACAAAGGAAAAAATCAAATCAGAACACAAATTCACCCAAGTACTCTCTATATTTCATTTCAGTTCCACAGCAGAAATGAGAAGGAAATTTTTGGGGAATGTGGTTTTCCATTTTAATTCCACTTAGAGAGTGATTGAAGAACTGGGTTCAATTACCTCAGGCCTGTGTTTACAGGCAGTTTACAGTGTAGAATATAAGTTAAAGGATCTCAGAGTAGGGCTTATAGAATGAATACAAAATAGTAGGCTATCACAGCTCATTAAATAATAATAATAACAATAACAAAACAATAATAACAATAATAATAATAATAAAGAAAACCAGAAAAATCCCAATAGATTCCCTCAGTCCCTACTAATGCCAAATATATATAATACCATTCTGGGAAAAATATTCCTATGGAAATCAATGGAAATATTGTTTGAATTATTTCTTAGTGAAGATTCCTTCCTTTGACTTTAGCTATACAAAACAGATGAATTCTTGTGGGACTGAGGTTAATTTTACACTCTTATAAACTATTTAGAAGAGAAACTTTGGGATATCAGGGACTGAATAGTATTTTAAAACTGTCCATGGGGAGGAACTTAATCCCTTCTTAAACAAAGGAAAATTTAAATAAATAAATAAATAAATAAATAAAGGCTTTCACAGCTACAGATGCCTAAACCTACTTATCTATCGTTTACTCATAAATTAGCAAAGGCTTAGAAAAAGTGGTTTGGTTTCTGGGTGTATTGCTATATTTACATGTTTGCTCTGGTTTTACTGAAGTTTTGTATGAGCCAAATTAAAACAGTAGTACAGTTTAATCTGTTCCAAATAATTCAAAATTCATTCTACACAGGTTTGTCCCCTGTTAGAGAAAGGCTTTGGAAAACGCACAATTCACCTGTTGTTGGAGGGAATGAGTACTCTGCCATTAGATTTTAAAATACTTCTTTATTATCTGGCTCATAACGAATATGTTGCTTCACATTCTTGAGGAATGATTTGCCACAGTAATTCTGAGCTACCATTTAAAAACTTTGGCACTGTAGCTGTCACTAAGACTGAAGAGTAAAGCTGAAAAGGTTGGGATTTGTGTTTTTTCAGACTACTTTTTTATTTAATGTCTCATGATGGCATAGTTCTCTCTCTGTTCAACTTTGCATTTTGGATTTGACATAACCATTAATAAATAGCTCTGTTAGAACTGAGGTTTTGAGCAAGGCTAGAGGACACATGAGTGTCATGTGCAGCTTCATTCTCCACTCCAGTTCATTCTCCACTGTTCCCAACATGTGTAAAGTCAAATGACATATTTTCATCCAGTGACCATTTGGTTGCTATAGTCTGGGCAACACAAACCTCAAGGTAAGGCGAAGAATCCTTTCCATCCTTTAAAAGTAAGCAAAACCAAAACCAAACAAATAAGAAACAGATAAGTTATATGAAAAAATGTCTTAAAGCTATGCTAGGAGTACTGACTATTGGATGAGATTGAAATGGGTAATGAAATGGAAAGGGCATATTGCTGAAATGCTTTGTTTCACAGACATCTATCCATGCAGAAGGAGCCACATATTAAGTAGCTTGTCTTTAAAGAGCCCAGAATCCTTGAGTCTCTGTTTTACAGTTTTTTTTTTTCCTTCATTGTTATGTCTTACACTACTTCTTCCTAAATATGTATCTTTATATTTTTGTGGTACTAAAACAGTTTTTGGTTTTTTTTAAGTGGGTGAAATGCGATCCATGTAATTCATAATTGCATTTTCTATTCTGATACTTTTACAGAATCACAGCATCACAGAACCGAGGTTGGAAGGGACCTCCAGAGATCATCTAGTCCAACCCCCCTGCTCAAGCAGTGTCACCTAGAGCATGTTACACAGGATCACATCCAGGTGGGTTTCGAATATCTCCAAAGAAGGAGACTCCACAACCTCTCTGTTGGACCTCTTGAACTTTAATTTTTAACTGTTTTACTGTCCTGATAACAGTGATTCACACACAGCAGCTGTAATCATGTAGGTATAGCTTCAGATATGCTCTCCTCTGACCTGCCTGTGTTCCTGAATTCAGATAACTGAAGCAGTACAGGGTATATTTCCTCTATTATATTTCCCCTAGTTATAAACAATAATTAGGGAGTAGCAACAAGCTCTTGTCTATCCTACAGCTAGAGCATTGACAGCAAGACAGAAAGTTTCAGGGTAATGTCAGATCAAACAAAAGCAGAGTAATACCCATGTACCTAAAATGTAATCTCTGCAGCAAGTCCTATACTACAGCTATTGAAGCACTTACTAAAATAACATCCAATTTTAGAGAATATAGGATATGGGGGGGGAAAAAAAAGCCTGAACTTTCAATATGATACCTGATATGCAGTGAAAAATTCTAGGGCTGATTACTCAGTCCACAGATGTAGGGAGATCCAGTTAATCTATTAGAAGTAATGGGGTTATATGGGTTCACCTACTACCAGTCTTTCAGTTTTCCAGAAGCTGCTTTACTTGTCTTTGATAGATTTTCAAAAGTGCTGTCTTCTGTTTTTCTTTTTCTGCAGAAGGCTAGCCAATCAGAGATCTTGCAGCAAGCAGTCAGAGATAATTTTGCCTGTAAATCAAAGTAGTTTTTAAGTAGGCCACAGAAAATGAAGGGCAGTTCCAAGTAACTCTTCTGAAAAATAAATAAATAAATAAATAAATAAATAAATAAAATATGAAGTGGTGGTTATTAAAAAGTTATTAAGTAGGTGACTAAATTAGAGGAGCTAAAACAAGTTTTGTGGATGCTAATGGCTGCGTGTACATAGAAGGCGGAGTGGAGTGAAAGTACTTACAGACAAGATGGAAAACATTGTCAGAAAGTAAATTCAGTGATACCAATGTAAGGGTAGAGTCTGATAGGTAGGTCTCCCATTCAGAAAAATCTTAACAGAATGGAGACATGGTCTGACAGGAACTTTATGAAGTTCAACAAAGGCAAATGCACCTGGGACAGAATAACCCCATGCAGCAGAAGAGGCTTGGCACTGGCCAGATAGAAAACAGTTTTGCAGAAAATAAATTGGAGATACTGATGAACTGCAAGTTGAAGGAAAATCAAAAATGTACTTTTGCAACAATGACAGTTAATTTCATATTGGGCTGTATTAAAGAGTGTAGAAAGCAAGGGAAGTGATTAGTCTGCTCCATTTAACATTTGTGCAAAAGTACCTGGAGCCTTCTGTACAGTTTTTTCCACCCAACTACTATAGGACTTCCAGTGGAGAGTAACAAAGGTGAGAAACACATGATATACAAGAAGAGCCTGAGTGAGCTGTGGTTCTTCACTTTTAAGGGAAGTCTAATAGATGATCTTGTTTTCTGTTACATATTGGCTTACAGAAAAAAGTCAGACTTTTTTTTGATCCTCAGATGTGAAAGTAGAAGAAGCAGTGGACACAAGATGCAACAATGGAAATTCAAATTAAATATTTAGTAAACACAAGGGTGGTAAAACACTGGAACTGGCTTCTCACTGAGGAGTGATGGAATTTCCTTTCCTGGATATTTTCAAAATTCAGTTTGTGCTCCAGAACAATCTGATCAAATGTTGAAGGTGGCACTAACCTTGTGATTAGCCCTCCTTTAGACCAAATGGCTTCCAGACTTCCAAGCTATTCTGTTCTACCTACATTCCTACCAAATATATTCCTTGATTCTATTCTGTTAAAAATAAGTATTTTGTGTTCTTTATGGTATTTCTGATGCTATAATAAGAAAAACAAAATAATCCTTCATCATAGTTACATGAAGAACTTTATTATTTTTGAGATCAAATAAACATTGAGAACTATTGAGAACTTTTCAAGACACACACACACAAAGGCAAAAGAAAGTTGCCCAAAGGACATGGTTAGAAAGAGGAATTACTGAGATATTTTATGAAGTTGGTACATGGCAGAGTGCATAGTTCCTAGAATAGGCAACTATTGATTTATTTCTGAAGAATACAACAAAAGAAAGGTTCCTTAAAAAGGAACTACGAAATGTTTTCTTGGAAAATATGACTGGAAAATGACTAAATGATTTGTATAACACACAGTAAGAGATGAATAAATGAGAGTAAGGGATAGAGTTTATAGAAAGCTGTATCTCTGTCTATCCAATTGTTCAGCCAATCCAATCTAAATGGATGTCACCTTTTGTTCTCAGGTAAAAGTCTCAAAACCTAAATTTTGTGTTCTGATCAGGAAAGAGTGAGCCAGAATATAATGCCAGGGCCTAGGCATCCCCTATTGGCATGTGATGTAAAATGCAGATAGTTTTTAAGACATGAGTAATAATGTCTCTTGATTGTCTTTAGTTATGTGAGAATCAAACATGTAAATATCCAACATCACTCTCTTCTTATAGGAAATATACTAAACAGCTGGAAAATATCCTCAGTTTCCAACTTACTTACCCCCATCCAAACCCTAGAATTATCAGAGACAAAAAATAAACTGAAGGGATGAAAGACATGGACTCCGAACAGCTCTTGAACAGGAGACATTTATTACCATTTTTCTCCACTACATATACTTTCCCCATAGCCCCATGCACTGTCCACGTGCCCGAATCTGTCATACAATTGGTTAGAGACCCTCAGACACGCACCTCAAGCCAGCCAGCAATTGGCCACTGTGCAAAGCTCATCTTTAACACTGCAGCCAAGTTATTTATCTCGACCTTGTTCAAGTTTTTGTTTCTACCGCTTACTTCCTCATTATCTCTAGTTCAGGGACATGTGAAACAGTGCAAGGCCATCTGCAACTTCCTTCCCCTCAATAAACCACTGAGGAAATTGCATCCAGCAGGAGAACACATCTAGAAAATTCTCCTAGTTTTGAAAAGTCATCAGAAAGACCCAGCAGAAATTTACTTTGGAGATAGATGATGAACAAAATCTGGACTATTGACAATAGAATATTTCATAATGTCTGAATGGGTTTAAGACTTAGTAAGACATGAACTCTGAACACAAATTCGCAGTGCGTGATACTTCCAAGGTATTGACCTCGTTCATTCAATAACATATATGTATGGACATAATCAGAATGTTTGTGTATACAGTCAACTTATTAACAACTCTGGAGTACCTCAAAATATTAGACAATTGGCGTTGCAGGATTGAATGATGTCACACAGTATGGAAAGTCCCTTCATGGCAAAAGGGATCTTCCTTTCTATTATATGTAGAAAGCAATAATTTTCACGAAAGAAAACTATCCATTGTTCTACATATTTTCCCCAATTTATGAATATTAGTACTTTTCTTCTGTAAAGTTGTACACCAGGTTATAGACAGGAAAAAAAAAAAAAAAAAAAAAAAGTCCCTGATGCCCTGAACTCACAGAAAAATTGCAGTCTGGGGCACTTTTACAGTATTCAGAAACACAGAAACACAGGACATACATTCTGTTATCTGTTTATTTTTCTGACATCTGCGTTGGTAAGATTGAATAATTTGATCCCAACACAGGTAAAATCTCACCCCAGCTCGTCAGTCTTCCAAAATGTGCCACACAAAGAGTTTTGCACTGGATTTTTTAATTCACATTACAGCATCTGTGGCTGCTGCTGCTGCATAGTCTTTCCTCCAAGCTCATGATACACCCAGCTATTTCTGAGATGGTGTGAGGGGGAGCTGTACTAACCTGCCTTCCTCTGTTCCAGCTGGACTTGGTTCCAGCAGGCTGGGGACTAGAGCGGTGCATGGCTGTCCTAACAACACGCTCTTTTCCCATCTATTCTGTCCTCAGACAGAGCTTCTATCAGCCCCCACTGTGCTGATTATCACTCCTAAATCACATATCACCAGGAATCCATTTAACCATTAACTCTATGTCTTATTAAGCTCATTTCAGACCATCTGCCTTCTTAATGTAACAAGAGCTGGTAGTAAAGTTGCCAGTGTGGTAAGTAAGTTCAAAATGATTTGAATTTTGCTGTCTCTGAGTAAACACATTGCTGAGAGGAATTAACTGGAATTGAGCTTGCAGAATGGTGGTTTCCTGTCTTGTTGTAAATCCTGGTCTATGTCTGCGGCCTGCACATACAAAGCTTTACTTTAGGCCTGTGTCCCTCTGGGTTCTCTGGATTCTAATGAGTTGGAAGGAGTGTGGTAGCAGACTTCATTCCTCTTACTTTTGAAATGTAGCAAATTAATACAGACTTCTCTCCCCTTACAGCCCATCAAGATCAAGGTTTACCATGAAGTTATGAAAATGTAATAGTTCAAATTTCAATAGTCTTAAAAAATAATATATTTCCATATCCTCTTAGAAAAGTGAATGAGACTTTTAATTAAATATGGAGGGGAAAAAAAAAAAAAAAAAAAAAGCTACTCTGTATTAAAGTTTGAAAATCTCATACTTTTGGTAAAATGTCCTTTTTAACTCCTTTCTCCTCTAGGTAGGCATGAATGCCTTGGTGCAAGCTTAAATGTTCTGTTATCAATTCTGCTCTTGAAGTCATTACATAATGACATAGACGTTGCTGTGATGACCTAAGATATTCTGCTATTTCTAATCAACTGTTTTAACAGATTTCATAATACATGAGAAGCACATAGAGGAAAAAAATAACACTTTTCAAGAAACAAGTATTTGCATATTATCCAGCTTCAGTTCTGCTTCACTATATTGTCTTTTATAGCTGTCTTTTAAATCACTGTAATAAAACTATAGACACTCTCGAAGATTTTATTTTTTTTTTTTTAATTTTTTTTCAACCCTAAGGAAATATGACTGAATTATTAGTAACAAAACAAGAGCAATGTAGAGCAATGTTTGAGCAGAAAGAGTGTTTTTTTGTTGTTGTTTTGTTTGTTTTTAAGAAAATGACATCTTATTGTTAAGGCATTTTTTCTTGTAAATGTTTCCAGATATTTAGTTATTTTTGTTTTACTTGTAAGCTTTGTGACTTGTTGTGTTTTGTTTTGATTTGAAGTTTTTTTGTTGTTGTTTGTTAGAAAGTAAGTTTAGCTGCCTTCCATTTATGCTCTCAAGTCCAAAGTTTTTCTGCAGTGACGTTTTTATATAATCCATAAGTCTGCTCCTCTGGACAAGCTTGGCATAGAGAAACATGTCCATCTCATACAACACCTTTGCACTGCCTTCTTTAAGAAGGATATTTGCCATAAATTGATCTTTCTAGTGATAAAGATACGCAATTACTATTACAGTTCTATAAAAATATACGTCATAAAGTGGAAATTATGAGACTCACAAGCAGGTGAATTACACTCATTAAAATTTATTTGCACAGATACAAATAGAAACTGTTACACATGAATATTGGGAATGCACGTGAAAAATAAGAAAGATTGTTGATTTGTGTTTGCCCATTCCAGATAACAAAGACTTTGTAGTTATATTATTTTATGTGTGCTTATTCTTAGAAGAAACTTAGACTTATTACTTTATTATGAAAGTTTGGTAAATTGTGCATTAAGGTAGTAAAACATTATTTTGTGAGGATACAGCTCATTGAAATTATTTCAGAAAAATATTTTGAGCATAAAATTATAATTAGATGCTGATACTGGTAAACCCAGTAACTATTACCAAACCAGTTGGAAATTCATTTACCAATTTAAATCACAAGTTTACATTACTATAAATTTCAATTTATGGTTGAAATTTTGGTGCACAATATAAGGTGTCATGTTTTTTAAAGTTAGCCTTTTCCATTTAGCAATTTAATCATACAGATCTTTAAACATGTCCAGAGAAATCTGTCATGAGTTGAAAGGAACAGGTTTAAAGAAATTGTATTACGACACAGATTGTTAATTCTAGTGGACACCTGGAAGAACATGGGAGAAACACAGAGGAAGTTTTCTAAGATGCAGTTCCACATGGTAAATCTTAGAATCTATAAACAAAAATCCAATTAAAAAAGAAATCTAATTAGCCTTATTTAAAATAAGAGTGTAGAGTGTCTCTGTGTAATTTTGTGAATGATTAAATTCAGGGCCTAATTATGTTATTTCTTTGCAGTTCCAGTTGCATCCCTCATTAATGTCTAGATTAAGGCTAACTATTAATCGAACAGTATTGAGATGAAAGGCCTCCAGAAGTCCCTTGCACTTATTCAAGCAGTCATCACAGTGTTGGTTTTTTTCCCTATGAAGTGCCTGTGCATTGCAAAGTGTCTGTCTTTCAGTGTGTTTGTGCAGCCTTGAAGAGCTAACTAACTGCTACAGCTCTAAATTGCCCACACCACTAATTTTCTTTCAGTCTGTTAAAAGTCAAGGAGTAATAAACTGTACCCCAGTAATGGGCTGCGATGCCAGCATACTTGCCAGACAGAACATGCCAGAACTTGCCAGACATTCAGAACACTGACCTGACGCTGAAGTCATGGGTGTTGTATACAAACAGCTCCATCGGGATTGTCCCTTTGGCTGACTTGTGCCTCAAACTCTCTGGTTCACAGACACGTAACACAAAGAATAAATCAATATTTAAGATTTTCCGGAATAGATGCTCTGGAACATCACGGAGGTTGTCTAACTGAAAATCAAGTAGACAATTTCAAGCGACAAAATGTAAACTTGACTTTAGGATCTAGCAATAATCTAAAATGAGGGTGATGCCCACTTTTTCGTCATGTGTGAACAGATACCCCCATACTCCTAACAGTTATTGTATGAATTGTCAAAGAACGGGAAGGAGGGGGGAAAAATCAAGGAACTCCCAAAATTCTGTCTTACATATATTAAAAAAAATTGGATAGGATGGTTGTTCAATACATTGGCTAACCATTTCCTTTCTGAATATGTCTCTCTTTAATTGCTTAATGCCAAATTAAATCTGCTTAGAATCAGTTACAGCAGAGCTGTGGTTATAACCTCAGCTTTATCAACATTTCTCAAACTCTCCAGCTATGTCTATCACTGTAAACTCAAATGCGTGGGGTGGAATTCCTGGGCCCCCAAACACAACTCCCTATGCTGGGAATCTGGGATACAAACTTGGAAAGTTCTGGGGCACAAAGTTGTCTTGTTCCAAATATTAATCACCATGATTCCCAGCTCCTGAGAATGGCTGGTCAGTAGAGCTGCTCTTAGAGGACAATTTTCGTAGGGCTACACAGCTATCTCATTTTGGATGCTAAGGAAGTTTAGTAGCTTAGACATGGGATTCTTAGGCTACCTGGCTTTTGTGCCAAGAAATAGTCCCAGGCATGTTCATTTTCTTGGCCAAAGCCTCACATACGTGCACTTCAACCCATAAAACTCATCTTTTGTTATCCTTTTACTGTATATTGACAATAAAATTTCTTTATTATTCTATTTTCATTAGATGTGAAAATCAGAAAACTCTTGTACCGGACAACAGAATCTAAGAGAAAGCCTTAAACATAAGGTGCTTCCTCGTGCATGTCTCTGGAGCAGAGGAAAGCATGCCTGAGAGATCTTCAATACTGCCCTCTGTGCATGAAGAGACATGTTACAAATCTGTGCCATAAAACTGGCACAGAAAGGTTGTGGATTTTTCTCTTTGTTTTGTTTGATTGTTTTTCTGAAGTTCCTATTCTACAGGGCTATATTCTACAGTTCCTATTCTACAAAGATATGGTAGATAATACTGTTAGGTATTTCCTGTCTTTTCCTTGCTGTCTTTCTCAGTTATCTCACTGTCCATTGGGAGTGACGAGGAGCAAGTAATAGTTTATGCACTTCTTACTTCTTTATAAAATCTTTGATCTTATGGGAAAAGAGGCAAAAAACTTTTGGAAGCTCTTGAAAGCTGAAGAAAAAGTTTGATATGTAGTAAATTTATCAGAGATTTCACACATTTTCAAGCAGGGTAACATTATTTGCTTTCCCAGTGGCACGTTCTACAATTCTATCTCCTTGGGCAAAAGCTATTTTTTTTCTTGTTGTTGCTTATACTTTTCCTATTTAGAAACCCTGCCTTTCTCAGCTATGAGCAACTGCACAAATCCTTTGCATCCTCAGTACCACCTATTTGGTTGTCAGGATGGAAAATTCATTGATACTAAAATTCATGTTCCAGATTAGAGCCAGAGTCTATCCAGTCACTGATCCAACATAGGGTAGCAACAGATGCGTTAAACTAAAGGTACAAGAAATCCTTGTCTAATGAAGACAGTATTCCCTATTTTTCTGGACACACACACACACACACTTTTTCTTTCCTTTAAAGGAAAACTTAATGAAGGTGCAAATGATTCTTGGGGAATTTTTTCTGTGTCTATGTCAGAGAACTCATCAACCCAGGGTTTATGCCAACAGTTCGTTCTTTGTCCACATCACTCATCTGAGCAATCAGGCTGGTATGGAAATTTTGTCCTGGTTAGGTTGCTAACACATTTTCATTTGGGCTTGTAAATTACACTTACTTCTTCAGCACAGGTCTTTCCCCTTCTATAGGGAATGTATTTATATAATACTTATCTAATTTTTACACACTTGCTGGGAAAATATATCTGATATTCTGTAAGCAGCCCTGAAAAAGGAATAAACATAATTGCAGTACAGGATGAAAATTAACTGAAGCACAGAAGCTGGAAAAAAAAAATAATAGCAATAGTTTATACCACTTGAAGACTTGCCCCAGTGACTTCACTGACATGTAAGTAGTTTTCTGAACAGTCAGGCTTGAATTTCTTGAATCAGAAGATAAAATTGAAAAATAAAATGGCATAGCAAAAATGAAACGGCACAGTGAAAGTAAGCTGATCTTTCTTTTCATCTGAATTTTTGTTTTCACATTGTTCATACCTGGGGTCACACGTTATACATAACTATGTTTCATTATGTATATTTTGTATTGCATTTTACTTGGTAACAATTCTGCTGACAAATCTCCCTAAAGGTTGGTTGTAGGTTCCTTACATGAAAAAGATGCCCCAAGAAACCATACAAAAAATGTTATTTTCTTTCACACTATGTGTTGTACAGCAAGGCTGCCTGCACCAAAGAGTCTTATAGATAACCCTGATTGTAATGCATCATGACAGTGGAATCTGAGCAAATCTTATCCAAACAAATGATAGCAGTTCAGGAGTGCACAGAATGTACCAGAAATCTTTAAAAGAAGCAAAAATGGCCAAATCTAAATATTCTAAATTCTGTATGTCCTATAAATGAATAAACCTCTGTATAGAAATACATGAAAAATAAGCTAATGTAAATGTTAATTAAAAGGAGACGTTATAAGGTTAATAAGCATAATTATAAAAAAAAAAGGCACAAGAATCATGTATTTTATGCATGAAAATTGGCCTGTTGTTTAAATTAGAAGAATCATAGAATCACAAAATGACTTGGGTTGGAAGGGACCTCAAAGATCACCTAGTGCTCCCCCTGTGGGGAAGTAGTGAATATTAAATGCATTTATGAAGCATGGAGAAGTAGTCATTAGTTGTGAAATAATAAACAGGATTTTTGACCTAAATTCTCTATAGCTGTAAAATAATTATATTATTTAATATGATTTGATGGAACATCAAAGGCAAGAAAAATGTCCATAAATACATAAAAAAAAATTTCAATCATATATAAATTGAATGTGGAACAGCAAAATGCAAGGCCATATATCTAAGAATGGAAAAAAAATAAATAAAAAATTAGCTAGCGCATTTTTACAAGATAGGAATCTGTATCCTGAACTGGAACAACTGAAAAAAAAAGTTATTTAAGAGTCATAAAAGAGGAATAGCAGAGAATAAGGCCTTACTGAAGTTCCATAATTGAGAGAAGAATATAATCATCTGATATATAATATTTTTATACGTAATATTTATCATTTTATGTAGCATTAATGATACAGTTATAAGAAATCCATGTTCTTTCTGATGGCAATACTTAAAGAAACCAAGATGATTAATACCTTTGGATTGCAAAAAGAGTTCTGAAGATTGTTAGAATGCTCTGAAAAAAATTCAGAGAGGGGAAATTTTAAAGTCATTCAGTTCAATAAACTGAAGAGAAAGTTACAAGAGTAGCTGGCTACAGTCTATATATGTTCTCATAAGAGAAGAATCTGGAGGACAGTGGATGCTTGAATCCAGCAAATGAACACTATCAAACCTAAACAGTGAAGATTTGGAAAGACAGTGATATACATAAGTGTACATAAGCATGTCTGTTTACAATGTGTAAGGATTATTTGTTTTTAACTTACTGTCAGTGTATACATTAAACTGTGTTTCAGAGTAAAGTTATTGCTTTCTGGACAATGTGAGTCTAATTTCAGTTCAGCTGAGGTGATGAGGTTAACTACAGTGAAAGCAATTTTAACAACCCTAATTCATTCAGACTGGATTGTACAGGGTAAGTACTGATTAAACCTTATTGCATCAGAGTTCAGTTAATTTATAATCTTGGAGGCAAATTCTTTTTGTTCCTGAGATACAATTGGAAAGAAGAAAGTATGCTGTCAGACTTCCACATGGACACAAGTGGCCACTAATCCCTCTTGTTTAACCATTACATTTATTTTACTACTGAGACAGATTTATATTTCTCTTTTTTGCCATTAACAAAACTTGAGTGTGCCTTAACTAGCAAGGATCAAAACACCTGGGCAGCAGAAGCAATCTAGCTACAATTGCGAGTCCAGACTAATTTAGTTTTATCTTGGAGCTCTGCAGTCTTCCTTTCAGGGCTTGAGACCTATTACTAGATTGCTGTGTGTACCCAGATTTAACTCCAAAATGGTTTGGTTTTCTCTATTTTGTAATTCAGCCATCAACGTAACCACACTAAGAAGAAGACACTAATTGAAAAAGGCAGTGGATACTATTTTAGGTAATATGCTGTGTCAAGTCCATGTTTCTGAGTGAATGTAATCACTTTAGACATCTCATTATCTGCAGCTCGTGCAGAGCGTGCTCTCTCATTAGTCTGAAGCATGACTGCTGGTTTACTGGAAAGTCACTAAATGTCTGAAATCAACCGGAAGGGGTCTGTTCTCAGGCTGTGCAGAGTTAATTAAGCACCAATTCTTTTATCCAGTTCTTCCATTTATACCTGGTCCCATTAAGCAGCAGCTTTTTGGGGTCATTAGGAGATCATAAAGAATAATTTATGAATGTCATAGAATTCCAAAGTGCAGCAATCTTAAAAATACTCAAAGCATAGTCCTGCCCCTGTGGTACCCAAAGCAATTGGCCTATATGAAATACAGCTGTACTTTGAGGGTGGTTTTGGTGCAAATTGATGCAAGACACCTTAAATGTGGCAATCTATACTTAGTAACCTCCACAGATAAAAAAGCTGTAAAAAAGGGGCCATATCAGTACTTCTTTGACCTCTGCATTGCTTTTCAGGTCATCCAGCACTTCCAAAGTTTGATGTTCCCTGATGATAAACAGAACAAAAGAAAATATACATTGCTTTTAATAAGGGATCTGTGCTGAAATTTTACAGAATATTTTATAAAATCTCATATCTAATATATGATCAAATGGAAAGAAGGAGAAGACAGAGGTTTTTTTACACCACACAAAGTAAATTATGATTTTACAAAGGTATGTGGCAAATCACACTCTCTGGTTTGGTTATGTCTTTATTAGGGTGATCAAAGCCGATTTTTCTGTTAGCTGCTTGGAGCTGAAGCTACTACAAGTCTCTCTTTATGACAGCAGAAAATAAAACAGCGTATTTGCTAACTGGAGTCTGATAAGCAGAAACATTGTCCTCTCTAACAACAGCTAGGCAGTAGGTAGAGGTTCTATCTCTCTATCTGTAGATAATGATGATATATATAAGATAGATGATATAGAATGAGTGAAACCTATTGACTTTTTATTTTGAAATTACTTTGTCTGCATATTCCATTTTAATTTACTAATTTGAAAACTCTTGGAAATCTCAAAGAAACGTATGACTTGTGATCAAGCAAAACATTTTACTTATTTTCTTAAAGGTATCAGGTAATGACACTTCCATGCTGAGACAGCTGGCTCACCTATGCTCAAGGAATCACAACTTTTATGAAAGAGATTTTCCAGGGTTTTTGCTCACTCCCTCCAACACCCCCAATTTTTTTTTTTTTTCTTAATTGTCCTTTTGGAACAGAAATGAAACAGAAAAATCACAAGAAAGATCAGTGACTCCACAAAGCATGTGGATCAGACAAAAAGAGCTGTCAAAAAAACAAACAACAACAAACAAACAAACAAAAACCTATGAACTGTATTGGATGCTTTGATCAGGGAATATATATAGTCCTGACTTACCAAAATGTTAAAACAGGTGTGTAAAACATTGATGTGGCTTAACTACCTCAGTTTGCTAATATTAAAGACCCATCACAGGCTAGAAAATTAAATTAATTTAATCTGACTCTGATTCCCTGATATAATCAAGATTAGATCAGGGAGTATTTATTCTGAATGCTGCCATTGGTGATAACTGGGGCACAGTATAGACTGTCTGGAGTTCATCCTTCTCTCATGATGCTGTCCCTAGCAGAGTCCAGCACTGGCAAATGAACAACTAGTTTCAGCTCTGTCTGCAAGTCCTAAACTGATTTCCCAGTAGTAAGACAAATCTCTGTTGCATATCTTCAGCTTATTTCAATTCATTTTGTGCTTCAGTCTTATCTGGCAAACTGATGACTATGGTTCATAACTTCACATATTCCAAGGGGATCTCAGTAAAACTTCCTGAGGGGAGAGACCAGGTGGTGGGGAGTATGTCAGGATTACTTTTTCCACAGTTTTCTTAGCCAGAGGGTGTCCTTTCTATTGCAGGTCTTGATTATTTTCAGCATTGCTCTTCTTAACTGTATAAGTAACAATTATCTACTTCCAGTTCATTGAGCAAAGAAGGCATTGTCTGTGGCATATATCACATGGTGGTGAATAGAGCATGTGGTTTTCTAGTGCACAAGTCTTTTGTTTCCTTTAGAGGAGGTAAAGCCATTGTTGTCATTCAGCTCCTGTAATGATGAAATAAAACAATTCCCTGGGCTACATTTTTGGTGAGTTGCAGCATTACTTTGGCAAGATCGACAAGTTCTGTGCTTCCAGGTGAACAACTAGCAAGTTAAGATCATCAATTCTCTGTGAAGATTATTTTAATTTAGTTTTAGTGAAGAAAAGTAAACAAATCTATGATTGCCTCCTGAAAGCAAAAGAGAAATGTGCCACGTAATCATCACTCTTGGACAGGAGCTACAAAGTCTTGAAGCTGATCACATATTCAACTCTGAAAAAGATTAAAGTGAGTAATACCTCCTCTTTTGCAAACAGTTTGTATGTAAGCCAGCAGCTGATTAGCTCATCCAGCTGTGCAATATGAGTAAGCTCCTGGATCAATGCATTTTACTAATCAGCTCCACATATTTACAGAGGCCACTTCTACCTAGGAAGTTGCCATAGAATTTATATTAATGTCACTGCCATGCTTTTCTGGACAAAATGCATGCTGCCAACCTACAAAAGAAGCTTTTGTTTATGTATTGCACTCATTAAGAACACTGAAAAAGTTGTTGACCTAAATACAGAAAAATCCCAATACTGTCATACCTGCAGAGCCATGCATGCATATCTGAGCCTGCTTACCTAATTTGGGATCCAGTCTCCGCTTGGTCCTGCAACATCGACCAGTCTGACCAAAGTATCTACCAGTTATTCTGCAGCTCTGATAATTCTCCAATCTGTTCTAAAACCTATTACAACTCTGGATTGCTGGTATCTGAATTGACTACTATTAAGCACATTTATTCTACCTTGCAATATACATCCAATTCTATGCATTCATCACCCTAGTAAATGCATAAGAAAAGTATTATCCATACAGACCTATCCTAGATGAAACCTTTATTTGTTATTATTTCTTTAAATATAATATAATATAATTTGATTACATAGCCTATTATTCAGGCATTTTCACATTGTAAATGTTCTAAAAACATGGCTTATTTATTAAACCCTATTTTTCCTCTATTTCAGAACATGACCACAGTAAGACATATATGATGTCTAGGCAATTCTCAGTCACTTCAGATCCAAAGAATTCTATTTTCTTTGTTGTACATGACCACTCCAATACCACACTAAAAGCTGCTTAACTGAGGCAAATGTAACAAGAAGCAAGTCCAGGAGTAAATATTGCACCTCCTGTAAAGACAGAAGGTAAGAGGAAACAACAAAAACATCCTCTTTCCAACCTGAGCAACCAGTATCAATAGCTAAGAAAGACCTTATCTGACACTGACGGATGTTAAAAATATTCAATGTATCTTTATTTAAGTAGTCTGTTTAGTTGGCTGTAGTTTTTTTTAATTTATGAATTAGTGAGTTCAGCTCCTCAGTTCATAGTTCGTCCTTGGTGACTGAGCTTCTGACTGAAATCTCTTGCTTTCTTTGCAAAAGCAAAGATTCCACTTTAAAGAAAGGGACAAAACAGGTTAATTTTTTTCATTACTGACCCTTATAAGAGCCAGATGTCTCTGGACTGTGACCGGCAGATGAAAGAAATATTTTATGTCTGTATGAGAGATGAATGCATATGCAGAGCAAGTGCTTGTGAGTGGTTATAATTCACCATTTGTAGAACGGCTTGCATAGATACTACATGAAGCGATGTGTTCCTAAATCTCATGACCCTGTAACAGCCTGTTACTGTCTGCCTGCACAAGTAAAGTTGAATGTTGCTACATCCAGGATGACTAGGAAAACAAAATTCAAACTTCAGCACAGGGAACTGCAACTCTGTGGGAAAGGGAGAAGAAGGTTGGTGGTAATCTAGGGAATGAGAAAGGACCACAAAGAGTTAGAGATGTTTTGTAATCAGATTCTGGCTGTAAGACATAGCTGGAAGACTGCAAAAAGGTTTGAGATGGTAATAGTCTGAGTACCCACCTGCTGATGTTAAACTCTTTAGGAACGTCCTTCCTCTGCTCCTTTTTTGGTACAAGATCCTTCACAGAACTGCTCCCCAGACACTTTATCCCTTCAGTGCAACCACCTACCCATAATCCCAGCTCCTCTTCCAAGAAGTGTTTTCTGTCTCCCACAATAGCACCTGCTAAACTAGCCAGGCCGTGGTAAAGGAGGAGAGAGGTAGGTGAATTCAGGGTTTCATTCTTCCTGCTACCTGTGCTCATTGCAGGACCTATAGCTTCTAATGCATACCATATTACTGCCCTGGGAATAACAAGCATAGTACCTGAACCTATACCTAGCCAATATCTCTGCCCCAGTAACAGACACATGCAGAGAGGCTGTTCACAGTGGAATAGATGATCCCCATCTCTGTCAAAATAGACAATGCAGACCTTCTTTCCTCAGAAAACTAGCTGTTCTGTAAGTGAGAGTTATTGCTCATCTCCAATTGAAAAGTAATTTGCTTGCAGAACAATACAGTGTTGAAACTCAGCAGGTCTATTAAAGGGTCCAATCTCACACCTGAATGAAAACTATTTTTTGACAGAGGTTGAGAACAACCATTAGGTTGTTGCAGAGTACAGCATGCTGGAAAATCTGGCTTTAAAAAGTGCTTGAAAATCCATGTGCATCTGAGCTAACTGAAAGGTTTCAAAATGTAGTGATTAAACACTTGTATGAAAATGGTCCAGAAGGGTCATAACAGGAGCCATAAAATCTAAGCATGGTGTTTTTGTATTACCTCTTGAAATGTATTAAAATAAGGTGAGCATAACTAAAAGCATAGTTATATTGTATAAAAGATGAAACAGGTGAAATATTTCCTATAAGGAATCCATAAATAAATAGCAAAAGAGTAAAATGCTTGCAAGTATCAAAGATATGTATCTAAAGACATGATATTAAACACCCACATCAAACATGTACAATACATTAAAAGGTCTATACAATGTATAAAGGCAGGGATTAAAACAAGGAAAAATATTCTTCAGAAAGTAGAACCTGTGTCTACCTAAGAGAAACAAAGAAAGTTTAAGGTTTCTTTGTTGTTGTTGTTTGTTTGTTTTCCAAGTTGTATACAAAAGCAAAATAAATCAAGAAGAGATTTCAATTATCAACTTTCTAAACTCATAAATAGCACTAACATATTTATATATACTTATATAGCTGGGAGCCCATGAGAGGGGTAAATATTTAATTGGGACATAAAGAGACCATTCAGAGGTGATAAGGTAATGTTAGAAAAACAAAATGAAACATTTGGATCAGTATTCTCTATTGAGGAACAAAACCATGTTCCCAGACTAAAACCATTTCTTATTCAGGATGAGTCAGAGGTACTATCTCAAACATAAGTGTCATTAGAAAAGGTTTTAGAACAAACTGGCAAAGTGAATACCAGCAAATTGCCAAGATCTAATCATATTTGCCTAAGAGTCCCAAAAAAATCTAATATAAATTTGTCAACCTATGATCTTTGCTATGTAACCTCTTTCTTAGATAAATATCAGTATTTGAGTAATAGAAGGTGGCAAATACAAAGTCATTTTTATAAAGAACTCTATAAGGAGCAATAGTTGAGTAAGTTTGATTTATATACTAATTAGGTTTCTTGGAATTTGGGGAAAGAATACAATTAATAAATGAAAACAGGAAAATAAAATAAAGGAAGAAGGTATCCTCAATTATTTATTTATTTTCAGAAGAGGTAACAACTCTATTATAATTTTGAGGAAGTCAGCAGCCATACAGGAAATGTGATTCATCCAACACAACAGACTGAGTACCCAAATCCTTAACGAAAGACTTGAAACAAGGTTACCAAAGAATAAGGGAAACTATGTGAAGTCTTAATAACCAATAGAGTTCTTACTGGACTTTTCTTTTCTCTTCCATTTCATCTTAAAAGATACTGTAAGAGTACAGAAGTCACAAAAACAGATTGTGAGAGTGAGCAAAGGTATCACAAGATATCCACAAGATATGTTTTTAGCCAGACTAGAAAAGCAACAACTAGGTGATATGGCAGTGTTATATAAATTCATGATGGCAACAAGTTTAAACAAGAGAGTTAAATACTTCTATGCACAATACATTAACAGAGGTCATTAGGAATTGTGGATGTCAAAATGATGAATGAGATTAAAAATCAGTGAAGCAAAATTATGAAAGAAAAGGGGTTGTTAATACTGCAAAATCCATTTTTCTAGTAAATGAATTGCCAGAAGCTCGGGAAGCATACCAGAGAAAAAAATAGCACATGTATATTTTGCATAGATTCCTCCCTTCAGCATTTCCTATAAGATAATACCAAAGACAGAGTATTGTTTTGTCTGTCTTGCAAGACAGACCTGTGGTCCAATACAGTAGAGATATTTTTAAGATATCTAGTTCTACCACAAACTAACAAAACAGGGCAAGAAAATGTTATAGTCTTCAATAGGGCAGACCATCAGGAGAGACAGTTTTGTAGACAAAATTATCTTGGTACCCAACAACAGAGTGTCAGGGTGACAACTTCTCTGTTCTTCAGCATTTCCCTCTGACACTTATGGAGCAGCATAACTTCTAGCAAGCTATTGCTAGAGATGGGTGAATGGTGAACAACTCATCTCTGAAGTTGTTCAGTACATCAGACTTTCAATTCCTTTGCATCCCTGTTTATAATTCTGTGAGCCTTTAGATGACAACTTCTTTTTGGAATAAAAAAAAAAAAAAAAAGATTGTGAAGAACCATTTTTGTGTGCAAATATGGTCAATTTTATTCAAAGCACTATAAAAATGCTGAAAATACTCTGAAAGCCACACAAGATATTTGGCAGTGAAGTCAACATATTGCGGACATGTAGTAGGTATTAGAATAATAAGAATAACAAAGACCCAACAACCGCTGGTCCTTCTGTTACCTTTAGTTGAGGAGAAAGTAGCTAACACAGAATCATTCTTAGGCGTGATGTACTAGATACATATTAAATACAATAAAAGAATAATCAGGATTTTCAAATGGTCTGATGACTTTTGTAGGTTTTATTGTTGCTGTTGTTTTTGGTTGGTTGGTTGTGGGTTTTTTTGTTTTGTTTTGTTTGGTTGGTTTTTTTCTTCCCCTGCAGTTTCTCTAAAGGGGTCCAATTTCTAGAAGAACCCGAACTTAGTTCTGAGAATTAGGTCTGAGTATGGGTATTCTCCTCAGCCTTAGCTCAGCACCTTCTGAAACAAACAAACAAACAAACAAACACTTCTGCTGTTTCTTGTTAGCTTAGAAGAAAGAAAAAGAGAGAAAATTTCCTGAGCTTGTTACTATCTTTCATGTTGTACTCCTAAAAGCTTTTATGTTCCCCTGACTGAAGCAGCAGCTATCCCACAAGAAGTGTTTATATTTCACAAAGCCACACACCTAATAAAAGGACACCACAACTACACATACATCCTGAATATCAAATACTTAGAAAAATCATATGGATACGAAATGAATTTGTAAAAACTTTTTACTGAGCAATTTAAGAAAGTTTCAGAGGGACTTGAATTGATAGTTTGCATTTCGAATATGACCTTACATCATGGTTAGTTCTCCTGAGGTCAGTTTGAGGGGTAAGACATGACTAATATAAGTAACAATATCATCTTGGTCATGTTTTATGAGTAGACGATCAGATCATTTTGATTAGTACAACATGAACAATTTACAGGTCAAATACATTATTTATCCACAACCAGACTGAAAAGTACCCAAACAGAAGTCTTCAGCTAAATAAAAGCTGTGGTAAATAAAGCTAATCAGAAAACAATGAAAAGAGAAAAAAAAAAAAAAAGAAAAAAAAAGTCAAATTCTATGTCTAGTTTGTTTTGGTTAAGTAGAATTTAAATAGTCCTTAGAAGACCGATACTTTCCAACATGCAGTACTGTGGTCAAAAAAAATTTCCCAAGAAATATTATAATGTAATTTTTTAACTGGCGATACTTACAGAGCCTTCCCCTGAAAGTCTCAGGCAAAATTATATTCTCAAATATCATACATTATACGAATGTCAGTGTCTTTTTCCCACTCAGCTAAGTAAGCCAAAAAAATTCTCAGGAAAAGAAACTCAAAGCCTCTGTTATAACAGATCTGCCAGGGGTATCTGCCAAAATACCAGATGCTCTGGCTGGAAAACAGATATAATTTATATTACTTGCCAGTATTTACTGGCTGATTTTTTTTCACCTAAGTGAAGAGTGAGATTTCAAATTTTTGTTTGTCTTAGAACAGAAACTTTTAAACTGTCATAAAAATATTTACAACGCAGTGTTTTCTTAATATAAACATCTTAATAGGCATATTTCAAGATTATTTAATGTCAGTGAAAATATAAATAGCAAAATATTTAATTACCTTTACTGTACATTTAGAATTGTGCAATGTGATATTGAGGACATCCATATTAATAATTAGCAAATCTTTTGTGGTTTAATAGATAACTGACAAAAGGAGAGAGATGCTTATGTGTTTCAAAATAGTGACATTTTTATCAAACCCTTTATAAAACATCAAAAATATGGTTATACGGCTTTTATACTCTGACAGTATTGGTATTCTGTAATCCTGGTTCCTCATTTAGGAGAGAAAGAGCATTACTTGAGTGTGTTCTTTACAAGACATAATGATTAAATTCAGGTCAGATTTCTGTTATGTTTAATTTTCCTCATTCAAAATTTTCAGTGAATAAAATTCTGTGCAGACACTTTAGATGTACAGTTCTATCACAGGGAGAATTTATTCCACAGGCAGATGTATCTTCATAAAGATTACAGAAACCAGTAACATAAAAAGTGAAAGAAAAAAAAAAATCTATTTTTATAGAAATTTCTGACACTACAAATTAAATGTTGTTCAAATTAAGCGCAACGATTATTACAATAAGTGAGTAAATAGAAATTGCATATTGAATATATCCAATCTGATCAATTCATTCCACTGCTTTATCAGAGAATGCAATTTTTTAGGTAATCCAGTTAAAGTTGCCATAACAACACAACAGAATAACTCATGTTACAAAATTTCAAATACAATCAATTAGAATAAAATTCTTCAAGTACTTGCAAGTCTTTTTGTGTCCTGTGCTCTAGGTATAGTTTCCCTCCAAGCACATTACCAAATCCTCAATAGTTTTTCTTTTAAACTTGGTAAAGATAGTTATCCTTAAAGAATAGCAATGCAATTTCTAATCCAGAAAAAAAGTTAGAAATTATTTCATCCTTAGCGTATTCCTCATTATTATCCAGTGAAATAAATGAGTGACTCATACTCAACAGAAAAAAGCTACCTCACATTAATTGCTACTCATCCCTTGAAGAGTACAATGTCCCTCTTGTTTTAGAAAGGATGAGAAACAAGAGTGGTTCATTAAGGAGAAATATATCTAATCCCAGTGGAAATGCCTAGGATATTATTATCTTTTAGTCTAGACAAATGTTGAAGAGAGGTTGTCATTTCTTGAACCAACTACTTAGATTAGAGAAATATCTTTGATAGACTATGTAAACTGCCTGATGGATATAATAAATCCAATCTCCCTTAAAACCCCACATCCATCTTTATCTATTGCATGGGAGAAGAGAGTGTAATTGAGGTAGAGATATTTCATCACCTTGATGTTTAAAAAAGTACAGCCTTGACTTCATCAAGATCACCATTCAAAACAAAAACGTTATACTTCTTCCTTTGGTCTACCTCATTTCTTTCTTATGAACAGTTATTAGGGAGTATCAGTACTTCAGTATCAGCTTCAGTACTTCTCCAGGAGTGTGATATCTTTCACCCCATCTCGGGTTTCAAAGTTTTCCTCCAACCTGAAGACAGAAGACACAACATTCAGTGCCTGTCCTGGTCCAGGCCTGTCTTGCTAGATAGCAGGAACCTCAGCCAAAGTCTTTTAATGTCTGCACACTGTTGCTACCAACATATATACCTCACCTATCTGGGGATAAGGGGACTCAGGCAACTCTCTCTGATATGTTCCTGAGGGCTCGAGGTACATAGCAGCCTCTGTGCATATCTATGCTTGAGTAGTGACAGATGATTTTACTGATTTCTTTATCAGGATCCGTGAGAGGATAAGTCCCTAAATTAAACAAAAATCCCTTACCTGACTCTGCTGTTGCTAAGTGAACTTGGTAAAAGTAGCACCAGCAACAATGGTCTCATAGAGGATAGCCAAGGAGAAAGGAAGAGAAGAAGGAGCTTATGACAAAATAATTGATAACATCCTCAAATAATCACATTCTTGTGCACCCATCTGGAGACTCAGCTTAAAAATTCCTCCAAAATTTCAAATAAGCGTCTTTCTAAGAACAGTTAACAAGTCATAACCTGTTTCATATTCTTTTTTATTTATTTTCTGTAATTAAAGACATTTTTCTTGATCATAAAATTATTACTGAATTAATAAACTCTTCATCAGAGTTTACTGAAAACAAGTTCTCACAAGTAATAGTACAATTCAGTATTTATGAAGATCTGAACTTCTAAAATAAAGAAATATGGTAATCAATAAAACCATCTGTCACCACTCAGGCATAGATATTTATTTATTTATTTAATTATTTAGGAACAAGAACATTCGTTGAAATTAGAATACATTAGCCATTATTCTTTGGAGGAATTTGCCTTTTGTCTCACTTGCTAAAAATAACTCCAGAAACTTTATAGCATTAGTCTGCAAATCTTTTGTTGTTATTGTTGTTTTGGTGGACTAAACACAAAAACAAAATAAAGAGAAAACAATGAGAAGTTCTCTCTGTTTAATGCTGGATGACAAAAGCAACTCACTGTGGCAGATTCTCAAGGAAAGAATGTTTCTTGCCTAAAGGCAAGTTCCTAGGCAAAGGGCTGCAGGAAAATTCTGTTAATGCTCCAGAACCCTAGGGTAATCTGTTGGCTTCCAGAAAAGCCTACATTATTTAAATATGAAAATAAGGAAAATCAACAAAGTGACTAAGAAACTAATCTACATTCATGATTTCTGCAGGTCCAAAAGCGTTATTGTATCACTGAAAGGTCATCATCATACTCTGTTATGTATATATATATATATATATAAATATATAAAGATAGATAGATAGATAGATAGATAGATAGATAGATAGATAGATAGATAGATGATGGATTTACTAGACAGCTACCTAGCAGAAATTTTCCAGATGTTATTCCAAATTTTTGTTCTCTGGGTTTGTGTTTCAGGCACAGCAGTGCTTGTACAGCACAGAGTAAATTCTCTTCATCAAGGAACTTGGCACACTAGCAATTACTAAAAACCACCTATAGGAGTAGTCTTTGTCTTTGTAAACAATATTGAAGCAATATAATAATTGCTTCTTACTATACCTTTACTTTGTGCCATCTTATGTGAATGATAGAAAAACAAGCAAACAAACAAACACATAATTCTTGCAAGTAAACTTGCACACTTTTATCAAATCAGCCATAAACAAGAGAGTAGAATAAGCACTCAGTTTCCTGCTTTCATTTTTCTAACTTTAGCTTTCTTAACTCTCCTTCAAGGAAATCTGAGTAAGCTTAAAAAGGTTCCTAGATTTGAAAGTATGGTTTGAAGGCAGTAATGTGAAATGTGAGGTCTACTCTACTGTTGAGAGATTTGCCCTACATTATATCAGCTGTTCAAGACATAATATGCATACTGTTTTTATCCGATATTATTTTATCTAATCTAAGAAAAAAAATATTCCTTTAATTAGAAGAACATTCTTCAATAAGAAGAATAAAAAATAAGATAACATTAATGTTTAATGAGGTACTAAAACTGCCTGAGGTGCAGCTCATTATGATCTGTGAAGAAATTTGGACTTAGCAGTGGTTGTCTGGAAAGATAGAATAAATGAAAACAACAGATAGGATTTTGGAGATTTCGCGTGGTAGATTGCAAATGTGGCAAATTTAAGGACAATATTTTTCCCCAGAATATGAACTCTGATTGAAGATGTGTTCATTTTTGTGAGCGCTACAGTAAACCGTTAATGGTTATTAAACGGAATTTCCAGTCCTCATATCATTGCATGAAGAAGAAATTCTTTTGGAGTTTGATCGTTATAAATAATTGATCATCAAAATAATTCTGAAGCAGAAAAAGACTATAATTTCCTTTATTAGTATTATTATTATTATAGGAATAAGTTTTATATACTTTATCAGATATTACTGACAAAATTTTAATAGAACAGATTTTAGTAGTGATATGTCTTTAGGTTCCCTATAACTTTCCTCATCAAAATAGGATAAGAACAAATTAAAAAAATAATAATAATTCAAGTTTGGCTGCATTAAATCTAGTTGATTTCAAGCTTGTACTTGGTTTCAAATATATGTTGTTCTATGGATGAATTTACAAATTTTTGATCAAATAAAAACCCCACCTTAATTATTTGCAGCATATTTTTTTACTGGAAGTTTCCGGTTGAGTAGAAAGAGTGTCTGTTAATTGTCTTGATTAGCTGAAAGCAGTTTAAACTGCGGAATTGTTACTGTCAGTATATAACACCTAGAGGTTTAATGAGTTGTTTGTGATTTCAACAGAATCAGAGTAATTAGTCATGTCTAAGAATCAATGTCTCATCAAAGGAAATTTAAAAAAAAAATCTAGATATTTCATGAATTTTCAGTGCTGTCAAGAAAATAATTAATGGCCAGCTTTGTTAAATCGTACTAAGTAGTTGTGTATTCCTTAAAATGTTTTTTCAACCACAGAGCAACATAGAGCAGCATAAAGCAACAGTGGGAGAATTTTGAACATAAGATAGTAGAATACTGTGAGACAATATGATAGGTTTTCTAGGTAGGTTTATCACTCACTTCTAACCTACTCTTGCTGTCATAAGAACCTGGATTAACAATACCAGCTGGTTGCATTGTAAAAACCAGGGTAGAGTCAATCTTATGTCACTTGTGACTGCAAAACTGCTTTGGCAAGAAAAATCTTTTGCTGTTTTCCAGCTGGCAGAATCCAGCAGACATAGTTTGTCCTAGATGGTTGATTTACAAGACAATAATTGAATGACATAGTAACTTTATTTTCTACTGCAGTACTGCCTGATGTTTCATCTCACTCTGTGAAGAATGGAAGTTCAAGAGCTGTAATGAGCCAAGGTTCAGCATCATAGAGTAAATTTTATTTTCTATCAGAAAAAAAAAAAAAAAGCATAATTTTCATTAGGCTTGACAGGAACTCAGTGATTTTGCCAATATATGCTATGAATAATATACTACTCACTTAATGAATATTTGAAATACACCTCCTGCTTAAGGATTTGAAAAATGCTCCACATGCTATCCTGGATGTTGTCTTGCATATATTTCTTGGAATATATACAACATTTAAACAGTTAAGGCCTGATCCTTCAAAGGTTTGCACATACCTTTGCCTTTATAGATCTTAGGGACATGAGAATAACTTTTTTATGTTTAAAGTGCTTTAAATTTTTTGTACAAAATTTAAAGATCTTGTTATTTTACTGGTATTTTTACTACATTAGGCAAAGTCCCTGTGAGAGGAGTTACTTAAGTTTAGTTTTGAAAATAATATTTTCCTTTCTCAGAATCACAGAATCATCTAGGTTGGAAGAGACCTCCATTTATAACTATCATTCCTAGAAACAGATACTTATTTGATGAAGCCAGAAATATTTGAATATATATACATTTAATTGCAAAAGATCATTTTCTCTCAAGAAAATTAGCTGAGTATTAGTCACTAGCACCTGAATAAGCTTTTCAGAAGATTCCAGTGTGTTAATGTTCAGGGAGAGAGAGAGATTGCTTACCTCAGCTCTGTATTTTTCAGATTGTACACAGCACTTCCATAAAAAAACCATCCATATTAAAAATCTTCATATAAAAGTTTGACAGATCAATATTTGTTCCTCCCCAACCTATCTTGACAAAATATATGTGTTTTGCTCACATAGATCATCCCCAGAAGATCAGAGCATTTACCCACTAAAAAGAGTAAATAAGGAAAAGATAGAAAATGTATAAATCCAATGGTGAAAGACAAGATCTATCAAAGTCAGTCAGCCAAATTTTCTGCATTATCATTAAGCGAGGAGGAAGCATTAGGTACTTTTTATATGTAAAAAATGTAAGGAAAGTAAATTTAATTTTAATTTTTATTTTTTGTTGTTGTTGTTGTCAGAGGAGTATGCATTGGAGGAAGAGGGGGGAAACTGCAGTGCAAAACACCCCGCTGAAGTCAAGATCAGAGGGAAAAGAATAGCAAGTATTACAAGATACAGTCTGCTAGAATTTTTAAGCCTTGAAATTTCTATTTCCAGTGCAGAAAAGGCAGATGCCAGACCAGTGTCTCTGGGGGACTTGGACAAAAAGGAAGAACCCATGGCTGTAGATACAGAAAGTGGGACTGTATATGCTTGATCCAGCTGAAAGCTGGAGAAAAATGGATTCCTTGGAAAGATTAGTAAAGCTATTAAGAAGGAAAGATATAAAATAACACAGTACCTTCTGTTTTTCTGGCTCTCTAGTCCTATTTCTAATGCAAAAACTAGAGTCTAATTTTATGTCTTGCTGAAGGCAAGCTATGTTTCTCTACTATTTAAGGGAAGGGCAGGTGAAAAGAACCATCTTAGTGTTCTCTCTCCCTTACAAGTAACAAATAATCCAAATAAGACAAGATGAGTAGGTACTGAAGTAAACTTGACCCCAAGATCCTCTGATGGATCTAGAAACTGGAGAGTACCACCAGATACTGCTATAGATTGTAATTTGCAGTCATTTACAATATTTATTTATAATTATAATAGTTCCAAGTACCTGAGGGTAGGAACTTTCTTGCTGCTCCGTGAACATAAGACACACATGCTTCTGTGGTAAGGACCACTTCTGGCATCTTATTTGTCTCGTATTGATGTATGCACATAAATACATACAAAATAAACCAAATCTGGTGGCCTGCCATGAAAAAGAATTGTAAAATTTTTATTTATTTCTTCATTGAAAAATGGCCAGGCTAAAGAAAATGTGTTTGTTTCCTAGTATCATTAGAGAGCTTCAGCAGAGAGCTGTTCTTTCAGAAACAAGCTAATAGCTTACACAAATGGCGTGAGCATAAAGTGGGTGCTAGGGGTCACTATCCTAAAGCATACTGTGTCAAAACCTCACTGATTTTTGTTTGGTGAAACAGGTTTTCTCAAGTAATCACTTAATATGATACTCCTACTTCTGTGTGAGTGTACGAGAAACAGATTCAACCTCCTGCCCTCCCTGGCTCAGAGCAGCCTGTGACAGTAACCTGCATTCTAAGGCAGAGACAGCGAGGGCAGGCACAGGGCTTTCTAGCAGCACAAAGCTCCAGCCACAAGGAAGTACACTGTGAGTACTTTCTCCAAAGTGCATGATTTAGTCCGGAAAGAGACATTTTGACACAGTCAACTTTTGAGAATACATCGTAAACTGCTTTATTTCATTCCAGTGCATGATGGCAAAAGACTTCAGAACATTCAATAGTGTCAGGAAATGAACTTTCAACCTTTAGTCAAGCTTCCCTCATCCCATTCCTCCATTCAGATAAAATTATTTTGAACAAATACTTTCATGAGAGCAGAAAAAAAAATATATAACCTATACTATGCAATATATTGTGTCTTGTTCAGTATCTCAATTCTGTCTTTTTGTTTTCACTGTTAAGTTTCTATGTGTCTTAAGGTCTTATGGTATGTCTTAAATGAAATTTAAAGAGGATATTAAAACTAAAAACACATTACCTCTGGTCACAGCATCTAAGTCTTTCTTATACTTTTATTCTTTCTCTGATATACACAAATATTTTAGCAATGCATCAAAAATGGCCTTTTCTTGGTCACTCACAATGCTGACATCTCAACCTGAGCTAAGTGAAGAATTTGGCATGTGCCAGCAAATATGTGTTATTAATGTTTATATATGTACATTGCTATGTTCATTTTTTTCCTTTTCTTAATGTTTTAAATATGTCCATTATCTAGATGCAACAGCCAAAGATTTGATTCTCTTAAATCTCTTTCTTGTCTCTGATCTGTTTCCTGACTTTGTCAAGTTCATTGCTGAGTCAAATCTCTGTTTACTAGTTTTAAGGACTATGATATCTACTTACCTTAGTGAGCTAACACTTTCATTGTTTGTCAAGAGTACTAGACATCTGTAAATAAAAGACACCATGTAAATACTATATATACATACTTTGACCATCTTTGTAGAATAGTCTTTGTAAAAATCCCAAAGAGCGATTTTATCAAAAGACTTTGGAAGAATCATATCAATAAATAATCACCATAAAATGATTTTATCATGTTCAAAAGATAATTTAGCATTTAAAATTGTAGTGGTTTTGTCTATGTAGTATTTTTCTTCTTTGTCTTTGTTTTTCTTAGGCTTTCATTTGCTGAAGTAGCATATTGATCAGAAATGCCTTTAACAAGAAAAAATTTAGGACACTAGCAAGTCTGGTGGAGTCCTTTTAAAATTACGTATTATGATGAGCAATATAGATACATAAATGAGGTTTGGTTCCAACAGCCCTATAGTAAGTGTTCCTACTGGCTTATAACAATTCAGTTTATAGAATTTCATTTCCTTCTTAGGTACATCCATATCTCTCTTTAACTACCTGCAGGAATCTTCCCTGAGGCATTAAGGTAGATATATTTTTTCCTCCTATTCTTTTTATTGATAAGAACCTGCAGGAAGAAATCAGTTAGGAATATTTGTTGGTTTATTTCATGGCAGTAGAAGCTTTAACTCTGGTGTATATTAAACTTGCAGTCCTTTCCTATAGTTCTGGTGTGGATACTGCTTCTCAGAACTAACCAACTAACCTCTCTATCTTAGGTAATTGCCATTGCTAAAGTGTTTTATTTATGGTTTTAAGAATTTTCTTTTATTAAAATGCAAGCATGTCAGAAACAAGGCTCCACAGGCTTGTGCAAATTTCTTAGCATTGTCTTTCTTAGAAAAATGCATAATAGGATGTCCTTTTAGTTTTAGATAGCTTGATTACTGTCAGAATTGTAAGCTGATTGGCTGAGATTTATTCTTATCATGAGTATTCAATGTCCAACAATTTAATGAAGTTGAAGTGATTTTTTTATTTTTTTGTTAGCAGCATCCCCTGAACAGCCATAAGTAGAGTTATAGTTATTACAGGAAAGAACACTTGAATAAACCAAGCAAGTTATGAGTGAACTAACTTTATTAAATAATCATAGTTAAACTCAAAAATTCATGCTTTAGAAAATTAGGAAAAAGAAGAAGAAGAGTGGAAAAAATTTCACTTTGGGGAAAGCTCTGAAAAATTATCTCATAATCTGTATATTCATTATTAGTTACATGTACACAGTATATGGAATACATGATCCATGGTAGCCTCAAGGTACTATTGTCTACACCTATTTTCTACTCTCAGTTCATTAACATGGAAGAATTACATCTTGTTTACTTAGCTTTAATTCTAAAAGGTCCTTTTTATAAAGAACTCCTTCATTTCAAGCATTTGAAGTATATCTTTTAATCTTCTATACAAACTACATCTTCATAACATCTTATCTGAAAAAAAAAAAAAAAACAACACAAACCAAAGTTCATTTTATCTTAAACTCTGTTTTGCTTCACACTCTATGTTCTTTGCTTTTGTTAACTTCTTAACCTATTTCTCAACTAGTAATTCACTTTTTCCTGTTCGTTCCCCATAAATCTTGAATTTTGTTCTCCTGAACAAGCAATTGTTTGTCACTGGCTTCATCTTTATCAAATCGTACAGCAAAAAGCAACCCCATGATTTCTTCACAAACAATTCTTTATCTACAGAGCTTGATTTGTATTGATAAACATCTGGTAAGATGTTTATCAATACAAATCAAGCTCTGTAGATATCAACCTGAATAACAATGAAGATACAAAAATAAAGGGCCCTGAAGAAAGAATTCTAACACTTTACCTTTCCAAATGCCAATAATTTGTTCAACATAGGCTTAAACATATATATTTTTTCATCTTGTTTGTTATTGAATTTGAAGAGAACACATTCATTTATATTTCCAAAGGGATTTATATCATTAGAGTCAATCACTTCATTTGGGAAAATGTTCTCACCTACTTTAAAAGTACATTTGGGTGACAGTTAAATTTACTGAGTCAATAGAATTATTTGTGTAGTTGTTGTTGGTTGTTTAGTTGTGATTTTTTTTCCTTAGAATGGAATTTTATATATAAAATCTGGAAAAAAAAAAGAACAAAGTGGAAGAAAGATAAAAATAGATTTTGTCCAGTTGATTTGCAAAGATCCTGTTATTTTTTGCTATCAGAAACTTTAAATTTGTTCTGTTTTCCTAAGTACTTGAGCTGATAAGACTTAAATTCAAAACCCACCTTTACATAACAAGATGTTACCATTACAGTAAGAAAAATTTGAATTACATCACCCCAAAGCACTTTTAGTTTTTAGTATGATCTGTTTAGACTGCCTGATACAATACCCAACATATTTCCATAGAGATTTTCCTACAAGGTCAACATTTATGACTGTCTGCAAAATTAAATCATAGTCAGCTTCATTCTTCATTCATTCAGTTCTCAAACTCATATTTCCAAAAGGTCCATACTTCTGCTTAACGTTGGAATCACTAAAGTCTTCACCTGTTATTTAGATAACTAAATAATTTTCAAGCTTTATCAAATTGTCTTTCAAGATTTGTCAAAATGGTAACATGTTTTGCCGTCGAGTATTTTTGTTGTTAGATGTCAAAAAAAAAGGGCGGGGGAGGGGAAGGGAGAAGAGAATTAAAGTAGATGCTTTATCCAGATGTAACCTTGTAGGTATGCTTAAGTCTACAGCAGAACTAGAATATTATTTCCATATAACTGATTATTGAAGGACAACAAGACTCTGAGAAGATAAGTCATGATAAAAATTAAGTTAATATTTATTTTGCTTGAGTTTTCTGTAAAGAAATTGTAACAGAGAATAGAAGACTGTCTTGTAGGGATGAATAATGAATAACTAGCTTACTTCCTTGTGAAATACAAGCAGAGCAGAACTCTAGAAATTAGGTTAGCAGCATAACCTCTTTCTCAAAGTATTAGTTAAATAAATAAATAAATATCCAACAAGGCATGGAAATATATGACCATAATTACCGGAAGGTGATCTTAAAATGTTGTTATTTACAATCCTCCCATTGCTATACAAAAATAATTGTTCTGTTTTCTTTCTGATAAACTTCTACATATCAGAAAAATATTATGTTCCCTTTCTGGACTAACTAGGTTTTTTGACTTTTTTTCTTAGGTCACGCATTTTTAAATATTCATGTATTGTGTTTTATTTACACTGAATAAATAAATAAATAATACATCTAATTCAACAAATAAATACCATAAATCTCTCTTTAGGCAGATGGTATTTACCGTTGTGATGTCCAGTAGGTAGCACAGTGAGGGAGAAAAAAAAAAAAAAAAAAAGAGAAACTCTAAGCCCAGAAAATGGTAGTTAAAAGGCTGAGATGAAGACCCTGGACCTTGTCCTAGAAACAAGGGATCATCTTAGAAGCCATCAGTAAAGGCACAGGCAAGTCAAATCAAATCAAGTTAAAATCACAAGTTAAATATGGGGCTTCTTTATAAATGATGCTATGAAAGACGTGAGGCTACCACCTATAGGTGTAGCTTGGTCTAGAAAAGGGAATATGAGACATAATCAACAGAGGAGCTGGGCTGCAAACTAGACGAAATCTAGCTGGGCTGGTAACTAGAGGAAAAAAAGTGATATCAAATGTAACAGTGCAAGGTAAAAAAATGTGGCTATAAGGACTAACATAGTAAGTTCTGGTCTTGCTGGAGTCAGGGGAAGAGAAAGATCTAGATGGCTTGAACAGGCTTGAAAAAGAAATGTGATCCTGGAATGTGTGGCTGAAATATATTTAGGAGTAAATGAGAAACATTGAAGCCATTGTATAAAGACATCATAACTCTGCCTGTTTGAGCTTACATCACACACCAGAACACTCTCTGTGAGCAGTCAGTTGCCTCAGGAATATCTGTCAGGTATAGACCTAATCATTCTTACTTCAAGATAGTTTGATTCCAACAAGATGTTAATCAATCTTCTTACTTCCTTAGCACCTTCCCCTTTTTAAAACCTGATTTTTCTCCCTGAAGAATTCCAAATAGATATTTTGATCCATTTCTTTAGCTACCAGAAAGACTCTCCTCCCCAACAGCAAGGGACCAGTCAGGTCTGAGCAGCTACATATGGGAACATCTTCTGTCAAGATCCAGTAATTAGGGGAATATCTTGTGACTGACAGTGTTGGAAAAAGTATGCTCAGAGCTAGAATAGTCTCCTTGTTCTGTGTCTGTACAGGACAACCAAATTTCATCCTCTGTTTGTGTTTCAGGAGATCTATAGGACTTAATGGGTAAGAAGATGCTGATATGTCCATCAGCCTTCTGATTATAAAGGTAAATAGCACCTTTTTTGTTCTTGGTTACTTGAGTTGAAATTAAAAAAAAAAAAAAAAAAGAAGAAGAAAAAAGTAAAAAAGGATTAGATGTCTGACCTGCAAATGTAGTCTTTTTATACAAAATGCAGAGTGGGTTTATGCAGTAATAAGGCACTTAAAAAAAATAAGGAAATATCTTTATTACTAACTTAGTTTCTGTAAGTCAGATTAAAAAGAAAAGAAACAACCACTACCACAACAACAATAAAACTAGACATATTTGGGCCCTCCAGGGTAAACATTCTGCAGAAATAATTGCTCTCTTTCATCTGCAGCTAAAACTGAGACAAGTAGTAACGTCCATAGTAATTATCAGTGGGTTAGTCATCCGCAAACACCTCTGGCAATCAGAGCTGAAGTTCCTAAGAAACAGTTGGAATCTCCCTTGGCTCCCTCCTTCTAGATGGAGAGGCAGCTGCTCCAATTTGCTCAAACATCTCTGGAGACCCCACTGATAAGTGAATAGGAGATACTGCAGCTTCCAAGGCGAGCTGTTTATACAGTTCCCAATCACTGCTTGAGAGCAATTGAGCATGGGGTCCCTTTCTGCCTCTACCTGGAAATTCGGTATTTCCAGCAATACCACAGCCTGTCTTCTGGAAGAGACATGGCTTGACCTGTACAGGTTCAGTGCCCCCTTAACAAAGTAGAGTTCACTTTGGATGGTATTATGTATTCTTGTCCAGAGTCAAAAGTCATTCTTTGTGACAGACTAATAAAACATTTATACTAAGTTGATTATACTCATCTCAGTGCTAAACCCCTGCCTCTGAAAGCAGCCAAGATTATTGACATATAAAGTGCATTCCAGCTTCAGCTGCAGAGCTCCAGGAGGCTTGCTATGTAAAACAAAGGATAAGGAGATTCATAAATTGCAGGAAAATAAGTCTGCAGTAAATAATTACTATTTAAATTATGTGACTCTTTTTTTCCCTTGCCATGATAAGTCTTATATACAGAAAAGAGCTATTTAAATATTTGAAGTTAAGTGAATTCTTAATTTATTACAAGTTTTAACAGCTGATATAACTGACCAAATGTTTACTGATGGGTTTTATCACAGAAAAAAAAAACCTAAAAGGGGACTGAATGTTTCAAAATAGTTAATCGGAACAAATAGAATTATTTTGGTTTTATTTTCTTGTTTTGCATAATCACATCTATATTTCATATGTGCATAAAAAGTAACACATTTTGAAAATCCCATACTACAGATTTTCAGAAATGCTATTCACCAGAAAATGTTGTCTCCTCCCTCTGTTTCAAAATGCCTCAAAAAATATAACTTTCAAAAGCTCTTCAATTACCACTAGTTCAAGCTGCAAGGAATGAAGATCACAGTCCTTCTTCAACTACTGTTTAATCATTTCTGGAAGTGATTGTTTGAAATATTCACTAAATGCTTATACAACTTAAATATGCTTATATAACTTACACAGGTCTACATAGACCTGTGCATTTGTATCAAACGTCCTCATTCAACTAAGTCATATTGCTGACTACCCTCAGGAAAATGAGTTATATAGGATGGAAAAAGCCTTGACAGTGACAGATCATAAGCCTACCTGAGCTAGTAAGCCTCTGTCATCAGACCACCTTTGCAAGGGCTATGATTTTAAATCCATGGGACATAAATCTTGGTTTCCAAATCCAAAATTATAAATCTCAAGTACCTTCTTCTCACATATTCAGCATTAGATGTTACTAAGTTCATCCTAAGTCCCAGGATCCATCTGCAAGCATTCACATTTTACAATGAAACAGTAGAATAAGAGCAAGTAGGAACCCATCCCTGAGGACATGTATCTCCACTGCTCCTGAACAGGTGTCCTGATCATGTCCTAACTTTCCTCACACTGCTCCTAGCTTAACTATTGCTATTCATTGTGAGAACAAAAAGAACATATTTCTCAAACTTGAATCCTCATGCTCTTTTGAAGACATTAGGTGGTTTTACCCCGTAAAAATGCCAACTTTCCTAACTTCTTTCGTGTATAATTTTGAAAAGATATTTGTTTTTCTAGGAAGAGAAAAGGTAGCTTTCAATACATTCAGAAATTCATTAAATTTCTTCTGTGGTGTTCAAAGCAACTATGTGGTCCAAGTCTCAGGATAAAGCATAGCCTTTCAAAAAAAAAATAATAAAATAAAATAAAGTTTCAAAATTCCCAATATGGAGGAAAGGGGAAAGGGAAAAGGGAGAAGAACACAAGAACCACAAGAACAACTCTTACCTTTCTAAGAAAGGTAAAACCTTATTCTGAGATAATATCTCTGCATCTTAATCTAAGTTTAATTACTTTAGATATTAAAACATCCAGTTTGTTTTCACATATGGTTTCACTGCATACAGAGAGCAGTGCTGCTTAGTGACCATACTAATATCAGAAAACATTACCTGTTTTCACCTGTTTAAATTAATAATGTTTCATTAGATGAAAAAAAAAAAAAAGTTAATCTGTCACTCATATGAACACAAATATTTTCTAAAATGCTTCTTGAAGATGAGAAATCAGGTTGTCAAGTTATTTTTAGCATTTTTTTCAACTCTGCAACCGGGCATTAAAGAGCGGTGAATAAATGTTAAAATAATCTCAGAAGGTTCTTTCATGTAAAAAATGAGTAAGCACATGAGTATTTCACATCTGTAGAAAGAGTGAGTTATGTCTCAGGCTTAAGGGTGTATCTATCAGTCATCTTTCTTTTAACAATAGAAAGTATCAAAATAATGCAAATTCTATGTCCAGGTATTTGCAAAAAGGGCAGAAAGACATACATTTTTAAGTAAAACAATGACTTTAAAGTAACTGCTAACTTTGATTGTTCAGATTCTGTCATTAAGTAGCTGAGACACATTTTGAGTATTAAATCTAAAGCTATCTTACAAGAAAAAATAACATTCCGTTTTCGTTGTTTTCTTCTAATTAATTTATTGTGAGTAAAGTGTCATTTTTTAAAATTATTATTCTTATTTTTGTTTTCCAAAATAGGGTTTAAGTCACATCAGAATGTTGCACAGCCTTTAGCACCTGTGGCTCACCTTATGGCCTCTCTCTATAAACATTTTACAGGTCAACACAGTATAACTATAAAGCTTTCTATTAGCCACGTAAATCAGAATTCTTAAATTCTTTCTATGTATCCCCTGAAAATCTTCCTCTCTTAAGAAAATAACATTCTTCTATGCCATACTCAGTATTAGTCTTCTATTACTGTGCCAATGCTCATTTTACAAATAGATATTAACACAACACAGGTGCCTGAAAAAAAAAAAAAAAAAAAAAAAGTGGATTCTCTAAGTCCATCCCTCTTTTTCTACACTGAAAAGATTCTGCCAAGAAGTAGCATTGGCTAAGTAATTTCTTCTCTGTGCTCATGACGTGTACTTAGATTTCTGATATTAGTATCACTAACAAATACTCTTTATTTGTATTTGAGCACTCACCAAACTCTGCTGTGTAAGAATAATTTAAATGCTTATAGTTTATGCTTGACTTGGAACCTAAACATCAATAAGTGTATCTATTCTCAGATAGTGCCTTACAATTCCATATTGTTAGGTCTTGACCTTTTTTTAAAGTTCTCAGATATCATGTCTTCTCTAAAATATTGTTCGGGAATTTTTCATTTGAAAGAGTGTGGTCAGTTGACCTTAGCCCCACTGCTGACTCACTCCAAATCCCCAGTTGGATAGAGAACATAATAGGAAGAGGAACAGCAAGAAATCTCTTGGCTTAAGATAAAGGGTTTAATAAGCAAAGGAAAGAGGAAGGATAAAGACAAAACAAAAACAACCAACAAAAAAAAAAAACACAGATGCAAAGAAAATCACTCACTACCGCTCATTCACGATTAGACTGATTTCCAGCCAGTCTCCAAGCAATGGCTACCTACCCCAACAGAACATCTCCCTTTTGCTTTTATTGATGAGCACGATGTCTTGGTGTGGAATATCCCTTTGGTCTGTTCCAGTCAGCAGTCCTGGCTATGTTCCCTCCTAACTTGCACAGCCCCAGCATCCTCACTAGAATAGAGCAAACACTGTTCAGCAGCAGCTAAAATACTGATGTTTGGTCAATGCTGTTTTGGTCACAAATCCATAAACACAGCATAATATAGGAAGAAGATTAAATCCATCCCAGTCAGATCTAGTGAGATAAGGAAAATAAAAATTAAGTGCACAAGAGAGAATGACAGTAGCTCTGCAGGAAAAAAATAAAAATAAAAAAATACAAAAGCTATTTATTTTCAATTCCATTAAAATAAGAGAGATGGAAAAAAAGATTTTTTCCCTTGTTTATAATTCATCTGGGGAAGTGTATTTACAATATATGAATTTGCATAGAAATTCTGTCATTATCATTATGACAATATTAATAGTAAATCATAAGCATGGAATTGTATATCTCAAGGGAGCTATACAGTAGATCATCTGCATTTCCCACAGGAAGGAGCAGCTAACTTTAGCTGTGGTAGATATAGTCTTGCTGGTTGAAAGGGCTACTGAGGATAATGGCCAGAGCTGGGATAAATGACTTGGAAAAAATGCAGTGAAGTAAAGGAATTGTACGTTGGCAAACAGACATGGATATACTTGAAAGACAAGACAACTTTGGTAGGAGAGATACTTTTGCAACAGCAGGTTTGTTTTAAGATGAGGGACAATCAAATGGAGAAGGGAAAATGCAGTCTTTTAGAAGAAAACTCAAGAGCTGAAAAAAAAAAAAAATCCTAAATAGACCCAAAGGAAAACAGAGCACCAAAATGATTCAAAATGATGAGCAAAAGAAACACAATAAGAAAGGTTTCTGTTGTTTTTTTGTTTTGTTTTTGCTTGTTTATTTGATGTTTTATGTGAGTGTTTGGTTTGGATTTGCATGCTACAAAACAAAATGAAGAACAGTTGTATATTTCAACCCTGTGCAATGCATTCTGTATATTTGGTGTTTCCAAAGAGGCCAATCTATAGATGCTTCATTATAGGAACATTATTGTTCCCTTAAGAAAAAATAGATTGTTGGGAATCTGTTCCCTACATGGGGCTTAGATGCACCAGAATTCATCTAGGGCACTATGGTCTTTGACAAAAAACTCGAAAAATGGGAAAGAGCAGTGTCACACATTGCTTCCATGTCTGGCAACCCTTCCTGTACATTCAATGCTAGCAGCAGTTATTTCCTTCTACTCAATGCCACAAAAGATGGCACAGAAAGAGTGTTGGAAGTTCCATTTAAGAGGAAGATAAAATCTGGTCAGTACCAAGACCAAGTCCTCTCCCCCCCCACCTCCTTCTCTCCACCCCCCCCCCCCCCCCCCCCCCCCAATTTTAAGAATACACTGTCATGAACTAATAGAAAAATAGAAGTATTCCAGGCTAAACTAAATTATACACAGTATTATCTGGGCCACACAAATTAAATATCCTTTTAGTTTGTGTGAAAAAATTCTCTTGATTTCCCAAGATAATTTTAAAGTGGTCTCACTTTCAGTACCTCCATAACAATGGAATGCTATACTACAGTCAAATAACAACGATAATAGAGTCCTTGTAGTGAAAAAATACTTTGTAAACTACCACAATCCTCCAACCACACATCTTCAGGCAGAACAATGGAAATGCTACAAAGATAAAAGTAAAATACATCTTGATTCTCTTTGGTGTTTTGGTCAAAAATCAAGGACAAATAATGAAAACCAAGAATTAAAGATAGCTGGTGGGAGGGAGAGAGAAGAAAGCGAAAAGAAAAACTGGCCCTGGAAACAGGGACACAAAGCAAAACTTAAATAGGACTGATTCATTTTAATACATCTAGCTATAATTTTTTCAGCTATCGCTTTCTGAATAGCTCAAACATCCCAAAGGTAAAGGAGAAAACCTTTAAGAGTAAAGTAGGATGGACACCTAAGAGCAGGTACCATTATAATCTTGCTGCTCACCAGCCAAAGATCAGAGATTTCCTGCACAGCATTCCACTTTATGCATCTTTCCTTCTCTTTTTAGATGCATTTTCCTTTTCATTCCATACATGTTTTTTCCTCTTCATTCTGTATGGTTTTTTTCCTCTTCTTTCTCAGAGAAATAACAATTTACTTTGACTAAGCTGTGGAATTTTCCCAAGCTGTTTTGAGCTTGCAACCATAGAGGCAGCTAAAAACTTAAGCAAACTTGTTTTGATCCATGGTTGGAAGGAGGATGGTCTCTGCTTCTAGCAGTTAGATTGCAATAGAAGTCTGAGCCTATGAGTAATTTTTAATAGTGAAAAAAAAAAAAAGAGCATTTTCTTTCTCTTTTGGGGATTTTTTCCCCACCCCCAAGGACTTAGGATTCAATTTAAATCAAAACAATAGCCCCAAATAATCTGAAGTAACCTTCCAGTTTTCACAGAAAGGACTCAGCACCATCATTTCAGAGACAGTCAAATGATTAATTTCCTTTTAAAGATATTTTACAGCTCCAGGCAAAGGGATATATTGTTAAAATGAAAAATTTATTTAATATTTTACATTTCAGATGCCACACTGGTTTTATTTTTTTCTCCTTTATCTCTAAGAGCAGGACTAAATGAGCCAAAATTTCTGCATTCAAAGATACTTAGTATTTTAGCTATTTAATGTTGTGCAGGTCATAATAACAACTTAGAACTGTCGTATAAAAACTTGCCTCAACAAACTGAAGAGGAGATTCCCTGTTCAAATAACCCATAATACTATCTTTGTATAGAAAACATGTACTAGTGTTGTGGGTTTTTACCACATCGGGTAGGCTTGACAGCTTTTTCTGATTCAAATAATGCTACAACTATTGTTAAGTATATAAAAGGATATGCAAAACCTCCCTGAATCCCTAGCAAATATTTTCATATGAAACCAAACTTCTTTTCTTTTCTTCCAGAGGTGCTTTTCTATTTCTGGCATAGATTCATATAGATTCATTCAGACAAGAAAACAAAACAAACAAAAAAAAAAAACACTACAACAAAAACTAATTACTTCATAGTTTAGTTGAGTTTCTGTGTCAAACAGAGTAGCTAACTCCTCTGGATTTGTAAAAATGTAAGTAGTATTTCCTCTATCCCCTAGTTCAATGGTTATTTTAGAATCATAGAACCATAGAATATCCCAAGATGGAAGAGACCCACAAAGATCATTGAGTCCAGTTGCTGGCTTCACACAGGACCACCCAAAACTCAAATCATGTATCTGAGAGCATTGTTCAAATGCTTCTTGAACTCTGGGAGGCTCAGTGCAATGACCATGGCCCTGGGGAGCCTGTTCCAGTGCCCAACTACCCTCTCAATGAAGAACCTTTTTCCTAATATCCAGCCTGAACCTTCCCTGTCGCAGCTTCAAGTCATTATATATATAATACATATATATAAAAAATACATATATATGTAAAATCAGAAGTAACTTCCTTTCCAAGGGTGTGTGTGACCCATAATATCTCTATTATATCACTCTAATAAAAGACATATGCTATTAGAGGGTCCAGACTACTACAGCAACATTAATACTGAGCAGTAAAACAGACTCTGACACCCTCTCTACAAATTCATCACATTTTAAACACTTTCTTGAACCACACTGACTTCTGCTTAAGTTACTGTAAACTGAAAGATGATTATCTTCCTCTAGGATGTGAAGTAGCAACTTGTCTTTACAAATGCTTTTATAAACTGGAGGACCTGGAAGATCTATAAGGTAGTGCCTTTTGTTCCCCTCTTGCCTTTATGTAACAGAACAGTATGCAAGAACAGTTTCAATAAAAACACTCCAAGGCCCACAGCTTTGTAGTAAGAGATATGGTGAGGCTCTCAAATCAGCCTCCTTGGGCTTCCAAGGTCATCAAATCTTTGCCACGACAGATGGTGGCGCAGTGGGAGAGCAGACTGAGCCCTGCAGGACATGAAAAGATTTGACCATTGAAGAGATACAGCTGAAAAGCTATCCCTGTTTCCAATGGTCTTGATTAGAAAATAGAGTTGCAGAGCGGCACAGTATTTTGCTGAGGAAAAGCTGATGCAGAGGAGTTTTTTGCCTAGTCATAGTGAACAAAACTAGGCGAAAAAGCTCAAGAAAGAGTGCTGCCTTGGCACTCGCATTGATGGGTCAAGCTCTGTACTCTGCAAAACCCCAGGTAGTGCAAATAACTGTTCATAACATTAAACAGCACAGGCTGTGAGAGCAAACACACTAGCATTGCATATGCTTGGGAGTAGTAAAAGATTCACAGTTCTTTTTGTGATGCATTGTGGTAAGCTTTATGTCTGTGAGACACATAGGCACACACATTTGTGTTAGCTGAAACATTATTTTATGAAGAACTATGTTTTAAAAAAAAAAAAAAGTGTATTGTGGGTACCTTTAACTCTCCGCTGTCACCTAGCATTGGTGTGAATTGCACAATTACCTAAAGGCATTCAGTTCTATACATTCAGTGATTTAAGCAGCTGCTCAAAAAACTAGAAAAGCCTTTGAGTATTGCACATCATATACATGCATCTTTCATTCAGCTGTCACAGCTGCCTGTCTGAAAGACACACTTGAATCTCCCTTGAATTTTTTGCTCACATTTCTGAAGCACAAATTCTACTCTAAATGGAATATTTCTTTGTAACAGAGTCCAAATCATTGTCCCAGTCAATAATGTTTCAAATATGTGCTTGCAGCATTTTTACATGACTTGCTGTCAAAAAAAATAATAATAATAATAATAAAAAGTCTTTAGATAAGCTATAAGTTATCTTTAGGTACTTTAGCAAAATTGATGTTGATGTGTATTGACTAGATTATTGCTCATTAACTTCCCGTGCATCTTAACTTAGTAACATCAAGCTTAAAGTCTCTTTCTGAATATTATCATACCTACCATTGATACAGAAAACAGCAAAAATAGTGATCTGGGACAAGATACTGGCACCTTAATGGTCAAAGTGAGTGACTAAGGAACACTTCTGCCTGTCTTCTTGGTCTCAGTCAGTACCAAGAAATATAATGTATTTCACAAAGATTCATTGGCTAATTTTAGTATTTCTTAACCACAGTTTTCAAAAATATGGGGGGAGAAATTCTAAAGGGAATTGCAGCTAGCGGTTTGAAACCTACTGTTTGTTACTGGGTGAAAAATTTGAGTCCCTCACTGAAGGACTCTCCCCTATATGTGTGTGTCCACATGTGTGTGCCTTACTTTGGGCTTCTGCCATCAAACAATTTTTATGGAGCCGGTTGTTCCCCAGCTATAAAATGCTCCATTATATATATATATATCCATTTTTGCAGCCTATTTAACAGTTATGAGATAAAAGAAAATCAATATACAATATTATTTTTAAAGCATTATTCAAAATTACTGGCTAGAATTTTTTTTGAAGATATTCTAGCAGCTTTTTTTTTTTTTTTAGTTATTTTAATTATATTTTGAAGTGTTTTTGCTGTTCTTCCAGAAACTGATTAGTAATCTCTGCTGTGACTGTTACAGTGTATTGTTCTCATTTAATTGTTAAGTCAGTTTCTCATCAATGGTCCTTCCCAATAAGTAGAATAAACCTTCTATTACTCAAGCAATTAATCAAACAGTGGGGGAAGAAATAGCTGACATAATTACTATTTGAAATCCTAAAGTTATTTTTAGCCAGCAACTCCTGCTTCATAAATTAAAAATCATTAAATATGGCTTATTGTGTTACACTTTTTGACAAAAACATTATGTTTTTCTCTTCAGTCTTTATGGATGTTGCCTTAACTAAATGAATTCCTGAAACTGTTAGTTAAATTCTAGAATTTAGAGCGCTATGAGTATATAAGCACACACTCGTTTAAAAATGAAAGAGAATGATGTGTTGTGAAACTGATCCTTTCCAGTGTTCAGTATCGACAGTTTATATTTAAATTGGAGCACATTTTACATCCTTTTAAAATACACCCTAAATTTTTATTAAAAAAGAATATATATATATACACGTATATGTGCAGCAAACGTGGGATAATCCTACAGCTTCAGCTCTACTACCATATATTATTCTAATCAATGCCCACATTTTTAGTGCATAAAGTATGTCTTTTCAGCTATTTCTATTTCTTTTTCTATACACTGACTTTTCTGATAGAGGTTTTTAGTATGTTCATTCCATGCCTCAATTCAATTAACTTTAATTATTTGTTAATACAGAAAATGTTCCTTTTTACCACTGGTGGAAAAGATGCAATTCAGCATACTTAATACTTAATATTTATTTTACTATTTTAAAGCAAAACATTGTCCTTACTTGTCCCAGTTTGTTAACCTTGAATATTGTAAAATAGAAATCTTTGACACACTATGATGATTTTTTTGTTTCATCACTGTTTATTTCAAATGAACTGATTCTTGCACATAAGTAAAAATTTCACAGTTTATTTGACAAATCTGAATTAAATATATTACATTACATGGTCTATGCATCCTCCTGAACAAAGCACTTTTATGAAAACTAAGGTATCAGTACTTTGCTTGAAACCACAGCCCTAGTTTTGCTAAAAGGGGATGCAAATACCTTACCAGGTTTGCAACAGGCAAAAATACAACACAACTTACACTGACCTTAAAGAGAAGCAATTAGAAGTTACTCGTTGCAATCAAGTACCCAATATCGGCTTCTGACATGCAATTAAGTTTCAGAATAACAGCTTCAGACAGAAGAGAAATAGGAATAGGGGGCATTTATGTTATGGTGTCTCTTTTCTTATAAGAAAATTACAGCCTAAATATAAAAACAGATGGGAGAAAGAATTTGCTGTCACCCCCATGTAAACAACACTAAGATAGGGTAAACATCTCAGTCCAATCATACAAGTGTCTTGAAATACAAAGTAGAGCTCCTGAGCCCCAGTTCCATTTTGACAAACTGCCAAATAGTGAGAAGTTCAGAAACTTGTAGATATCTGTGTTCTGGAGCAATTTTGTCATCAAGAGTATTTCTGAACATTTTGGATTTATGTCATTTGATGGAGTTTGATTATTCTTAGCCTGCTTGCTTCATAAAGACCTTGCTTCATGTTTATTAATTACCTGAACTGGAAAGATAACACTATCCTTCTTGTGTAGTCTCAAGCAGCATAAATAGCTTCCCTAACAATAATTATTTATCCTTAACTTCTGTTTTGCCCAGACATTCCCTTGTTAATGGTTTAGTGTTCTTTTAATATTTTGTAATTGTTCTCTTTGTAAATCAGTCAGCTGGTCGTTCGGTGTTCTTGACCTCCTTCCCAAGTACATTTTTGGCAGACTACCACACTCACAGTTTCAAACACTTGCTCTCTCAGTTCTGTTTTGTCAAGTCTTTCCAGTCCAGTTTGTTTATTCACTTGGCTTTACAATTGCTTCTCCTCAGATCCCAGTTAGGGTCATGCTCCCCTCTCTTATAAACAGAATATTTTTGTTTTCCCCACAAAGCTGGCATCATCTCGTCTTCCAGTTTGGCTGGAGTGTGAAATTCAGTTTCCTTTTCTTTTTTCCTTTTTTTTTTTTTTTTGTAGCTATGGATGAGTTTTGTTCCTCTTGCTATGGCTGTATATCTCCATTCCTACAATGGCTGTTCAAGTTGCATTTAAATGCTATCATCCAGAACAGAAATTTTACTGGATAGAGTGGTTTTGAGCCTAACATTGTGTTTTCTTTTCAAATGCTAATGCAGACAACATTTCCAGCTTTCACTGCATTTCTGGAAGTCAGATCCTGCTGTCCAAGAAACAGCTTGCAGCACTGTTCATATGCCTCAAGACTACATACAAAAGACATATTCTTTATTTGTTCCTGTTTGAATTTTTAAAAGTTTGTACTTGATTCAGTTAAATGTCACTGAAACATAGACAGGACTCTGCTGGAAAAAATGTGTTTTCCTTACTGAATGCTGGAGTCCCTGTGACATTTATGGTTGCAGTTTTCCTGTGTTTCTTTCCCATGTCAAAAGTAACCATAGCTTCCAGATGTGAAAACTGACTAGCTCTCCACATTAATGATAGCCTTTTCTGTGACTATGCATAGAACCAGTTTGAGAGAGTATTTTAAACTGAATACATAAATAAATTGTGAAATATTAACACTTTCTGCTGATCAGAAATTCCAGGCTTTAGACAGCTCTAGTTTAGAACTTCTGGAATTGATACATTTATGGTTTATCTAGTGCAAAAATAACTGCTTTGATTATGAAGTCTTCTCCAAATCATAAACAGTGTTGAAAAAAATTGTTTTCTGATTTCCTCATTCAGATCAGCAAATTTGATTGTGGAGGCAAACTGTTAGGAACTTGGCATTAAACCTGGGAAGTGTATGCACTGCCTCAGGGTAGCTTGCTGAGACTTTTTTTTTTTTTTCCCTCTCTGCATAGCAAGCTTTGAGCAGAATTGCATAGCTATGGGGTGAAAGCAGAGAACTACAGATTTGCTCCACTACTTCTTGGTTTGTCACAGACAAGATTTCAACTTCAAGTACAGACAGCACATTTTTAAGTCTTCTTGTTCACTCCTACTGTAATTGAACATCATCCTTGAAGCTCCCAGCAGAGCTGGATGGAGGCTTACTGACTAAAAATCTTAGCCTTTCCCTCTCCCCAGATATATTTTCAGCTAAAAATGTCCTTTGTAAAATGGATACCCCTTACTCATCCACCCCTTAATCAGTGTACTGATAAGGAAAATGGATTTACCTCTAACACAACTCCAGCAAGCTAGACCTACACGTACAGACCATACCATTGAGCCAGAAATCAGTTTTCCCACATTGTCACAAGCCCCATCCACTTTTTTGGAATGGGCTGTGAAAAAGGTGCTCAGCCTCTAACACCTAATATGTTGTTTTTATTTAACCCAGCAGGCACCACCCAGAGGCTCATTCACTCTCCCCGGGTGGGATGGAGGAGAGAATCAGAAAGATAAAAGTTTGACAACTCATGGTTTGAGATAAAGACAGTTTACTAGGTAAAGCAAAAGCCACATGCTCAAGCAAGGTAAAACCAGGAATCCGTTCGCTGCTTCCCATCTGCAGCCAGGTGTTCAGCCACCTTATTTCAGGAAATAAGGGCTCATCACCTGTAACTGTTTCTTGGGAATACAAATGCCATCACTCTGAATGTCCCCCTTCTTTACCCCAGCTTTTATTTGACATCATATGGTGGTGGGACATCCGTTTGGTCAGCCTGGGCCAGCTAGTTCTGTCTCCTCCCAGCTCCTGGTGCACCCCCAGCCTCCTCACTGGCAGGGCAGCACGAGGAACTGGAGTCCTTGGCTCTGTGTGAGCACTGCTCTGCATCAACTAAAGCATCGGTGAGTTATCACCACTATTTTCATCCAAAATCCAAAACCCGGCATTATGTGATCTTCTGTGAAGAAAACTAACTCTGTCCCAAAACCATGGCACATGTATCCCGGACAGGCCTTAGGACGGGACCTAGCTCTGCCATTGGCAAGCTAGTGAAAATATTGCTGCCTTGGGAATGGTTTTGTGTAATTGCCTCTTCTGGGATCATTACATCTTCTGAAGCATCTGAACAACATCTGAAACTGTGTACAGCAATGAGGAGTGGCATCAGATGAGCAGTTAGTCTGATCCAATGCGGCAAGGCTCATGCAGAGCTTAAGCTTGTCACATTCCAGCATAGGAGTGACATGTGCAGCATGATACTTGCCTATTATGCAAGAACTGTACAGAGCTGAGCCTGGCTGACTAGGTTTTTATAGAATGAAGGACAAAATGCAAATCACTTCTAGCAGTTTTGCAAAGCTGTTTTCAAAAAGAAAGAAATTAAATTACCATCAATTCTCAAGTTCAGTTCTAGAAAGTGACACCAAATGAAGAATTAAGCAGGTAAAAAATGGGGGACGGATAATGGCTGGCAAGTGTAGGTAGATGTAAAGTCAAAGAATGATGTGACAAGCCCTGGAATATGGCAGTTTAATAAATAAAATTCTGTGGTAAAAGGACCAAGTAGGGAAATCCATTCCTCCATAAACAGTAACATTAAAACTCCAAAATCATATCGTTTGCCAAGTCTGGAGGCAGAGGAGAGACATACTGCCCAGTAGCAGGTGTAGCTTTTTGCCTTCTCCAGTTTATCCTGCTGAGTTGTCTGGTCACTGAAGTGGATGTAATAAAGCTATTACAATCTTTATGATCTAATGATTACTTTCTGCATTTTTTTTTTCAATAAGGAAAAGTTATTGATCATGAGTCAAATAAAATTATTTTAATCCAAAATAAAACTTAATATTTGGGGCAAGTTAAAGGTCGTAATAGCTTTATAATGTGTTTAATAGCTATTCCAGAAGCAAATGTGTGCCTGCTGAAGCCACAGCTCTTAGCTGTTCTTAACTCCTGATACAGACATCCCTTCTTATCAACTGACCACCTAAGCAGTATTAAATGGGAAAGCAACAAACTGTTCACTATAAGTTGTTTGCATGTCTAACTCTTTATTGAAGGTCTAGTTCATTTTGGTGTGTTTTAGGGAGCGTTTCACATGAGTAGACCTAGCAGTGGGTCTGAGGAGGGAGCACATGAAGGTAACTGCTTCAGTGAGCATAGCCATTGAAAAGATAGGAGACGGGTTGATAATTCTGGTATAGTTGCTTTTTTAAATGTTTTACGAAGCTGATGGTTTGTCTACAGCAGTCTCAAAGCACTTTGCTTGTACATTCACCTGCTCCACTGTCTACAAATCAATCAGTTTGCCAGTTGTACCATATTTCTTCAAGCTGCACCGTAAATTTAATTACCCAAATAGAAATGGTAGTAAATAGATTAAATTAACCTCTCCTCAGATAATCAATACACTGAAAACAACTGAACTGAAAAGCTACTAGTTATATGCAAAATAGAGAGTAGATCAGATTGTAGGTGGGTTGCACACAAACCTGTATCATACAGAAAAGCTGTATGAAAGGACAAAAGTTTGAAGATAAAATATTTATCCAGGGCAATATTTACTAATATTTACTCCAGGGCAATACTTTTGATTTTAACCTCCCTTTGTAACTATTGAGTTTGCTGCTTGCTGAAAAAGAACATTTGGTGGAGACAAGCAGCAACTGTGCTATATTTTTACTGCTGGGGATTTGCTTTGTGTATATTGCAAAACATATAAGTTGCACAGCCTCATAAACTCATAAGCTTAGAGACAATCAATTTAGTTCCAATTGCTTACAGTACACTCAAAAACTGTAGCTCTTATTTCTTCAGATCTACCCTTCCTTTCTTAATTTTACCTTAACTAACTGCTTCCAGGTAGCAGTTTCAAAAGCATGCAAAGGTATTGAATTGGACAGCTGTCAAAAATTTGACAAAATGTCCACTTCAGGTCTTGCTTACTGGGCAGCTGGAGTTGCACAGCAAGCAAACAGTCCTGGATGTTAAGCAGCTTCTTGGGACAGTCCCTCAGCATGTGATGTGGACTGTGGTGTTAGGGTTCTTTTAGTAGAAGTAATGTGCTAGAAAGTTGGAAGTTGGTATATGTCAGAACAAATTGCAGGTTTTTGTTGTTTTGTTAGTTTGCTTTGTTGGTGTTTTTTTGTTTGGTTGGTTTTTGAGTCTATATTCACTGACAGGCTTGAATTATGAAGGTATAGTAGGCTTCGAAATCCTTTAGAATAAGTTCTTTAAGTTAGCTTGTCACTTTTCTCCTTCATCTCAATATATTTTGCCTTTCTATTTAGGCTTCCACTACCTGTGTTAGCGTGAAAAACAGTTATATGAAATTCTCAGTCTTTGGTTATCTTCCCCATCAAGAACAGTTCTACACCACATGAATCTGATGAAAAGCTGGAAAAGATGATCTCTAAAAACTCATATCCTGGAAACTTAATGCTTTCCCCCATTGCACATTACATTGCCTGGGAAAACACAGGCACTCATATCTTTGGATTCTTCTACCTATTGCCATTTTGAAGAATGCCTTTGTTTCAGTCAGTGAAGGAAACTATGTTTTAAAGAGGAAAGGATATAAAACTTGTCACTTTCTAAATGCCATGATTTGTGACATATCCAGAATTTTCAGAGCTGCTCTTCTTTTCATGTTACCATTGTACAGGTAAAACAAATAATTTACAGGTAGTACAGATATAATCCTGTAGCCAGCTATAGTGTTATGGAGCAACTGTGCTCTGTGAGACTGAGTGCAAGAAATCACAGGGTGTTTTTTTCTGAAATCATGATGCCCACACATGCTGAAATACCTACTTTCCTGTATGGATGAAAGGATGAAAGGTTGCATCTCTGCTGGCAACAGTACACCTTTTACCTAGAGAATATTCACAAGGAAGACTGAAAGTTACATAAAGACAAAAGAAGAAGTAGGCTTTTTTTTTTTTTTTTTAATCCTGTCCCTCTTTGCTCCACATTGTCATAAGCACTGTACACTGGTTTTGCTTTTATTAAGTAAAAAGAAAAAAAAATAAAAAAAAAATTAAAAAGGTGAGTTGCTTCTTCGTGAAGGAGCAAATGGCAATGAAATCCAAAAAGAGAAAACTAATTTACCATAATAGCTATTTAGCTATATTTAGCATAATAGCATATATGCACGTTATGATCTGTGTTCCCCATGCAATCTGCTTCACTGCACATTTCCAACCCACCTATACTATGCAGACTGAATGTACATCTGAGGTGCATCATCTAGTGTCACAGAACAGCTGTGTGCTAGTCCGATTTTGAGCACAGCACTGGAAGGAAAATAACTAGAATAAAAACAAATAGATAAATCAAAACAAGAGTGGGAAAGAATTAGAGAGAGAAAAAAAAAATAAAAAATCTGTGCTTAGTTCCACGGAGAAAAATAATTTCTTCAATCAGATTGTAAACTCTTAGCAGTAGTGCCACACTTGTGTATCAAGTCACTGAGTGTGACCCACACGTAACATAGTAATAATAAATATTAACTTTTAATTCCTTGGTATAGCATTAAATTGTCAATGTCAGTAGCACAGAGTTTAACTTCTGCAGAAAGAGCACTCTTTACCAGGTCTTTGCATTTCTGAAAGACAATGATAAGCTCCTTACTGGTTCTGGCTTTAGTCATCTACTCAGTAAAAAAAGACCAGAAAAGCTTGGCTTCAATACACCTCTAGTCAAGGATCTTGTCCATATTCTTTTAACAAAGTAAAAATATTCAGGTTTGGAGGTATCTTCCTGAAGTAAATGGGACAAAGAATACAGCTTAAGTTTGTACAGGCTAACTCAGATATGCAACAACTACCTGGATTCTCTGCCTGAAATTGAACCTGCCCTGGGAGAAAGGGTTCTCTGGAAAGATGCTTCTCCTGCTGCTTCTCCTGCTACACCACATAACAACCAGACATGGCCACAGCAGTGGGTAAAAGATTTCAGAGTATGGCTGAGAAGGGAAAGCACCTATGCAGACCATCTAGTCTAACCTCTGTGTTCAGAGCTTTGTCAGCTAAGCAGGGTGCTCAGGACCACATCCAGCTGGGTTTTGAATATCTCCAACTGCTTTTAATCCTCCTTTTGATATAATCCCCTGCTGAGTCTACATACTAAGTAAACTTTTGACAGAAATTCAGGTGTTCAAAAAAAGAGTTCTTTAGTTCCTACATGACTGTTGGCTTAAATTTTGTATTAGTAACTTTACACTAAGGCTTAAAACAACTGCCATATAATTAGTTATAGAAGTAGACGTAGTTATTTTTTAACACAGCTAAGATATTTCACAATATCAGGTTTAATACTGATCCCAGTTGCTTAGATTATAGTCCTGTGAGATAAGCTTTTGCTTGTAAGAAACAGCAGCTACTGTGTGTCTATAGTTAAGAGTCTGACACTGAGCTGGAATGGTCTGCATTTGTTATGTGTAAGAAGCATGTTTCCAACTCATTAAAGCCAATGGGAGTCTTCAGTCAGACATCCAGCAGTGGACTCAGAACAGAGATTTCAGAAAAGTCATGTTTAGCTAAACTAGAAATGTCAGACTATCATAACTTGAAAGAAACTGGGTTAAGGACGTGAAAGAGACTACCAGTCAAGTACAGAGTAACTGTATAGCTATAAACTTGAATTAAAAACCACATGATTCTGAAACTTGGATTAAAACTCTGATTTTTGTACCTATTAGTTTGAGTTAATGGTGGAAAGTGTGACATACAGTGGGGCTCAGAAGCTAATATGTGAAAGAATTCAAAGAATAGGGTCTCTGCTTTTTAAAAGAAATACATATATTTCTGTTTTGTGTTATATAATTTGACTGACATTGTGGCAGTCTGAAACTGAAATTTTGAGGTAGATGTAAGAGGTAACGTGTTGAAAATAGCTCTAAAGGGCAGAGTGATACAATATGATATACCACATGAAAGGTAAGAAGAGAGGATCTGTCCTTTCCTACTTGAAATAATTAACCTTTGCTTTCTACAGTTTTCCTTTTTTAATATAATATGTTGAAAATTGGTACATGATACTCTATAAATGACAGACAAGATAATGGGATAGGGCAGATTTTAGGATTGTTAAAAAGTCTAAATTCTTGCTTCACACCAACAAATGCACCCAGTGTCAAATAAAAGATATGCTGTTCTCCACACAAAAAATGCATTTTTAAAATATATTTCTGAGCAGAGCAAATGGATAACCAGTGACCTTTTGAGAACCTGTCCAATGGTTGCTTATCAGCATGGAAAATTAGCATCATGTTTCCACCTCATATTTCACCTTTTACTTTCTAATTGCATAAACACTGTCCTTGGAATTATTCTTTATAAGACCCATGGCCTCTTTCTAGACATGTGCCATTTTTAATGCCTTCCCATTGCTTCATTCCAAATATTGTTGGGAAAAAAAGGGTGTGGACCTTTCTTAAAATGCAGTGCCCAGAACTGGCCATGCTGTTTAGAACTGGCCACATTTCAAAGTTTGAGGCTACTGGCAGAGGAAAATACCTTCAGTTTATGCCTTAGACATTCCCTTCGTGTTTTATGCCATCTAGAAAAACACTTTTTTCTGCATTACCATTTCATTATTGATGCATATTCAGGTCATATACTGCTATTATAGCTCAGTACTTTAGATTATTCCATAATTATCCATTTTGCATAACAGCATTCAGTTTCCCCAAGGCATGGCATTTTTAGCTTACTTTTTATGAACTGAGTAATACTGATTACAGGGTAATTCGTCAGTTTCTTAAACTCAGCTTGAGTTATGAAGTTGGTGACACCTCACAGTTCAGTGTCACACAGGAAATTAATCTGTGTGCTTTGTCATCCCACCGGTTAACAGTTTAAATTATTGATTAGGCTCTTGCACAGGACCCCATCTGAAATGCCCTAAAATTGGAGCATTGCTCAACAAATGACTAGTTTAATCAGCACCAACTTTATGATGATTTCATGTAGATTGTTTTTCCCTAGGTCTCAGAGAATACTATAATTAATTCATGTAGTGTCTCAAATTCCCCTTTCTATGTGCTAGGGCAGCTATCTAACCAAAGGAAGAAGTTATACATGTTGATGTGATTTACCCTGGCAAATCCACACTGACCATATCTTATCGCTCCATGATCTCTATGGTTTATACCAACAGGGGGATAGTTTACTTCATGACCATTCTGATCAATTGTCCTCACCTGGGACAAGCTCCATGATTCTCTTAGGTAGTGTCCTGGGAGCTCACCATGCCTTCTCCAATTGCCAGTTCTTGGGGAACTATTTTGGCCAATATTAAGGTAAGCAAGGGGCCATCATGGTGAACGCATGCCTTCTCAAAGTGCCTGTTCACCATCATTGTGGTAACACAGAAACCAGAGAGGGACACCAAACGTTTTCTTCATGTTCCCTTTGACAGTACAGAGGATGAGGGGATGTTTAAGTTCCAAAGCAAATAAAGTCACATAGATTGACTTCAGTGGAAACTGAGCAGGTAGCTATGGTAACAGGAAAGCAGAAGCAGAAATTATCACATTGACAAACACTGCATAGCCAGGCTCCCCAGTATCTTTGTTGTTGTTATTTTTTCTGACACTAGTTTTAGTATAAAAGTTTCTCCCCTGTGAAATCATAGTTTGAAATATACAGAGACAGGCCTCTATCAATTTATCAGTACAGCATTATAAATGTTACTCTGAAATCTGTTTTCAGAGATCTCCATTCACCTTCTGTTTTATCTTTTACGTGTCTAAGATTTGCTCTCCTGTGCTTATGGCTTGTTACTTTACAGGCAAAACTTGCCAACTTCTGTCTCCCTCAAATTGTTGTCTCATTCTTATAAAGTTTTCCTATTCCCTAGGCAATGTTTCTAATATTTCTGCATTCAAAAAAAAAAAAAAAAAAAAACTTAAAAAGTTATGATTTCTACCATTTTAGGGGGGAAAAGAGTTCCTGAAAATAAATTCATTCACTGTGGGATGCCTTTTTTTTTTTTTTTTTTAATTAATTGTGCTGCAGATTGCTTGAGGCAGGGAATGGAAATGTCTTTGCCAAGGGATTCTCTAGTAGTTATTCTTAGAGAAAATTCTGAGCGTGCTTTTCAATCAACAAGTCTAAAGAAATAAATGAATACAATAGCAATCATTTGTAGCAAGAATAATTTGTCCTTACCACATCTTCAGATAGAGGAAAAATGTCCTTTAAAAACAGAACAGTAAAAACTAGAGTCAGTCCAAGGCAGGTAGTCATTCCCATTAGATCGTAAATTATTTTATGCATCCCAATAAAATTTGCTCTGACTTTGCATTAAAAATAGGTCTCTGAAACTTACTGAAGGAAGATGTTTTAAAATGAAATATACCATTTGTGTTCATGACAAAAGAAAATAATATATAGTTCTTTCCTGGTTTATAGGGGCTTGTTTTGAAATTAACCATTCTGACAGCACTTGTAGTCATGATGAAGACATTGCAAATCTCCATCAATTGGACTATGAAGACAAGGGGCAAAAAGTAGACAGTATCAGTCAGTGCTACTGGATGTTCTTTGTGTTGAAATACACTCTATAACTGCTTCTCTATGATTCAAACTATTCAATATGCTTGGACATATCATAAAACCTTCCATGATTTCAGAGCCCACTTGTGGGTAGATTAACCAACAGTAAGTCTGTTTATGTCCAATGGTGTTTTTTCTGTACATAAATCATGATAGGATAAAGGCCAACACCATAAATATCTCTCCCTTCAAATCCAAACTACTTCTTGCAATCAACTTACCTAACCAGAGAACACCAGGATTCATCAATAGCAGGTCTCACATCCCAGATGAGTACCTCAAAGTATGTGTAAGAGTCAATCAGTAATAAAGAGTGTTGCCTTTATAGGAGTTTTTTATCTCAGGAACCTTGGCAACAGGACTCCAAATTTGAATCTCCAGTCCTGTAGCCTCCTTAGAAAAAAACAAAACTCTAAGCAAGCCAGGTATACTTGTGGATTTTATACTTTGAACAAAACTTTTTCATACAGAATGAGATTATCATTAGCTAGAAGTAAGCTGGACAGTTTTAAAATACGGATTTTTCTAGGCATCTTTTGGTTAGCTACAAGATACAAGTACATAAAAGGATTTCTCCCTCCATTTCTTGTTTGTCAGAGAACACATGAATAGATTCCTTAGGCAGACTCCCATCCCAGCTATTGAATTTGTTTCTTCTTGCTAATATGGGAAAAAAAAAAATCTTTTTTTTTTTTTCCATATGGTCCCTTGGTTATTTCACCATCTGTGTGGCAGCTGCAGCACTGAAGAACTTACATAAAAATGTATCTTTCTTTAATGTAGCTTTACCAAGAAAATTTTCCTAAAGTCTTGGTCTTTGACTTTGATTAAAATTGCAGGGATCAAGCAGGGAATTTAAACTCAGCTGCATTATTAGAAGTTACAAATCAAGAGCACATGAAATAAGATCATTTAACTTCTTTGACTGTAGCACCAAAACGACTTTATGCCACAAGACATTGAACATAAGCATTCCTGTAAAGCCAAAATACATTGAACATTACATGTCTTGAACCAAGATACCATATTTATTAAAGTTATTTAGTATGTCTAATCAATACAAATAAATATTGATTTATACATCTACGTTTGAAAAGGTGAAATTTGACAACTTAAACTAATATTCAATCTGTCAAATCATGTCTTCCAAAAATATTCAAATGTGAAGGACTTTTGTTTGTAATCTTTGCTGTTTTGCTTCAGATCACCTCCTGAAGGAAAAAACAAAAACAAAAAAAAGGAGAAAAAAAAACAAGAACGACAACAAAAAACTTACATATTCTTTATTCTTTAGTTTAAATTTCTAAAGCAACTTTTCAACTGTGATAGTTGAATTTTGTTTCAAATTAAACTATGATTTCAAAATAAAATCTAACAGACTAGTAATTCTTCAAAGAGCAGGCAATTATTATCTCAGCCTAGGAAAATTTTATGGCCCTTTTGTTTTATGGCTGGGAGACGTGAGCACATTGTTTTACTTGCTGAGAATTCCAGACCAAAAGAATAGTTATCTTAAGTGACATAAGAAAGTGTCTACTCAGTGGCTGTCTTACTGTGGACATCACAAGTTCCAGCCTTGGCTAAAACTGAACTAAGTTCTCTCAGTCAAAAGGTTTTTGGTTTGTTTTGGTTTGGTTTTGGTTTTTGTTGGTGTTGTTGTTTGTTTGTGGGTTTTTATGTTTATGGTGTGTGTGTTTTTTCCAGCAAACAATTACGATTTTTTGATAGCAACTGCTTAGTAGACATATTTCTTGTGTTGGGAAGAAAATGAAAATAAATAAAATACAGTTTTAAAATTTTGATTTATTGTTTTTGATGAAAGTTAATTTTTTTATGCAAAGCTCACTATCATCTGAGTGGTGCAATTGATACACCAGAAGGAAAAGATGACATCCAAAGGGAGCTGGACAAGCTAGATAAGTGGGCACATGTGAACATAATGAGGTTCAAAAAGTCCAAGTGAAATGTGCTGAACCTGGGTCAGGACAGTCTCAAATGTGAGTACAGACTGGGAAGGGAACTCATTGAGAACAGCCCTACCAAGGACTTGAGGGTTCTGGTAGATGAAAAGCTCTACATGAGCCAGAAGTACTCACTGAGTCCAGAAGGTCAGCTGTGTCCTGGCCTGCATGAACAAAGTGGCCAGCAGGTGGAGGGAGGTGATTGTCCCCATCTGTTCTGCTCTTGTGAGGCCTCACTTGGGAGTACTGCATCCAAGCTTGGGGTCCCCAGCACAAGGACATGGACAAGTCAGAGCAGGTCCAGAGGAGGGCCATAAAGATGATCAGAGGGCTGGAGCATCTATTCTGTACAGAAAGACTGAGAGAGCTGGGGATGTTCAGCCTGAAGAAGAGAAGGATCTCAGGAGACCTCACTGAAGCCTTTCAGTACTTATATAAAAGGCTTATATAAAAGATGGAGTGTGAATTTTTACTTGGACAGATAATGATAACACAAGGGGGAATGATTTTAAACTGAAAGAGGAGAGATTTAGATTAGATGTCAGGAGGAAATTCCTCACTCAGAGGGTGGTGAGGCACTGGAACAGGCTTACTAGAGAGGTTGTGGATGCCCCCTCCCTGGAGGGGGTAGGTTGGATGACCCTGGGCATCTTGATCTGGTGGGTGGTATCCCTGCCCATGGCAGGAGGGTTGGGACTGGATGGGCTTTAAGGTCCCTTCCAACCCAAGTCATTCTATGATTCTACAATGATTCTAGGATCATTCTAAACTATACTCCTAAGCTGATTTTAAAATCAAACCTATCTACCTGAAATTGAAATTAAAACTCAGGATTCACCAAAACCTTTGCTCTACACAAAGTAAACATGCTTTATCATTTCTATTTGAACTAAAGTATAATTTACTAACTTTTAGTCTTGCCAGAAGCCTTCACAAATGCATGCTTAAGGCAATGTGTAAATATGTGTAAATTGCAACATAAAAGTTTATAGTTGGTATACTCAAGTCTACATCTTTTTCTGTCTAAATGAGTATAGAGAGCAGGATCTAAATAAGATAGTTGCCCAAGGCTGAAGTCTTGAAAGAGGAAAAAAAAAAAAAAAAAACGATGAAAAATATAAATAATTTCTACATGAGGGATTAGTTTATGTAGATTATGGCACTGACATCATCTCTTAGAGGACATGTCCCATCTCATTATATACTTCTGCAAGCTTTGAGACCCAAACTATTATATTGAAGTGTGTTTTCTATGCACAGATATCACTGTGATTTTCTATGACTGTCGCAGACAATTGCATTTTAATGAAGTCCTTTAATTAACTAATTTTACCTAGTAGCCTACTTGCTGTTGATTATTGTGTGTGTCCAATTTCCTTGGCATTTTGACACACTATTTCTCTGCTACACAGTAAGAGTTTATAAGTCACTTCCGTGTCCCAGAACTATTTTTAAACTACAAAACCATGGAGTTTTGGTGATTTCTATTTTTCACAGTAAAGCTGGAAACATTCATAGTTTTTTAAATGTCCTTGGTAGATATTTAACAGTTGCTCCTGTAATGAGCTGTGACAATATGACTAGAGAAACAGGCTGGATAAATCAATCAATTTCAACAAGGATATAAGTAATGATAGAAATGAAACTACCATACTAAAGCACAATATATATATTTTTTTTTCATTAAAAAATCTTTATTTTTCAAAGCCAAGGTAAAGCTTTTTTATTAATATTATTTTTAATTTTTCATCTTCACTTAAAATACCCTTTCTCTCTCTCTCTCTCTCGCTTTTTTTTTTTTTTCTATATATTTTAAAAGTTCTATAATCTGTTTTGAGATATGGATACTTCCTTCAGATAGTGCTTCATAGTCAAAGCCCACTTGCACCTCAAAATGGTTTTAGCAGAAAGTTTTCAACTCCTTCCTGAGAAGATGCTATTTTCTTATGTACTCAGATGGTAGGATTTAGGTGCCTAAACATGAGGAAACAGTCCTATCTGAAATGCCCTGGGATATTAAAGATATCAGGTGGCAGATGTGACCAAAGGAACTCCAGGAGATTTGTGGCACACTGGAGCACAGTTACAGGTCAGGGAAGATAATCTAAGTCATCAAAATGGCCATTAAAAATAAATAAATAAATAAATAGATAAATAAATAAATAAATAAAAATCTGAATCCCATTCAAGGTATCAGTAGATAGCATAGTAATATATATTGAGGAAAGTAATAAAAGTCTGTGGAAACTGGTAAAATGCATGAATGACATCACTGCATACAGCATTATGTAAATAATGAAGTGTGCAGATGTTCCTTACACATTTCTTGAGGAATGCTCTTGTAGTTGATATCTGAGCAGATATAGGTTTCTTTACTGAAGCTGTGTAACAAGCAGTTGGAAGGCTGAGAAAGAAGACAACATTTAATAAACTTATGTTATTGCCTTATTTTCTGGCCAGTAATTTCAATAATAATCAATAAATTTCTTACTAATTATTACCTTCACCCATTGTTTTGATTGCTCAGTAAAAAGAGGTCTCCTATGTATTTTAAAACACGCACAACACTAAAATCTTGATCTCTTTATTTTATCTCACTTCCCATTCTCTCTATATATATTTTTGGAATATTCTATATTTTATCATTTCCAAATCAGAAATGACAGTTTGTGCCTATCAAAAAGAACAGTCACACTTCCTACCTGAATCTGTCAGCTAATTAAAATAAGAATTGCTCATCACTATCTCTTCCATACTGGCCACAAGAGAAACATAAAGCCTGTGTTCTAGCAGTCTGAGTAGTAATGTGTTCAACAAAAGGACCTCAGCATTTCATCAACAGCAATGAAATTTGCAATAGCAGTTCAGCAGACTTCATTGGAAAGATTTGCTTCAACGGTTTGCCTGCAAGCATAGAAAAGGCTCTAAGGGAGAAAAGAATGCAGGAAGAAGTTCAAAAAAAAAAAAGTAATTAAAGTTGCAATGAAATTTGTGTATAAATGTCACTTTCATTTATTTTTAAAGTGCCAGCTTGAAGCTATTTTATTATTTTATTTTATTTTTTTACAGCTGTTGAGACAGGTCAGGAGCTTCAGGTGGTAAAAACTCAATATGCAAACCAAGAGCTAAGTTTAAATACATGTACTGAAGTTTAGGTGCATTGGTCAAGAGAAACTGTTTTACCTACATATACTGAAGATGACCAGAGTCTTTGAATGAATATCAGGTCCTAAATTGTAGACAGTCATGCAGGAAAAATAAATAAATAAATAAATAAAAATGGTCTATAAGATTTACGAGGAAACTTGTATTAAAATTTAAATTTCTGCTCAAGCTTTCTTATTTTGCCTAGTGCTTTCACTCAGGAGTAACTAAGGCTGATCTATAGTTATACCCCATGTTTACCATTCCATATTACAGTGTAGCTAACTGCAGATGGTTGTAAATTTATATTCTGCTGTACAGTCCATGAATCAGTGAAGATTTATCTAAAAATGAAAATTTATTTATTAAGTAATCCCTAGAGTATTGCAAATATAATCTTTGTGGTATATTTGTAACTTTATCACTTGTTTTACTATGGCCAAAAGTAACATATCTGCAGTTAGTAATATACCTGCACCTCAATCCACCAACAATTTCTTGATCTTTCTGTTAAAGCATGTTTAATTACAAGCAATAAAATTCAGTTAAAAGAATATTAAGTGACTTCAAAGTCATGCACTTCAACTTCATGCTTTCATTTTCTACACTCGTCTGTGTATATATTGTGCCTACTTTATTCAAGACACCACTGTTTTGGGCCATGTTTGGTTTTTACAGGCACCCTGGCTCATTCAGTGCAATATCATTTCATTGTTTCCATTTGTTCATTGTGCAGCTCTATTACCATTTTTTCCCTGCATTCTAGTTTAATACTGTTGTGAATACAAAATTATTAATTTATTCATAGTATTATTTTTTTTTTTTGGATTGTCCATGCAGCATTTGTGTGCTTCAAAAATGAGTTTAACCTTTCCAGGATATAATTATTGTGTAACTGTTCCCATTCTCCAGAGGAGGGACTATAGTAAAGTGACATAAATATCACAAGTGCACATTAACTTAGAATGACTAATTTGAGGTGCTCCAGGACCAGTTTTTCAGTCATTTAAGATTTAATTTTATATGCTCCAATTACTGATCTCACTGGCTATATCTGTAAAGTTCAAGATAGCCTGCAAATTAGCAATATAATAATGACTTGTCAAGACTACCATTCAATAGTGTCATTTATATTACTTGTTCAATATCACCATCCAATTTGCATGGCAGAAACAAGCATGGAAACCAGTTTTTAGGACAGTATTAAGATGTCAAAACTAAGACATATCTGACAACACTCTGTCTCATTGAAAACCATCCTTCCATCTTTTGCAGACAAGGCAGAAGTTCACAAAGGAAGGAAGGAAGGAAGGAAGAGAGAAAGAGAGAAAGAGAGAGAAAGAAAAGAAATAGAAAGGAAAGAAAGAAAGAAAGAAAGAAAGAAAGAAAGAAAGAAAGAAAGAAAGAAAGAAAGAAAGAAAGAAAGAAAGAAAGAAAGAAAGAAAAAAGAAAGAAAGAAAAAGAAAGATTTATATTTTGCTTTCTGTACAGCTGTAGAGTTCAAGCATTTGAAAATCACATCCTAACATGGAGATTAATGGACAATCTGAACTTCAGATATCATCATCAGCCTGTCCACTGTATCTAGGATTATGAAACATTGATCAAACCAGATCTTCAGGTCATGTAAGGATACAGTCCATCATCCTTGATCTTACTGACTGGTAACATAATCAGCACAATCAAGACCTCATCGAGCATTTACAAGGCAATTTCTCTGATGGCCATCCAGTCTGTCCTGGAATGACAGAAGCTGAATGAAAAAAAATCCCTTTTCAATTTGCTGTACTTCTGTCTCAGTTACAGAGTCTATACTGTAGTCACACATATATTATCACTGTACCAAGCCATTTCTTTAGATTGGAATTTTCCTTTTCCATTTTCAAGTAACATTACCCACAGGGCCTAAGCAGTGCCTCCTGACAATAAGAAATGACACATACAGTCTCAGGATATCTTAGTGTGGAAGGGACCTCTGGAGGTAAACCAGTCCAATCACTTGTCCAGAGAATGACCATCTTCAAAGTTAGGTCTACCTTGGTTACCTCTGCTTCTGCTAAGGTATTTGGCTCTATCTGCCTAAACATGAAAGTTTCATCCTTCTCACCATGTTAAAAGGATATGAGCTCTCTGTGACCCTAATAAAGCACTAATATGAGCAAACAAAACAAGAGCTTCAAACTGAAACAAGTTCATACACAATTAGTAAGTTTTCCAGACATGCAAGAAATTGAGATAAAATTACTTCCATAAGCATAAACATAATCCACTTCCTGGATTCTGGGATGCTTTGGAAACTTTTTATAGGTTTATGATCAACAGTGTTGCTGTCAGCATAACACTCATTCATTTGCATTACGAATTAAATGTCACACAGTAATAAACTTGTTTGTTCTCAGAATATACTGCATTGTTCATTGGGAGTAAACTATAATGTTGCTTCATGAATTCAGTTTATGTCTATTTAAGTTTTATGTATTTAATTTTTATATGTGGGATTTAGGGTAATTTTATATTTTTACCCATTATCTGGGCTTTTTAACAGAAGCATGAGCTAGCCTACTCTAACAAGAGATCTGGGTATCTCATTTTCACAGAGCAGTTAAATTTACCGCATACTGTAAAATGTTTTCTCTTGTACAGTAGCTGTCTGTTGCATGTTGCAACATTACATTAACTTAGTTAAGATCATTGATTGATTTATATTCAAAGAATGAAAAGATTACAATTCACATTATAAAATGAATTTAAAAAAAAAAAACATACAGATAAATGTAGTGAACCTTTCTATTTCAGTACATGGTGATTTGTTCAGCTATATTTGGCAAGAGCATTAAAAAGGAAGGACTATATTTCTGTCATGAGTGGATAACATGGGAATGTATATCATGAAACAAGAACATATGCAGCAGTCAAGGATGTCACTGGATGCCATGTCTTTACATTTCCACATCTCACCTTATGTTTTTTCAACTATGATCTTTTCATTTGCTTCATTAACATTTCATCTCATGAAAATGTACATATTTGCTTTCCAAGTTATTTTACTAGATAATTCCAGGTTCAGTGGTTCAGTCAGTTCTGTAAGCAAGTGGCTGTTAACCTGAAACAAGATGTCAAGTCTCCCATGCCATCCAGAAGTAGTTGGTACAAAGTACTTGGTAGTTGGTACAAAGATACTCAGTAGAAACTCCACTGCAAGCAAGTCTAGACATGGCTTAACTTCCCGTTGAACTCCACACTTTGCCTGTTGGCAAATTTCCTAAATCCCTGCCAGATGGGAGCTCCCCAGTTTGATGTCATGCTCACATATAAAAAATAGGTGAACTAGTTTTTGGCTGGGATAGAGTTAATTGTCTTCATAGCGGCTGGTATGGTGCTACTTTTTGTATTTGTGATGAGAATCGATGTTGATAACACATTAATGTTCTAGTTGTCACTGAGTAGTGTTTACACCAAGTCAAGGACTCTTCTGCTTCCCATGCTGCCCTGCCAGCAAGGAAGCTGGGGGTACACCAGAAGCTAAGAGCAGACACAGCCAGGAGAGTTGACCTGGGCTGACCAGAGGGATATCCCATACCACATGATATCATGCTCAGCAATAAAACTGAGGGAATAAAGGAGGAAGAGGGGGACATTTGGAAAGGTGGTGTTTGTCTTCCCAAGTAACCTGTACATGTGAAGGACCCTGCTTTTCTGGAAGTGGCTGAACATCTGCCTGCTGATGGGCAGTAGTGAAATAATTCCTTGTTTTGCTTTGCTTCCAGAAATAGCTTTGCCTTACCTAGGAAACCGTCTTTATCTCATCCCATAAGTTCTCACATTTTTATCCTTCTGATTCTTTCCTCTATCCCACTGAGGGAAAGTGAGTGAGCAGCTGTGTCATGCTCAGCTGCCTACTGGGGTTAACTCACAACATCAGGCCAGCTTGAAAGACCTAAACCCTCACATTCTTACAGTCCATTCATTCCTCTAAACTGCTTACATCCTGCTATACACTGAAGTCAGAAGTACTTTTCAGTGTTATGTTATGCCTACACAATATTACTTTCTACTTCTCTTGTGCTTTCCCTTAGCCATTAGGAATATGTCTCCTTTATTCTCTCAGAAAAGTACAGTGGTAGACGGTACTTGCATTTTAAATTAAAAATATTTGATGCACCAAAGTGCTGCAAACGTTTGAAAATCAATTTAGCTTTTATTTGTCCTGTATACTACTTTATTAGATTAATGACTTAGGGGGGTTATATATATATATATATATATTATTTTTTTTTCAGCTTTTGTTCTAACTTAATTATTACTTTCTTTGTTACAACAGCATAGGTTTGTGTGAAGTAGTTAGCTAAGAAAAATAAATGAAAATTTATTATCACAAAAAATCTTGATTTTGAGTTCTGATCAGTTCCCTGGTCTGCCCTGTAAGAGAACACCACAATCAGTTGTGTCAGACCAATATCAAGTAGGTGGTTCTGTGGTTCACAGGCAGCACTGGAGAGAAGGACTCTCTCCTACAATACTACTGCAGAATCCCACTGTACATCTGTTCTGTATGAAAGTAAAACCTAAACACCAGTATAGGTCCTTCCAGAGGTTTCGGTTCATTTAATTTTCACTTATAATACGGCTATCCATGGCTTTGTCTTGTTAATATCAATGCCTCCGCGTGCTGAGAGTTGATATAAATGAGTTGTTAATGGAACAATTAGTCATCAGATAGCAACTTTTCGACTAAAAATTCTCACATTAGCTAAACGAGACAATAGCTGTTGTGAAATATATGAAATAGGATGAAATCTGTAGCTGAATATTGCTGACAGTTCTGGTTATCTCAGTTTGAAAAAGCTATTGTGGAAAAAAGTACAGAAAAGCTCAATAAGGAGAAACAGAGAAGTAGAATGGTTTCTCTATAAAATGAGATTGAACAGGTTCTTCATATATGAAATGAAAGCATTGTGGGGGCATAAGAAAACAGTCCGTTGATGTTTTGGATGTCAAAATTATAAACGGGTTCAGAAATGGATTTGACAAAGTCACAGAAGTCCAAGGCATGGAAGAAGTGTTTATTAACATCCAGTAAAGGTTATTAGAAAGCCTAAAGTTTGTCTGGAGGCCTTGTAATAATAAAGTAAAGTAAAGTAAAGTAAAGTAAAGTAAAGTAAAGTAAAATAATAAAATAAAATAAAATAAAATAAAATAAAATAAAATAAAATAAAATAAAATAAAATAAAATAAAATAAAATAAAATAAAATAAAATAAAATAAAATAAAATAAAATAAAATAAAATAAATTTCGAGATACCACAAAGTAAGAGATTTTGGAAGTGAACATTTTTTTCAGGTTCTACCTTGAATAGATACAATTGGAGAACATAATTGTCCATAATTGTAAAGCTAGAGATAAGTCAATTGAACATAATCATCAGAGCTGTGAAAATCCTCCATGGCTGAAGGAGACAAAGCTTCTTATACACATAGGAAACATACATGAATGGAGATCTGATGTAGTTACTGATTTACAGACAGAAGTGCGGCCTCCAGAACTGACTTCCACATGAACACAATATGCAGAAGCTTCTGTCTGAGCATCCTTTTCTGGCTTTCCATGCTGCACATATTGAGCATCAAGTCTCTGGTTTTCAACACTAGACCCATTTTTCAAAAAGGGAAAAATCCAGGCTCTGGGACTCAAGTCTTGAGTGTCCCAGACAGTTTTACTTAAGGCACATTAGAGCACTTCCTGAATTTCAAGGAGGCTGAGCTGTCCAAGCAGACATAGGCCCAAACTTTTTGAACCTGTCTTTGCACCATCCACATATATTAGCAACACTAACCATAATGTTCTTCAGTTACAGAATTATTTGTTTTGCTAAAATATGTCTGCAGTGAATATTCTTTAAAATTTGCTGGGTCAGTTAAACAACTACTGCAATGGCCACTGGGACAAAGTCATAGTGCAAGTCATCAGGCCCTTCTACTCTTCTGCTTTTTCTGATAGTCCTTTAATACTTTTAACAAGATTGCTTCTACAGAAACATCAATGATTTGTAGTTTGCGAACTCATATCTAAATCTTATGCTCCCAAGTATAGGGATGAAATTTATTTGCTTTACTAGGTTCTAGGCCTACATAGTTTATAGTTGTGTTAAAGAAAACTTCATTTTAAAGAAGCTTACAGTTATCCAGTGGCATGGATTTGATAATATTTTCTTTTGTTTTTTAAATTAGTAGAATAGATAAAGTTATAAAGGTGTACTTCAAGGGTTACAAGAAATGTCTTCTTCTGAATTACCAACTTACAGTAGAATACTACATTATTGGTCAATGCTTTGAGTTATTCTACATCCTTCAATTATGACAGTGTTCTTACCATATTCTTTAAATGAATCAACACTGTTCAGCAACTCAAATACATCACCTGAAGAACAGCAGTATGTACAGATTAAATTCTGCTCAGGCACAACAGCTATTCTGAAGTTTAGCTAACTCTTTATTGAAAAATTCCCTCTGCCACAGTAAATCCAGTTAACACCCTGTCAGTTTATACCCATGGAAACAGAAGACTCAATGTATTGATTGCAGTAGAAATATTCAAGTCCTACTTCAGGAGAAGGGCCAGGGCACAGCAAGGGCCTGCTGCTCCCAGGGGCAGACAAGCTGAGAGCTGAGGTGACCCCAGAACAGGCCATGTCCTCAGCCACAGGCACTGACCTGCAGCTCCCAAAACACAGTACGCACAGCTAGCAGCCCCAGACATAGTAAGGTCTGAATCTGGTCCAAGGTCCATTCAGTGTGTCTGGTCAGGAGCAACAGCAGATGGGGCTGCAATATAGGTCCTAAGCATCCACACAAGCCTAAGGGGTCCATTCAAGAGAGAGAACCAAAGACACACGTAAAACCTCAGACAAGGACCTGGGGCTTCAATGGAGCCTGTGTATCCATGAGCAGATGTGTGGGTGGAGACCTCATGTGAGGCTGGCCAGGAAAATTAAGGCCTATTAGTACTATCAGATAATAAGAGAGCTATTTGATCTTAAGTAACTATTTTCAGGTGATCCCGAGACATTTCTGGTTATAATATCCTGAAGGAGAAAAATTTGATGATGTTCCTAAGGAATATAGATAAGCATGAATACAAAATAAGAAATACTAAATAAGTAGTGGTATTACAAAGACAAACTTCAATAAACATGCATTTAGAGGCTGAAGTAATTTAATTTATTTTTGTCTATTAATTTTTAAACATCAGTGACATTACTCTTAACTTGCACTTTCAAATATATATAGAAACATGGTGCCCTTATTACCAACCAAAATGCTTTTTAATGGCTCCTTTCACTTTAAGTGCTAAGTATTTTAAGTATTTTTAAATGCTTAAGTATTTTAAGTACTAAGTATTTAAGTTTTAAGTATTATGTCTTTCCACGTTAGATCTTTTGTCTTGATTCTTATTCTTAACTTCCACAAGCTTCAACTGCCACTAACAAGCTACATGAGGTAAGTAAAAATAAATAAATTGATAAAAACTGCCACAAGGATACATGAAATATCCAAGTAGCCATCATCAAGCCCTGAAATAACTGTATGAACACACTGAACTATAACCAAATTCAAGAGCAAATAAAAAATGATGTGGGTATGAGGAAAATAGATTCTTGTTTTTACAGAAACATATAATATACCAGGATTAAGATGCAAAGCCTGGGGAATAGACAAAGAACCACAGTGACTGCTAACTGGGAGTTAATTCCAGAACATGCTAGTACAGCTAGGTCATGACCCTACACTTCAGTAACTTTGCAATACCAAACAGAGCATCTGTGCAAAGCTACTTTATCCTGAAACAATTAATTTTACTCTCAGTGATATCTTGCCCTGGACCATAGATATGTATATGTCAGATCTTCCCATGATACAAAATCATCTGTACTTCAAATATTTAGGGACAGAACTTTGCTGGAGTCAATTGTATTAGACCTACAGCACTGACACACTACAGTAAGATACAAAATTGATAAAGCTTCTGCTGAGGTTTTCCACCTAAAGCTATCTCAACCTCAGTTAAGGGAATTTGGTGTTACTTGTCACTCTCTCAAAGGATTTTAAATTCAATGCAAATGTATATAAGGCCTTTTTAATATGATCAGCAAGCTTGAAAAGGTCTAAATCATTATATTTTGCACTACAGGAAATGGAGGCTGTGGTACTTTCTCATCTCATGACCTGGTATTTCCAAGTTGCACTTCTTAAGCAGTAAGAAAGAGGAAGAGACTAAAATGAAATATTTCTGCAAGAGTTTCATACAATTACTATTTGTTGTCATTGTTTCTAGGCTCCTTCTGTCAGCCTTGCAAATATGGAACTCTTTAATGGGAACATATCTGATATAGTACAAGACCTTCTAATATCAAGAATAGCCCAATGATTTAAATAAATGGGGGATGTCAAACAACTAAGTTTGACTTTTTAGATGGAGGGAATTGTAATTCATCTGCATGAGAGGCTTGATTCTTCCCTCCTTTACTGTGTAGAAACTCATTATGGAAATAAAGTCATTAATTTCAGTGGTATTTGTCATGGAATAACACAATAAACTGCACAAATATCAGAGGACAGGTTAAATTCTGGACAAATTCTAATTTGCCCAGAAATAAAACAAATAAATAAAACACCTCCACCCTTCAAACTAAACTTAGTTAACCATGCAAGATTTGAGTAGTGACAGGAAAATGATATGTGCTGAAGATTTTGAAAGAAAGTATCCTATCAATTTTTCCACAATCAGAACTTTCCTTTTTCTCTTATTAAATGAAGGTGAGGTTTTCTATGCAGAAAATGTTAATTCCGTATCACAAATGTAATTTCAGAATTTGGCTTTCGCTTTGTTTTGGACTGGAACAAAACGTTCCAAAAAAATGAAATTCTCTGGCTCTACCTGGAGAGTATTAAGGTTAGTGAGTTTCAGAACCCTATGCCTACATATCATCACAGTTGTTTTTATCAGCTAAATCTGTGAATAAAGGAATAGTTTAACAGACTTAAAACTTTACAAAGTCAGAAGGCTGTCATTAATTACATTGCATTAATTGTCCCTAATCTTGAATTCTCTCCTCTAAGGAACCTGCTTTGGCAGGGGGGTTGGACCCGATGATCTTTCGAGGTCCCTTCCAACCCCTACAATTCTATGATTCTGTGATTCTCTCCTGACTGAATCCAAATCCTTTCAAGATCTTTCACAGGATCCGCGTATGAATAAATAGCCTGGCAGGACCAGATTTACATTTTTACTTTTCCAAATAATATTTGCATGAAACTGGCTTTCTTCCAGAGCTCTCAGGTTTTCATAATGTTCAGATATGTTTCGAAATCAATATTTATGGTAAAAAGAACTTATTTTCCAATTCTTATAGTATTGTTAGGTGCAAATTAGCTGACATTGAAGATCTTGAAACATATTAATGTTTAATATTAATATGTTTAATATGTTTAATAATTATAATCTAATAATTGATGTTTTATATCATCTCTAGTTACTGATGTGCTGGCATGTAAGTAATGCAGTAAAATATCAATATATCACCTTTACTGCTAAATATATCATTCTGCTGTTTTCCAGAAGAGAAGAGAGTTTCAAGTAGAGAAAATAAACCTGTATTTTTTAAATGTCTGTGTTTACCAACGCTGCTATTTTAGGTGTTCCTCATATATGCAAGAACAATAGTGCATATAGCTGTATCTTTTCCCAGTGACATCTCTTAACAATTGCCTGTTGCTTTGTTGTACTCGTTAATATTTTCTGTATTTTTATAATTTCTTGGGCCTTTTAAAAAATTCTCTATTATTAATTCCACTCTACAAGTGAATTCTTCATTCAAAGAAAGGGCGTGAGTTGTTTTATCCAGTAGTGAACTGTTTTTATTTATGTTTGTCAATGTAATTTATCCAAATAACCCTTATTTGCTCTATTATATAATTTCTCTTTCTCATTGATCCTGTAGGTGGATTAGATTTTTGGACATCTAACCCTTGCAGAGACTGAGTACCTTTAGAAAGTTGTCTATGCCAACTTTTTTCTAATGCTGGGATATAGACCTCCATATTTTTGGGAAGAATTTGGACAGGGTTGCTTTTGAACAAACTTTAGCAAAGAAAGAGGCTGTGTTTGGCAGATGCGACAACCTCTGTGGAGCTTCCCATCTGCTTCCTTCCAGGAGCTTTGTGATGTACCCAGCAGATAGAGCCCAGACCAGAGGGCAGCCCCACGTCTGTTCCCAGAGCTGGGCTCTTTCTGAAGCCAGCTTCAGATCAGCCTGAAGTAGCTTGTGAAAACCTTTCCAGCACACTCATTAAACAGATCATTTGAATCCCAAATCTGTGAATCTCTTCACAGGGGTCTGCACTAGTTCCTACACCCAAGCCTTCTGAAAGTTGCTCTTCTTTTCATAACTTATGAAAAATAAATGAATTTCAAAGAGATGACTAACAACCACAGCTGGTCAAATGTCACCTGAGGAAATGTCCCATTTGTACTGGCTATATAAGCTAGCTGGCAGTACAAACAGTTACTTCACAGCTAACATAGTGTTTTCCATTCCAGAATGAGAAACAGCAAACCCCACTTTCTAATCAGATGTTCTTTGAGTCAGATTCTCTCAGCTGAGTTCTTCTCTTCCACTTCCTGGAATAATAAATAATAAATATCAATCGTCACACTTAGAAAAGACACTATTTTTAATCTGAAAAGGGATTTTTATTTTACTTATTTTTTCACTTTTTAACTTTCTTGCTGTTCTGTGCAGATGAAAGTTGCTGTATGAATGCAAATTTCATTCATATATTCAATCACTTATCCAATTCCAGCTTTTGATAAATATGATAAGACTTGTCTCAGGGACAGAAGAGAGGCTGACTGATTCCATTTCTGATTTAATGGTTACTAAGAGCTTCACGCAAAATTCTGCAGGAGCAAGCCCTTCCATAAAAAAGAAACACACCACTGCCATTTCCAATTATGTTTTAACACTAGGCAATGATTTTTTATTGTGGTATATTAAACAAAATCAGTTTTTCATAAAATATATTTTATGAATACCCAGATATATGTTTGTTTTTACATCTGTGGTGGGATTTAGTCACAAAGAGGCCCTTATTTCCATCTCTTTTAATAAAGACCTATGTAGGAATCGTTACTTTTTTATTCAAAAAGACACTGCTGTGTTTCATTGAGGTATATATTGGTCAGTGTTCATTTTAGTGTAAGGGTTTTGACATAAAGCATTACAAGGATGTTCTTATAGCATTTGGAAATTTTCTTAAACGTATCTGTCCAGTCAAATCTTTTTTTTCTGGAGAATTCTTTTACTCCTGTTTTCACTCCAGCTTTCAAATTTTTATTCTACATAGCCTGCAAATAAGACAAAGGCATCCTAGTATATGGATGACTATAGGACAGAAAGCACTATTGTAACACCATACTCACATAGTGCTTTTTTGGAGTTAGTGAAGTATGACTGGAGACTAAGAAAACATCTTATACACATTTAAGCAGAAGCACAGCACTGTTGTAGCACTTTTTTTTTTTTTTTCATGAGAACGGCCACCAGCTGAAACCAGCATTTCAGTTTCCAATGAAAAAAGCAGGAAAGAAGCCTTTTCAGATCGATTTGAACTCAGACACCCAAGAGAGCATAATTTTCTTAAAGCACTTGTGTCTTAATACATTGTGAGGTTTCCATGCTGATCATTGGGTGAACAATAGCCTGGGGATTTGCAGAGTATTTCAGAGTGTCTCCATATCAGGTTTTAGGACTCCTGTTTTTATCTTTTCTTTAATGCCAGTCTGCAATTTTTTTATTTTTTTTTTTTATTTTTTTATTTTTTTGCTAAACAAGATTTTGAGCTACAGCACACTGTGAAGCTGTTGATTTTGTCCAGAACATCAGAAGAGGTTTGAGTATGTGCTTCCTACAGGAGCTATAATAAGTACCATACAGGGTGATCAGAAATCTCTTCAAATCTTTTTTTTTTTTTTAGTTACACAAGGAAATAAATAGATAAATCTTTCAAATAATGGTGTAAATGCAGTTGTATATTACCACCTGCCTTCTCATTGTCTAAATTACACTGCACAAAAATAGTTTCTTCATATATTCCCTTCTGTATACATTCACCAGATTCCTTCATCAAGTTCTGTTTTGTTAAGAACAAAAAAAAATAATCTTGTTTTCCTTGATTTTTATGTTTGGATGCCCTGATTTCTCAGCTACACATGGTTTTGTAGGCAGCAGTTTTGTAGTCACAGAAAGCAGGCAAACCTCAAGCCACTTTTTTAAACCTCAAGAGTCTTTTAAATTACCTCGTAGTATGATCCTATGGTCAAGATTTCAATAACCATTTGGAGTTTCAGAAAGTTTTACAAAAAAGCTTATTTTCTGTTGTAATCTCTATAGCTGTTACTTGGAGAAAGATGCAACAACCTCTTCCTTGTTTGAATTGTACTCTTTGGCCTGGGGATATCCTATTCTGTCTTCATTGACTGTGCAATCTCAAGTCCAAAATCTTCAAGCTAAAGTGCGAGAAGATTTCAACAGTTCAGTTCACTAGACTTTTCCACTGGAAATGTTCAAACTCTCTTTGCATAAAGATATATACTTGTTTCTATGGTTCTGTAATGAGCATTGCACTCCAAACCATAAGTTTTTTATTACATGGTGATGATTGCTATAAAGTTTTCTATGATATCTTGCTGTCCATTTGGTATTTATAAAACACTATTATCACCAGCCTACATACTAACACTGAAGCAAAATATCAATATCACTGACCTCATTGGAAGTTAATTGCTTAAGTGTTTCTAAAAAGTTCCTATATAGCTAATCTCGTCACTAGCAACCTCTTACAAAACAGCTGCATTTAAATTCTAAAGACGATAAGAAATAAGAGTATCCAGAGAATATCTCCATGTACAGTAGTCTCCAATGGCAAGATTAATATTATTGAAAATCTGTTGACAACTCTTTATCAGAGAGAAAGATTTTAAAAATTCTTTGCATATAACTATATCCTTATTGTTTTCTATCCACCCTAGTTAACTCAAGCAAGTCAGTAATAGTATCCGGCCCTCAAAAGCAGCTAAGTTCCTTCTGGCCTTAGCCTAGCCTGTGGCTGCACTTCCCAAATAATTTGTGAGTTGTGTGGCAGTAATGCCAGAAAATGCCTGAAGAAAAGTTATTTGGCTCTGACACTTTGGAATGCTTACTTAGGTGTGGTGTCCTTATACTGTCAGTCTCATACCACTCCTGACACACTGTCATAAAAAAAAAAAACAAAAACAAAAAAAAAAAAAACACTCGACTGCAGAACAGACCACTCTTTTATACTATTACAGCCTCACCAGAAACAGGTAGGGGTTCCCCCTATAAGACAGTTGTCTTCCTTGTGTTGTGGCGTATCTACAGAAACAAGGAAAATACATTTCTCACTGCATCTCCCCTTGCAATATATGCTAAAATGCAGGAGGATAGAACAGAGAACAAGATGCAGTGATGTGGTAAAATGAATACATTAGGAACGACATATGTCAGGAGTACTCATGTCATAAGACATATGGATGGTATATATGAAACCTAGGGACAACAGCCAGAAATCTGGTGTGTGCAGATCATGACCTGAGACTGGGGTCACTGGACTCCAGTTTGGGGCTTTGTCTTGCACCTATGGCATCCTGTACATCCAGAGCAAGCCAGCCAAGTCTGGAATAGCAGAGAAATGAAGCAGTCCTCCCAGCCACCATGGTCATTTCCACCTTCCCTCACTGGGTTTTACCTGGGTGGAGAGTTTAGGTAACCTACACAAAGCCAGGGAACATGCTGGAGAGGGATGAATAAGGAAGAGCCAAACTCCTCCACCGACAACATCCCATGACAAGGACAGCAGAAAACATAGCCTGGGGACTAAATCTGCCTTGTAGTATCTAGGGACTGTAGTGGCTAGGGACTAAATCTGCCTTGCAACGGTTTAAGACCCTTCCCTCAGACATATAATGATGGCAAGTATTGTTGGTAAGCAGAATATGTAGGAACATGAATGGCTTTCCACTCTATATGGAAGAAATGGTTGTCCCTTTCAGAAGGTTTAAATAAAGATTCAGGAAACAAAATATCATGATTTATTTCAGTAACATTTCAAAAATAAGCTATAATAATTTATTTTGCCTATTGTAAATTTATGAGCACTGAAAGTGTAAAAATCAGTATAAAATCATATAAAATCTCCAGAATTCCGCAGTGTTTAGGGGAAACATAAGTATCAAAAGGAATGGGACACGTTCCTTTCTCATCTCTGTTGTTTTCAGCTGTCAGCAGACTCTGGCTGATATCAACTCCATTTGAATCATATTTTTAAGCTTTTATTTGCATCAACAAGTGACAAATACTCCAAGAAAACTATGTCTCTTGTCAAATAAAGGGCAATTTGTGTCACTGTATACACAAAGAAGCTCACATATATTTAAATAATGAGAACTGAGTTTCTGACCTCAGTATATGACCTGTGGATACGCATGTCTCTATAGCACCTATGCCTTAATTTGTCTTTGAGCTCAAGTATTTTACTACAGTGCCAATGCTTTATCTATATATTTTTTAATCAATATCACATTTTATCTGGTTGACTATGTTCTATTTTATTATAAATGATCTTCTCATGCATTGAATGCTTAGACCAGATAGTATTAGTCTGTTAGAGTGATTCACTTTCAGTAAAGGGAACAGACTTTCCTTGGGAACAGACTTTCCTTGTGTCACTTCATAAATACTTAATCATAAACACTCACAAAAGCATTTCATATTACATGGAGGCCTAATGTAGGCATGGGTGATTTTCTGGCTCTTAATTCTATTGACTTTGACTGCTGAGGATTATATTAACTATTATTATTGTAATTATTAACTATATGTAACCACCTGTAAGTCTAAGCATGAAGTAAACCGAGAACCTTAACTTCAGATATCAGAACAGCAGATATGATTTCTCAGTAAGCAAGCACTGCTTCCAAATATTTTCTTGGCCCACCTGTACTACATCAATACAGGACTTCCCTGAGTCTGTTGAAGTTGAAGGAGGTCTTCACTGACTTACTGGTCTGACATGCTAGCTAACGCAACAACAGAGGAGAGGCAGTTCAAAAGGATGCAGGGTTTTACAAGCTCCTTGTGGTTCTGTCCCCTGTACCTACACTCACATCACTGAGAATCACAGAATCACAGAATCGAAGGGGTTGGAAGGGACCTCGAAAGATCATCGGGTCCAACCCCCCTGCCCAAGCAGGTTCCTTAGAACAGGCTGCCCAGGTAGGCGTCCAGACAGGCCTTGAATATCTCCAGAGAAGGAGGCTCCACAACCTCCCTGGGCAGCCTGTTCCAGTGCTCCATCACTTTCACTGTGAAGAAGTTCTTTCACATGTTGGTGCGGAACTTCCTGTGCTCTGTCTTGTGGCCATTACCCCTTGTCCTATCCCCACAAACCACTGAAAAGAGGTTGGCCAAATCCCCCTGTCTCCCACACCTCAGGTATTTATACACATTGATGATATCCCCTCTCAGTCTTCTTTTCTCCAGGCTGAACAGACCCAGGTCTCTCAGCCTTTCTTCATAGGGAAGATGCTCCAGGCCCCGTATCATCTTTGTGGCCCTCCGCTGGACTCTTTCCAGGAGATCCTTGTCTTTTTTGTACCGGGGAGCCCAGAACTGGACACAGTACTCCAGGTGAGGCCTGACCAGGGCAGAGTAGAGGGGGAGGATCACCTCCCTTGACCTGCTGGCCACGCTCCTTTTAATGCACGCCAGGATCCCATTGGCCCTCTTGGCCATGAGAGCGCACTGCTGGCTCATGGTCAACCTGTCATCCACAAGGACCCCCAGGTCCTTCTCCTCAGAGCTCCTCTCCAGCAGGTCGTCCCTCAGCCTGTACTGATATGTCCGGTTGTTCCTTCCCAGGTGCAGGACTCTACACTTGCTCTTATTAAACCTCATTTGGTTTCTTCCTGCCAATCTCTCCAGCCGGTCCAGGTCTTGCTGAACGGCAGCACAGCCTTCTGGCATGTCAGCCACTCCTCCCAGCTTTGTGTCATCGGCGTACTGGCTGAGGGGATGTCCTGGTTCCAGTTAGGACAGAGTTAAGTAGCTCATAGTAGCTGGTAGGGTGCTATGTTTTGGATTAGGATGAGAAGAGCGCTGATAACATGCTGATGTTTTAATTGTTGCAGAGCAGTGTTTACACCAGGCCAAGGACTTTTCGGCTTCTCGCTCTGTCCTGCCAGCGAGCAGGCTGGGGGTGCAGCAGGAGCTGGGAGGGGACAGACCCAGGACAGCTGACCCAAACTGGCCAAAGGGGTATTCCATACCATCTGACGTCATGCTAAACAATATATAGGGGTGGCTGGCCGGGGTGGGGGGGCCGGCTGCTCGGGAATAGGCTGGGCATCGGTCAGCGGGTGGTGAGCAATTGCATTGTGCATCACTTGTTTTCTTACACATTATTATTGTTAATACTATTATCATTATCACTATTATTATTATTATTGTTATTATTATATTCCTTATATTCCTTATATTCCTGTCTTAATAAACTGTCTTTATCTCAACTCACCGGCTTCACTTTCCCGTTTCTCTCCCCCATCCCAGAGAGGGAGGGGGGAGGGTGAGCGAACGGCTGTGTGGTGTTTAGCTGCCAGCCGGGTTAAACCACAACAGGGGAGACACTATTCCCTCATCAAGGTCGTCGATGAAGATGTTGAACAAGACCGGACCCAGCACCGACCCCTGGGGAATGCTGCTAGTCACAGGTCTCCAGCCGGACTCTGTGCCACTGATCACCACCCTCTGAGCTTGGCCAGTCAGCCAGTTCTCAGCCCACCTTACTGTCCACTCCTCTATCCCACACTTTCTCAGCTTTGCTATCAGGATGTCATGGGAGACAGTATCGAAAGCCTTGCTGAAGTCAAGGTAGATGACATCCACTTCTCTCCCCACATCTACCCAGCTGGTGATGCCATCATAGAAGGCAACGAGGTTGGCTGAGCACGACTTCCCCTTGGTGAATCCATGCTGACTACTCCTCATAACATTCTTCTCTTCCAGTTGCTTGGAGATGACATCCAGAACAAGCCGTTCCAACACCTTTCCAGGGACAGAGGTGAGACTGACTGGCCAGTGATCTTCTCCACGAGGATCACGAAGAGACTCATGATCTTCTCTTGTATCTTCTCCCAGTCCTACCTAACAACTTTTTGTTAAGAAATAAAATTCCCCAGTCTACAAATTCATCACAAATAGGTGAAAATATTTAGTTAGAATTCCTTTAAACTCTTCCATTAGCACACTGGTCACTCGTCTTCCCACTGAAATATTTTTTAAACTTTTTAAAAATCTTTTTAAAATAAATCATGACATTCAATGTGGAGTCATATAATCTTACACTTCAGTGAACTGTTCCTCTCTACTTTAAAAGGAAATTTTACATCTAGCACAGATTTCCTTTGCTATGATTCTCCTGATTGATTCCCTCCACACAGATTTTGCACTGATGGTCAGCCTCATCAATAGAAACTGAAAGTGCATTGTAGCCTATAGCACATGCCCGATAGCAGCCCCTCTTTTTTTGCTCGTGATGCAAAAGTAGGCAACAGGAGTTCACATTATGGAGAATAACCTCTGTATCCTGCCTACCATGAATGACTGCTAAAATGCCAGTTTGTCACTATAAAATGCTGACACTTCAGTGTTAGGCCAAATAGCTAGCTTAGAAGCTTCACACAGTGTTTTAGTGCTCTTTGCTCTCACTTGTTACCACTGGTTGCTCACATACAGCTTGAGCTCACAGTGTTGTCTTCAGTTTATGTGGCAAGGGCTTGGTAGCAGAGGAGCAGCATGGCAGGCCTCTGTGAGCAGAGTCCAGCAGCTGCCCCATGTCAGATCAGAGCCAGCTCCAGCCAGCTCCAAAGCAACCCACTGCTGGCCAGATCATAGAATCACAGAATCATAGAATCATAGAATATCCAAAGTTGGAAGGGACCCACTAGGATCATCAAGTCCAACTCCTGACACCACACAGGTCTACCCAAAAATTCAAGCCATATGACTAAATGCACAGTCCAAACGCTTCTTAAACTCTGACAGGCTTGGTGCCGTGACTACGTCCCTGGGGAGCCTGTTCCATCCAGTGCACAATCACTCTCTCAGTGAATAACTTTTTCCTGATATCCAGCCTGAACCACCCCTGTCAGAGCTTGACTCCATTCCCTTGGGTCCTATTGCTGGTCACTAAGGAGAATAGGTCGGCGCCTGCCCCTCCACTCCCCCTCGTGAGGAAGCTGTAGGCCGCGATAAGGTCTCCCCTCAGCCTCCTCTTTTCCAGGCTGAACAGGCCAAGTGACCTCAGCCGCTCCTCATACGTCTTCCCCTCTAGGCCCTTCACCATCTTAGAGGCCCTTCTCTGGATACTCCACAATAGTTTCACGTCCTTTTTGTACTGTGGTGCCCAGAACTGCACACAGTACTCAAGGTGAGGCCGCACCAGCTCAGAGTAGAGCAGGAAGTCAGTGATGTTGGCTGGGCCTCTGGGAAAGCAGATTTAAGAACGGGAAAAACCTGCTGTGCAACAGCAGCTGGGAGAGAGGAGTGAGAAGCAGCCCTGCAGACCCCAAGGCCAGTGCAGAAGGAGGGCAGGAGGTGCTCCAGGCACACAGCAGCAGTTCCCCTGCGGCCTGTGGAGAGGCCCCTGGTGGAGCAGGCTGTCCCCCTGCAGCCCATGGGTCCCACACGGAGCAGATCTCCACGCTGCAGCCCCCCCGTGGAGGAGCCCCCGGTGGAGCAGGTGGATGTGGCCTGGAGGAGGCTGCGGCCCATGGAGAGCCCCCGCAGGAGCAGGCCCCGGGCCGGAGCTGCAGCCCGTGGAGAGGAGCCCATACAGGAGCAGGGGGTCTGGGGGGAGCTGCCACCTGCGGGGGACCCATGCTGGAGCAGCTTGCTCCTAACAGATGGACATGGTAAAACCACAACAAGTGTGACCTCCTGCGTAGCAGGTCATTGCTCAAGGCAGTCCTGATTTTCTGTATCACTGTGGTGCAGCCAGAGCAAGCCCTCATGAAGTGGCATATCCATCACACTCATGCTGTATTTACACTTACCAAGTTAGGCAACTGTGTCTGCTCATCCTGCTTCTTGTTTGTAGTGCCAAGCAATGTGTGTCTGTAAACCATCATACCCCTCCATCTTCTCATGCACACCTTTTGTTTTCGAGCAACTGTCATAGCCTATACATGACTGGGCAAGTCACTATATAGGTCACTGATATGGAAGGAAAAAAGATTGTAGAATTATTAAAATGTATAGAAAAAAAAAAATCCAGGCTGCATTGCCCAACCCTATAAGTGATCTAAATGGATAATTTTATTTCATGAGGTTTTCTAAGATGTTTTGTCTTTTTAAGTCTGCATATTTCTAGTTTTATATCTCTTAAAAATATTTTCATCCCACCAACCTATTCAAAGGCAAACTTAAACATGGAAGGGTTCTTCTTTGTCAAAGCTCGTCACAAGCATGCCTATGAACAGGTTTTTCTCGTAACACAGAATGACCAGAGCAACACAGAGCTTCCTGTTTTCACAGACTCCTTGAATATCAGTAGGGAAATTAAGTTCTCTTGTTCATTTTCAACATAACATCTGAAATCTCTTACAGGGCAAAATAATACAATATCTCAGTTGTAACAAAGGATATGAGAGATGGAAACATTTCCTTTCATGCAAGTTAATTTTAAATCTCATAGAATTAATTGTGAGGGACGGTTAGGGCTCCCCACCAGAACACTGTAATTGTGGAAGGTTTTACCTGTTTAGCTTAGGTTTAGTACAGATTTGTGTATGTCAAGTAGGTACACAATCAATACTAGCCAGAAAAACGGCTACTATGGAAATGAGCCTAACCTGTGATGGTTTAGACACAAGATTGTGGTGCTAAAAAACAGAAAGCAAGCTTGAGGACTGAATGGTATGACCATATGGAGTTCACCCCCATCCTCTTGCATAAACACAAAGCTATCACTTGTGTTCTGCTATAGCTGAAAGGCATAAAATCCTGAAAAAACATCTTAGGTTCAGGGATCACAGCTAGCATAAGTATGAGAGGAAAAACCATTATGAAATACTGCATTTCTTTCTTGTTTTGAACAGACTGAAAGATTTTCTTTTTCCCGTAATCTTTTCCTTCATTTAATTCTCTATTGATTTTAATTAAGTACTCACCAGATGTGTACCTCCAGCTGAGTTGTGTGTGTGTGTGTGTGTGTTTCTTTCTTTTTCCCTAGTCAGTCTGTTTTTTAGACTGTTTTTCAAGGTTTCAAATCCAATGAAAACCCAAGAGAGCACTAGCAAAAAATTGGCTATCCGCTAGGAAATGAACCACCTATAATCTGTCACTGTGAGATTTCTTTAAAAGTCTCCTTCATAGATGAGCAGCAGTGGATCTAAAATGCTGGCTAATGATTCTCATGAAATGCTTTAAATTCAAAATTGTTTAGGAAGGTTAATTAAAAAAGGTCTCCTTCTTTAGGAAAGTGATTGATAGAAAAGATCAGCTTATTGTTAAGGAAATGCTCTGATAAACAAGTATATGTGGTTAAATTTTGTCACAGACTCACTGGGAGACCATGAATAAAATGACTATTTGATCCCTCCCCCATCTGTAAATGTATGATAAGGACTGTCTTTTTTTGTCCCAGTTTTGTACAAATTCATTAGTACAATACTGGTGAATGCCAGGAAAGTCCTGAAAACAGATGGGCGGTCAGTTGTGCTTACATTACATAGCTGCCTTGTTTTTAAATCAACATCAATGCTAATAATGACAATAATGTACAAAATCTTTGCTTACATTACTTAGATCTACTTACCAAAAATGATTTCTTTTTATTTTTGAGAGTTTATTTTATTGTAAAATTACATAATACAACACACTTATACTGACTCAGAAATCTAGAGAATTCTGATGTTCAACTGATTTAGATAATTATGAAAATCCCATCTTAATATGTGCTACCACACCACCTAAATGTTTAATTACGATAATTCTTATGCTAAATGTTGAAGATAAATAACTGAATAACTTCATTAGCTGGGAGAAACCTTACAGAAGGGAAAACTGAAAAGAAGCCCATTACAAGGTAACAAAAGATCAAAAAGAAGGCTATATGAACAGGACATAGGCCAAAGAAATGGTCAGGGAAGATTACTTACATGATTAGCTAATTCCTTTACAGGGACAAATCAGGAAGAGCTCAAGTGTTTTATGCAAAGTCACACAAGATGATCGCTGTGAAATACAGTTAAAGTTGTGTACAACTACATATTTTCCTAGCAAGGTGTTTCTTATAATCCACAATCTAGGATACACATAGGCTATACATGACTACTGTTCACATTTACAAGTATTAAAATGAGAACTTTTTACAGAGTTAAAAAACAAACAAACAAAACTAAATAAAAACAAACACAACTATTTATTTTAGTATACATCTCTATACCTTCCTATTTTATAAAATGTTAGCTTTTGTAGTAGTGTTGAAATCCACAATCTCTTGCAATAGGAACTGAAAAACTTATTATGGTAGCTTAGATCACTGTTATATTGTTCTTGAAAATGAGCCTACATGGGAAATGATTTTCCAAAGAAAAATAATTCAAATGTAATAAAGATTCTTAAAAAAAAAAAAAATCATTTCCTCCAATTCATACTCTCCAAAGGGTAAAGTTTTTGCTGTTATGAACAACATATAAATTGTATGTTCTGCAAGTGGTTGCCCTGGGTGTTCTTTAGAGTTTCGGTTCTTTTAACTACAATCTCAAAGAATCTGCACAGTTTCTTTCAGGCACAAGACTTTAGCCTGCAAGACCTCAACTAAGTGGCACTACAAGGCTGGTGAGAATTAAAATGAAAAGAAATGAAAATAAACAAGAGGGGAAGGGAAGGGAAGGGAAGGGAAGGGAAGGGAAGGGAAGGGAAGGGAAGGGAAGGGAAGGGAAGGGAAGGGAAGGGAAGGGAAGGGAAGGGAAGGGAAGGGAAGGGAAGGGAAGGGAAGGGAAGGGAAGGGAAGGGAAGGGAAGGGAAGGGAAGGGAAGGGAAGGGAAGGGAAGGGAAGGGAAGGGAAGGGAAGGGAAGGGAAGGGAAGGGAAGGGAAGGGAAGGGAAGGGAAGGGGGAAGGGAAGGGAAGGGAAGGGAAGGGAAGGGAAGGGAAGGGAAGGGAAGGGGGAAGGGAAGGGAAGGGAAGGGAAGGGAAGGGAAGGGAAGGGAAGGGAAGGGAAGGGAAGGGAAGGGAAGGGAAGGGAAGGGAAGGGTACTTTAGAGTTTGTGCTATCTCAGCAATTTTTATGACTTGCCCAGTTTAAAACTCAATATTCCTATGTATCCAGTCAGGGAAAATGAACAAGGAATATTATCTGAAACTTTCTGAGTTCTTTAAGAGCTGTGCAGTCTATGGCTAAGGACCTACTAATATTTCAGGAGTTACTTCTATTTCCATTGTTCTAGCTGTGACCCACTGAATGATTTATCACATTTACCCTTTGCATACGTTCAATGTGAAACCGCATAAAAGTAATTTCCTAACATTATGAAATATTAATGAAAGCAAGAATGGGCAAGCTAGTCATTAATTTAGTCAAAACCTGTTGCATTTTGCAGAATTGTAATGGTTCGAGTCCTAAACACCAGATGAAATCTCTTATCTTTGCTGAAAAATACTATACTGTGTAATTGGAACTGGAAAAGTTTTTTGTTTGTTTTAATAAGGAGTCTAGAAATAAAATAATAATAATAATAATAATAATAATAATAATAATGTGAATCTGTGGCCTTGTCAAGTTAAAAGTTTGAAGTTTTTTTGTAGCTCTGAAATGCTACGTATCTTTAAAAAACTCCTGAGTATTCACTGTAAGTTCATGGAAAACTGTTGTAACTAAATCAAGTCTGGAAGAGCTGGCATTTGGATGAAGCTAGGGGAATAAGCAGAAAGTAATCACCAAAAGATAACTTTACCAAGAACAATGTAAAAAAGCATATTGCCTACCTTAATTAATCATTGTAATTTTTGAAGGTACTCGTTTGGTATTTTGTTTCTACTTGATGGCTTGTTGTACTGAAATGTCTGAAATTTCTTCTCTCTGAAAACATTAAATGTGTCATTGCACTGCCAACTAGGACATTGACGACTGGTCAAAATCTGTCTGAGAACCCTTGACTGAAGAAATAGGGGTGGTGACAGGAAATGAGCTTAGATGAGCTTATATCCCAGTATGAGTATCCTAGTATCCCAATGAGCTTATATTCCAGTATTTCAGTGAGTTTTAACAAAACCCCATGAAATGGCTATGTAAAAGTCTCCCTTAGTTAATTACTTTTCATTCTAACTCTGCAATTCTACAAGCTCTCCAACCCTCCAAAATCTTTCTGGACAGGCACAATTGTAACTTGTAAGAAATCATGACAACATTTTGGCACAGCTAGATTATGATGTGGAAAAGATGACAGAAATCTATGTCTTTTTTCCTATTTTAAACCTCCTTTACAAGTTATTGAAACTGGCACTTCTTGACATAGGCCACAAATTCCTAGAGCCTTTCACAGAAGTAGGAGCCATCTTTGAAAGTGCCCCACCATTTTTTTCTTTTTGTCATGCAAAACCTTAAACTGCAAATTTCAGAGTTTTAAGGGCTCTCTCATGTGTCCATGCAAGAGCTTTAAGTTCTGTCAAATTGGTTACTAAGAAAAAAAAAAAAAAAAAGACAATTTGATTTCTGCTGTGAATTAGCACTTACTCTAATAGTCTGGTATCTTCAAAAGAAAAACACGTCTCATATGCTTGTATATATATGTCATGCATATAAATTGACTTAATATTTTTTCCAATCACAATTTGCTTCAACATTTAATTATTATATGAATGAATGTTGCAAAGGAGTTCTGTTAAGGCATGCTTTGTGTGAACTGCCTTTATGTATAAAACCTAAAACACACAAAGGAGCTGCCTAAAGTACATCAAAAGAGGCTAGCATTATTCTTTCATTTATTTATTGGCTTTGTTGCAAATAAAAAGTTGTAGCCTCAAAAACTTGATTATAAGCAGTTGATCTCTTCATGTTTATGGAATCATAGAATCATATAATTATTTTATTGGAAAAGACCCATGAGATCATCAAGTCCAACCATACCTAACACTACCAAGTCCACCACTAAACTTTATCTGCCTCTTTTTATATTCTCTGCAATAATTCCTCCTCTTAGGACAGTCTGACCTTCAGTGACCTTCTGACTGAGAAACAAGACAGAAGTTAACTGATTCATATGCTGCTAGACCCTGCGTAAAGATTCCAGTATAAGGATACGAAAGCATGATAGGAAACTAAGCAGAACTTAGTCTTTCTGAAAATTCAGAAGAAACCCATAGGCACTCCCACGGGCTTTGGCAGAAACCAAGTTCAGTGCTAGGAACTATTACTACAGCATCAAAACCAAGAAGTAGGATAATGTATCTCCTCTTCCTTAGTCTGTCACCTGCTACCCAGGCTCCTAACAGCTCCTTGCAGGTGCCCAAGTCTCAGAATGAGATGAAAGCAGGCTATCAAAAAAAAAAAAAAATTAGATATCTTATTCACTCCTTCAGGCATTTTCTTTGTCATAGTAGTCCTCAGCAACAAAAAAAAATATATTATTCAAAGCCCAGTGGTATGAAAAGGCAGAAGGACCAATAGGAAAACAATAGGAAACAGAAGGCAAAACAAGGGGATGTCTTTAACAATGACTAAGAAAAGCTGTTCTCTTTCCTTGACTTTTTATTGTTTTGTGAGGGTTGAAGAAGGAATTTTTTCAAATGAAAAAGTTTTTGTGCATTATATTTGTCAAACCTCAAGAAACACCCTTCAGTTCCCTCCATCCATGGTTAGGTCTTTACATGATCAGTGCACACTTCTGCTAACACAAGGGGTGCTAGCTCCTCACTTAAAAGACTAGGAAAGGATGCCAGCTTCAAATGATCTTTTCTGCTTATTTTAGGATGTATTTGTTTTTCCCGTTGCAGGCTTGTTGAGGTCTGAATGAAGCAGTTCAAAAAGCAGAGAGGAGGGCACAGGATTAAACAGTCAAACATTAAACTAAGGTGTGCGTGTTCTGCTTCTGCAGCGCTCTCAGCCAAAGGGAACTTGGTGTTCGGGGGAATCACCCAAGGAAATGTTTGTCTGTTAAAATGGCCAGAGGGTGCAAAAGGCTGCTCAAAATCCCTGAATATACTGCAGGCAGGCATTTGGGGGATAGCCATGAGACTATTTCTGAAGATCTCTGCCCTGTCCCTAGAAGAAAATTTTGCAGGGAGAGTCCATGGTCTTTCCATTGCCAGTGTCATCTTGGGGCTGGACTCTGTCCACATCCCATAGCAGTGATTAGAGAGGAGAATGAAAATGGCAATTAGTGATGGCACAGTGATAGTGCCCTCTCCCACTTCTGCCCTCCTTGGCACACCCAGGTTTCTTCTAAACAAATCAAGTTGGCAGAAATGTCAGCAAGAATTATTGTGCCTGTTTTGTGTGAAACTGAGCTGGATGTCTGCTTGCAAACTACTCAAATCAAGGCTTAGAAATTTCACGGATCTGTGTTTAGTGATCATCTTAATGTGCAATGGCATTTGTGTTATCTTAAAACAAGAGAGCAAACTGCATGCTTATAAGGAATATTGGAAATAGTCAATTGTTCACGTAAGGAACTGCTGTTTGAAAGCTGAAGGCAACAGGCGTATTCATACTGGAAGTGGAATGAAAACTTAGTAGAGAGCAAGGAAGTTGCATATTGTAACTGTATTCATGGAAGTCTTTTGTATTTCAATCTTTCAGACAGCATTTATGTTTACAAACAAAACCTAAACAAATCAAGTGATTCTAAAGAGCACAAGGATTCAGGTAAGAACTTCTGCTATCTGCTGACACACCCATGTGATAGTGTATTTTAAGTTCAAACTCCAAGAAAAGAATTAAAAGCTGAAACATTAAAGAGCTCAGCATAGCTATTTTTTGACTGAATATTAGTGTCAGTGAAGTGAAAATGAAATAGTTCCACAATGTAAACTCCAGTCCTGCTAGCTGATTTGGTGTCTCCACCAATTCCATTTTGAGATAGGAAGTTGTCTTTTGCAATCGCCTCAACTTCTCCAAGGTGTTCTGGATTGGGAAAAGGGAAATTTTTCAGAGTTTTGGAATCTATCTGTCAATGGTCATGGTCAATAAAAATAGCCCTTAATAGAACTAATATAACATACTTTTCCTTAGTTTCCCACTTGACTGGAGTAGGAGGATCAATGGACAAATTCTTGTGAGATAGAGCAAGACAACAAAAAATTGTCCTGATTATGAAAAGATTTCACAATTTCAATCCATTTGCATATCCTTAAAAAAAAAAAAAAAAGATAGCTCTGTTATTTCATGTCAGCTTAGAATAGGTTTTTCTGGTCATCTAAAACAGACAAAAAACCTCACAAGTACAAATCATAACAACTCACTGGCTATATTCATAGCTTATACACTCAAGCTATATTTCCAGCTATGGCAAAAGAATGTAATTTTATTTGGAAAAATCGTTTTGTACCCCTTGAAGGAGAGAATCAAATAGACTTAGCATAAGCAATGTTCTTAAGTAGTACTATCCAATTATATATGAGGGGGGAAAAAATCTGGCAACAAACCCCAAAGCAATTATTTTGTTTTGGAGTTGATCCACTGTATTTTAATAAGAGTCTTTACAATCACATAATAACCCTTCATGTTTAGCAGCAAATGTTGTTGGCTTAATTATGTAAAATTTAGTTCACCTCTCCAGAACTGCCCACACCTCTTGAGATAAAGACCTGCAGCATGATAAAGCATGCATGACTATTACAAATGGGTAAGCAACCCATTTGTCAGCAGATCTGGTATTATTTGTCCTACAAAAAATACGTTCTACTGGAGCAGTTCGTAAGATGCATATGTTAATTATGTTATTAATGAGTAAACAATGCCATTCAGAACCACACGTTGTGGGGTGCAGCCCGAGCCTGGCACAGATTTGAATGGGGTGGAGTGGAGTAACAAAAGGGACTAGAACTGTCTCCTTCCTCCCATTAGCTTCCATTTTTCTACCACAGTAACAGCAATTGATGCAACTTCTTTCACAGAATCACAGAATAGTTGAGGTTGGCAGGGACCTCTGGAGGTCACCTGGTCCAACCCCTGCTCAAGCAGGGACACCCAGCGCAGGTTGCCCAGAACCACATCCAGGCAGCTTTTGAAGATCTCCAAGGAGGGAGACCCCACAACCTCTCTGGGCAACCTGTGCCAGTGCTCAGCTACCTGCACAGCACAGAAGTGCTTCCTCGTGTTCACAGGGAACCTTTTGTGTTTGTGCCCATTGCCTTCTGCTCTGTGACACTGGACAACACTGAAAAGAGCCTGGTTCTGTCTTCATTGCACCTTCCTATCAGGGATTTACATGTTTTGACAAGATCCACCCTGCATTCCTCCTCACCCTCCAACCCCACCCTGCATCCCCCATCTTCTCCAGGCTTAACAGTTTCAATAGTCCAGCTCCTTCACATGCCAGGTCTGGCACATACAATCTCCAAGCTGGAAGGGACCCACAAGGCTCATTGAGTCCAACTGCTGGGTCCCCAGAGGATCCACCCCCCCCGCCCCCCGAAAAAAATAATAAAAAATAATACATAAAAGAGGAAAAAAAACAGTCAGAGGCTGGCTGATGGAGTCTGTCTTGTGGACAAGAGTAGACACGTGGCAGCCTGGCACTCTGCTGGCTGGTGGCTCATGACTGCAGCTATCCTGGAGCCAAGCCAGAGCTAAAGAGCCCTCCTGAGTGGCTGCAGGTGTTAGCTCTGGCTCTCTGGAATGGCAGCTGTCGCCGCACAGCCCCTCTCAGAAGGGTCTTGAGCCACCTCTGCTGTCCCCCAAAGAGGGGACTCTCTGAGCAGAAGGGCCACACAGCACTGGACTTCAAAAAGAGTGGGGTGGAGCCCATGACTTTTAAAAATCCAGCCAGTCCAAGACATATGTCGAAGCCTGGCATCGGTTTTCCACAAGTCTACCAATAAAGCAAACGTGTAGATCCTACCCCATTTTCTCAGTTTTCTCCTGCAATCCCCTCTTGCCTTTTCACCCAGCTAGCAGAGAATTGTATTATTGCTTTTCCTCCTGAGAAAAGATGCTGTGTAGCTAAGAAGTGCGTGCTGTGAAAGCATGTCTAGGTAATTTGCTTTCAAAAACCAATTTGCTCCTTAAATCTTCTTCCAAATATGGTTATATGAAACACATCTACTCTCCGGTGGCATTTGCCTGCAACCTTTTATCTCCATGATTACTTGCTAATAACAAAAACAAGTTCTGCTGATCAATTTGCCACAAGCCCAAACTAGTCTTTCATTTAGAGACAGAAAGTCCAATGCAATCGACTCCCTTTTACCTAACTTCGCTTTCCTCTTCCCCTAAGATCTGGAAAGCTAATTGTAACTGCAGCAACTTTTGAGTTTGTAATAGATGCTGCATTGGCTCATAGCCCCCATTACTCAGCCTTAGGAACTGCTTTGTCTAATTGTTTTCCATCCTGGTAAAAACAATAATTTCAATCATTTGAATGAAAATGGCAATACTGTATGTCTAATTGCACCCTGCAGCTCAGACACCAGTTTTGCTCAATAATGGAGACCTGCACTTCAATATGTAGTAAATGGTTAAATCTTTCCATTTTGGAAGAAATCTCTGTAGCCATTTTAGCTATATAACTGTCTAGTTTTTTAGGAGGAAAGTGGTCTGCCAAAGAATAGACTTTCTCTTCTGTTTAATATTATAATACAGCATTGATTATTTCAAGCTTGTTTGTAATAAAACAAATTATTAGGGCTCTTTTCACACAGTTGCAATGCTTTTGAGTTACAACACCTGCTATGTCTGGGGTCTGTGTTTTTCTTTTTTTTAATAACAATTTTTAGATCTTTCTGGAAACATCTGTATATATTATGGAACTTGAAGTGTTTTTAAGTCCCTGATGAATCCAAGTGCAGGTCTCCATCTCATCTCAGCTATACAAAAGGTCAGATCAGCCTCATGCTATTCTCTCTTATGCTTCCACTTGTAATGATTTCTTTAAGTGTTTGTTTATTAACAAAAAGTTATAGAAGTATTTTCTTGTGAGAAAATAATGCACCTTACAATATAAAGCCCTATTTCTACATTAACGAAGTAGGATTTGATATGTTTTCTTCCTAGCACAGACAGTAATGAATTTGCTCCAGTTTTCAAAGTTGCAGGGGCCATAAGCATACTCTTAAACTGCCTCAGCAGTGAGTAAAATGTGATAGCTCAAGCTCAGTCTTACAAGTTCTCAATTCATACACTCAATTACTTCCTAGTAGAAATTCAAAAACTCTTGAAGAAAAAAGTATTTTTCATGAATTTGGGAAGCTATGTATTTTTTTCTTGAATTTATTATTTACTAAAGTGTCAGTTTGTTCCCAAATTCCTTTCCCTTACCCTGAACACACATGTTCCTGTCTATCCTCTCTTTGCAAGTGCTATTCACAGAAATATTCAGCAAGCCTAGATTAGATATAAGAGAAGTCATTCAAAGGTGGCAGGCATCATAATGTCTGTCAGTCTGTCTGTCTATCTATCTAATCTATGTCAGTAATGCCCTCATAGCTCTGCCTAAGCAATAAAGAAATAAATTGAATGTACCTGTGGCTTTCCTAAACAATTTGGTTGTGCTTTAAAATTAAAGTGTCTCCATAGCAACTTTGAGGGAGAGTATTTTGCAGAAAACATGGCGTGGATTTAAACTATGTAGTACACTAAGACCAATTGCTCAGACCTCTTGATGATAGTATGAACATGTGTCCTGAGCTTGTAATGGCCTGATATCCACCTCAGAAAAAAAGAGGCTGCCATCACTTCTGGCTTTGATAAACTAGCAGGGAGCAGCACGATCGCCCAGGCACCATCCTCCCAACAAGGCACAGCCTTGCAGCAGCAGAGTGAGGAAAGCAGAGCTGGGTCAGCACAGGTGACCAAGGTCTGCTGAGAGCCCAGGCCACCAGGCAAGTCTAGGGCTAAAGGTCAGGGAGTTACATGAGTGGACACAGGCATACCTGCAGTGTAGCTCAGGCAAACACCAAGTGCAGGAGCCTGAGTTTAGAAGCAGCTCCTGAGCAAAGGACATCTGCTGAGATTCTCGAAGCCTGATGGCTTTGCTATGAAAGCTGGCCCTGAGCCCAGGACACATACCCTGCAGAAGAGAGGGAATGCCCTTAGGGCCCTGACACTGACTACTTATGAAGGTTGAGAAAGCATATCTGCAGCTAGTTAAATGTTATGAGGGTCAGAGGAGCCATTTCAATGTTTTGTACCTTCAAAATTAATGCGTGCCACCACCTGCCCACCGGGGATGGGCCTTGCTGACAGTCTGGAAATAACATAGTGCCGTCTGCTTTTGGGAGGCTGCATTTGTTCTTCCGTTGTCATTTTGCAAGCCTAAGTATGCCATTTGGTCTGGAAGTCTATACTTTGTGCTACATGTGGGAAAAACAAATAATAATATAAAAAGATTGCAGGTACTTCTAAATGAAACATGACATCTTTAATAAAATCATTCTAACACAAAATATATTTCTCCCTGTGATGACTACTACTAGACTGTGAACAGCTCTCCTAAGTGGAAAAGACAGAACCTTAAGGTTATAACTACCCTGAAAGTCAATTTTGTTTCATGGCACCTTCTAATAGTTCACCATGACCCCTTTGCAGCCTACATGCCCAGGGTTTCTTTCTCCACAGAAAGCAGTACACTGTGAGCAGGCTATTTTTCTTAGGAGGAGCCGAGAGTTCTTTCCAGCTCCTAATTTCTTGCTTTGTCTTGAGGTGTGACACTGAATAACTGAATAAATATTCTTTTCATTCAAAAAAGAAAAGATTACTAATCTTTGGAGTCATTTGAGGGTCTTCAGTTGGAACTTGTCATATAAGCACACCAGGTGATTTAAAAACACTTGCAGGGGAGACACAGCTGTCTCCATATACGTAAAATGTTGGCAATCAAACAATAGTAGCATATATTTTCATATTTTCATACATAATAGCAGTATAGCTCTTTCACATCTAATTTTGTGTTGGTTTGTGAAACGTCATGTTCATGCGATCATTCACATATTTGATACAGGCCCTGCTTTTATGCTTTCCTGACCTTATCAAGTCTTTTTGGTAACTTTATTCCCTCTGAACTAAAAACACATTTTTGTAGTTTTTGCCCAGAGCAAAAGAAAAAAGCTTTTTTCTCTCACAAGCTTCTGTTGGTGTTGTTGTTCATTACTACCAATGCGATCTGTTTCCCACACCTTCAAACAGATCCCAGAAACTCTCGTAGTCTGTATTTGAACTAGTATTATGATTTTCTCTTCTCTGTCCTCCTCAGGGGCTTAACACAATCCCCATACAGTTCAGAGGGATTTTGAATTGGACTTCAGAAGTGGAAGAACAAGGCAAACATTTGCTTTTCAGATACATAAAGCTAATACAGGCATAAACATCTTTATATTCAGTTATATAAAAACCTTGGGATTAATTCCAGTTCTAATTTAAACAGAATCTGGGAATACATCAACATAGATATTGTTTGTAGCCTGGAAAGAACCTGGAAGCATGGCAGGAAAGACATACACTGCCCCTGGGGTGGTCAGGAAGGGGCTGATGGGTCTCTGGGAGCACTCAGGGATCAGGGCATGGCCAGAGGGCCAGCAGATGTATTCCCTAGGGCTGTTGACTTCTGCCTGTTTAAAGAAATGAGACAAATCATATAGGACACATAAGCTGGGAAAGGACAGTCCAGGATCTGGAAACGAAATGGGAGTGAGAAAAGGTCTGGAAGAAATATATGAGAAACAATGCACATCCTCTGACAGAACAGTCAGGCATTCAGAAAGCACCACTGGATTTCGGTGTCCATAACCCAACCTCAGCTTCCAATAAGGGCAAGCCATAATTAATCAGTGCTAGATGTTGTGTCTATGTCTCTAACATATGGCCATGTTTCTGCCAGTAGCAACCCCTGCCTCTGACCCATCACAGCCTGTTCTCACTGCTCCTGTATGTCTCCTGTCACTCCCCAAATATTCCCTAAAAGTCTTCCTGTCTCATTTTCCCCCCTTTTGCCTCTGCTTTTGTATAGGTTTTGTGATGATACAGATTATCAAAGAGGCTATTTGTGCCCATGAAAATATACTTTAATGGGCTGCCCGCTGTGCTTTCTGCCATAGAAACATTTAGAGATGAAGCATAGGAAGGGGATTCTGCAGGATGGACAAGGAGTCACTGTGCTGGGAGAGTCTGAGCAGCATTTACCAGTTCCTGAGAAATGATTAATCATGCCTGAACTCCATGACATCATAGTGGCAAAGACAGGCTGAATATATTTCCTCCAAAGTATTTCTCCATCTACTCATCCTTCTCCCAATCCCACCACAAATAGGGAAAGAGTAAAAAACCTATAATTCTGTGGCAAGAGCAACAGTGTACCTGCGTTGTGTGCAAAATAGACCAGACTGCCTTGGGAGCAAAAGCAAGAAGTACCTACTGGTGGAAAATGGGAATACAGAGGGACAGAGAACCAACAAAATACAGTTGGAGAAACAAATCGCCACAGCGGGAAAGAACCAGGTGTAGAAGATGCTTTGTCTCTTCTTATGAATACAGGAGAAAAACACTCTTACCCTCTTTCTGGATGGGAGTAGCAGAACAAGCACAGAGTTTAAGAAAAAAGTAATATGGCACAAACATTTTTGCAGGAAAAGGAAAAAATACAGAGAATACTGTAATCACAGAACCAGTCAGATAAAGTTCTCATCTGCCTTGATGCTCTTTATGCCACAGAGTAACATTTGCTGCAGGTTTCTTTTCCTTTCTTTCCTCTTTTTTTTCTTTTTTTTTTTTTTTTCCCTCTGACTTTTTGTGACTGAGCATATCAGGGCAATAATATCTTACTGAATAAAACAAAAGGAGACATTAGGATAGAGTGTCCCTTGATGATGTCCATGTGCTATTAGTACTAGATTCACAGCAAAAAAGCATAAATTATTCAAGCTGAAAAATATTGTTCAACACTTAAGGTTGTTATGCACAACTAACGTAAAAAAAAAAAAAAATTAAAAACCCTACCAAGAAAAAAAAGCCCCTGAACACTATATAGCTACATTACACACTTATTTGCACTGCTAGAAAGGGACATTTCTATTAGCTGGTACACAGTCTGTAGTCCAACAGCTCTATAAACATGTTGAAGCAACCTCAGGGTTTCTATTCTCCATTTTATGATGATCATTTCCAAATACAGGAGTAAAAATATCTCTATATTCCACCTGCTTTTCTCTCTATGATGTGTGTATCGCTTCTTCTTTAGGTAGGTTACAAGTGGGCTGTGCTGTTCTGAACAATAGCTTTGATGGTAACTGTTCGAAAAGGGAGGTGAACAATGAAAGAAAAGGGTTATTATTCAGAACACCTGTGTCTTCCTTTGTTAGTGGCTGATCAGGAAGGACAGTGACAGAAACAGGAGTGCATTTAACTATGAGTGCTTGGCAAAGATGAGCTTCAAGCAGGCAAAGGGCAATAAGTATTGCTTGCTACTAGTTAGAGGGGTTTAAAAATAAGCCTATAGAGCCAGCACAGAAGAGTGTTCTTTGATCATTACTAATAATGTATCTGAACAATGTATGATGTGGGGTTTTAATATTAGAAAGTGTCTCAGCTAGTACCTTTTCTGTTTTATCTCTTTGTTTATTGTTTTACACCTGGAATTTGCATTACAACATATGAAGACAAGCACAAACACCATGACTTTCAAAATCAGTCTGGTGCCACATAAAAATGGCACTCATATTCTGTCTCTTACCTCTAAAATGTTGTTAGTTCCTCCTTCTGTCAGTCCATTGGATTTTTATACTTAATTGTTGGCTTCTATGCTGCTATGCCTTCTCTGTTGGTCACAAAGATCTAAACAGATGTCTCCCTTCTCAAAAGAAGTCTTTCAGAATCAAGAGAAGAAATATTCATTTGGAATTACGGCGAATCCATTAGCACTCAAAATTATCATTTACTGTAGAAGAGAGAGGACTGAACCCCCCAAAAGAAAGCACTGAACCTCACTTGGGCTGTGGGATAAATAACAGAGTTAATTGCTGGCATGGATGGCACTGCCAAGTTTCCTTCTGTGCCTTTCCCCTTTGCCTCTGCCAGCTTCTCAGCCATCCTGGCACACAAGTACTTTGTATTTTTGACCCTTTCTATAATGTAGGATGGAGGTTGCTGTTTCTGCTTTCTCTCCTCTCATAGTTGCCTCACGCCTCCCCATCCCTCTTGAAGGGCATCACAAACACTAAAATGATCTTTGTTATTTTGAGTCTTTAAATCTCTCCACTGGTTTGGTCTTAGAAGCCACCAATGATTCAAGCTTTCCTCCATACTTTCCAAATGGTTTCAGAACCCATTCTTACACTTTCCAACTGCCAAAACTTTATTTTCTTCTGATGAGCATGTGAATGAGATCTGAATAACTGGTAATTTAATGTAAATCAAGTCTTAGAGCGTGACTAATCTGCTGCAAATACTACCTACCAGCTCCTGGAGAGACCTGGATGTGGATGAGTGAACCTCAGTGCCAACTACTACAGCCAGGCTGGGGAAGGGCACTCCAGCCTGTCATACCAGCTACTGGAGGGGGTGCGGGGGTCTCAGCGCCAGCCACTGGTGGGACCTGTGGGGGGGGAGTGGAATTGGTGCCAGCCACTGCAGGCAGGCCGAGGGTGTAGGCTGGTGGGCTGCGGTGCCAGCCACTGGAGCCAGTGGGGTCCTAGCATGGAACCATAGAAACATTTAGGTTGGAAAAGATGTGTGTTCCCAAACCGGCTACTGGAGGTGTGTGTGAGGGGGCAGCATGAGTAAGGCAAGTGCGGGGCTCCTCAGTGGAGGCTGGAGTGGGGCCATGAGTCGCAGCCCATGTGTCTGGTGCCAGCTGCTGTGGGACTGAGTGTCTGTATCTTCCCCTGCCTGGAGTGCATTAGTTGTGCATGTGTATTTGCTAGAAAACTTCAAGCTGGTCTAGTTGGCAAGAAGCCTGGGCCTCAGGTCTGGGCCAGAGTATCAGGCAGGCGGGTATACATGGTACACTCAAGGGGACTGGTGAGTGTAGTGTGCATGAGGGACGACTGTGTGAGGGCTGCATGTTTTCAGTAAACTTCACGCTGAACTAGCTGGTGAGTAGATGACCTGTGAAGTGAGTAAGATGCCCAGGATCTGGGCAGGGGTGCGGGATGGACAGAGGGGCTCTGCCAGTACTTGAATGATCCATGAATGTGTGTGCTTGTGATCCTAGAGAGTGCTGTGTGTGTGCCTGCGCTAGTGAAATTCTGTTTGTACCAGCCAGAGAGGAGGAAGGTGTCTCAGCTGTCTGTATCTATGTTTTACATGAGTCCTGTGTGCAAGTGCTGTTGAAGACAGCCCCTGGCTGGGGCAGCATGTGTGACCAGTCATATTATATCCTCTCTGTCTGTGTGTGTCTGTGTCTCTGGGTTATATGCTCAGTTTTGCTACTGGTTACACCTGTGAAGGAAAAAGCAGCAGCCACTTCACCCAGCCCAGGCAGAGACCCTGGGACCCAGGCACCAGGTTGGGTCTCTGGTCTCTCCTGTTGGCAGCAGGAACACAGAACTGCTGAAGGACTCCCAGGTTTCCATAGGACACCAGTCACCTTAGTTCCTCATCATTAGAACAGAAAATTTCAGTTTTAGCTCTGCTTAAAACACTGAAACACTTGCAGCTGGTTCTGGCTTTTTCTCCTGCTTCTTGGTACAAACAAAGCAAAATATAAATTAAAAGCGGATATGACTCAAATATTTGGACAAAGCATATTTCAACTATAAAAAAATAAGTGTCTGACACTGAATTAATAAACTGGTAGGGCTATTACTCTGCCCGTGCACACTAGTACAAATAGAATATACTTGGACTAAGAGCTAAACTTGATTATTTTTATTGTCACAATTCCTTCTCTCCCAGTATGAAGTTCTCTAATTATAGCCAGCAGTTTCTTTCTAGATAAGTGAATGCTGTTGTTTGATGTCAAGCTAAATCCAGTTTAGATAGCATAGTTACCAGACAAAGATTTTCCTATTCACCACGTCTTCTTATCCACTCTCAGCAACTGAAGTGAGTAAAACATTTGAAAATCACTGCAGGTCAACAGGGTGTGTATGGCTGCTTTGAGCTGTTCCAACACACTTGCAGACCTTCCTTGCTGAGATTTGTTCAGACATATAAAGTCGAATAATTCAAGGAGGCAAATCAAAATGCAAGTCAATGTGGAGAAAAATGAAAATTCCTCCTGCTGTTGCATCCAAATAATTGCATTAAAATAAGCCTATTAGCATGTCATACAAATAAATACAGTGGTTCATATTTGTTATATTCAGGTTTTGTCTCTCTGTGACCTACTTCTTATTTGACAGAGTCCCTTACCTGTCTGAACTTAGGACACAAAAATATTATCCAACATGAATTCACTTTTACTTTATTCTGGTATTTCAGATTTGGATGAAATGTAGTACAAAGCTGGCAGTAGCCTCACCACCATAGCCTCAGTAGTCTCACCAGCATAAAACAAGGCCAACACAACTGGTGACAATCCACAAAGCTTTTTGGAGGCATGCTCAGCCCCGCACAGCCACAGGGACATGGCAGATACAGAATCCATTTTCCCTGGCAACTCTGGCATTTTACATATAAAATTTCTTAGTAGCCCTCATTCATCTTATTTGCTAGGGAAAGCTGTGGTGGGAAGATGGATTTTACCCTTCTTCTTCACATGAATAAAATGAATGGCATAGATTTAGAGCAGCAAATAGCACCAGGGCACACTCACTGGACCATAGAACAGCTGACACTACCTACACACATTCACACCAGTGAATTCTTTCAGACTCCATCTTTTGTGGCCTCATCCAAACCACATCCTGGGAATAATCAGCAACCTGTGCTAACTCTGAGTCGTGCCTGGGAACTGCCCTGCCCAGAGCCATCCCAGCTGGCGCAGTGCATTACCATGCTGCAGACATCATGAACAGTTTGCCCAAGTAGACAATGAAGATCCAGTGCCTGGTCCCATGCTTTGGCACTGTTCAGTGCATTCAGTGCATATTTTTTCAAGGGAAAAAAATAAATAAATAAATTGAATGGCAAAAGACAGTGGCAACATTAACCCATTCTGTCTCTGTCCTCGAAATGTCTGGAAAGAACCAGATTTTGAAAAGATTACCAGAAATGAGCCTGTGGCCAACATCAGGGGGCATGACAAGATCTATGTAGCTACACAGTCTTGCACATCTCTCAATTTTTTGTGAACTGAGAAGTTAGGTTCAAGATTGCATGCATGCCAAGCTACAACGCTATGGTTAGCAAAGATTTTTGTTCTTATCCTTTAAAAATGGGACAGAAATTCAGGTGCCAGAGGGGCAAGGACAACTGTTGTTTTATCCTTTGTATACAATTATGAAATAAACAGTAAAATTCTACATTCTACATTTAAAAATCTACATTAAACAATTAAAATTCTACATTCTACATTTAAAACATTTAAAAGTGTTTCAGAAACTACCTTTGACATATGACATATGACATAATTACCAATTAATGCAGTGATCAGAGAAGCATAGTTCATATCTAATAATATTGAGGGAAGTTGTAGTGTTTGTGTATGCAGTGACAGCAAGTGGGCAAGGCTCATATTATTTTGTAATAACCATTTTGCTTTGTCATGGGTGTCTGGGTGGAATTTACTTCTTGTTTTGATTTTCTTGCTAATTTAGAATTTTGGAGGTTTCAGCTGGATAATCTTCTTATATAAGGATCTTCACCCAAACACTTCACATATCTTCAATGACTTTGTTTACAAGAGTCTTGTGGCTGGAATCAATATCTGACTACATATTTGACAAAATGTGCAGATGCAGGCATCTAATTAACTGTAGTGTTTACCATGCATTTATACAGCCAAATCCTTCTCAGAAAGCTATCAAATGGTAACACAGGCCTTGCTTTGGCACAGAGCACAGCATTGCTTGATGTTCTTTAAGGCACAGTAATCTTTGAAGCACAATTCTTTTGGTTAAGAACAAAGATTTTCCTACTGGGAGTGGCTCATGCCTGCCCTCTGTCTTCTCTGCTCACCTTTTCCCAGTCACACCATGCACCAGCAGGAATAAATTGCGAATAAAATGGATATGCGGGTACCAAGCCAAATGACTGGTGGGATCAGGAGAGCTTTATATGTAGCAGGCAGTATTCACACACAAAAGGTGGGTGGGCAATGTGCTTCATGGTCCTTTGGCCACCACGGCCCACCACAGAGCCTCAGGGCTGCCAGCTGAGGGACAGGGTTGGAGCACCGGAGCAGCACTTTGGGGTGCTCTGCAAAGCCTTAGGAAGCCAGGGAGAGAGTTGCTCAGCTCCATGCTCCTTCTCCTTTGCCTCAGGCCAGTGCTCGGAACATAAATGTGAAAACACCAGTCCAGCAGGTTTTGATCATGGGAAATTAGAATTATCCAAAGCAACGATCAATAGTAGACCAACCGGATCTGACATCCTTGCAAGCAGAAAGTTGTACAACAGTATTCCAGCTACCTAAATTCTCCAGACACATTCACTGAGTAAAGTTCTGTTATTTTTCATTTTAGCTAGTTGCTTAGTATGACAACATAACACACTTCACTGAAGAAGTAACAATTTTAATTGTGAGCAAAATGATTCAAATTCATATAGTGCTGGTTTTGTGCAATTAGCAGAATAAATAAATACACTGTGTACTTTTGTTCTCCCTCTGTGTTGAAAAACCCTACATAGGACTGTCATCCACTGTTAAATGCACGGATGCTTTTTTGAGAAATGTCAACAAACCCGAAATATCTGGAGTGGTGTTGGCCTGTGAGAATAACAATGTTATCATTGTGATAATGTTCGGGCATCTTCCTAGAGCTCATTCACTACTTACATGTACAGCTGGTATCTAAGCTAGCCATGCTCCATGTCCTAAACCATTAAAATTATTTGCCAAAGTAAATGATCATAACAAAAGCAAACATCCAACCTTGTGCTCATCACCTCTGTATTACTTATACTAGATTATAGCTAGTTCATTAAGTGACTATAATACTGCCTCTAGTAATATCTATGCATATGCAAGGTTTTATTTTGAAATAGAAACAGCTCCAGGGTTAACAGGACTCTGATTTTAAAAGCCTGGTAAGTACCTTGCTGCAATTAAAATCAAGTGAACTCAGAGCAGTCTCAGAACATGCATCATGCTTGAGATGATCAGATCCATGACTGAGGGCACGTGTGTCACTTTGAAGAAGAGATTAAATGGACCTAGGTACAAGTCACTAGCACTATGATGAAAGGAAACTGTTCAACTGACTCTATTCTTTTATCCCTTTCCTTCCTTTAAAACAAATTTCTGAAGTAATAGCACATTTCTTAAAATGCTTGATTACTCATTTTCTGTCACCTTCACCTAGGAAGAAAATGTCTTATCTACTTTGTCAGAGGTATGGCTAAAAAAACTTCTGAAGAAATGTTATGATAAAGAAATGGTTTGCTTTACAGCTTTCTGTTGCTGTGCTCACACTGGACTCAAGAGATGGGTGTGGCCGGTGGGTCTTTAATCTGATTTCATCTTCTGCATCTGATGCATCTGCATCTAAGAATACAGGAATTTGCATGAAAGTCTCAATTCAGCTGCAAAGCATCTGGTCACGAAGTGCAAAAATGCTCCAACACTGTGCCAGGTACTCTGTGTGTTTTAACTTACAGGAAAAAGAGCTATGAGACTTCCACTCCTCAGGAAGAATGATACAGCCCTTTGAAACTAGCAGCTGTATAAAATTAGGAAGGTCTTAAATGTCAGTGAAATGCAGAACTTCCTTGTTGTTCTTGACCTTTTAGCTGTCTTCATGCCGTGAAACTTAAATAAAAGACTTCATTAAAAACTACCACAGATATGTCCTGCAGAAAATTCAGTTACTTTGTTTTGTTCAACAAATGGATCTCACAATCATCAGCAAAAGAAAAGGTGACTCAGTGGAAAAATGGAATGTATATAATACCTTAGGGGGGAAAAAAAATGCTCTGTGAGAAAAGCAAATCAATTGATCTACTGAGAAACTAGGATGTTCTTAAGAAAGCAATTGCAGTTCTTTTACTAACAACAGTTAAGTATGGGAGAAAGAGTCCATTTAACTACCACTTGTGAAGAAATTAGGACAAAAACTGTGTCAATTGATAGATCTCTCCCTTGGGTTCCCATATTCTGTGTTCATCAATTACCCACAGTTAATTGAGAAGTGTAGTCTAAAAAAGCTTATAACTGTTCCACCAAACCTGTTCTGATGCTATATCCCAGATGACCCCCTGTGACTGAAGATGTTACCATGGAGAAAAGCTGTTTTAGATAGAACCTAGCACTTACATTATCACAATTGAAAATACGTGTTCCTGATCTATAAATTGCCAAGACAGTTCCTTTAACAGTACCAATGTTACCTACAAATTTGTCAAACTTCTGTTTGTACTTGCGTGAAGTAAAGCAAATGAATATGAAAAGAATGAATTAATATGAATTTTCTTTAATGATGATTTTCCATAGCTTCTTGTCTCAGAAAATGCCTTAACTCCCATGCTAAAATGTCCCTTGCTACAAATGGAGCCTGTCCATAAGGTGCAAATGTTGAACTAACTGAGTAAAGCTGAAAGTAATGTTAATTACAGAACTTAAAATCAGCAACTGCGCAAGAGGCTATTGTAGCCGAGTTTGAGGAAAGTGCTGCAGACACAATTAACATGCTTTGAGTATTCAATTTTGTTGGGTAGCTTCTTTGTGAAAAAGGAACAGTTCATTCTTAGTAATGCATTTTAAGATATACTAGAGTTGTACTGTTTTTGTTTTTGATTTTTGTTCAATTGTTATTGTTTTTACTTCAGGACTGACCACAGGAATATATTTTTGAAGGGGGCCTTCTGTACAAAATCCAAGTACCTGTTATTACCTATCAAGATCCACCTTAAAAATAGATAACATTTTTGCTCTCACTACTTCTTGTCCAAAATCTAATTTCACTGACGTTTAGAACATTCTTCTGAAAGTCTAAATCGCAGTATGAATTAATTCATAGCTAGTTTATGAATTTGTTATTTCAGCATTGTCTTTATACTAAACATGCTTTTCCAAGCTCTTGTTTTTCATTTCCTTTCCTCTTCCTACTCATCTCCACTTGTGCTCCCTGAACTAGGCCCAGAAACAGTAATCACAGCTCTATCTCAGCTTTTTTATTTTTTTTTTTTTTCTGCCCCTGGGACAAACAGGATAATCTATTTAAAACTGCTTTTATTAATTGTTCTGTTCTGTTCTGTTCTCAGTCATTTTTTAAACCTTAGGTGCCTCTGCTTCAATCTTAGCTTATTTTTCAATTTCTCAGAGCAGGACAGTATGCAGTTCTCCAGATGATGTTTCACCCTTTCCTTTCATAGTTCAAGTTAATATTTTCCAATTCTATTTAAATTTCAAATGTGAACTACAAATGTAAACTTCATTTACATCCTTTTGGCATGTATTGTACTTCACCACTTTCAGAGCCATCTTGGTGGCACACCAAGGCATGTATTTGATTAAACATCACAGTTCTTTTCATTCCTGTTTTCAGCTTCTTATCTTACATCTCCCAACAGAAGTTATTGCTCATCCCAAAATATAAGACATCTAGACAGAACTACTAAATTGTGTTTATTTTCTCTTACTCCAGTACTAAATGCTATCGAATTCATTCTGCAGGAGTTTTTGATCACCATGTACTGATGAAGTCTTCCATATTTGCTTCAGCGTATTCATTAGTGCCTATTAATCCTAACCAAAGCCTTGCAAGCTGAGCTTCACTTATGAACAGAGACAGAAATTTGCATTCTAACTACAAGACATCTATTTTCAGTCATTATCCCAAGGCATAGTCGATGGGCATTACAGCTCCTTTCATTTAATTTCAGCTCATCAACATTGAGACAAGAGGTCCGAGAGTTGATTTAAACAAATGATCTCTTAATATTATTTTATAATAGCCTCTCTTATAAACTCATTAGTTGGAGAAAATAGTGGTACTGCCTTCTGCTAAAACTGCCACAGGAACAGGAATCTTCTGATAAAGGGCAGCATGATATAGGAAGGCAGACTAACAGTCATGCTGAGCAAGGATTTGACATCAGGTTGATCAGACTAATCTGCTCTGTTCTGTGGAAAGTCTGTGATGGTGCTGGTGGCAAAAGGATGTTTTTGCATCAGTCGGTACATTTGTCTAAGCCAATCCACATCCACACCTACAGGTTTCAGACAATTTTTTTTCAAGTGCTTTAAAATTGGGAGATAAAGATGCACAAAAGAGAGGCATTGAAAAGTTTATTCCAAAAAATCTATAGCTTGAGAAAAAAATGTGACAGCAGGAAGGTTAGAACAAAATGGGGGGGGGGAGGGAGGAGGAGGGGAAGGACAAAAATATTGATTTTCTTCAGATTTGGGGAATTTTATTTTTATTTATTTATTTTTTGTAATATTTTAAATAATCAAATTAATGGCTTTCTGTCCCTCATACAATAGCTGAATCACTGATAGTTTGGAACTTGGAGCACTGAACGTCATCAGCCTTTTGCTATCTGTCATTTCCTAACCTCGGGGGGTACTTCACATGCTATCAAAGGAGAGGTAACATTTTATCTAATATTTAGCTGCTTGAATCTCTAGAATTACATTTTATGATAAACTCTGATTCTTGAGTTGGTTCTCTTCAGTTGTCAGCTATGGTTTTGCCTCTCTTTAATTCTTGGCTGCAGCACAACCTAAACTATCTTCTTACTTTGCAATACTTACTGAAGAGGTTGTGCAGAGTTCAGCATTATCGGAGAAATAATTATACTCAGTATATATTTGCATTAATGAGAATGAGCTGCTTTGTCATACTCTTGTGTTTAGGAAGAAAATAAGGAAATTATCTGAACATTTATAGGTAATTTGCTATCAAAGGACATACTGAGCTCACTCTATAAAGAATTTGCAAAACCGAGTGTTGAGTGAATTTCATGATTCCCTGGTATTGTCCCAGGGAACTGGGACTTGCTATTCTATAAATTTATATAAAATAGAAATGAACAAATACGTAAGAGATGTTTAAGGGGCAAAGGCTTGAGATAATTGTTGAAGTTATTTGGAAACCTATAGTTGGGTAATCTGAAACCATTGCGATTAATGCCTGGCTGAGCCACTGAGTTAATAATGCCAGTACTCGAATATTTGCCAGTTGGTGACTTAATGTGCCCCTTCCCCAAACGTGTGCAGCACTGCTAATGAAATGACCAGAAATAGTTTGCTCCCTATTGTTCTGTGCCCTAGCTGCTGAAGAATACTGTGACAGCCATCAGCCAGGCCCAGAACACAAGCTGCAGTTCAGTAGTATAGCAGATATGCAGTGTACTGTGGTGATTCCCTACTTCATGGAAAACAAAAGATAAAACAGTGGAGTACCCATGGCAATGATCTCATGCACACTCCCATGGCTTAGCAGCCTCATTTCTACAGAGTACAAAGCATTCAAAAACAACGCGGAAAACCATTTCTCTGCCCTCCCATTCCAAATTCAAAAGTAGTAGCCAAGGAGAATCACACAAAGTCAAAACTTTTCGTGTCCTCTTCTCTTGAATATCAAAAGTCTCCTGGTCCTGAAGGATCAGTCTGGGAAATAAAAGGTATGGGTGTTCAGTGTATTATCATGACACTGTAAAGAAATGCTATCGTTTCCAGTGAGATAGCCTGAACTATTTGTGAATGCCACCAGCTAAGTTATAGCCTGATTCTTGCTTGGCGGGAGTCAGCAGAAGCTTATCATTGACTTCTTACAGACATCTCTTAGTTGTGAAAGCAGTTCTAACTCAGTAACCACCATACAACTGGATACTTTAGCATTCACATATATTTCTGTATCTGTATCTATGTTCTGTGACATATTTCTTCTGAATGCAGCCACTGTGATCCACACTCAGGTCACTATTGAAGACCATTTGGAGACCATTTTCCCTGTGCTTGCCAACCAAAGAAATTTAAAATAAATACATAATTTCCAATGCCAAATCTAAATACTCTTTATTTATCTTTAAATACATATTTTAAAAAATCTTGTTTTGAAATGTATTCGGTCCTTTGTTACAGGCTTTTATAATTTCTTGCAAGATCTATCTTAACTGGTTGTTTCCCAGACTTAATGACTGCACAGAGACCAGAGACTCCTTGCAAAAATTGCTGTATCCCTCACTGGCTTATTACTCCTCACTGGCTTATTTTGCCAATTATTAAAGCCAAATCTTCATGGTTTCTACTTTGCCTTTTTTTTTTTTTTTTTCACACTCAGAAATAGCATGTGAAAGAAATTTAAAAAAACCCGGTCTCTGGTACAATGAGTCAGTGAGTATAAAGTTTCTTGTAGTCTCTCCATACAAAGGGTATAGCCTTCTAGAGTAAAAAGTATTACTGCTGGCTTTTCATTGGTTATTTCCAAAAATAATTTGTCTTGTATCTGTCAAGCAGTCATCAAAATTGGACATAAGAGAGTTCAACTCTCACCTCTGCAGGAAATGGCAAAGCCCCATTTCCAAAGGACTATTTGTATATGTAAAATAAGCTTAGGCAGAATCTTATCACTGAATATGCATTTATAGTCCTCAAAACTCTCACCATCTCTATTCTGGCAGTATCATAGGGTCAGAACAGAAGTTCCCAAGCATCCTAAGATCTGCATCCTTTTGTGCCAGAGGTCCTGACATCCTGGCACCTTGTCAACCCCTCAGTCCCACCATGAACCTAAGTGTTCCCGTAGGGGCCAGGTTAAGGATAGCACATGCAGGGAACATCTCATGGGGCAAGCACAGAACACAGCACCAGTCTTTCTTTTTCACTGCAGTGCTTCACAGACTGACAGGTCCCCCATAAGGAGGGTAGACTGGCATTTGATTACTGCTTCAGACCATCACTAGATAAAATATTCTATTCTTGTAGTCCCATGTGGTTTCACATGATCCAGGGTCAAGGTGAGTGACTGGCAGTTGCCCGTCTGCAGTAAACCATAGACCTGTCCTTGTGACATATTTGTGGGAGATGGAGCTCTGGCAGCCTTCAAGCAGCTGAGAAAAGTGCCTCCCTGTGCCTGTGTACAAGGGTGTGAGGGAACCTCCAATTCTCTTCCTCTGTTTTTGAAAACAGAAGTCCCCCTCCTTCAGGTATACTGGTTTGTTGTTTTGTTGTTGGTGGTGGTTTGGTTGGTTTTGTTTTAACAGATTTGGGCACATACCACTGGTGGTCTAAAAAGTGTGCCTAGACCTGTGGATGGATGGGATTGATATTCCTGTTCTCCAGGGTAGGTGCTGGTTAATTTAGTCTGCTCCTCCTCCCCCTTTTCGGGTTCCTGGTGGAGACACCAGCCTTGACCACTTTGGAACAGATGTGATTTCTCTGTGATGTAGGTCAGAAAGCTCGTCAGAGTCAAATCACTAGTGCAAAAAAGGCCACCTTTGGCTTCTGAAATGCAAAGAATCAGACCTTGTCACTGTTACAGGTCTACACATGAAAGTCCTACATCTATTAAAATATGCCTCTAAGAAAGGGGCCTTTTCAGGAAGCAGTGCCAGCCGACCTCAGGCCAAAACAAGGTGATCGACAGTACAGCGTGACATTTTATTTCATCTACAATTGTTTCTCTGAACAACTGTATGAAAGTGATGGTGACATTGATTTCAAAAGGATTATCAGCATGATTATACTGACTAGAGAATTAATTAATCATTGACATTTGTCAAAAAAATGTCATTGAAATTCTATTACTTCATTATTAGCATAATGAAGAGATCATGTTTGCCCTCTCTGCCAATCAATCAAGCATCTGGTATGCACTCCAAAGTCAAGGAACTAAACTTAAAACCAGAAGGTATTTGATTTTTTTGAAACAGGTTATTTTGCTTGTTTGATGGGTGCCACGCACTATTTTTCAACAGCTGAGTATTTATTTGTGTCTTTGAGATAATACCCAGTAAAAGACAAAAGATCACAAACACTAAAGAAAAATGGTTTACCTACATTTAAGGGAGGATTTTGAACAAGAGATATGTAGGGTAAAACTAATACTTTCATCTTTTTTTTTTTTTAATCAGTAGAGATCAGTATCTTTATCCGTGTTTATCAGTGGCAAATTGACAAGAGAAGTGAAATGATGCTCCCTTTGATGAGCAGAGAAGCCAGGACCTGAACCCAGGTCTTCTGAGTACAGCTCACTGCTCTGTTGTCCAAGCAAACTGTGGTAAAGTGGTAATGCCATTTTCAAAAGTAAAGGTTTTGGCCTGCACTCGTTACTGATGTGAAAAGCATTGATTTAACCACAACATTCAGTAACATAACCATAAATACTAGCACCACACAAACTTGTTGCCAGACTGTTTTGGCACAACTGCCTTAGATAAATACCTGCAGTCAAAAGCAAGGCAGAGTCAGCAAAGCAGTTTGCTTGCTGTCTGAATATAAGATTAGTTACCATGCAGATGCTCCCTCTCTACCTGAGTCATAACCTCACATTACCTACTTAAGTTCTAACCCATCTGCAGGGCCTGCAACTCCAGGTCGGGAGCTGCTTCCTCTGCTGAATGACAAGGGGTCTGGCTGAGCCTGCTGAACAGCTTTCCCTGAACATCCAAAAGTAACTGTTTTCAAAATAGCAAGGTTTCACACAGCAGTAGGCAATGCTTTATGTGACATTTTTCTGGTCCCTTAGAAGCATGGAAAATCAGTGAAAACTTGAGCAGAAAATAACAGCTGGACTCCTCTGCTAGGAGTCTCAGGCTACGTGTGACCAGTTGTGTTAGTTACAGGGCTGATGGCTCTTTTTTCAGTCTAAAATGACTGTATTGGCAGTAAATATTTACGGTCCGTATATCTTTTTACTTCAATGGCTACATTGAAGTGTAATTCAGATTGTGGATAGAATGGTGAATTTCGGCTTACCAATAAAGAAAAGCTGATAAGGAAGATAAAATTGATTAAATTTGAAAGCTGGATCTATTGTACCTTAAAATCAGATAATTTGTAACTCAGCATGGCTGAAAAGGGGAAATTCCCAGCTTACTTTCGGGACATAGAGTAACAAGCTTTTAGTACCGGAAGGCTCTACAGAATTCAAGCCTGAGGTTTAACATACATATATGTGTGTAGGCACATATATCTTGCAAGAAATGCAATATGTGGAAAGAAAAAACACTGCTACATCATTAAGGATATTTTTTGTTTGTTTCTCTCTGAGACATACAGTTTTGTTTAGATTTTATTATTCCTATTAATTTATTTTCTCCTCAGGATTTTGCAAAGCTTTCTGGAGCTTTTTGGATATACCTAAAAATGTTTGGCTTTCTTTGTGACTTTGAACAAAATTCACATCTTTATTCCTATTTTTCTCATCTTAAAAATGAGGGAAATAATACTATCGTTGTTTATAAATCATATGTGTGCGTGAATGTGCATCTGCTAGGGTAGAAAACATTTGTATCACTGGGATAACCACAGTACTGACTCACAGTTTTACCAGCTTTGGGTAATACAGCTGTTCCTGTCTCACACTGATATGGCAGAAGCATATCACATTTTGCTGATGTATCTGCACACTTGCACTCACATGCCTGCACAAAAATTTGTGGGAAGAGATTACCACAACTGCATGGCTAAGCAGGCACTAGCCAGGAAAAGCCAGTACAAATCCTGTATGATGTCTGTATGAGCATTCAGGCAGAAACAGAGCCCAGGCAGCAATCCTGGGGATTTCAAGCTCCATTTCAGCAGCTCTTGGCAGCACAGATCTTCAGGCAGCTTTGGTGGATGTCAGAGCTGGCTTCATCACAGCCACTGCAGCACATGGGGAGCCCCCAGTTGAGCACTGCCCTGCAGCATGGCTTTGGCCAGTCCTACCAGAAGTGTGGACAGCAGGTACAGCAGCCAGTGTGGCATGTCCCTGACTGAGGATCACAGTTTTGGGCAGACTGGCAAATTTCACTTGTCAGCAGAGCTGTTGCTACTGCAGAGCAATGTGCTGGATACTTGCTGACCATCTTCACTTTCTGTAGCCTCTCTGCTGATTCCCTCTCATACTTGTTCTGGCTCCCAGCATGATATCTGTTGCAGATTGCTTCCTCACCTTATGAAATTTGTGCTTCTTTTCTCCTATTAGCACATGCTTTGTTTAACCCCACCTGAGTTTCCTAAGCTGTTTCAGGATTGTTTTCACTTCTGCAATTTCAAAAGAAGCAGAGGTTGTTTTTGTAGCCTGGTCATGAAGTGGATTTTCTAACACATTTTACCACTGCATGCTTCCATCAAAAATGTAGGTCTTCATTGCAAAAGCTGACGTAAGGAAAGGATGAGGTGAAGACCAAGTACAAATTAATTATAGTGGTAGAGTAAATACTACTAAAGTGCTTCATATTTGCCTAAAGCTTTTCTTTGACCTGAACCTTTGCATTTACATTTCAAGCAACAGAAAATTATTTTTGTAATGTATTCAAAAGCAAATATGTAAAGACAAAAAAAAAAAAAACCCTTTGAAGGTCAGTTCAGTGCAACAAAGGCAAGAAGAAATAGTCTTTTTCTACATCAAACTCTTGACACTGAAAATGGCTCTTTTCCCATTCAATAGAGTTCAAGTTTAGAGCTTTAAATTTTTTACAAAATAAAGTGTCATTTCTTTTAAAATGTATTACAAAGCTAAGTGAACATAGCAGTGATAAAAGTGAAGGAGTCCAACACAATACAGGCCACTCACCTATGAGCTGAGCAAATTTTCTTATAAGTACTTTGTGGATACCCTGTAGCTATCCTCATCACCGCGATCCTATATCCCTCTAGGATCCCTAACCCCATCTACCGATTCCACTGAACAATCAGTGATGGTAGGGTCTGTGATATAGATAAACTTGAAGATCAAAGTTATGTTCACAGGAGATTTTGAATCTGTGTCTACAGAGACTCAAAGTCTCTCCCTAACAGCCACTTCCCACTTTCCTACAAAAGGTCATTGCAAGTTGAGGTGTTCCAAGACCAGGTTTGATAAGGCCCTGGGCAACCTATCTAGTGGATGGTATCCCTGCCCATGGCAGGGGGGCTGGAACTAGAGGATCTTTAAGGTCCCTTCCAACCCAAGCCATTCTACAATAATTCTTCGAATACTGCTCTTCAGTTCCTGTAGAGTTTGTCTGTTTCTTATTTATCTCTCATGAGCCACCCATGAAATCCAGCCATCCCCCACAGTGCTGCTTGCAACAACTGTCAGCTTCTCGTGCTGCTGCCTGCCAATTCTGGGAGCCTCACCCGTTATATTTGGCAGCTTCTGACACCCTGTGCACTTAGCTCAGCCTCTGGTTGGGTACTGCAGCCCCAACACCCTATCTGCTTTGGTGCAGTCCATACCATAAGACCCTGCTCTGGCCTGTCTTCCTATCTGCCACACAATCCCATGGCTACTGACCACGTGAGGGACTCAGGCACTGGTTAGCTCATCTGTCAAAGGTATTTTCTGCAGGCATCCCTTCCACACCTGGCTTTGGAAAGCAGGGTCTCAAACCCAAATTCATAGAGATGCAGGAGGATGAGAAGGATGGATCAAGGTTTCACTAAAGTTTTATTCTTGCTTTTCTGCTTAATCCCCTATCTGTGCTTATTTATTCAGAAGTAAGGAAATGTTATCTTCTGTTTTGTCTCATTAGTCTTGAACCCATTTCAAGTTACCCAGCTAGTAACACTGGAACTCCTCTAGGGAGACAGTCCTCTGATGATCGAATAAGGTTGCCTTGAAACCTGGGGGCCATTTCCTTCAAAATCTATGCTCTCAACAGATGTTCAAACACCCAACATTAAAAGAGGATATCACAAACAATATTTCTCCTTTTTATTTCTATGATTGTTATTCCCCTTTTGCTATTTTTCTCTAAGATGATTCTGCGTTATTTTCCCACACCTCATTAAACCGTCTTTACTAATTCTAACACTTTATTTTGCCTAGTGAGCAATCACAAAGTTGCAGATTCTCGAATCTGCTTTTCAGATACCTCAGTTCTTTAGCTTCCTTCAGCTTTTCTTTTTTGTGTGTGCTTATGGTTTGTGGTTTTATTTGCATGTCTATAGAGATTCAAAAATTAACCCCATGCCATGCTCTAAAAACTGAGACAGAAATAGTGAATTTTGTATCTATGCAGCTTTTTCCTTACCTCAATAATACAAGCTTCTGTATGAAAAAAATGAAGCATCCACTCTGTGATGGAAAGATTTGCCAAAACTGAACAGCTAATATGTAATTCTTTCCTGCGTACTCTGAAGGATCATTTGTAAAGTCACTGTATACCTCCAAGGTAGTTTTAACTAAATAGGACAGATTATTTTAGGGTTGTCAAACTCTGTTCTTTGACATATCAGCAACATTTAGGGTTCATTCGTACTTCTGATATGCTGAGCCTGTAATTCAGAAAATTATCTGATATTATAGAGACAAATAAGGAATCATTTTACAATCTCTAACTTCTTACCTTAGTTATCTCTTTTCTCTCTTTGAGAATACTTTGACAATTTTATAGTGAAAAGAAAAAAATAATCTTTTAGTTAGGCCAAAAGTTTAAGGTGGCATTTTCCCTTATTTTTGTGTGTCAGAGAATTTAGTGCTCACATCTTTCCAAGGGAAGGTCTCTCTCCTCCCAGAAATGCTTAAAAATATCCCATCCTGAAGACACTCCGCTGTTTGAGCCAAGGAAGCAAACAGGTGCTTATGATTAACAACTCTTTATGTTCCAGTAAAAGAAACAGTAGAAATAAAATGTCTCAAAAGGCTATTTGTGCAGATTCAGGAAGCATTGTTATGGGTGTAGGTAAATAATTTGTTGATATGCCTTTATTATTTATATACTTTTTTTTTTTTTTGGTGAGGTGTTTTTGGAAAGCTTGCTCCAAAATCTCATCTCTGTCTGCCATAAGAGCACGAAAAATCGCATTATTTTTGAAAGAAAAATGTTCTCTTTGCTAGTTTTTTGATCAACCAAAATAGACAGGTAAGTACAGTACTACAATGCTCTTGAGTGGTGATATACCATAGCAAGGCTGCACTGATATATTGTGACTGTCTGTAAAGTCTCCATTATCTCAACACAAATTCATCTGGGACTTCTGGATATATCACCTAGCTGTAGCCAAGAGCTGGGCGTTTGGTAAATCAAACTGATTTATCTGATTATCCAGTTTGGGGACAGGAATGGAATTCCCAAGTCCCCATGCTTTGTCTGTTTGTCCTCTTTAGTAAGATGAAGCTTCTTAAAGCAAGAATAATTTCACCTTCCTTTTCTCTGTGAGGAATCCAGTGTATTTTGGATGTTCTAAAGACTGTAATACACCAGCCTCTTAGAGGTATCTATCTTCTCTTTATTTTATTACTAATCTTGCAAAGCAATTGTGTTTCTAAAGATTAATATCTCAAATACAAATTCTTCTCTGCTTTTAATCTGGACAGCTTCTGATGTTATTAGATGCTCGTGGTGCAAGTTTCCAGATTATCACCTCTCCAGGCTGTATCCAATCACTTTATTTGGTTAACTTGTTATGAGAAGGGGCATTTCACACTGATTTCAGGGTGGGAACAAACTGTTCTACAAAGGCAATTTCACATTTTCTTTTAACCTTTTGCCTCTTCCTGTATGTTTCTCAGCTATGCCTTTTAAAATAAGAACTGGCCTTCAGCTCACAAGCTCCCCAATGGTCTTCAATGAAATCACAAACCTGCTTTTCTGCCAGAAATCTGCTGCTGAGGCACAAGTTTAATGCTGCCTTTGTCTGCATAGATGAAAGACAACCATATGAACTTGAAACCAGAGTTCAAAGACAAGACAAACACCACTGATCTTTATAAAAGGCAGGGGAAATAAAAAGGAAAAAAAATGCACATAGTAAAGCAATAAGGATATGCTAAGGTTTTAAACTTGGCATATCCCTTAAAGACACAAGTCCCTGCAAATTACAACAGGACCCTAAGGCTTTGTTTTTCAGTCATCCTGTGAAGAAGTATCTGTTTAAAAGAAGGAGTATATTAATTCTTCAGTCATAGCCAAGTGTCCCTTTAGTTTGGCAGAATAAATGTTGACACAGACAGTATGAACACATTCTGCTTTATAGGTCCTCTTCTCCATGTAATCCTGTGTGGATAATTACAATAAGGTTATGTTTATTGCCTGGTAAATATCTGTAGGACACAAACAAATATATAAAATGTGGTCTTTTTTCTTTATGGTAGTTTGGTCTCTTTTCATATTTATACTATGTAACTATATATTTGTTCCTTAGAATTTTTTGATCATTATATTCTTTTTCAGAGGGAAAACCGTAGCTACTGATGCCGGGCAGTCTAGGCATTAGACTATAGAGAAGCTGGCATTTGTTGAACATCATCAGGAGCTACATCCAGCATTTAAGTTTTCAAGGCCAAAATGTGTTCACGTCAATTTAGACTTATTTCATAGACTTATTATTTTATGAATAGATCCATTAATACTACATTTCCCTATTCTAATTACAGAAATCTCATTTCTATTCCTATTGAGTTGAACAGCGTTTTTTCTGTCAGATTTAATGGTGCAGTACAGGACTGAAGTTCTTTCTTAGAATTAAGCCCCACAATTCAACAGATTTTATAAATTTATGTGGGTCACGTATAGTAGGTACAACATATACAAGTTATTGAAGTTGTTCTCTTTTTCTTAACAATGCTACATGATATTGTGTTAGTGCTTAAGGTTGTTTTACATTTTTAACTGAGAAAGTTTTTCTGTGACTACTTTGTGGCATCTTTTCAAGATCTGAGTTACTTTAGAAAGAAACAAACATAATAATAACATTTACAGATTTTTTTTGAAAAAAAAAAATAAATCTCCAATATATGATTTTTAATACTTAACATACAGATAAGCATCAAAAAATGTCTGGATGCCAGTGAACATATGTTTTAAATGTAGTATTTGAGCCTGGTATATAACACTGTCAAATAAAGTCTATCACTTTAATAAATAAAGTCACATCATCAAAAAAAAAAATGTATATACTAAAGACATCTAAAAGAAATAATGGATTGAGCAATTTGCTTCAAGAATTCAGTGTTTGGTAGCTAAAGAGTTGTAAGCCTTATTTTGCTAACACCAAAATGCAATTGATCAAACAAACAAACATTACAAACTTTAAAAATATTCACTGAAGGAAAAAGCTGTTGTCTAGGGAGAATGAAAGTATTCATTTTAAAGAAATACAATCAGAACCCTTTTCTCTCAGCCTTTTATCTCTTGCCCTTGCCTCAATACCCTATTGGCTTTGCAGTCCATTTAGTAAACATATTTTATCTGTTTTTGTAGAAAAAAATGAAGTTGTGAACCTTGTATAACTTCATAATATTAACATAAAACAAATATATCACAAATGCATAGAATGATTTGTTTGAATGGACCTCTGGATTTTATCTTGTCCAACTTCTTTCTCACATAAATTATTCTGGAAGAAAGCACACTGCTGCATGCTATTTTGAGAGATTTTGAACTAAGCACTACTGAGAGCTCCTATTTCTTTAAACCATTTTCTTGTCATACTCAAGTGGCGGGTCACCTTTTATGAAAAGACCACACAGAAAGAATATGGGTCTGAAGTAGACCCAACACGTAGAGGGTATTTTCTTGTGTCTGCAAACTCTGAAATTCTGTGAGCAAATTTCCTTCAAAGTTTCTTTGCCACTCTGAACTGAGGGCAGTAGGTAGGTGATGAAATTGATTTCATCCCCATATCTCTTGAGCATTAGCTTGGCAGCAAGGCTCAAGCTGGCACATCTTTGCCTTCAGAGCTAATTAAGCCCTATATATCTGAGATGCTCTTTGCAGGATTGTTACTGTTAATGAGGTTGTTTTCATGTGATCTCATTGGCAACTGCTGCCTTTGAACTGTTAACAGTCAAAAATTTTGGCTACCAAAACAACACAGAACCCCTCTTTCTCCACTCTTATACCAGCCATGATTCAAACTAAAGTGCAAAATAGAATCAAGAATTATCATTGGTTTTATACCCTGCTCATGTTCCTTTCCTTCCATCTTGCCATGCACCTTCTTGATTTATGGGGAACATAATAAGGCTTTGACTGAAGATGTGTTTCCCGGTGAAATGAGTATTTTGAGACCATATTCTCATGTTGTTTATAGAAATGGAAATCCAAAATGATTCCATGAATGTAAGCAAGACTGGCATATGCCTCTTTTTTGCTTCACTTACCTCAGTATATATAATTTTAAAACTTCTTTATAATATATAATAAATGAAATACTCTATTGTATCCTTTACCTGGTGACTTTTCTGGGCCCCATAGGCATACCATTGCTTTGGTTTTCTTGTCAACAGCCTTCCCCCCTGCCCCCGCGATTAGATTATCGAACTAATTGTCTGCTCTATCAGACAAGGAGCGGCATGACCAGCTGTCTGCAGCTGGGCTTTTCTCATCATTCTGCATGGAAATTTGAACTCCCAAACATAGCAACACACGCAGAGATGTATGCATAAATGTAAATGAGAACTACGAGCATGATGCACTGATTAATAGCTTAAACCACCGCTTACCTTTTGCTTATGTTAACTTATGCAGTATGTCTTTCTGGAAAATCAGAAACTAAGCGTCTTTTAGGCTGATGGTGAAGAACTGCAGTGTTTTAGTGCCTTCTTGTGTTGAAGCCTGGAAGTGCAGTTAAAGTAAAACCTCTGAAGATTAATTTCATTCTGCTCAGACATATAATAAAGGAAAAAATTCCTGCCGCATTTTTCAGCCCTTTGCTAATAATGTCCATAAAACAATCTAAAACTTCTCAGAAATAAATGTTTTTCTCTGATGACAGACAACCAGTTTAACTCAGTAAGTGGTTACTGTAGTATTTGTGGCTTAAAAAGTTATGAGTTCTGCGATGGGGAGAGGTGTTGCCTGGGTATGTGTCATGGTGGGGATTTGCTGTTGGTCCCTCTGGCCCCACAAGCGTCTCTCCGACTTGTACCTAAAGTCAGTCACATGGAAAAATCTCCCTGTGCAGGGCTCAGCATGTTCAGGTTATGCTGGCAACCCACCCAATATTTCAAACAGGGACATGAAGGAGGGATGCAGGGCTTGTCCCTTCCCTCATCTAGACCCATATTCTGCTTGCTCCTTCTACTCTCCGTATGGTGCTGATATTACTGCAAAGAGCAGCTGGCAGGAAACAACAGCTTAAAAAGTCTGGAGGGGAGAGAGGCTCACCAAATAACATTTAGGCAATCCTGATGCCTATAAAATCATGTGAGGGGAGAGAGCTGGAAGTGAGCTAGAGGGATTAAGCAAAGGGGAGCAGAACTGAATGCGCCATCTCATCACATTTCTCCTAAAAACAGAGCACAGCACCATTTCCCCTGCTAGGCTCAGGGTGCAGCACTTCATCCTCTCCTCTGGGCACAGCCATGGCAACTCCCATCCCAGTTCCCAGCTCCCAGAGCAAGAGCACTAAGAGCACAAAAGGGCAAAGCCTTTCTAGCACCATCCTCTTTTCAGTTGTCCAGATAACTGGGAAATGTAGAGAAGTTAGAATTTTACAGACTCATGTTTTCATTGCAATATGCTAGTTACCATGCATTTCCTCAAATCTCTATCTTCTGGGTTTCATTAGTCAGACAGGCTTCACTCCTGGCTATGTAGAAAGGCTCAAACATATGATCAAGAGGCTTATGAAACAGAAGGCAAGTAAGATTGTCAAATGCACTATTTTATTAAATCATGTTGAAACTTTCAATCTGCACAGCAACAGTGCCATTATTTGATAATTATTTATAGTCTCCAGAAGTGCTTTTCTAACTGCCTTTCTTTCTTATTACAGGATTTTGCATTTTCTCATGAAATATGTTGCAGGGAAAAAGAGTGGTGTTAAGATAGCATACCTTCCAGAGGTATAAGGCTGCCATGAATGGAATGAAATATAAAGAAACATATAATGGACCGATATTATAGAAAATAAAATGTTCAGTGAATCTGGAAACATAGACCAAATGCATGGTCTGCTGAGCTATGAAAAATGCTCTCAGAGAAATTCACTCTCAGAGAAAATCACAGTGTAAAACCCAGTTCTTGACTCACTGTGAACATAGTACCTGGAAAAATTATGAAGATTATCTTAGGTACTGTTGAAAGGCATTTAAAGAACAAAATCATTATCAGGCATAGTCAGTAAGGGTTCATCAAGGGAAAGTCCTGTCTTAGTAATCTGATATCCTTCTGCAATAAGGTCCACTTGGTGGATGAAGGGCAGGCAGTGGATGTAATCCTTCTGAACTTTATTCACAGTATCCTTCTGGACAGATTGTCCAGCTGTGAGATAAACAGGTTCATGCTACACTGGGTGATGAACTGGCTCAACAGTAGAAATCAAAGGGTCATAGTGAATGGGACTACATCTGATTATCAGGCTTGTGGTGTTCCCCAAGGCTTAATTTAGGGGCTGACTCTGTTCAACGTTTTTATCAGTGATCTGGATGAAGGTATGGAGTGCATCCTCAGCAAGTTTGCTGAGAAAACCAACTGAGAGGTGCTGTTGACACCCTGGAGAAATGAGAAACTTTGCAGAGGGATCTGCGTAGACTGGAGCATTGGGCAATCATCAACAGAATGAAGTCCAAAAAAGGAAAATGCTGTATGCTGTATCTGGGACAGACTGATACCAGTCACGGGTACAGACTGGGAGACAAGGGGCTGGAGAGAAGCTCAACAGAGAGGGACCTGTGTGTGCTGGTCAACAGCAGGCTCAGCCTTAGTCAGCAGTGTGCCCTGGTTGGCAGGAGGGCAAACTGCATTTTGGGCTGCATTAATCACAGCACAGCTGGCTGGTCAAAAGAGGCGATTCTCCCACTGTATTTAGTGTTGGTGTGGTCTCACCTTGAGTATTGCATGCAGTTCTGAGTTCCAAAATATTAAAAAAATATATATGTGTTAAGGTCCTTGAAAGCATCCAGAGGGCAACAAAGCTGGTAAAAGGGCTGGAAGGCATGTCCTAAGAAGAGAGTCTAAGGGTTGTCTGGTCTGGAGAAAAGGAGGCTGAGAGGCAACCTCGTTGTGCTCTGCATCTTCCTGAGCAGGGGAAGTGGAGAGGAAGGTGCCAGTCTCTTCTCCCTCACAAGCAGTGACAAGACTCACAGGAATGACACAAAGCTGTGTCAGGGGAGGTTCAAACTGGATATGAGGAAAAAATTATTTACCATGAGGGTGGTCAAACACTGGAAGAGACTTCCTAGAGAGGTGGTTGATGCCCCATGCCTGTGAGTGTTCAAGAGGTATTTGGATAATGCCCTTAATAATACTCTTTAACTTTTGATTAGCTCTGAAGTGGTAAGGTTTTGATGGTCTTTGAAGGTCCCTTCCAATTCCTTCTATTCTATTCTATTCTGTTCTGTTCTGTTCCGTTCCGTTCTGTTCCGTTCTGTTCCGTTCTATTCTACTCTACTCTACTCTGCTCTGCTCTGCTCTGCTCTACTCTACAGAATTTGAAAAGTATTCCAGTAACACTATTATGTTGACGATTGCTGTAACTCAATCATTTCCACATCACAGGCCTAAATTCTCAAGTAAGATGTTCTCTACAACTGTCAGCCCTGAACACTCAACCTGAGAGCTGAGGTTCATGCTAGGTTATTTCCACTTTACACATTGTCACCAACAATAAAGACTGTCCTATATCAATTATGTCCAAGAGATACCTTTGTCCCTTTTGTGGTTTTGCACAGGTGTAGTTGATGAAGATTTTGGAAATATTTCATCTGCCAAGGCTGAATGGTTCTCCAGCTCAGCCTCTCTGCATCCAGCCTTCCTGGACTGTAAGTAAAAAGCAGCAAACAAGTTTTTGTTGTTGTTGTTGTTTCAGTTAACCAAGAAAATATTTATCTTATCATTAAAATCAGTAAAGGAGATGAACTGTAGTTCTATGTGGTAAAATGAAGCTATTTTTAGAGAGTCACCAAAAATGTCTCTAAATTAAATATCCTGAAGTACAGCACAGGAAACAATCATCTGTTCACAGAGAACAGACAAAAAGACTTAATATACATTTCCAAATCTAATTACTATTGCTCTGTTAAATTCTCTACCAGTTCACAATGCATTTCAGATGATTTTTTTTTTAAAGAAACTGCTTCCAAAAACTGCATGTATTTCATTGAAAGTATTTTGTCAGTAGCCTTCCATCAGGCCTTCAGCAAGCCAATCAGTAAATGGCTCTTTGGACCAAAAAAAAAAAAAAAATCCATTTGTGTCACTGTGTGAAATAAAAATGTCATTACTGTGGGAGTGTCTTTGTCCAAATGCAGACATAGGCTTCAGCCTGGAGCCAGCTTTCTGTAGGTCAAACATCAGCTGATGTTGGTTTGGAACAGGTCATTTTATTTTGCAGTAAACAGAATAGAGATTATGTTAGTCCTTTTAACAGAACAATTGTCTTCTTGCTCCAAGCAAAGGCTAGTGATATACATTATAATGATTACTGTAAATATTCCTAGAATTTTCTTCAGTTTTGTTTTGCACCCCAATAAAAAATGACTTCAGAAGTTGGCTTCAATCAGTCACAGAATTAACCCAATCCAGTGGAAGAAGTTCACCTGTGTTTCTCTTCTTAACATATATTTAGACTACTTTCAGGTTAACAGCAACAAGATAAATTAAGCACATATAATTTTAGACGCATCTTCACACAGTGTTGCAGAATAAATAAGAAAATAAAGCACACATATTCTGTTGTGCGATGTTGGCCAAGATCAATCTTAGGAACATCTGCAGTAGAATTTTGTATATATTGGACACGCTATTAACCAGATCTAGGTATGAACACTCTGTTAAATCTCACATTCCCACCCAGTAGAGGGCAATAGAAGTATACAATCAAAAACCAATGCATTATTCAATGCCAGAGATTTCCTACAGCATCATTTGGGTTGCTAATTACCTAGAAAGAACACGTGCTGTTCTCCCTCCTATGTGAGAAAACGGTGGGCTACAGAAAGGACAGGAATGCAGTCTTCTCCCTGTGCACTTGAATTAGAACACTAAGCAGTAGGTAGAAATCAGAGCAAAGTAAATCATTCTCAGGCATTAGAGAAAGCCTTCTAATTGCAAGGACAGTTCAACATCAGAGTAACTGAGCTGGTTGCAGGATCTACATTGTTGGAGATCTCTAAGTACAGGCTAGGCAGATGTCTGTGAGGAATGAGCTGGGGATACCACTTGGGGACAAGGTGAAATAAGTGAACTCTTGAGATCCTTTCTTGCCATTTTTCATATGACTGATTGCAGACCTAAGCAGTTTCTCATTTATACCATAAATACGTCTTAAATAAAAAATTAGTTCACAATATTAGGGTGTAAAAAAACATTTTTAGAATAACCTCTACCCATGGTTTTGAAAGATGAATTTGTTTACTTAAAAACTGTATAAATAATACATTTTAGAGACATACCTATTCAGGTGAAGAGTAGTACCAATATTAGAAATGGCTTTTAATTTATGTGTACACTTAATTCTATAAGCTTAAACATAAGCTTATAGTTACTTGTGGCCATTAAGCAATGTACTCTAATGAAAAGAGTAGAGAACTAGAAGATATATTTAAATGGCATTCATTAAACCTCTTCTTGTTCAATCCTTTTTTGGTAAAGTCAGAATTACAGCTGATCACTTGATAAAAATTTTCAATAGAAGGAGAGAAGAAAGAGAATTGTTATTACTCTTTCTTTAAATAAAACCACTGTGAATATAAATGCAGAATAACATGTGGGCTCTTGCTGATCTCATAAAAGTTTTTCAGTTGAATAATATATGTCTGGAATAAACCTCTACCTTTAAAGCTATAGTATGTCAGTTATTACTGCTTTATACAATGCAATTGCACTGCAAATGCAAAGTCATAAGTCAGAGTCCTTCAACAACATCTCAAATTTCACTAAATCTCTAGAGAAATAAGAATGTACATATATTAAGAAACAATAAACTAGAAAAATGGAAATAACATAATAAAGTAATTCATGATAACCCCAAGTAACAGAATAATCTGAAAAAGCTATACTATGCAGAATAGTTTGATCTTAAAGATCTTCTGGAAGACTCACCAGTCACCAGTCTGAAAGATTCACCAATCCAAAGCCAAAGCCAAAATGGGCTACAAAGCCAAAAAGGAGATGGAGACCTGAGATCAGGAGAGAACCAGAGAACCAGAGCAAGGAGCAAGTGTATAGGAGAAAGAAAAGGAAAAACAAAGAGGGAGAAAACAGAAGGTGTAGTAGAGTAGCAGAGTATTTGGTCTCTTTTTAATTCACACAGTTTTAGAAGGTGTTGGAGCCCTGAGGGAAAGAGTAAAAAGGTTTCATTATAGCAGGTATAGTTTATTAGTTGGCCCTTGGAAGATTTATTTATTTTATTTATTTATTTATTTATTTTTATTTTTAAGAAGGAAGGAAGGAAAAAAGTGGTTTACATAAACATTTTCATGGAATACAATTAGCTCATGGAAATTATCACTGCAGGCTTGTCTATTGGAAAATTGTGCATGATAGAAAACAATCTTCTGTAAAAAAAGATTAGCTTTGCAGTTTAGTCTGATACAGATAACACTGCTTATGTTACTTTTATCAGTCTTCATAATGCAAAGTCTCAAATAACCATCAGCTTCATTTTTAAAGACCTGTCCTTTTATGACATCATACAACATAATCATACACAGAAATTAACATGTTGCACCTATCTGGAGCATCCCTTCACCAAGTCAGCAGAATACTAGGCTTAGAGAAATCTAGAACGAGAAGTGTCTTTGTTTTGCTTTTTGTTTGTCTGGTTGGTTTTATTTTGTTTTCAGTTTGCTTATGGCTGTGTGTGTATTGCAGAAGGTGATGTTATTCATATATTGAAAAAAATAAAAATAATTTGGAGTGATGAGCCTTTATTATTCATGCCATTCAGGGGAGCTCATCTCCCAAAATTTTAGACATATATGTAGACAGCTACTCTAAATTAGTTCTAACTCACACAATAGTCAACTGAAAGTAAGAGTCAGAGATACTCATGAAATCCTAAAATTGGTGTCTAAAATATGAGCAATGCCTTTCAGGAGGTGCCTGAGTTTCTCCACACACTACAAGGAGAGATGGAAGTACTTTAGATAAGAGATTTAACTTTTAGACAATTAAATTCTAAAGGAGATTAATCATATCCAGGTCACATCTCCCCTCCAGACAATGAATTTACTTTGAGACACTATATAATGGCAGATTTGTTTGTTGTAAAAGCACTTCAGTAATAATCCCCAATATCCTATCAGAAAACTTGTTTGAGATGCACTGCATTTAAAATTGGAAGCCTCTTGATTTCCAGCTTAGTTGTGTTTGAGGCCAGTTAAAATCACATTTTCCTGTATCGAAAGATGCATTTGAAAAGTTATTCAGATAAAAAAGATTTGGGCAAGCATCCAGCTGGATTTTCTATGCATACACGATTTCTCAACTGAAGATATATTAGTTACACCAACAGTTTCTCAGATACCAGTTGGAAAATCTGATTTTTGTTGGTTTTAGTGGTGTTTGTTTAATTTATTCAGGAACATGTTGGGCTATAATGAATAAAGTGGGTATGGCAACATGAATGCATATTACTATTTGTATATGAATAAAAACTGCAAGTTGGATGACATTGTGCTGATTATTGTCCAAACACATAACAAGAAACAGATCTACCGAAAAAACAAACAAACAAACAAAAAAAACCTCAGTCTGAATAGACAAGTCAAAGAAAAGGTAAGATAAGAAACAGACATTAGTGCACAGGTGGGAGGAGGTTTGTGAAGCAAATTTGTGCAGCAGACTTGCTGGTTTACATACTAGATCTTGTGAGTCACAGGCTGACTACACACTAGTTAAACCTAAGCCTACTTTCATATATACTAGTTACTTATTTTAGTTTCTTCACTTGCTGTATTTCTGTTCATCTTTATATTTGTGTATACCATTGCTTTAGGAGGTTAGGCATATAGACACAAGTCCCTTTATAAAACAGGCAATAGTTTTTGTGGCAAGATATTCAACCTCAAGCAATTCCTCTATTTGACAGCTCTAGCACTAGCACAGTGAAATTTCACCTAGCACATGTATAAACTGGTGAACAGACATTGATATTGAAGAAGCTAGGTGGTGTGCTTGTGTGCGTGTGTGTGTGCAATTACCTGCACAAGCTGCATGCATAACCAAGGTAAGATTTAATCAATTATATTACGATTACTCTGTCTGCCAGCAGGAACTTGAATTTAATGTTTTCCTTGCAAGGATACTTAGGATTAGATGTTTGTTCCTTGATTTTCTCCATGACTTCAACAGTGTGGTAATCTTAATTAGTACTGGGAAAGGATTATTGGTCCTTGTGTCAGCTACAGGTCATACATTCTGTTAGGTTCCCAAACCACCTCTCTAGGTAAGGTATTTATTCAACAAACATGTACTAAATACATATTTATGCACCTACATGGTTTCCCTGACATTTATTCAACAGGATGAATGTTTAAAACAAGACTTTAAATGAAATTCTGTTATGAGAAAAACAGACATAGGAATGAAGATGAATATATGACTACACATGACCAGGCAATGGTAACTAAGGATAGTCCCTCTCTCAACCAGAGTAATTTTCTTCCTATGATAATAAAAACTAAACCTCTGTCATTAATCATGAAAGGAAAACAATTCACAGACCCAAAGTTGTAGTCTATGTGCAAAAAGAATTCTTTAAGAAGTAGGGTAGACCTTCTTATGACTAACTAGGTATTGGTAATTTCAGTTATTAAAATCAATACAGTAAACCTGACACTGCTCAGCTATCTGACATAGCTGGTGTTCATGTTAGTTCTCATGCTGGTTACATGTGTAAATCTTACAATCTAATTGAGTCTGTTTTTCTTGGACTTCCTTTTTGATGGAGCTTGATGTTTTTCTGGACAGCTTTGTAATTTTCCCAGCTAATGTCCTAACTCATACTTCTCATGGTATCATATTTTTTTTTGTCATTTGAGCTCTAGCCTTCCCATTTCCTTCTTGTTCAAGGGGGTATAAACAACAGATCCTATTCCTGGAAACTTCTGCAGCCCAAAGGCAGTGAAGGCAGCTGCCTATAGTGGCAACATTAAAGGAGTCAAACCAACATAAGAGCAATAGAGGACACCACAACCCAAGCAATGGCAAGTGTCAGAAAGAGCAGAAATATATAAAGTATTGTGAGAGGCAAGAAAAATTCCACCTTTGCACACAGGACATTCCTTCGTGTTGCACTAGTTTTTCTGCCCCTTGTACTGCCTCCCTCTCTCACTTCCCCAGTCACTTGTTCAGACGGAGGGAAGAGGAGGTATTTAGAACCAAGTGACAGCACCTAGCTCTTCTCTGTGTTGGATGCCTTTTTGATTAACAAATACCTTTTCAATAATACACTCTGTTAATTAGACCTGTAAAAGAAAGTGTTCTTGCAATGGGTTTCTATAGCTACCTGGTTTTAACACTTTATTTTGGCTATCATTGCCATAGATCTGTATCAGGAAAAAAAAAAAAAAAAAAAAAGTGCACCATGAGAACATAGCTTGGGATAAAGGTCATGTTTTGAAACAGTTAAAGCAATGTGTACTCTAGTCCAAACCTTCAATTTTAAACCTGAACCAGCTGCTGAAGCCAGATCTTTAAAGGTCAAAATAATTGTGAAATGTACATACACTAGTGAACTTTTCAGATAATGTCTCTCTAAATTGGTAGTGAGGAATGACAAACAAGGGATGATTCATGAGTGGTGCTATGTCCTAATGCAGGTAGTAGCTGAGGCATTCAAAAACAAAACAAAACAAAACAAAACCCAGTGCTTTCAGAAGTTGACCCCACTTCCTTACTTCTGCCTAATTCTGAGTACCTAAATGGGATCATGGTGACATTTTGTTGCATCTGTGAGTACTAATATCAAAAGATAATGATAATTAATCCCATTCCACATAGCCAAGTCCCATTTGTCAAAGCACCAAAATTGTGCACTGCAGCTATAATTAAATAATACTTCTGAAAAGTGAATGCCTGATATTTTAGGAGGTACAATGACCCTGTTCCATCCATATTTAAATAAAAATGTCCAACATGATTGATTAATTACAAAAGAGAGAGGGAATTTTGAACTTTAGCACCTTTACGATTTGAAAGCATTGATCCACTGATCAAAACTGATCATTTCTTTAAAAAAAAAAAAAACTAACAAACAAAAACTTATTGAGCAGAATAACCATTTAAACTATGCTTCTCTTTCTCTCAGGAGAATCAGAAATGCTATAATGACTGGAATATTTCACTTTATTTTAATTACACCTGACAAGAATACTTGTTACTATTTAGTTAAGTTACCAAAGTCCACTGGAAAACACAAACCAAAAAAAAAAAAAAAGAATTGTTCTTTGAAATCTTATATGAATTTGATGTTGTTGCATGAAAGACAATGAACTATGATGAAAATAACAGCACCTAGGAGTGAATTTCATGATTAGGAAATGTATCTGCAAAATGAAATCTAAAGTGGTTTCAGCTGAGTCTATTTATTACTCCACTCAAAAGACTGTTTTTTAATGCTTATAGAATATAATTTTTTGCTCAGCTTTAGTTGTAGCTTTGCTCAGTTATGTAAGACATTTAAGCAATTAGAACTAATTACTATATTAAATTTGCTTGCCTTCCTTGGAAATACTCTGCCATTGATATTTGCAAAAGCCTCTATACACTTAACTCCTATTTTCTTGAAAATCCCAGCAGGTACGTATCTGCCTATTCTGGTACTTTAATAATAACTTTGTGAACCTGTATAATAAGTGAATTTTCTTAAGCAGAAGGATTTGGGCAGACTATAAGTCTCAAGTGTTTAGCTTGAATCACTAAGTATTTTTATTAGTTGACTAGATGTGATTTTCTTATTCTTTTCTGTCTTCTACCCCAAGAGTTAAAAATTCCTGTGACTATTGCTGCTTCAAAAGAAATCAGACTACTATGTTACTCATGATTCTTAAGCAGATTTCATTGCTAATTACCAGGAGAGCTTTGATGTTTTGTGTATATGTTTATGCAAATGACAGTTATACAGAAGTAACTTGTAAGTCTCTACAAGTTTTCCATGTATTTGCAAGTTCTAGTAGTTGTAAATACTGATTCAGTAGCTTAATAAGTGCCATGTATTTAATGAATTAAGCTAGGCTTATTCGGGTCTAGCATCTAAGAGGTGTTTCTGCAAAAACTTTTCCAATGTTTAGGAGTAACAAAACGAGACTGAGTAACGAGCTGTTAGCAGTCTTGGTTCACCAATTATAGCATAAGCCATGCTGTATTTAAAGAGCATCTTCATTGTGCTTATAGTTAATTGACCTGCTGAGATCTTTGGAACATTACAGATGATAACCACTGCATGAAATAGTTTTAATTGACATATTCTTTTACTAAAACATATTCAGAAATGACCAGGACATGATTTCTAAGATATATTATTTAACTGGGTCACTATTTTCAGTGTTGCTAAAAATGTGATGTACATCTGATTGTATTTGCCTCAACTTTGGCTAAGAAATTGTAGCTTTAGCCTTAAATATTTTGGTCATATATGAAGATGAACTGGGCAGTCTCTCTTTCTTTTTTTTTTTTTTTGTGGCATTTGTTAATGCCCATGAATATCTTTTGCTTCACAGTTTACTGTTAAATTCTGCATGTGTTTTGTTAAATACTTGACTCTATGTCTTAGTTTTGATTTTATTTCCCTCATAAAATCTGATGTCTCCTTTTTACATAATTTCCACACATTTCTGTGACTAAAAGTTTTAAGTTATGTTATCATTTTCTTGATTCTAGTAGCATTACCCTCTCTTCTTGCAAGAATTAGTTTTAGAAAGCAACTTGATATTTTTATTGGTTTTGTGCATTTCTTTAGATCTTCCTTCCCCCTTGCCCAACCCCCCCCCCTCCCCACAATGGAAAGGAATGACTCTCTTAACAACGAGCTTTTCAGAATTATAAAATAAACTTATTACCAGAATTTCTTATGAGTCACATGAGGAAAAAAAAAAAAAAACACAATAGTTCTTAATTTTCAAGAGTAACAACCTGAAATTCTGAAGACTTTCCCAAAGATTTGGAAGAAAAACAATGCCGTGACAAAACTTAGAAAGTGTAAATAGAAATGATCTTCTTAGTGATAGTTCAGTCAGTCTGATTTTATTCCCAAGAAAAACAATTGAATGGTTCAAGCTGGATTCTGTTAGTCAAAAATAAAGGTCAGCAGTTTAATCAATGGGGTTCATCAAAAATAAATAAATAAATAAATAAAGGAAAAATACAAGTTTTTATTATACCAGTAGATGGCAATGTAATATATTTCAGCTTTTAGGAGACATTTTATTCAAGTAAATTAGACTACAAAATAAACACTGAATACATTTAATTCATTAATATTGATGGAGTTACAGTTTTATTTTGAGGTGTGTCAATAGATAATCACCTTTAGAAAGTTTTTGTTTTCTTCTTCTTCAGGGGATAGAACTTGGTCTTGATGAAATTAAGACTTATCTGTTAACTGGTAGAAAATACATATACTACTAATAAACTGCACAAGTGAAATCAATGGTGTAGTGAATCACCAACTAAGAGTGAGCTACAAAGCCTGGGAAAGCTGCAAGCCGGCTAAAAATATGCATTTAATGTAGCCAAATGAGAATTCATCTATTGGAGAATAAAGCAACTAATCCATACTTGCAGACATGGCAGTTCTAAGAAATTATTTGGGGTTTATGGAGGATAATCAAATAAAGATGAGCTTTCATAACAGCACTGTCACCAACAGGGCTAACATGCTGTGTTAGAGTAATTGGGAACTATGAGTTTATGCTGACTGTGAGCACAGCTGTGAGAAACACATGAAAGCTTAGCTGTTATTAGCATAAATAATGAGAAAAGGAGTACAGAAAGGAGATGGTTAGATTGGACTCATCCTGGAAAATAAATAATAAAAAGTTCAGTCAAGCGTTATGTTAAAGTAATAGTGGAGAAAACAAAAAAAACTATCTCCCACACCAACATGTGTGAGAACTCTGACCTGCGTCCTCTCCCTTCTTATACGTTGGAAAGCCCAGACACCCTCCTTGGTCCTACTGGATAGGATGGGCTCCCTGGGCCAACATGGCACCCTGGAGGATTAGTCAAGATCAGACCAGATGTCTGTCTGGTTTCTGGCATTACATTGACAAAAGATGCCTTGTCCTTGCTAAACTTTCTCCTCCATCTGTGGATTTTCTTATTTCAAAGTCAATGGCATTTTCTGAAGTTATACTTTAAAGATTTTTTTTTTTTCTGAAACTATTTCAATTGCATTTTCTGTACATAAGTCTCTTAGTATGTTAAAGAGATTTTTTGGGTGAATTTTGAAGAAAAAGAGATACAACTATAAAGGTTATTCTATCTCTGTATTTGAAAGTGATGTGACTGCAATACAGATGCTGTACTCACTTTCTGGCAGTGACGGGGCAAGGAAGAAATGTTGCTACATTGGTGAAGAATTATAGATCTACAAGGAAAATTAAAAGACCAGAAAATAAACAGTTCCATCAAGCCTTAGGAAGAGATGCAATTAGGGCATGTAATATTATCAGAGAGTAAAAATACCTATAGATATTTGATAATAATGGCTTATAAATCTGGCAATGAACATATGCAACAGCAGAACAAGGTATAACAAAGCTTGGTGACGGGGTGAAGGAGAACTATGAGAAATTCAGAAATGTGAAGGGGGAAAGAAAAAAATGAATCAAAAAATGTCTCAATAGTTGTAGTCTTTTTTTTTTTTTTCCATCATTGAAAATGTTAAAATCAAGATAATTTCTCCATAAAAGATATTTCTTCTCATTAAAACTGTATTAATTATGGGATATACATTGAGTTTTATCTTATGGAGTGAAAAACTATACTGTGGCTTCCTCAACTAGGTATATATTAAACTCTAAACAAGATTTTCACAGCGTCTAAACTAGTATTGGTTAGGATCTATAACCCTAGAAAGTACACTGTGTTACAGAAGAATGGAACCAAAGACAACAACAACAACAAAAAATAATCTTTTGATTTATATCCCTCAAATAAATTAGTACTATAAATTCAGTCTTCATATGCAGAGTCACAGAATCATAAGATCATCTAGGTTGGAAAAGACCTTCAAGATCTTCAATTCCAATCATAGAACTGACCTACTGAGTCCCATCACTAAACCTTGTGCTTGCACAATACTTCACAGTGAAAACACTAATGGCTGCCCCATTTAGACCTACAAAGTACAGTAGGTGAGTCTTCAGTCTAATCTGTTGAATGACTCGTTTGGCAGCATGAATTGACATAAACTGCTTTGATAAACCATTCACTTGCACAATAGTCATCGTTATTCTGAAGTTATACAGGACAATCACTAACTTATATATACCTTTATTTTAAATATATTCAGAAATTGTTCTTATCATTGTAGGTCACACCAGTTTAGAAGGCTACATTTTATTTTCACATGTTCTTTACACTCTAAACCTCAAAGGAATATAAGTCTCTAACTTGGATGTAATGAGGTAATTATGACTAGTTCATAAACGAATTACCATACCTTACTGTTGAAAATATGACTTAGCTATCCTAATCACTTAGGCACCACCAAGCATACGCGAATCATGATCTTAAATTCTGTTCCTCAGCACTGTGAATCCAGTGAACTGCATGAGGTGCAGAATTGGATATGTGAGTATGAGTGGGTTGAAGGTTCTTCATTTAATCACCAGCACACCACCACCCACTTCTTTCCACTCTGCATTAGGAGAATGCCAGCCCTCTCAAACTGAGTTCATCTTCACATTCTTCTCCATGCATGGCACTACAGACTCAAGAATATTTGAGCAAAGGCCAGACTCTGAAGTACTTATTCATTAGATTTCCAGTTTCAGTATACTTGACAGCATTGCAGAAAAAAAGTGCCAGAAGACCAAAACAGAGACCTTGCCATTGATGCCCTCATTAGATCCAGCATTTAAAGACATATTATTCGGTGTATAGAAAAATATAGAAAAGGAATAAACAGAAGAGTGCTGTCACTGTGGATTGGAATCCTAGAGTTACTAGAAACACTTTTCCAAGAGAGAATAGGATTTCTGAAAGAGAAACAGTTTCATTGGTAATTGGCAATAGTCTTATGGTTTAAAGCTGTTACATTATGAATCCGTTTCACTCATAGCCCTTCATCAGAGGACTGTCTAATAAAGTAATCGTCCAGAGAACAGAGAAAGTAAAAAATCATATAAGGCTACAAATATTTTCACTACAGAAACTCACCATGCCCAGGAAACCTAGCAGTACTTCTGTCCTTGATTCCATCATCTTCCATACAGGTTTTAGGAGTCAGAATTTATAGGGAAGCTTTTCAGTCCAGTCAAACTATTTAGACACAGTACGATGAATGGTGGCCTGAGACTGACAGATCCCTTAATTGCAACATTTTTGAGACTTCAGAAGTTCTGCACATTGTGCATCAGCATGGAAGTGTTCAGAAGATTTATAGAAAAGGAATCTCAGTGATAATTCCATTTATGATCAGAATGCTCCCTTTTTTCTTGCAACTTTTCTTCTTTCCCCTCACAAAAGAATAGAGACTGTATGGTGAATTGCAAAGAACTATTCCCTCAAAAATGTTGCCAAAACCAGTATCACTAAGGATATATCATTTTCAGTGGACGAATATTTTATGATTTTTTTATTATTTTTTTTTTTAACTGAAAGTGCTCTGCCTCATCATTTAATGAATTAGACAACAATCCCAGATGCTTAGACATCACAGAGCCATAACTGTAATTAGCGAAAACAAAACAAGATTTTGAAATTTTGCTCTGAGATTACTATGTTTGTAATGACTTCATAGGTAAAATAGTACCAAATACATCTCTCTTGTTGGACTACAGTTGGTATTGCAACCTAGCTGCAATGTGTAGTTCATTTTCAAAATGCCCAGAGGTAACAACCTCAAATGGGAATCCTCAAGCTCTCAGTTTGGAGATAATCATCTGAAGAGACTTCATTACAGCCAATAGATTCATCACGTTTCTCTTCTTCCTCATTTCCTTTCTCATTTCAAATCACGCACTTTGGTCAGAAGTGGCTGACAAATACGCAAGAATTGCATTTGTGGTCTGGAGAGTTAGGCCATTCTCCCATGGCTTCTGGGAGACACCTGTGAAGATGCAGCTTTTGCAAGAAGTACTATATATTTAATGGTTCAGAGAATACTGTTGTAATTCATGCTGCAAATTGCATTGCTGTGAAGATAAAAGCTAGTGTAGACTTGAGCAGGCCAGTCTGTGACACTATAATATTTTATAAATGCATTAATCTTTGCTTCAAGGTCTTTATTCTTTGCTCTTTGTTTTTGTATTGTTATTTTGTGCATGCATTAAATAACTAAAGTCAACGTTTACTCATGAACTGTTTCTTTCTGGTACTTGTTTACCTTTAATACTGCTGCAACTGAGATCAGAAAAGACACCTGCCTTTTTCAGATTAGAAAGGGCTGCTGGTAGTTGATCTGTGACAGGATCCTGGTTCTGAAAGCTGCTTTCCACTTAGGTGCCTAAAGCACTGGATGAGTACACTAAGTCTCAATGCATGCTGTTGGGTCTACCTTCTCTCCCTGTTCAAAGGGCATGCTAGTATGAAAGGGTGAAGTTAGTAACATGGATGGGGTTTACTGTAACTTTTTTGTTGTACTTGTTTTATTGCTGGTGTCTTGACCTCAGCAAGTCAACTTGCTGAGTTTTTGATGTGAAAACTATGGTCAGAGATATACAAACTCTGTCACACAACATTATTCATTTATTTATTTAGTAGCATACAATAAATAAGTTTTAAAAATGTATTGTATAAATTCAAAAAAAAATTTTTTTTTGTGGGGGGGGGGTGGATTTTTTGGTCTTAAAACAGTGAATGTTCAATGAGTTCAGTGGGAATATGCAGGAGTGGAACAAGTCTGTCACCAGAATAGAGGCTTTAGGATTTGGCCTTTTGTTGCACCATCGTGCACAAATCATCTTAAAAAATCACTTCAAAATGAAATTGCAAACTGGGAATCTAAATTAATAAAATCTTGAATTTTAATACCCAATATGAAACCCGACTCTATGATGAAGCAGAAAAAGCTATCAGTGCAGAAGATTTAAGTACAGCATTCAGTCTTCTCAGTGTTAAAATAAAAGGAAATCCAGATAATCTGTACCACTTTTTTTTTTTTTTTTTTTTTAAGTAGAAGAGCATACACACATTCAAATTAAACATATATTCTTAGACAAATATATCTGGTGACATATATTAATTTGCAATAATAACTTGGTAAACTGGTAAAATTCAATTTAAAGGGAAAGAAATTCAATTTAAAGGGAAGAAATTTGCAAATATATTTAGATTGCTTGTGCCAGAATGAGTCAACCTGCAGAAAAGCTTAATCTTTCAGCAAGTAAAAAGTAAATTTATTCTGAAACTTATGCTTTCACAGGATCAGTATTAATGTTTGATAACTAAAAATTCCTGTTGCAGATAAAAAAATATTTATTTTCTCTATTTTAAGTAATGCCATTGCCAC